>NC_138524.1:42642797-43288630 GCF_000230855.2 Cajanus cajan | reverse complement strand
CAAATGCTGGAGGAAAGTCATTTGAAAAAAGTAATCGTGGAGACTATTGTTCATACTGTAGAAGATCTGGACATACCAAGGAAACATGCTTCAAACTCCATGGAAGAAATAATGTTCTCGAACGCATGGGTAACAACAAAGGGTCTGCTCAACGATGGGCAAATCATACTACCTCAGAACAAGAAGCCACCAATCAACCCAGTACTTCACCACCACCTGAACTTGATATGAAAGCTTATAAGGAGGAACTCGAGCGCTTGAAGGCAATGGTTGAATCAATGAGTAAGCCCTCTGGATCATGTACTCTATCCATGAAAGGTAAGATTTGTCTCAATATTGTTGGTCCTATGTCTCAAGGTATTTGGATTCTTGATTCAGGAGCAACTGATCATATGACACCTTTTCGTGTGTTCTTCAACTCATATGTTAAAAGAAATAGAGAACAACTTATTACAGTTGTGAATGGTCAGGGTATACCTATATGCGGCTCTGGGAATATAATTTTGGAATCGTCTATTGTATTAAAGGATGTTTTACATGTTCCACAATTAGCCAATAGTCTTATCTCTGTGAAAAAACTCACAAAGGATTTAAATTGTTCAGTAACATTTTTCTCAACTTATTGTGTTTTTCAAGACCTTGCCACGGGGAAGACGATTTTAACTGCTAAGGAGCAAAGTGGGTTGTATTTGTTGGAGTCTGATGACCAAAGCAAAACAAAAATCATGAGTCAAAAAGCTACATCTGAGACATGGGCAAATTCCCAAATATGGCTACATCATAAAAGGCTTGGGCATCCTTCATTCAACCTTATCAAGTCCTTATTTCCTCATTTGTTTACCAAAGAGTCAGTTGAGTCTTTTAATTGTGATATTTGTCAATTGTCAAAGCACCATCGTGCATCTTATCCTATTAGTAATAAAAAGAGTATTTCTCCATTTGATTTAATTCACTCTGATATTTGGGGACCTGTTGTAGAATCTATTTCCGGAGCCAAATGGTTCGTTACCTTTATTGACGATTGTACCCGTGTCACGTGGACATACCTTATGAAAAATAAATCAGAAGTTTTCCAAATCTTTGTTAAATTTTTCCGTCTTGTCCAAAATCAATTTGGAAAAAATATCAAACGAATTAGGTCTGATAATGGTACTGAATATGTGACTCATGAATTTCTCAATTTTTTGTCTCATAATGGTATTGTTCATGAACTAACATGTGTAAACACCCCTCAACAAAACGGGGTTGCAGAAAGAAAGAATCGTCATCTTCTTGAAGTAACTAGAGCTCTTCTTTTTCAAATGTCTGTTCCAAAAAATTATTGGGGAGAAGCTGTGTTAACTGCCACATATCTCATCAATAGGTTACCCACCCGTATCTTAAATGGAATTAGTCCTATAGAGTCTTTATTATCTTTTGTTCCTTTTTCCTCCCTAATATCGAGTCTACCTAGTCGAGTCTTTGGATGTACTGTTTTTGTTCACTCTCATCATCCTAATCGTAGTAAATTAGATCCCAAAGCTCTTAAATGTGTCTTTATTGGGTATCCTTCTAATAAAAAAGGGTACAAATGTTATCATCCTCAGAGTCGTCGTGTCTTTATCACCATGGATGTCACCTTTCATGAAACACAATCCTTTTATGCTAGTCCACCACTTCAGGGGGAGAAAGCACTTGAAGTGGAGGAGCTCTCCTTCTTGTCATTACCATATTTGTCTTTGCAGGATGCCCAAGATCTAAGCAATGAAGCTACCATGGTCCACAATGAGGAAGAAGCAGAAGAAGAGGAAGACAAGTTTTTTGGCAAAAAATATGAAAGAAGAAAACAACCCACTTCGACTCTCGAGCAAGAAAAATTGTCTAATCCGGAGGTGAGGATCCCTGAAGATAACAGTGAGGAGGTAAGTATTACTGAGGACTTGGACTTACCCATTGCATTGAGAAAGGAAAGAAGATCATGTGCTAAATATCCTATTTCTCAGTATGTTTGCACTAACAATCTCTCTGATAAGCACAGAAGCTTTATTGCTGCCATTGATGCCACAGAAATTCCTACCTCAATCCAGGAGGCCATGAAACTTGAACATTGGACTCAAGCCATGAAAGAAGAGATGAATGCATTAGAAAGAAATTCAACTTGGGAGATTGTGGATAAGCCAAGAGACAAGAAGGCAGTAGGGTGTAGATGGATATTCAAAGTGAAACATAATGCAGATGGGACAATAGAAAGATATAAAGCTAGATTGGTGGCAAAAGGCTATACCCAAACTTATGGGATTGACTATGAGGAGACATTTGCCCCAGTGGCAAAGATGAATACAGTTCGAGTTGTTCTCGCTTTGGCTGCTCATTTTGGTTGGGACTTACACCAGTTGGATGTGAAGAATGCCTTTCTTCATGGAAATCTAGAAGAGGAAGTGTACATGGAGATTCCCCCAGGTTTTGAAGTGAAAAATGAAAGAAACAAGGTATGCCTCCTAAAGAAAGCATTGTATGGTCTTAAGCAATCCCCTAGAGCATGGTTTGGAAGATTTACAAAAGTAATGGTTTCCTTGGGATACAGACAAAGTCAAGGAGATCATACTCTATTCATAAAACACTCTTCTACAAGTAAACTCACTCTATTGCTTGTCTATGTGGATGATATGATTATTGCAGGAGATGATGAAACAGAAAAATTGGCATTAAAAGAAAAATTGGCAGCCCAATTTGAAATGAAAGACCTAGGAAAACTCAAGTATTTTCTTGGAATAGAGGTTGCTTATTCCAAAAATGGAATTTTCATCTCCCAAAGGAAATATGTACTTGATCTCCTCAAAGAAACAGGGAAGCTGGGATGTAGAACCTCAACAATTCCTATAGAACAAAATCATAGAATTGGAAGTGAAGAAAGTGCTCCTGTAGAGAAGGCCCAATATCAAAGATTGGTAGGGAAATTGATTTATCTATCACACACAAGACCAGACATTGCTTATGCAGTTAGTGTAGTGAGCCAATTTATGCATGATCCAAGAGAGAGACACATGCAAGCAGTTGACAAAATTCTCCAGTACTTGAAGTCAAGTCCAGGAAAGGGGTTATTGTTCAAAAGGGAAGATACATTGACTATGAAAATATATACTGATGCTGACTATGCAGGTTCTATTACTGACAGAAAATCTACTGGATATTGTATGTTTCTTGGAGATAGTCTCGTAACGTGGAGGAGCAAAAAGCAAGATAGAGTATCTCATTCTAGTGCAGAAGCTGAATTCTGAGCCCTTGCTCAAGGAATGTGTGAAGGACTATGGATGAAAATCATTTTGGATGACCTTAAAGTCAAGGTGGACAACCCCGTGCAACTATACTGTGACAATAAGTCTGCCATGAGCATTGCCCATAATCCAGTACAACATGATAGGACCAAACACATTGAGATTGACAGACATTTCATCAAAGATAATCTAGATAGAGGCTTTGTGATTACAACTCATGTTCCTACAGAACTTCAGATAGCAGATATTTTTACAAAAGGGCTCCCTCAGGGTAGATTTCAAGATCTTGTAGGCAAGTTGGGAATGATTGATATTCATTTACCAACTTGAGGGGGAGCGTTGTAATTAGAGGAAAAATCTTCCTAATTAGAGAAAATATCTATAGAATCTTCTAGGATATTTTTCAGAATACTTTTCCTTATTTCCTTATTTTAGAAGATTAGATTGTTACAAATAGGTATAAGGAAAATGTAATATGTATGAATAATAATAATAAAATTATTCTCCTTTTCAAGTATAGGTCTAACATCAGCATGAGAAAGCAAACACAAAAATCTGAAGCTTCAAAAAGGCAACATTGTTGGTCAGTGTATATAGCACGTCTCTTTTGATGGATAAATTATATGAGAAAGGGTATATTTTAAACCCCATTCTTAGCTATCTATAAGCATGGTAGTTTCTAGCCCTTAATCAGTTAATATTTCTGTATTAATGTATTAGGCCACCAAGATAACAGAAGGTTTCAAATACTATAATTGAGCAAGTTTATGTAACAAGATACTATTATTTGAGAAGTTTATTATGGATTCAGAAAGTAATATGCCAGGAAAGAATATCAAGAGAGGCCTGTTAATCAGTGAGGAAACTACTTATGAAATTAAAAACTGAAGCCTTAAAACTTGCCTCAGTTAAACATACATGGCTGCCAGATGGTGTAGGTGGACCAACCAAATTGAGTGGGGGATCCTCTTGGGATGAAAAGTCAGAACTATCAAAAGTTGATAATGAGACACACTCATCAAAATAAGCCTTGGCATCTTCTGCAAGACGTTTTGACATCCTCCTTCTTTCAATGCTAGACTGTAACCAAATTTTTGGTTCATTAACAATGGAATAGAATTAAAAAAAATAAAAATATTGCACACCTGCACAAATAGTAAGCAATACTTCACGACAACCACTACATCATCTTCACCCCCACATACTGTGAGAATAATGAGTTAAAATATGAAATACATAAAATAAGGCTATCAGCATATCTGATTGAAAACATCAACGTGGGAAGCTTTGATATCTTGATTTCAACACTAGAAAAAGAGATGTGGATTTTTCTATTCAAATATTTTGGATTTCATGTGATCAAAAATCATATTTTATTTATAAAACAGTGAAAGTGTAGAAGCTTCTTCCCTTCCTCAAAAAATCCATATATGAAGGTTTATAATTCATAAAAGATGAAGTTATGCTTGGTACATGAATAAAACAAGACAAAATCTTCATTTTTTAAGATTTCCCCCTCATCTTTCTGCTTCTAACCTATAGCCCTCCCAGGAAAATGTTTACCCTCTGCTTACATAATTATAAAGAATATAACCCATATACAACAGAACACGTGTTACATGCATTTTAATGGGAAAATTATTCAAGAACCACATGTTTGAAACGATCATGCATTAGACTAAAAAAATGCCAGAAAAAACGACCTACTTTTCTTGCAGGACGAGACTTTTGTACAATAGGGGTCTTTGAATATGGCAGAACATCTTTCAAGATTCTATCCAGCTCTCTTTCACGATGTTCTTCAACAGCCAGATCTGCTCGAAGATTTCTAGATCGCTCCTGGGACTGTAAAAATGACAAGGTCTACTTAATAAAATACCATTTAAAGTAGAGGAGACTAGAATCCAAGTAGACAATATAACCGCTAGAGACAAAATACATTAAAGGGAAGATTTTCTTTAGTTATTTAGTCTGGAAAGCAGAATGAATTGGTGGCTCATCTGAGAGTTGACAGATAAAAGCATCAAGGGACTTCAAAAACAAAACATGTAATAGAACAATGATACCAACCCTCAAGCTCAACTACTAGATGACTATCAACAAAAAGAAAAGTTAACCATACTCTATCTACATGTACAGAAGGGAATATCACCTCTTCAAGCTTTTTGGCATATTCTTTTCTAATCTCAAAAACCAATTCTACTGCACCAGGGTTTACCAAGTCAGGAGGAATATCAGCCACATTGGTAACAGCGATGGCAGTAGCATTACTTCTATGGATGGCCTAAAATTCCAGAGTCAAACAAATTAGAAAATAGCATAAAACTTCCATTTACAATTACTATATTACAATTAAAAATTAGACATACATTTATCAACAATAAATAGTCCTCAACTATTCACACTTTGTGAGCTGTGATGACTGATGCGCAACTAGAATTTGAGTACAAGTACAAGGTATAGAGAAAGAAATATAATGAGTAAATGATCGATGTGAGTATGCACTTCCCTGGAAATATAAAAGAAACTCGCAAGAAATGGAGGCATTGCTACACTTCATGTAAAATGCAAAGTTTTATTGCTGGACCAGTTAAATTTTCACCTTTGAAAATGCATCAAGATATAAGAGGTTTTTCTCAAATTTTTAGCAGCTACAAGTTTATGATTCATTCGCACAAAATGAACTGTCATGCTCTGCTTCCTGGCTTATTCTGTTATAATAATGACTAGTAGGTGTCTTACCTAACCTTTTTCGTTTATGGCTTTCTAAGTATTTATAATACATGACTTCAATTATTAGTCTTAGTCAGACGCACACACTATGAGAGAAAACTTTCCATTAAATAGTAGCATATTGTACCAATCACCATTGGCTAAATCAATTCAAATAGAACCAGTTGACTTAAAGCTTGCAATGAGAAGGACAGGAGTTCATGAAACTTACGCTTTCAAGGTCAATCTGAATCTCAGAAATAGCACGCCTCACTTCAGAACGAACCGTTTCATATATATCACTGGCTTCTGGCATATCTCTTGGTACTGACTGCAGAAATGAAGACCCAAACATATACCAAAAGTTATCTATTTGTCATCAAGAACAACTACTAACTTTAGGCCTAGTATTATAGAATAGAAGCATTAAAGTTTCTCCCTAGGAAGAATAATTTGTCAGAATGAAATTTCCGATATGTAGGAAATAAAATCTACATGAATGAACTGTGGCATCAGATATTTAATGGTAGGAAGAATGAAATGGGATAAAATGCTGTAAAAGGAGTATTTTAGGAGATTTGATATTATTCTGCAATTTTTTCTTATTTCTTTTATTTTTGTTTATTTTCACAGTTACCTTATTTAGGGACAAATGTATCTCTATAATAGAGTCAAATAAGAATGTAATTGGCGGAACACAAATTAATAAAATCATCTCTTTCAACTTGGTATTAGAGCTCCCAATCTTGGGAGCTTTGTTTCCACCCTTGCCCTAAAATTAGAGTTGTTGTTGTCGTCTCCGTTGTCGCCAAAGCCACCATCGCCATCATTGAAGTTGGTTGCGAGCCAAAAAGGAGCACCCTTCACCGGCAATCACAACACCATGAGTCACATAGCCAGAAACCTCCCCTTTCCTTCAAAACACAAGGAGACAAATTCACCAACCCAATCTCAACCAGAACAAGATATTAGAGCCTGTAAAGAAGAGTGACCGTCTGAGAATGATGATTAAATCTGTGTAAGCTCTTTGGCTCGTGCACATTGTCCAAGAAAAGTAAGAGTTATTTCAATACTTTTGGCTTCATTTCAATGGGAGGTTGGATTCTTGATTCTGAAGCAACAGATCACATGACCCTCTTTCCTTCACTCTTTGCATTATATTCCAAAGCAAATGTTAAACAATTCATTATGGTTGCTAATGGAGATAATTTGTCCATTGTTGGCTTTGGCAACATTCAACTAGAGGCCTCTATTTTCTTACATAATGTCTTACATGTCCCAAAATTGGCTAGCAGTCTTATTTCTATACAAAAACTCACAAAAAGCTTGAATTGTTCAGTATCATTTTTTCATTCTCATTGTTCCTTTCAGGACCTGGACAAGGGAAAGATGATTTTAATTGCTAGAGTCGGGTGAGTTGTACTTTCTAGAGCAATAAAGGAATATTAACAAGATTATGGAGTCAACCTCAAGCTAACATGCGAAGACTGGTACTTGGGCCATCTCTCAAATATGACTTCAACACAAGAGACTTGGACATCCTCCCTTTTGTCCTATTAAATCTTTGTTTCTGCATTTGTCTACAAAAGTTTTTGTCGATTTGTTTAATGTGATGTTTGTTAGTTATATAAACACCATCGTTCTTCTTTTCCAATTAATGGTAATAAAAGTTATTTCCCTTTTAACTTAATAACTCTAATGTGTGGGGACCCATTATGGAATCTATTTCCGATGCTAAATGGTTTGTGGTATTTGTTGATGATTGTACACAAGTAACATGGACATACCTTGTGAAAAATAAATCTAAGGTTGGTCAAATATTTGTCAATTTCTTCCATCTAGTTCATAATCAATTTAGTAAGTCCATTAAAAGAATCAGATATGATAATGGTATTGAACACGTGAATCATGATTTGGCATTGTTCATGAACTTACATATGTTAATAACCCCCAACAAAATGGGTTTGTAGAAAGAAAAAATCACCATCTCCTAAAACTTGCTAGAGCTTAACTCTTCCAAATGCCTATTCCCAACACTTTCTGGGGAGAAACTATCTTAACTACCACCTATCTAATAAATAGATTACCCATTTGTGTCCTTAATGGTGTCAGCCCTATTGAATCTTTACAATCATTGGTTGTGTTGCTCTTGTTCAATCACATTGCCCTCATCAAGGTAAATTAGATATGGGGGCAATCAAATGTGTCTTTGTTGGTTACTTGTCAATTAAAAAAAGATACAAATGTTATCATCCACAAATTTGTAAGTTCTTTGTATCCACGGATATCACTTTCCATGAAAATAAGTCTTTCTGTTTGCCCTTGACTTCAGGGAAGAAAATTTTAGAACCAGAAAACAAGTTGTCTCTATAAGATAATGAAGAAGAAGAAGAAAATAAATAAATTATTAGGTATAAAATACTAAAGGAGGAAAACCCACCTTGGTTCCAAAGCAAGAAGAATTGTTTGACTCAGATGTGAGTGATCCTAAAGGTAATTTTGAGGAAGTGTAAATGATATTAAAGGAAAAAGATCTTGTATTAAATATAATATTTCACAATATGTTTGTACTGAAAATTTGTCTACCTAACATCGTAGTTTCATTGCTGCCAATGATTCAATAGATATCCCAACTTTAGTTTAGGAGGCTATGAGAGAAGGTTATGAGAGGAGAGCACTAGATTCTAGCCGTGAAAGAAGAAACGAAGGCATTGGGGAAAGAAAAACTTAACAGGAGTCTGTAGACAGACCCAAAGACAAGAAAGTTGTAGAGTGTAGATGGATGGATATTCACAATAAAGCATAGTGTTGATGGGACACTAGACAGAAACAAAGCAAGATTGGTAGCAAAAGGGTACATTCAAACTTAAAGGATAGACTATGAGAAGACGTTTGCACCGGTGGCAAAGATGAATACAATATAGGTTATACTTTCCCTGGTAGCCCATTTTGGTTAGGACTTCCAATAGCTTGATGTAAAAAATGCCTTCCTAATGGAGATTTAGAAGAAGTTTACATGGAAATTTCCCCAGGATTTGGAGCTTCAAATGGATAAAACAAAGTATGTAGATTAAAAAAGGCCTTGTATAGCCTCGAGCAATCTCCACAAGCCTTGTTTGAGAGATTTACCCAGACAATGATTTCCTTGGGATACAAACAGACAATGATCATACTACGTTCATAAAACACTCCCTTAATAGCAATCTCACAATACTTTTAGTCTACGTAGATGACATGATCAATGCAGGTGATGATGATGAAAAATTGACCCTAAAGAAGAAGCTAGCAACACAATTTAAGATGAAAGACTTGGGGAAGCTGAAATATTTCTTGGGAAGTGAAGTTGCATATTCCAAGAAGGGCATATTTATCTTTGGAAGAAAGTACGTCCTTGATCTTCTTAAAGAAAGAGGAAATTTGGGATGCAAAACCTCAAAAGTGAAGAAAGTCCTTCAATGGAAAAGTCTCAATATGAGAAATTGGTAGGGAAGTTAATTTACTTATCACACTAGACTAGACATTGCTTATGATGTGAGTGTAGTTGGTCAGTTTATGCATGACCCTCGGGAAATGCATATGCAAGTAGTTGACAAGATCTTTTAGTACTTGAAGTCAATCCAAGGAAGGGATTAATCTTTAGATGAGGAGACACCATGTCTAAGGAGATTTATACTGATGTAGATTATGCAGGGTCAATCACATATAAGAGATCTACTTCTAAATATAGCATGTTCTTAGGGGGAATTTGATGACTTGGAGGAGTAAGAAACAAAACATAGTTGCTAAATCTAGTGTAGAAGTTGAATTCCAATCCTTGGCATAGGACATGTGTGAAGGGCTATGGGTGAAGATTATTCTTCACGACCTCTGAATTAAAAAAGAGCTACCTATTAAGTTGTTTTGTGACAACAAGTCAACCATTGGCTTTGCTCACAATCCAATTCAACTAGACAGAACCAAAACATATTGAGATAGATAGACACTTCAACAAAGATAAGTTAGACAGTGGTCTTATTGTTATAGCTCACATCCCTACAAGAGTCCAGGTGGTAGATGCACTTACTAAAGGACTTCCTACTAGTAGATTTCAAGAGCTAATAGGCAAGTTGGGAATGATTGATATAGATATTTATTCACCAATTTGAGGGGGAATGTTGTAAAAAATGAGTATTTTAGGAAATATGATATTATTATGTAATCTTTGATTATTTCCTTTATTTTGGTTTATTTTCATAGTTACCTTGTTTAGAGACAAATATATCTCTACAATAGGATAATATAAGAATGTAATTGGTAGAACACAAATTGATAAAATCATCTCTTTCAACTTAAAATTACTATAATATTGTTTAGATATCTTATGTTGGTATAGAAATTGCAAAAACTGTGTTTTGTGTTTTGTTACCACACAAGTAATCCTCTGTCTATAATGAATAAGGATACAAAATAAGGAAATATGGAAATAAAAGATAACAAGTAATAATGAGTAGAATCTCTAATTTCCGCCATACAAGTTTCCCTAATTATAAAGGAATAAAGGAATAAATGATATCAAATCATATATTTAACACTCCCCCTCAAGCTATAGGGTATATGTCATGAGTCGAGCTTGTTACAAATGTCATTAACTCGAGAGCCCTTGAAGGATTTGGTGAATATATCTGCCAATTGGTAATTGGATCTGACAGTGATAGTTGGTGAAAGTTGGAGAAGGTCATTGTACTTAACAACAAAAACACTCAAAAATGCACGTTTGCATCAAGTGCATGAACATTACACACCAGAGTGTGGCGCCATGTGAGAAGAAAGATAGCGGTGGTTTTTGGACAAAACAGGTTGCCAAAGACTCTTTTTGTCAAAAGTGATGGCACACCATCAATCAAAGACATGATGGAGTGCCAATTAGAAGCTCTAGGTTGCAATTACTTTTCATTGTGTTGGTACTATTTAGTTGTGAAATGCACGATGAATAGTGCACATTAGTGAGTGGCAATGAACAACGGTGGTTCTAGGATAGAACAAGTCACCAAATACTCCCCTTGCTAGTAGTGGTGGTGCACTGTCAGCCAAAGGCGGAGTTGCAAATGGAAGTTCCAGGATAGGAGTTATTGTTCACCACTAATTGTTGTTAAAGAGAAAAATAGGGTGTGTGGTCATTTGTGGTGACCAATAGTGGCATTTCTTGGTTGCAGGGTTGTCACCTAAATGTGGTGACTTTGTTTGTGTGGTCGCGTCGAAGAAAGGGTAGCAAAACAGCAACACACAGAACTTCACAGTTGTTCATGGTACTAATCCCACAAAAATGCACCCATGCGTATGAACGTGCGATGACATTTCTAGTGGCACGGTCGCCTTAGTATGTCGACTCCACTAGTGTGGTTGCGCAAAAGGAGAAAGCATTGCTCGACAGTGACCCAGGAAGCTTTGTTGTTGTTTCCAGTACTGTACACATAGAAACATACACACCGGAGAGTGGTGGCACGTGTAGACGAGTGTGAGGGTTAATGACATCATTTCTGATTTAACGCTATCGTCAGAGAACCTACATCCCCCTTGGCTCTGATACCATATAGGAATTGTAGGAATTGTGTGTTTTGTAACCTCACATGTAATCCTTTATTTATAATGAATAAGGATACAAAATAAGGAAATATGGAAATAAAAGATAACAGGTAATAATGAATAGAACCCATAATTTCCACTATACAAGTTTCCCTAATTATAAAGGAATAAATCATATCAAATCATATATTTAACAAATAGAATAGATTATAAACAATATTCTATCATATACCAACAAATTGGAAGGGGAAAAGGTGGTAATGAGTGGGAAAAAAATGGAAAGGATTAAATCCATCAAATTTCATTCAATTTCACAATATTTTTAAGAGTAAACCATCAAATTAGTAGTCCAAAGTTACAAACATCACTATAGTAGTCCTCCAAATGTTTTATTAAGAAAACTAGTTCCTTGAGACAAATCTTCTAGAGGACCAATGTGGTGATGCATGTAACTTAAAAAAATCAACTTGAGGGTTTACCAATAGTAATTAATATTATTCTATTCCTTTCCTTTCTATCAATTCATACATAATTGTAAACAAGCTTTGTTATTGCAAACCTTCATTTGCTCAAAAACTGCCTTGATAGTTTTCTCATCAGAACCAAATCCAGAACTTGCTGTCGAAGCTTCATCATCAAAGGTTTGTGTCTGCAAACCAGACTGCAGGCAATCAAGGAGATCACCAAACAATAAGTAAATTGTTCCCCATCACAATTGTTTTAATATGCCTCAAACACACACCAGCAAGAGGTGGAACTTACCAATGTGGCAGCAAAACAATCTGAGACCTCAACAGCCGAATGCCGACGAGACCATGTGTGCAGATCTTTCCCTTGATCAGTCACACCATTCTCACTTCTTCCAACTAAACCACCTTTTCGATTACTCCCCACTAACTTAAAACCATTCCCTTCTTTACATTCAGCTTCACTCTACACAAACAACAAATGTAAAAACAACTTAAACTCCTTTCATACCTTTATCTCCATGTCCCACACCAAACAACGAAAAGAATTTTACTATTGAATTTAATTAGAATGCACCATGTACTTTTGTAATAATTATTTTAAAAGTCATATCTAGGATAATTTCTAATTACCATTAAAGCGGTATGTGAGCTGGGTTCAGAACGTTGATAGTGAAAAAATATTTACATTGAGGCATTGCATGAAAACTAGACTCTTCTTTATTAAAGCATAAAAAAAATTAAAAAAAAATTAACATGACAGGATGACACTACAAATATCCTATCTTGTTCTTACTTTTTATCTTTTCTGTAAGTATGTATCTCAAAAATATAATGCAAAAAGTCAAAGGAGACAACTTTTTCTCGTTCATAAAACATTTCCCCAATGGCCCAATAAAAAGGATCACCAAATTTGTGCTTGAGAAACATGTTAGTCCCCGAGAGTCAAATAGTAAAAAAGGTTACCTTAATCCATAAGAAGGAAGAACCTTAAGCGTTATATCCATTAATACTTTTCAGTAACTAATGTGTCACATGTTTAAGGATTAACATCACCAACATTAATAATTTTTAATACCAATGTGAAATTTTACATTATTATGAATAATGTGTCCTACCACTTTTCGATCCAAATTTGGGGTTTGGAAACACATCATAAAAACATAAGAGTAAATACCCAAATTGGTCTTTGAATTTGGAAGGTGTTGTCATATTAGTCCTCGAAACCAAGAAATTGTTAAATATGTCCCTAAAAATGCAAATTCACAATCATATTAATTCAAAACTCAAAAAAGCATGTGACTAATGTGATAATATTGATATATATTCAAGAACTAAAATGAATATAAGTAGTTAAATTTCAAGGCTTATTTCACATTCTAGGAATTTATTTGACAATTTCTTAGATTCAAGGACCAACTTGACACTATCTTTCAAATGCAGAGACTGAAGTAGATGTTTACTAAAATCATAAATAAGCAAACTATTATTCTTTATTATACACTGTATAGAATAAGGACTTTTTGGATAAACTTATTCCTAAATGCTTGTAAGAGAAGAAAATACGAAAGTAAAATGCATAAAGTTTCTCCTACAAGTTAAAATTAACTTATGCACAAGTTAAAACCATCTTTTGGAGAAGCTAAATGAAACAACTTTTATATATTAACTTATGCATAAGTTAATATTATATCTATGAAGAACAGACAACTCTTATTTGCGATCATGTAAGACAATTCTAATTAGATGTCCAATTAAAAAATTATTTTTAAGGGGACACCTCTATACAACTCGGACACTTGAGCCAACACCTCCTTATGAATGGACACACTAATACTATTAAAAATAAAAAATAAAAAATAAAAATAAAAAAGCTTCCATTTTAACTTTTAGATAATTCAGCTTAAAATATAAAAGAAAATATTTAAAATAAATAAAGACTGTCACCTACTTTTTAGGCTTGTTGTCATAGAAAACACATAGAAGTTTGGTTTTAAAAAGGCGAATATACCATCAATATAAATATTTTATGTTACTCGTATTTCATTTCACTAGTCTCTCTCTTTGTTTGTGTGTATGCAGTATCTCAATGTCCTATATTTTAGGCATTGGTCATGTCAAAGTGTTGTGTCTCTATCAGTGTCTATGTCATATCCGATATCCATGCATAGTAAATAATATGTGCACTAATATACCTCATGAAAAAGTTTTACATTTTCAGTTAATCACAAATCATCATACATGTATCATAAGTTTATGACTTTCATAATAACTACCTTAAAATTTATATTAATGATGATTTTTTTATTGATTGAAAGTACAAAAACCTGACAGTAGATGCCTATTAAACTCTAATATATATTTATTGAGCAATGTTGGAAACACACTTTCTAACAGAGTCTCTTTTATTAGTTAAAAATTATTAAAAATTGCAAAAACATAAATGAGGTTCATAAATAAAGGGTGAGACACAATTTTGTAATTTCCAATCAGATGAGTGTAGCTAGAATTTTTCATAATTATTTCGAAGCATTCCATAATATGACTTGAATTTATAACATGAATCATTCCAAATTTTCCTAAACCATCTTCCTACTTCTTTCTATTCTACTTCTTCATCCCGCAAGTGCAAAACTGTTTTATATTTCCAAGATATTAAATATATTTACTTTTTTATTAGACTCAAATTAAAAGTGTTGCTGATATTTTTTTTATGAGAACCAATCTTAAATGTCTCTTGTATTATTAATTTTTTCATACAAGAAATACACTTAATTAAGGTCATTTCTCTTAATTTAATAAAAAGTCAATGGAATAAGGGGTCTCATTATTGCAAGAGTCGATCCCATCTTGGACATGGAATTGGAACTAGAGATATCACTTTATTCCTATTGGGGCCAACGCAGTGGGAAGAAGTTATTCCTCCTTATCAAACCCAAAAAAAATAAAAATTTTGTTTTCAAAACACTCAAACTACTAAAAGGACTCAACCAGGTCTGCTTGGAACTAGACTCAACTTAAATAATCGTGGATGAAAAACATATGGTTGAGTGAAGAGACTGAACTAAAAGTGTCCAACCACATTCCATATCAAAGATTGGTTATTGGTAGAAACTTCACACCAATAACATTTCTGCACTAAACACTACTACAAATACCCATACAAACAAAATTTTCATTCCTGGATTCACATTTTATATTCCGTAAAAAAAAAAAAATTCAATTGAGAGAGTGAATCGTAATTAGAAGACCAATTTAACGCGTGGCATACCTCGGAAGTGGAATAGTTCAGATGCCGCCTCGAAACCGGACACTGCGAAGCGGAGCGGGCGCGTCGGCCCGATTCCGCTCTGGAAAAGGTCCGACCCGTTTCTTTCTGAGCGGGTTCGGACTTCCGCGCGGAATCCGCGGGCGTGGAAGCTTCTGGAAGGGTTTTGGCGCATTGGGATTGGGCCTCGTCGAAGAGAGGGTTGTCCCTCTTGTTGAGGAACTCGGTGGAAACGTCGGAAGTGGCTCTGGAGAACGCGCTCACGCTCCTCGACCTGCGAATGGGGTTGGGAGCTCTGGTGGAGGATCTGCCAGAAGATGATGATGACGTGGCCGAAGGGGTCGAAGGCTGGGTTCCTCTTCTCGAGGAGGATTTGAAGGCTGCAACTGCCATTGGAGAAAGTTCAGAGAAAGAGAGAGAAAATTAGCGGGTTGTGGAGAAAGGGGAAGGTGGGAAAGTTCCTTCCATCTTCGAATTGATCGGAATCTGCCAGCCTTTTGTTTTATTATTTTTGTATTGTTGTATTACCATTTGTTTTATAGTTTCTTACTTTTTGATATTTTTTTTTATTATTATGTGTATTGCCTTTCGAGTTTTCGACTGAATTTCGATTATTTTAGAAAGTTTATTTTATTACTGAGGATCAAATGTTCTTTTAGGAAACCAAAGGTTGAAATAAGTATTGTATATTTTTATATCTTTTTTAATTTTTGGATTCAATTGGTTTTTAATGATTTAATTTAAATTTTTAATCATATAAAATTAATTTTTATATATCAAACATCTAATTTTACATTTAATTTAATTTTTATTTATTATAATTAATTATTAAAAAAAATTCTAATAAATTAAATTACATTTTTATTTTTCTATTTTTGTCAATCTACCAATACTTCTATTTTAAAATAAAAATATGTAGCCTCTTATTCTTAAAAAATACAAAATTTTGGTTATGTCATCAATTTAATGTTTATTAGTTGTTAAATTTTGACATTATTTAGTGATTTGTTGTTTGATAATATGTTATTTAATGTGATATTTTGTGATTTGACCAACATTTTCTATTTTTACAATTAAAGAGATTAAATATCTCTAATTTAAAATAGAGTGACCAAAATTATGAATAAATGAAAATAGAAAGGTCGAAAGTACAATTTAATCATTTTAATATTTTTAAAATAAATTATCAAAAATAAAATAATTTTGTGTTATAGTATAAATTATTTATGATATATCTAAAATATAATTTATATATTTAAAAATAGATTAAATTATATTTTTGATCTCTCTATTTGTTTTCAAAATTCAATTCAATCCAACTATTTTTAAATAATTCAATTTTGGTCCTCTAATTTTTAAAAATGTTCAATGTTATCTTTTCGTTCAAATTGATATTAATGACATTAATGAAATATGACAAAAGGACAATATTGAATATTATTTGAAAATTATAGGACAAAATTGAATCATTTAAAAATAATGGGACCAAATTGAACATTTCATAAAAATAAATAAATTGAACAATAATTTATCTAACATTTTTTTCTTAGATAAATTTGAATTTTATTTTACCAATTTAATAATTTCTTATATTAGATAAAAAGATGTTGGGAGCTACCATGGTAACTCATGAGGAAACGGGAGATGTAAGGCTTAGATGAAGTGTTACTCTTTAGAGTCATTATGAGTTGTTCTTTATGAAAGAAAACAAAACGATTGATGAGATGTTTGGTACATTCCAAACAAATATTAATTGGTTAAGATCCTTGGGAATTGAGCTATCAAAAACTCAAAATAATTTGAAGACCTTGGATAGTTTTTCAAAGATCTAGAAACCAAAAGTTATCGTCATATTAGAGGCTCATGACCTCAAGACTCTCACAATGGATGAACTCTTAGGAGCCTTAAGAGTTCATGAAGTCCATCTAAACAATAAAGATAATTTGAAAGCCAATGATTTTGTTGCTTTAAGGACTCATGGAACCAATAAGAAAAGGAATAAATGCAAAGCTCTAACGGTTGAGTCTGAACACAAGAAGCTTATATTTTCTCTTCTTAAGAAACCTACTTAAGAAAAATGAAACATAGAGGTTAAGAAACGAATTCACCCGATGAACAAAATATATAATAGTAAATGAATCAACCAAAGTAACTTATCTTTCCACTCCATGAATATGATCAATTCAATTCTTGAAATCTTTCTTGAGTTACCACAAAGGTTAAATAACTTATTCTTGCAAAGAAAAACATTTCTCAAATAGTGTTTTTGAAAAATATATCACAAAGATTCAAGTCTCTCCTTCTAAGTATGAAAATGATATATATATATATATAGAAGTTTTCTAACTAAAATGATTGTTTACATGGATAATTGATTATTTTTTTCTTCATAGATTTGAAAATCAACCAAGAACAATTTAATCAATTATTTTGAGCAATAATCAATTTTTTCATAAACCTACTTTTGAAATAATCAATTATTTTGCTGAATAATCAATTATTATAGCAACTACTCCTCAAGTTACTGGAAAAATAGAGCAAATAATCGATTATTACTTAAGATAATCAATTATTCTAAGTGAAAACTCAATATCTCAATTTTCATACCGTTTCTCTTTACAAATCAATTCTAAAACTTATTTTAATCATCAATCATCATTTAAATAGAGATAAAAGGCCAAGTTACGTACTAAACATAAAACACACAAGCAACAAAGTTGTAAACACACAAACAAGATACAATGTGCACTCTTTGTTTTTAAAAGGCTCAAAACACAAAATAAAATACAAGTTGCACTCTTATCTTTCAAAAGGCTTATTTGTAATCATCAAAACCAACTAAGACAATGACTTAATCTTGAGGTTGATCAACAAACTCTTCCTTTTTGATGATGAAAACCTTCCTTTTCACTTGTTTTGATTCATCTTTTTTAAACCAAATTATACTCTTGTATTTACTCTTGTTGCTTCAATACTTTGTACATACAACCTGTAAAACAATTACATATATTTCTCCATTTTGGATATCATCAACAACAATTCTATACCAAGTTTAAAGTCCAAAACTCGAGAAATCTCATACATTTCAGATTACATAACCACTTTTTTAATATGTAATCAATATTTAAGCATCATACAAGTAGCGTAAGTTATAAAATTTTCAATACAAGATAAGTATTCATTCATTAAAAACCATATTATAGCATACCAAATTTAAATTGTTTAAAACATAAAACATTTAACAATATTTAAAGCAAAATGAAAATTGTTCATAACATTAAAACATCAAAAACCATTACAACAAACCAAATTGTTTAGCCATTATTAAATTACAAACCAACAAAATATAAGAAAGATCAACAAAAAAACTAGCCTAAGAATAAACCAACAAAACAAAACAAAAGATCCTAAAACTAAGGTCCTTAAAATGAGTCATCCTCTTTGCCCAAGTAATATTTGCTATTGTTAATCTCATCTTGAAGTTCATCAAATCTATCAAACATCCTAAAGAATGTAAACTCATGCTTCTTGTTGGCCTCCATGATATCATCCATCTTGTTAACCAAAATTTGTTCAATTAGAGAATGATTTAAGTTACGATTCCACTTCTTTAGCATGTTCCATTTCTTGTTCCTCAACACCAGCCTCATCACCAACTACTCCATCCTCATCAACCATAGGATCAAGAGTTTGAGGCACATCTTCATAAGGATAAAGACCATCTTCATTTCTCCTTACTTTCCAAATATAGTCATTCATAACATATACCCAATCTATTTGTACCCTATTCTTATTAGCAAACATGAGTAATAGGTCATCCCTAGACATCTGAGCATGGTTATGCAACCTAGGCTTAATCATCCATGCAATAATAAAATAAATAAGTCTATCATTCTTTTTCATGCCACCAACCAGAAACTTACTATAATTTACAATCTTATGGTTCCTTTGACAATCCCTGAATGTGGTCATCTCACTCCTTTAATCATAACACTTGTCACTCTCCCTGAACTGGATGCCAAATAGAAGAAGACTCTCACCAAATCCAAGTAATAGGGACCTTAAAGTTCTAGAAACTTCTTCATCCCTTAAAATTCCAACAACAATGGAAATATGAAGCCCTCATTGTGAACCACTCCAGATTCAAAGTCTTTGGTGGGATGATTCTCCTCCTAGCATACAAATCAAAGTACCATTTTTGAGTTTTCTCCTCCGGGAATCATCAATTACTAGAGCCTGCCTCCTAGAAGGTAGAGGTTTCTTGCACCCCCTTTACTTCAAGCTTTCTAAGTCTCTTAGATGAAGAATAAGCCATGGAAGTATTTAGAAAGTAAGAGATGAAGAGTTTGACGGCTTGTAGAAGGTAAAGGTTTGAGAATATGAGGGAAATCCTTGAAGAATGATGTATATATAATTAGAGTTGTGAAGTTTAAGAGTTTTAGGTGTCAAAAAAAACATTTTAGAAGTGAAATGGGATTTTCCACGAAAGGTTCAAAGCTTTAGATGTTTGGCGCAAGTAACTATCATTCAAATTTCGAACAATGTGAACAGACTAGAAATAATTGATTATTTGCACAAATAATTGATTATTTGTGTTAGAAAAAATGCTTAAAAACCACATTGAACCAAATAATTGATTATTTGCTGAAATAATCGATTATTCTAGATAACAGGATCTCAGTTTACCCAAAATAATTTATTATTTACTAAAATAATTGATTATTTCAGTAAGCATCTTACTCTTGTTACTTAAAATAATTGATTATTACTTAAAATAATCGATTATTTCAATAACATATTAATTCTCACAAACCTAGATAATTGATTATTTGACCAAATATTCGATTATTCCAAACTCTTATGCATATACATGAAATAGTCGATTAAAACTTACTTTAATCGATTATTCCAGTAAGGAACAAGCAATTTCAAAATTCTTAACACTTCAACATACAATTTAACATATTCATACTCACATCAATCATTTAACTCAATCATATCATACATTTTAACATATTCATACTCACATCAATCATTTAATTCAAGAACATTAACATACAAACAATTTAAGCATAATTAAATCAATATAGACATGCTTTACTCAATATACCAAGTTCATTTCTAAGAAGATTAAATCTATCTCCTGGTAGAGGCTTAGTGAATATATCAGTTAATTGTTTAATTGTCTCTATAAACTCCATAATGCAATCTCCTTTTTGAACATGATCTCTAAGAAAATGATGTCTTATCTTTATGTCTTTAGTTCTAGAATGCAAGATAGGATTCTTAGTTAGATTTATAACACTTATATTATCACACCTTAGAGGAATGTCTTTCGTTTCTCTATTTTAGTCAATCTACCAGTACTTCTATTTTAAAATAAAAATATTTAGCCTCCTATTTTTAAAAAATACAAAATTTTGGTCATGTCATCAATTTAATATTTATTAGTTGTTAAATTTTGACATTGTCTAGTTATCTATTGTTTGGTGATATGTTATCTAATTTAGTTGTTATATCATACTGAAAACTTCGTCCACCAATTATTTTTCACTACCACTATCTTCAGATGAAAAATATACTTGCATAACTTATCATCTTAATGAACATTTTCCTTGTGCAAACGATAAACCTTTAGATGAAAAATCTTTTGTTGAGCCAACTTTGCACATTTTCAAGTGCTCAAGATAATATTGTCTTTAGACGGAAAAGAGTCTCATTGTGAAAACGATTTTAAAATTTATTTATTCTCGCACACACATTCAACCCCCCTTTTGTGTGTTATTCCACTAACTTCAATGATTATTATCAAAGGCCACCTAGGACACATAGGCCAAGGGAGTTTTCCAATAAGGAACCTAACCTCAACCTTCCTTCATTTTATGGCGAAGACAATGTTGAAACTTATTTGGATTGGGAAATAAAGGTTGAACAACTCTTCTCTTGCCATGGGGTAAGTGAAGAGAAGAAGGTTTCTTTAGTAACCCTTAGCTTCCAAGGGCATGTTATGTATTGGTGGACCTCTTTGGAAAAAGAAAGAAGATTGCATCATGAGCCCCTAATTCAATATTGGAATGAACTCCGTAGTGCCATAAGAAGGAGGCATATTCCCCCATACTATGATCGTGAGCTTGTGGATAAGCTTCAAAGGTTGAAATAAGGGTCATTAAGTGTGGAAGAATATAGGCAACAAATGGAGTTACTTATGATGACGGCAGGTATAAGGGAAGAAGAGAGGACTACCATTTCTAGATTTTAAAGTGGTATAAATCTTGAAATAAGAGACGAAGTTGAACTTTTGCCTTTTAAAGATTTCAATGAACTTGTTCAACTTTGTTCAAGAGTGGAGCATCAACTCAAAAAGAAAAGTTTTATAAAGGATTCCACTCCCTCTTATTTCAAGAATTTCAAGAAGGAGGGCCTCTCTTCCAAACCTTATCCCAAATAAAAAGAAAAGGAACAAGAAAAAACGTCTTCTCCTAAGGCTCCATCTAAAGAATCTAAGTCCAATGACATCAAGTGTTTCAAGTGTCTTGGAAGAGGACATATTGCTTCTCAATGTTCCGCAAAGAAAACCATGATTTTAAGAGGCCAAGACCACTATAGTAGCCTTGATGAAGCTACTTCTTCCTCTTCTACTTCAAGTAGTGAGGATGAAGCCATAGATTTGGAAGAAGAAATCTTCCCTTGTAGTGGAGACTTACTCATGGTTAGGAGGCTTCTTAAAAACCAAACTAGTGACATTAACCAATCTTAAAGGGAGAACTTATTTCACACAAGATGCAAAGTTTTAGAAAGTACTTGTTCTCTCATTGTAGATTTTGGTCTAGTTGCAATTGTTGTAGCACTAGATTGGTTGAAAAGTTAGCCTTAACTACAATACCACATCCTAGGCCCTATAAATTGCAATGGATTAATGAGGAAGGAGGAATTGTAGTCAACCAACAAGCAAGCATACCAATCTCCATTAGCAAACATAAAGATGAAGTTATATGTGATATAGTGCCATTGGAGGCTAGTCATATTTTACTTGGGAGACCTTGACAATTTGATAAGAAAACCATCCTTGATGGCCTTGCCAATAAGATAAGTTTCCAACACTTGGGAAGAAAAATTGTTTTGTGTCCTCTATCACCTTCTCAAGTGAGTGAGGATCAAATTAAGATGAAATCTAAGAGGGAAGGAGAGGAAAAACAAAGAAAACAAAAACAAGAATCAAAAAAAGAAAAAAAAAACTCCTCCTTCATGGACTAAAGAAAAGGAAAAGGAAGTCTCAAGTTTAGAGGCAAGCGTCCCCTCTAAAGAAGTTGTTCACAGGAGTCACTTATCTCTAAAAAATGATATTAAGAAAGAACTATTGCTTGAACAATCTTTATACCTTCTTTGTTTCAAAGAGACACTCACTACCACTAGTCATGAACTTGAGTCTCTACCTCAAGAGGTTCAAACACTTTTGAAAGAATTTGATGACCTATTCCCCCAAGAGGTTCCAAGTATACTTCCACCTTTAAGGGTAATAGAGCATCAAATAGACCTCATTCCGGGTGCAAGTCTACCAAATTGGCCCGCCTATAGGAATAACCCTCAAGAGACCAAAGAGATAGAAACTCAAGTTGAGGACTTGTTGAAGAAGAGTTGGGTTCAAAAGAGCCTTAGCCCTTATGTCATTCTTGTTCTTTTGGTACCTAAGAAGGATGGCAAATGAAGGATGAGCACGGATTGTAGAGCCTCAATAACATCACCATAAAATATAGGCACCCAATCCCTAGATGATATGTTGGATGAATTACATGGGGGCCATCATATTCTCCAAAATTGATCTTAAGAGTGGTTATCACCAAATTAGAATCAAAGAGGGTGATGAATGGAAAACCGCTTTTAAAACCAAGTTTGGTTTGTATGAATGGTTAGTGATGCCTTTTGGTCTCACCAATGCCCCTAGCACCTTCATGCGTGTCATGAAGCATGTACTTAGGGATTGCATAGGGAAATTTGTAGTTGTTTATTTCGATGACATTTTAATTTTTAGCAAATCCTTAGATGAGGATCTTGGACATCTAAGAGAAGTGTTAATAATTCTTAGGGACAACCATCTCTATGCCAACTTAGAGAAATGCACCTTTTGTAAAGAAAATGTGAAATTTTTGGGGTTTATAGTTGGCAAAGAGGGAGTGCAAGTTGACCCCGAGGAAATAAAAGCCATCCAAGATTGGCCCACCCCAAAAAGTGTGGGAGATGTGAGGAGCTTCCATGGTTTAGCAAACTTCTGTAGAAGATTTGTCAAAGACTTCTCCACACTTGCATCCCCTCTTAATGAGCTTGTTAAGAAAAATGTTCCTTTCATTTGGGGTAAAGCCCAAGAAAAAGCATTCAATGATCTTAAGGAAAAGCTCACCAATGCACCCATTCTAGCCCTCCCAAACTTTGCTCAAACCTTTGAGCTAGAATGTGATGCATCCGATTTTGGCATAGGTGTCGTGTTACTTCAAGGAGGTCACCCCATTGCTCACTTTAGTGAAAAACTTCATGGGGTCACCTAGAATTATCCCACCTATGACAAGGACCTTTATGCCCTTATTAGAGCCCTCCAAGTTTGGTAGCATTACTTAGTGACTAGGGAGTTTATCATACACACCAATCATAAGTCACTTAAGTACATTAGAGGGCAAGGGAAGCTAAATAAGGGACATGCCAAGTGGGTTGAATATCTTGAGCAATTCCCTTACATTATCAAATATAAGAAGGGAAAGAATAATGTGATGGCGGATGCTTTATCTAGAAGACACTCATTAATCTTTTCCTTGGGGTCTAAAATTCTTGGATTTGATAATATAAAGGAGTTGTATAAGGATGATCAAGATTTTCAATCCACCTCCACCAAATGCTTCCAAAATCCTTTTGATGGGTTCTATCTTCTTCAATGGTACCTTTTTAAAATAGGAAGACTTTGTATACCCCAAGGATCCATTAGAAAGCTTTTGATTATGGAAAGTCATGAGGGAGGTCTCATGGGCCATTTTAGGGTTGATAAAACCCTAAGTCTTTTAAAATATAAATTTTATTGGCCACACATGAGAGTGGATGTTCAAAGGCATTGCTCTAAATGTATCACTTATGTTCAAGAAAAATCAAGAGTGATGCCTCATGGACTCTACACCCCTCTTCCTATAGCTAGCTCCCCTTGGGTTGATATTAGTATGGATTTCGTACTTGGTCTCCCAAGAACCCAAAGGGGATTTGATTCTATCTTTGTGGTAGTGGATCGTTTTAGCAAAATGGACCATTTTATACCATGCCACAAAGTGGATGATGCTAGCTATGTTGCTAAACTTTTCTTCAAGGAGGTGGTCTATTTTCATGGGTTACCCAAGACTATTGTGTTTGATAGGGATGTTAAGTTCCTTAGTTATTTTTGGAAAATTCTTTAGGAAAACTAGTAACAAAACTTGTCTATTCCACTACTTGTCACCCACAACCCGATGGGCAAACTGAAGTAGTGAATAGATCCCTATCCACATTGTTAAGGGTCATTCTCAAAAGGAACAAGAAAACATGGGATGAATGCCTCCCTCACATAGAGTTTACCTACAATAGAGTAGTCCACAAGACTGCTAACTTATCTCCTTTTGAGGTTGTATATGGCTTTAATCCTCTTACCCCTCTTGACTTGCTCCCACTCCCTAATACTACTTCCTTGTATCACAAAGAAGGAGTATCTAGGGCTGACTTTATAAGAAAATACTATGAGAAACTCAAGAGCCAAATTGAAAAACAAATTGAAAAATATGCCAAATACAACAACAAAGGGAGGAAAAAGGTGACCTTTGAAGTTGGGGATTGGATTTGGCTTCACTTGAGGAAGGATAGGTTCCCTATTGATAAAATATGGCCAAGGCCAAGGAATCCAAGAGGTGATACATTGAAGGAACCAAGAGGAATGAGATGATGGAGCACGGGCCAAGGGCCCAATCACTAGAGCTATGGTCATCTGGAAGACCAGTGGACACCTTGAAGATCAGTGGGCTTTCTAAAGCCCAAGGTACTCTTCAATTTGGACCATTCTATCATGAAGAGAAGGCATGGTTCTAGTTGTAAATATCTTGTACATAGTTATCTTGTATAGGCTTATTTTTGTCTTTGTATTTGTGAGGCACTTTAGTTTCTTTTATTAATCATTGTATATTATTTCTAGGGTAGGTTACTTGATAGAATCATGCTTTGGAGTACAAGAGGTGACATAATCAAAGATCCAAGAGGAGTGGGCTAGACATGGAAGATTGGGCTAGTCAAGGCCCAATGGGCCCTATGGGCTTGGAAGGCCCAAACCAAGTTTTCAACATGGGCCTATCTTGATATGAACATTCTTATTATATTTTGTTAGCATAGTTTCAATATATTTTGGTGTTGTATTTTGGACCACATAGAGTAGCATTTTAAGTTTTAGGCTTGTTGGACCTAGTTTTGGGCTTCATGGGCCTTTGGGCTTTTGGTACCCAATATTGCGCTCATTTTCATTCTTGTAATTTTCCTTTCCATTGTAATTGTTTGACCAATGTAATTAGGTCATTAGA
This sequence comes from Cajanus cajan, assembly GCF_000230855.2. Lineage (NCBI taxonomy): Eukaryota > Viridiplantae > Streptophyta > Magnoliopsida > Fabales > Fabaceae > Cajanus > Cajanus cajan. Next base: position 43,262,796 of record NC_138524.1, on the reverse strand, counting down.
ATAGGAAAATACAAGGAATACTAAAGTATGCTAATTAGGTTATATTAGGTTTAATTTGGAAGTCATTTAAGTTACATTTGAGTCACATGTTTAGCACCATGAGTGGCTGAACATGTGCCACTCAAATTAACCCTAAATAGCTTTCAAATCAAACCTAAATGCACCTTGGTACCTAAATTTTCGGAGTTACACATGTGCACCAAAGTTTGAATTCAAACTTTAGGCGCCATTTTGTGAAGCCTTAGTTTAGGCGCCTATGGTCACCATTCCGTGCATACTTAAGCCTCTCCTTCACACTTTGTATTCACTTTTGAGATTAATAAAATTGGAGAGCTTATTCAGCCCAATTTTCCCTTGAAAGTCACCGTGAGAGAGAGCTACACTTTTAGGAATCCTATTAGCTTTTCCTCCTCTTTGAAGTGAGCTTTCCCTTGAACCTTAAGCTTGGATGCTTCCATCCAAGGCTTAAGCCTCTTCTAAATCCGAGATTCATCTTCCATCTTGCCTTCAATCCTTTCGGTTCCAAGCTCCTTGAAGAAGATCCGTGCCTAGGTGAAGAATAGGAGAAGAACAACATTCACTCCTCCTACCTTTGCCATCATTTTTGGTATCAAGAGCAAGGTCTTCAAGGAGATAAGTTTGCTTCATCTTTTTGTGTGTTCTTGTGTCTTGCTTGAGTCTCTTTTCGGATCTATTTGCTTTGAATCAAATTTTGTTCCATAGATCCATTGCTTGATTGTTTTTGATTTTCTTCCACAATCAACATGTTTTAGGACCTATTTGCTTGTGCTTATTTTGATTTTATTTGAGTCTCTCCATTCTTGTATGTGTCCGTGATTGGACCTCATGCATTTGCATTAGATTTTGGTTTTTAATATTTGTTTTGTCTTAGAGTTTGTGTTTAGTCCTTATATGTTGAAAAATCCTTGAATAGCATGTTTAACCTAGTGTTTTTGTGAGTTGTTTGTTCATATTGTTTGGTCTCGGTTTGCTTAATTTTCTTGCCTACCTATATGTGCTTTTGTTTTACCTTATTGAGTTCATAATTAGCTATTAGTTCTAGCAAATTTCTTTAGAGTTAGGTTTCCATTGTGTACTTAAGTTTTCAAATCACTTTCTATTGAAAATTCTTTAAAAAAATTGTGTTGCTTAAAATTTCAAGTGTTTAATCCTACTTCTAGTGCACTACCTTTTTTGGATTAAAATTTTAAAAGATTAGAGGCTGAAAAACAGAGGAAAATACAGAGCCTATTGTGTCAAAAAAAAAAAAAAGAGAAAAGTGAACAAAAAGAATCCAACACAAAACCTAAAAACTAGTGCACTAGTTTCATCATTTTTCACTTGAATTTTGACTAACTTGTAGTCTCGGTTTCTATAGCATGGAATCTTGAAAAATTTGAAAACAAAAGGAAAATACCTTCTCTGGAATCTTAACTTGAATTTAGAAAAAGAAAGAATAAAAAAAAATATAAAGCAATTTAAAAGTGAAAAGCCGAGAAGAGTACAAATAGAAAAATTCACTTGATTCCTTAGCTTGTTTGGACTATTATTTGGTGTGTTCTTATCCAATTGCTTCCAAAAAAATTTTGTGTTGTTAATCTACTCTAGTACCTATCTAGGAACCTTCCTAAATGAGTGTTAGCCTTCTTTGGAGTCTTATTTTTCAGTTTTATTTGTTGAACCTCTTTGAGTCTTGTCATATACACATTACTTTTCAATTTTGGTATAAGCTTCTTAAATTGTGTTTTTGTTGCTTGTCTTGTTTTCTTTCATTAAACTTTTTGTGCTGGAAGTGGCCTCAAATCTTTGCTTAAGGATCAAGCATTGACTCAACAAAGAGTAGGAAAATTTTTGGACACTAAGACTACAAAATTTGACCTAATTTAGTGACCAAACTCTTCCTAAACTTCCTTCACTTGAGTGACCATTCCTTTCACCTTGTGAGCAGCCTCCATTAACCACTTTTGTTGTGTTCATTTTGCAGGTCCAGGAGCAACTTAATTCAAGGGTTGGTGGCGGATTAAAACACTTAAACAAGTGTTAGAAAATTGGACAACAAAATCCGTCACTAACTTGGTCACTAAAGCCGCCATTTATTGCTTTCTAGGCTAGTTTAAATTTTTGCAATCTCTCTTGTATTTTAAACCAATTTGTAAAGCTTGGAGGGAGTATTAAGAAGCTGGTCAGGTATATCTAACTCCTTGGTAGCCTACTCACGTGTAGTACTAGTGGAAGTGGCTTGGAAATTTTATGTTTCAAGCTTCCACTTAGGGTTATCCGACTAGTTGCTTATCCTTGCTTCCTTTAAGTTTCTTGTCTTTAATTTTGTTTACTTTGCTGCCCTAATTCGTCTAGACTTGTGTAGTTTTAATTGCTCACGCTTAGTTTAGCTTTAAAAACAAATTGTGAAAAGCATAATCATAAAAATTTTTGTGAAAAGTTTTGGGGAATCAAAGATACCACAAAGGAGTTTAGTGATTTCCACTTGAAAAGGCTTGGTTATTAAGTGGCTCTTAGTAGCTCACCTCTCTTGATAGTGCAACTTGTACACTTAGACTTCCAAGTGCTATTTTTGTTCCTAGAAAATTTCAAAAACATTTTATATCTTTTGCATAGCATATAAAATTCTTATTGCTTAATCATGAGTCATATTTCTCAAAGTAGTAGTGACTTTGAATATCCTAAAATTTTTAAAAGAATTGTCAAGGAGGTTGAAGCACTAAAACTTTGGAAGCAACAAGAGGTACTTCAAAAAGAAAAAGAAAAGATTGAAAGAAAAGTACAACTTATTGCTCTTGAAGAAGAGATAAACAAGATTAAGCAAAGAGAAGAGAAACTTTTAAAAAAAATCCATAAAAGCAAAAGTCAAAAAAAATTCTTCAAAGAGTTCAACCAAGAGTTCCAATGACTCTCCTAGCCAAAATGAGGATAGTCTAAATCTTGATGCATATTACCAACCCCATCCTAGAAGAGTCATTAAGGAACCCAAAGTGAGGGAATCAAGGGTTGATCTCCCTTACTTTCATGGAAAGGAGGATGTGGATGCCTACTTAGATTGGGAGATGAAAGTGGAGCAAATCTTCACTTGTCATCAAGTAGGTGAAGAAAGAAAAGTTCCCTTGGCCACCTTAGCTTTCCAAGGACAAGCTATGTATTGGTGGACATCCTTGGAGAGAGAGAGAAGACTTCACAATGAACCTCCTATCACTTATTGGAATGAATTGAGGAGTGCTATGAGAAGAAGGCACATACCTTCTTATTATAGTAGGGAGCTTATGGATAAGCTCCAAAGACTCTAACAAAAGAACATGAGTGTGGAGGAGTATAGACAAAAAATGGAGTTGTATCTCATGAGGGCTGGAATAAGGGAAGAAGAAAGATTGACCATTGCTAGGTTTTTAAGTGGTCTAAATTTTGATATAAGAGATAGGGTTGAGTTACTCCCTTATAAGGACCTTGATGATTTGGTCCAACTTTGTATAAGGGTGGAACAACAAAATTTGAGGAAAAATTCTTTTAAAGGAAAAACTCAAGCTACCTCTTATATCAAGAAGGATGACAAGAGGGAGGGTCAATATGACTCTTCTAAAAATTCTAGTAAAGGTCAAGAAAAAGAAACAGAAAAAGAAAATAAAAATAAAAATGTTGTCACTTCTAGTAGTAAAACTAGTGACATCAAATGCTTTAAATGTCTTGGGAGAGACCACATAGCTTCTCAATGTCCAACTAAAAAGGTCATGATTTTGAGAGGACAAGACATTTATAGTAGTCTTGATGAATCTAGTTCTACCACTTCAAGTGATAGTGAGACTAGTGAGGAAGATCATCAAGTTGAAAAGTTATATCCCGTTGATGGTGATCTTCTTATGATCAAAAGGCTTCTTGGAAGTCAACCCTGTCCCACTTCACTATCACAAAGAGAGAACATCTTTCACACAAGATGTTTAGTTTCCAAAAGAACTTGTTCTCTCATTGTTGATAGTGGATCATGCTCAAATTGTTGTAGTACAAGGTTGGTTAACAAGTTAGCTCTTACCACTATTCCTCACCCTCAACCTTATAAACTTCATTGGCTCAATGAAGGTGAGGAATTAGAGGTAAATCAACAAGTGAAGGTCGAGTTTTCTATAGGGGATTATAAAGAAAAAGTTTTATGTGATGTAATCCCTATGGAAGCTTGTCATATTTTGCTTGGTAGGCCGTGACAATTTGATAAACACACTATACATGATGGCCTCACTAAAAAAATATCCTTCACTCATAAAAATAAGGAAATTGTTTTTAATCCTTTAACACCACCCCAAGTGTTTGAGGATCAAAAACAAATGAAAAGAAAAAGGAATAAAGAAAGAAAAGAAGGAAAGAGTGTGGATGAAGGGGACTCCACTAAAACCTTTGTGACCAAGGAGAGTTATTTTATTACCAAACAAGCCTTGAAAAGAACTCTCTTTATTCATAAAAGTTTTGACTCTTATCCCAATGCTGCAACTAATCTTAAAGTTGAGAATGAGGAACAAAATAAATTTCAAGCAAAGAATTCTCAACTTCGAGATATAGTGAAGAAGGAGTGGACTATTCCTAGTGTTACTCCTTATACTACTTCCTTGAAGGTGCACAAGGAAGGAAGTATTTCTTAGGATTTATGAAAATTTCATCTCTTATCCATTGTATGTTATACATGTAGGTGTTGATTTTTCTTCCATTCATCCTCGAGATTTGAGGACAAATCCTTTTCAAGAGGGAGGGGATGATGGAATCATGCTTTGGAGTACAAGAGGTGACATACTCAAAGATCCAAGAGGAGTGGGCTAGACATGGAAGATTGGGCTAGTTAAGGCCCAATAGGCCCTATGGGCTTAGAAGGCCCAAACCAAGTTTTCAACATGGGCCTATCTTGATATGAACATTCTTATTATATTTTGTTAGCATAGTTTGAATATATTTTGGTCCTGTATTTTGGACCACATAGAGTAGCATTTTAAGTTTTAGGCTTGTTGGACCTAGTTTTGGGCTTCATGGGCCTTTGGGCTTTTGGTACCCAATATTGGGCTCATTTTCATTCTTGTAATTTTTCCTTTCCATTGTAATTGTTTGACCAATGTAATTAGGTCATTAGAATAGGAAAATACAAGGAATACTAAAGTATGCTAATTAGGTTAAATTAGGTTTAATTTGGAAGTCATTTAAGTTACATTTGAGTCACATGTTTAGCACCATGAGTGGCTGAACATGTGCCACTCAAATTAACCCTAAATAGCTTTCAAATCAAACCTAAATGCACCTTGGTACCTAAATTTTCGGAGTTACACATGTGCACCAAAGTTTGAATTCAAATTTCAAATTTGAATTCAAACTTTAGGCGCCATTTTGTGAAGCCTTAGTTTAGGCGCCTATGGTCACCATTCCGTGCATACTTAAGCCTTTCATTCACACTTTGTATTCACTTTTGAGATTAATAAAATTGGAGAGCTTATTCAGCCCAATTTTCCCTTGAAAGTCACCGTGAGAGAGAGCTACACTTTTAGAAATCCTATTAGGTTTTCCTCCTCTTTGAAGTGAGCTTTCCCTTGAACCTTAAGCTTGGATGCTTCCATCCAAGGCTTAAGCCTCTTCTAAATCCGAGATTCATCTTCCATCTTGCCTTCAATCCTTTCGGTTCCAAGCTCCTTGAAGAAGATCCGTGCCTAGGTGAAGAATAGGAGAAGAACAACATTCACTTCTCCTACCTTTGCCATCATTACTTGGAGACTTTGACTCCATTTAACCTAATTTTGAAGTACACTCTTTTTCTATTTTTTCAGTAGTAAAAGTGGGGTGGCATTTAGCAATGCTTGAGGGTGTGATTAGCAATTGGGCCTAGGAAAATTTTTACATATTGTACTCATTTTGCTCCTAATTTTTCATAGTTTGATCTAGCTAGGTCTCATCATTTTTAGGTGGACCTAACTAGGCCAAACCAAACATTTTTAGAATTAATTCAAGGAGCCAAAATGAGCCAAATCCGCCTAGCTAGCCTTATTCTTCCTTGGCCGAAAATTGCTTCTCCTCCTACAAGCTTGGGAAGCTTGTGCTACAAGCTTCTCCTTAGCTTTCTTCCCAAGCAAGATAAGTGAGAAGCTTGCTCCACAAGCCTCCTAACTAGCTTGGACGGTCAAGCCAACCAAACCATGGTTCACTTGAACCATGGTTAAGGTTAGCTTGCTCCCTAAGCTACCTCCTTCTATATATTTGTAACTCTAACCTTTTCCCTCACTTTGGATGAATAATATCAGAATTTCTCTCAAACTTCTCTCTTCCAAAGCCTTAGAATTTCGTGGAGAACTTTCTCCTCTAGGTTCCTTCACAAAGGTTTCCAACCTTTGTGCCTTGGTGCTTCAATCTTCTAGCTTCTTGAAGAAGCTACCGAACCTCCTTGTTGCTTCTCCACCATTGAAGCTTCTTCAAGGTGTTTTCCTCTTCATTGGCGTGTCAACCTCAAGAGAAGAAAGGGATTGAAGGTGGAGAGTGAAGAAGAATAACAACCACTTCTACTCACTTCCATCACCTACTCAAAGGAAGTCCAAACTCAACCCTAGGGGAGATGGTCCTTTCCATGTTCTTAAGAGGATTAATGATAATGCATACGTCCTAGACCTTCCCTCCGAATATAGAGTTAGTTCCTCTTTTAATGTTTGTGATCTTACACCTTTTGTAGGGACTAATGACATGAATGAGGTTGAAGATTTAAGGTCAAATCCTTCTCAAGAAGAAGGGGATGATGGAGGACCATCCTTGAGATATCATATAGGGCCTATCACAAGGTCCATGGTTAGGAGAGTAGAGGAAGATGAAGAACACACCACAACATGTGTGTGGATTTTGGGCCCTCTCCTTAGTTTGTTGCTTTCTTTACCTATTTTGCCCTTGTATTTTGGGGTACATTAGATATTAGGATTTTATTTTGTATTTTTATTTTGCCTTTGTATTATGGAGAAAATTAGTCTTAGGATTTATTTTGGGACTTAAACCTTGACTTGTGAGGTCAAAAGTCCATTTCTTTCTTTTTCTAGGCCTAAGGGTACTTTAGTCTTTTTGGAGAGATGAGAACCATTTCATTTGGGTTGTATCTAGGGTTCATTTAGGGTGCATTTGGGCTTGAAATTTTCAGCCAAATGTTCCCAAGAAGCCCTAGATGCTCTCCTTTCTCTATAAGTACTCTGGGCCCTCCACCTTGTACCCACTTTGGAATATATGCATTTTTAGTGAGCCTTGTTGCCTCAAAAGCCTTCCTTAGTCTCCAAGGTCCTCACAGCCATTCTCCTCTCCTCTCCACCCTAAAGTGAGTTTGAGTTCCCTTGAGTGTCCTCCACCAACCCTTGGTGGAAAGAGCTAGCCAAGAGCACCAAAAACACCTTCCACCTCTCCTTCTCCTTTTTCGTTCACCCCCACCCTCCATACTTCCAACTTTGTTTTTCACCACCCTTGAGGAACATCTAGCCATCATCCTTCTTCCTAGTCTGTGGAGAAAGAGGGAGATCCTCCTTGGAAGCCAAAGAACACACCATGGAAGGAAGTGATGGAGGACCATCCATGGAACTTCATGTGGGACCCATCACTAATCCATGGCTAGGAGATTGGAAGAGGATAGGGAAGTCAAAAATCCTAGAAGACATGTTTCTCAAGATTAAAATACACTAATCACTCTCCTAAGCTTTGGTAGCCTAGAATTTATGTTTATGCCTATTTTGCCCTTGTCTTTGATTTTCCATTTTTACCCTTGTATTTTGGGGTATCTTAGACATAGGATCTATTTTACTTGTATTTCCAATTTTACCCTTGTATTTTGGGGTATTTTAGTCATAGGGTTTATTTTCTTTGTATTTCCCATTTTACCCTTGTATTATGGGGTGCTTTAGATCATAGGTTTTTATTTTTGGGTTAAGGTATTTAATTAGGGTGGGAACAAAAACCTAGACATATTTTTTGTGGCTATTGGACCTATTTTTGGTGTTAGAAAGGCTTAGGCCCAAGTGGAGGGCAAAGGTTGCATGGTCTTATCATGCACCTAGATGTAGCCTAACTAATCCCAAAGATTCCATCCTTGGCCACCAAGTTGCATCTAGGGTTAATTTGCATTTCATTTGGTGTGCATTTGGCTTGTGAATTTCAGCCATGCACTCTCCAAATGCAACCCTAGATGCCTCTCACTCCTATAAATACCCTAGGCTATGCATCATGTAAATACTTTGGAATATATGATATTGAGTGAGCATTTTTGCCTCAAATCCTTTCCTTAGTCACTAGGTCTACACGGCCTACCTCTCCTATCTCCTCCCTAGAGTGAGTTTAGGGTTACCTTGAGTGGCCTTCATCTCCACTTGGTGAAGAGAGCCAACTAGAACACCCAAAAACACCATCCTCCCAACCTTTCTCCTATTCACCCAAGACTCCACCTGTCACGCCCACCATCACTTAGCCTCACCCTTGAAGGAACGTCCACCCTCTAAGGTCACCATCTTGGCCTTGGAAAGGAGCTCCTCTTCACCATTGAACATTTGATCATTCCCTTGGTGGAAGGAGCCCATCATACAAGAAGACAACACAAGACATGAAAAATTTAGAGAAAACCTTTATGGAAGAACCAAAGCTTATGATACCAAATATAATGAAAACCATTAAAGAGATGGTTGATGATTCCCTCCACTAGTCTTCTAGTTGTACCCAATCTTCTTCCATGGATGAAACAAGCTTTTAGAAACCAAAAATAGTGGGAGAGATAGGAATTGGACATGCCACTTTATTTGGGAGAAAGATAAGCAAGATGTGCGGATCTGGCTACATGGAGAAATTCCTTGATAAAAGGTCTTAAGGAAATATTTTTCTAAGGAAGAGAACTAAAAATTTTAGAAGAGAAACTCGGGTTCATTCTAATATACATCCATAAATGATAAGCTATATACAAGGAGAAATTATATATAAAGTTTGGTTGGCTTATGGTGCAAGCTAAACTAACTATGGTTAAATGTAATTAAGGTTAGCTATCTTGTACTTAAGCTAACTAACTCTAATTAATTGTCTAGAAGTTTATGAAGCAAGCTAAGTTAATCCTAGTTTAAGAATAACTTAGGTTAGCTCAAGTTAACTCCATTTACCTAACCTAATCATTACAACTACCAAATTAATAATTACTTAATAAGTTGTTGAGATGTCACTACCAAAGACCATGTTACAAGTTGACCACTTGGATGGCAAACTAGACATGCTTTGAATGTCCAAACCACTTGCATAAGCAAGTAGATGTCCAAGCCCATGGTCCAATGAAAAATTGGCCCATATAAGCCTAATAAGCTTAACATGATTTTGGCTAGTTACATCTTTTCTAAACTACTAATTACACTCTCAACTAAAAATAATATAAGGACAAAATTGACTATTTGGCCCAAAATACAATGTCAAAATAAAGGAAATATCTACAAGGAAAAATAGACACATAGAAGAGGAAGCAAGCTACTAAGGTTACCCAAAGATCAATAAGAGCTTGAAGCTTCTTCCTTTAGGCCTAACCCACTTCTCTTAGTTCCTTTTAGATTTGGCCCTTAAGCATGATGTCTAGTCTTTGATTTGCCTAACATTCATATGGTATAGATTGTCTTACAATATAATTAGGGTGAGAAAAGTGCAAAAGAGAGCCATTATAAATTATGTGAAGATAGAATAGAAGTACTTAAAAAGAATGTTAGAAAAAAACTTTAATTTTTCATGGATTCAATTGAGAGGTGAATACCATTTAAACATGAAACTTGACTTACTTAATGTTTGAGCTTATGCTTTGCCTCACAAAATAATGTCATAGAAACCAGACATAAAATAAAGACATTTGTGATTCCTCTCACACTATGACATCTAAATTATTATTTATTTATGCTTTTTATGTTGGTCCTAGTTTACTAGAATCTAGAAGAGGGGTTGAATAGATTTTATCCTAAGGTGACTCAACTTTCAAAAATTCTTGATAAAAACCTACCAAGGTATCTAAAACTCAACCTTTACTCAATATGATTTAACAAATAATTGTAAATAACAAGGTTTATTACCAAAGTATTAGAATATCAAAGTTAATGCAGCGAAACAATCACTTGTAATCAAGGTTGATTTTATATTACCTTCTTCTTAATCAATTTCAATTACAAGAATAATGATCAGAGTTTGTACTATAATTGAAATTTGATATCTCACTAATCTTTAAATTCTTTAAACAAGAAATTAACAAGATTTTTAAATATAAGGGTAAGAAGATAAAGAACACAGAAATTTATACTGGTTCAGCCATCCACTTGGCCTACATCCAGTTTTCCCTGATTTAGCACCCCACTAAATCAAAGATCATTCACTATAATATTTTTTACAAACACCTTGCACACACAATATTACAAGAATTCAAACAAACATCAATCTTGACACCACAAGATTGGAAACTTACAAAATTTATGTACCTCACAGAAATTGCTTGAGAAATCCTACTCAAGATTTCAAAATCTCTTGTTGAGACACCTTATCTTAAGAAATACACCATTCAAAATGAAAATATAAGTTTAAAGATCAGAAAAATATCACCTAATTTCATGTAGATATTGATCTTTCACAATTGAATACACTTCTTGAATTTCTTCCTTCAAGAACTCATATTCAATCTTTGCACTTCTTGATATTTTAAAAAAGTTCTTTGATCAGCCTTGATTCATATTTCTGAAAGTAATCTTTTTCCCAAATGTTCTTCTCTTAAAAAGATTTCCTAAAAATATCTCTTTTTAATTTCAAAAAGATTGTTATTTAAAGTGTTGTAGACACCTAATTTTGTTCAAACCTATAGACAAAGAAATGGACCTCTATTGTGAAGGAAAGGAGCTCCTGAAGCATGGAAACAACATGATATGACATCAGAGGGCCTAAAGCCCAATAGGTTTGATTTACTAGCCCGGAACGAGTCGTTCCAAAGTTGGAACGGGTCGTTCCTAATTTGGAATGAGCTATTCTAGACTACTAAAAGACTTGATAACCTTAGTTGAGAATGGGCTAGAACCGGTCATTCGAGCATAGGTTGTTATGAGTCAAGTTCAAAATCGGAACGGGCCATTTCGGTCAGTTTTGACGTCTATAAATAGTAGACTCGGGCACTGCCCCAGGGGCCGAAAAAATTCATCTAGGAAGTTTGATATAATTTGAAATTTCTCTCTCTCCCCCTCTTATATTTCTTGAGATTCTGTGAGGTATATTATAGTGTGAAAGGAAGCCAAAAAGTGCCTAGAGATCCCCAAATTTGAAGATCTAATAGAGCTCGATTAAGAGGTATTTCAACTAATATTCTTCTCTCCCCCTTATCTCCTTTACTTTAACAAATATTTTTCTAAATAAATAATCATCATGTAGACGCCTTAGGGTCAACCGTGTAATTTGAATTTCAAGCATGTAAATAACTCTTAATAAAAGAGATGTAATATTTAATTCATTAATTCTTGTCATGTTAACTTCATCATAGGATACCGATCTAGGGTGTTGTATGGGTGCTTAATACCTTCCCTACATGTAATCAACCCCCGAACCTAATTTTGGTTGTTAAGGACATTATTGGACTTTGAAAAACCTTTTCTTTTTCCAATATTTTGTGTAAAACATTGGTAGCGACTCCATGAACCATTCTTCAAAATCATTAATTAAGGATTAGTCTAGCTTCCGGGTATTCCCTAATTAATGAGATTTTCAAAGTGGTAGTTCAAACCATAGGTCGTAAGATTGGAATTTTTTAGGTTACGACAGATGGAAACTCCACTGGGGAAGTTTAAAGAGGTTCAGGCCCAAATAAATGATGAAGTTAACAAAATAAAAATTAATAACTTAAATATATGTTCCCCTTTACTTCATTTCTTTTATTGTTTGCCTTTGATAATTGTCTTGATGCTTAAAATCTCGCACGTGTTTGAATAAACAATTGTACACAAACGATAGCACACAACAGTCCCCCTACATCCGGGGGCATGAGCGCGTAAACATAGGGAGTGGTTGATGTTCGACCGGCCCAACTATGGCCTTAGAGCCTATGAGCCTTATCATAAATCACACTCAAGGTGATAAGTGGTTACTCTAACCCTAAATACTATGACAAACCATAGAGTTTGTCAAGTGACGACGATAGAGATACTAAGTTCCCATAACAGGGGCACCTTGGGAGCCTTTAAAGACTAGTAAGATTAGGACCTTCCTATACAACGCACTTTCTTTGACAAAGACCACAACACAAAATTCGAACGCGACCGCTAGTGGGTGTATGTTGTTTGAGCATATGGTTGTTACATTGTTGTCATCTCAAAACATCAGTTTGTCTTTTTGTCATAATTCCCGTTTAAATAATAAAGCATGCGAAAATGTACGTCATACATGCACGTAGGACTAACAAGGAATTTCTGACAAAAACAAAAAAGAATCAGTGTAACCTTTGTTACATCGTAAAATATTATGAAAACAGACACCGATGACCCACCTTCATAAGGATCAGTGTAACCTTTGTCACATCGTAAAATATTACAAAAAGGAACACCAATGACCCACCTTCATAAGGACAAGGCATCATTTTTGTTAGGAATCTCCTTCGAATAGATCTAGTCGAAAGACCTAATAGAAGTCTATCGTTGTCCCTCAAAGGTGGCTTTTCAACACTCCGTACTCACAAGGACCCAAAGAAAAAAGGCTATGGAATCATTAGAGGAAAGAAACTGCGAGCTAAAGACCTCATAACCCTAGCTGAGAACGGGCTAGAATGGGTTGTTCCAACATAGGTTGTTATGAGTCAAGTTTAAATCTAGAATGGGCCATTTTGACACTATAACTGGTTGTTCTAGATTCAAATCTAACTCACAACGAATTGATCTAGAATGACTCGTTCCAAAATCAGAATGGGTCATTCCGATCAGTTCTGACGTCTATAAATAATAGACTCGGGCACTGCCCCAAGGGTAGAAAAATTCATCTAAGAAGTTTGATATAATTTGAAAGGTATATTGTAGTGTGAAAGGTAGAAAAATTCTGGAATTGGAACGGCCCGTTCTGATATTGGAACGGTCCATTCCGAGGTTCGGAACGGCACGTTCCGATTCTGGAACAGCCCGTTCCGATTCTGAAACAACCCGTTCCGATTCTGGAACAACCCGTTCCGATTCTGGAACAGCCCGTTCCGGGCTACTAAAATAACCTTATTTGACCTTTAGGCCTTCTGATATCCTGTCTTGTTGTTTGCCTGCTTCGAGAGCTCCTTTCCTTCATGATGTAGGTCCATTTTCTTGTTTGTGTGCCTCCTGGACAAAATTGGGTGTCTACAGCTGCCCTTCTTTACTTGTCCTTTGGAGTAGCTATGTGTTGCTTTTCCAAAGGCAAGTAAAGACGTAGACATTTCGTCCGGGTCTCCTCCTCGTCTCCTTGATGCTTCTGCGTTGTTTCCCTTGTGATAATGTGTCCCTTTATTTGTAGCTTGTTTAAGAGGGAGTATATTCTGAGCTCAGCCTCTCCAAGCTGGACTGATATTTAGGGCTTCAGCCGGCCCACAGGTGGGAGCTCGACGGTAATCCCGATTTTGACTTTGAAGAACTCGACGGTACCCTCATTGTCATTCACTAATTTAAGAGGCTCGACGGCAGCTCTCGATCAAACTGTGCTGATTTTTAAGGCTTCAACAGACCTATGGTGGGAGCTCAACGGCGGTCCCGATTTTGACTTCGAGGAACTCGGCGGTACCCTCGTTGTCGCTCACTGATTTGAGAGGCTCGACGGCGACTCTCGATCAAGTTTGGCTGATTTTAAGGCTTCAACCAACCTACGTTGAGAGCTCGGCGGCATCCCGGTTTCAACTTCGAGGAACTCGGCGGTACCCTTTGTCATTCATTGATTTGAGCGGCTCGATGGCGGCTCTTGATCAAGCTTGGCTGATTTTAAGGCTTCAACCGACCTACGATGGGAGCTCGGCAGCTTCCCGGTTTCAACTTCGAGGAACTCGACAGTACCCTCATTGTCATTCATTGGTTTGAGCGACTCGATGGTGGCTCTCGATCAACCTTGGCTGATTTTAAGGCTTCAACCGACCTACGGTGGGAGCTCGGCGGCATCCCGGTTTCGACTTCGAGGAACTCGGCGGTACCCTCATTGTCATTCATTGATTTGAGTGGCTCGATGGCGGCTTTCGATCGAGCTTGGATGATTTTAAGGCTTCAACCGACCTACGGTAGGAGCTCAGCAGCATCCCAGTTTTATCTTCGGGGAACTTGGCGGTACCCTCGTTGTCATTCATTGATTTGAGCGGCTCGATGGCGGCTCTCAACTTGGATGGTTGTTGATATCCTTTGAAGGAGGACCTTTGAAATCTTGGGTGGATACTTGATGGTGATTTTTTTGATTTGAGGCACTCGACGGTACCCTCGTTGTTGACTTGTGATGGAAAATGCCCCAAGGAGGATGGGCAAGATGTACTTGATGTGCCCTGTGTTGATGGGCGATAGATGGGTGATAGGGATTCTGGTGTTTCCCCTGCCATGTGAGTATTGTGATGCCTCTCCAGGCGTCTCTTATGGTAGGGTTTTTTTTTCTGAATTTTATATTTGTTTAGCTTCGGCTTTTTCATGTTTGAAGCTTGCCTTTTTCTGCTATTTTTATTAATGCTTCGACTTTTTCAACATGTATGAAGCTTGCCTTTTTCTGTTTTATCTTTTGTTATCATCATTGGTGGAGGGATCCCATCCCATGATGATGTCATCTGCTTAATATTTATTGATGAGTATTATTTAGTAAGCCACTCCTGGCTTTGGTAAGGAAACCATTCTTAGTCTTGGCATTCTCTTGAATCATCCTTCATTCAATTGAGGAGTAGGAGGTGATGGCCTCTTCATGCTTGTGGACTTGATTATTCTTCCTCGTCCGGTTCTATCCCGTCTTGCTGTTGACATGTCTTTTGTTTCTTGGTGGCTATATGAAACCACTTGTATGGAATGCCCTTGTGATGGAATAACACTAAGGCCAAGAAGACCAAGAGGTGATGTATTGAAGGAGGCAAGAGGAATGGGTTAGTGTTAAAAAACCATAGGAGGAGTAAGCCTACTTTTGGGCCTTAGCTCCTAAGTTTTTATAGCATTTATTTTTATTCCTATTTTTGCCCTTATCTTTAATTTCCTATTTTACCCTTGTATTTTGGGGTATCTTAGTCATACGATTTATTTTCTTTTGTATTTCCCATTTTACCCTTGTATTATGGGGTGTTTTGGATCATAGGTTTTTAATTTTGGGCTAAGGTATTTAATTAGGGAGTTAGACACATTTTTGGAGGTGTTTGGACCTATTTTTGGACTTAGAAAGGCTTAGGCCCAAGTGGAGGGCAAAGGTTGCATGGTCTTATCATGCACCTAGATGTAGCCTAACTAAACCCAAAGATTCCATCCTTGGCCACCAAGTTGCATCTAGGGTTAATTTGGGTTTCATTTGGTGTGCATTTGGCACCCTAAATGCAACCCTAGATGCCTCCCACTCCTATAAATACCCTAGGCACCACACATTATAAATACTTTGGATATTGAATATAAAGAGAGCCTTTTGTGCCTTTATATCTTTCCTTAGTCACCCTTGGCTAATTCGGCCACCTCCCTACCATCTCTACCTTGAGAGAAACAACCCTAGAAGTGGCCTTCATCATCATGAAGTGAGCCAACCCTAGAGTACCCTTCTCAAGCATTTCCTCAAACACCTTCTACCCAACTTCCATTTTCGTCCATTCCATCATCATCCACCCTAAAACCTTATGCCACCTTTGAAGAACTTGATCCTTGGAGAAGGCGTCCTATTCTTTGTTAATAATCTCAAGTTCATGCTAGTAAGGATGCCATCATGTGGTATCTAGATCCTTGGTTCTTCAAGGGTAACACTTTCTTTGTCTCTAAATATTTTTGGTCATGTCATGTCTTCCTTACATGTCTTCTAAGTGTGCCTAATTGAATCATCATAGTTGCCATATTTTGATGATCCATAAATCTCTTCTCATGTGTTGATTCATACCATATATTCCTTGTGAATCATCTTGGCATTTTAGGCTTTCTTATTTAGGTTCTTGCCTTTTTCTTTAAATTTTTGAGTTGCTAGAAATTTTGGGTTGCATGTTATACATTAATGTTTTTATTTTTTTAATCTATCCGGTTTTGTCATGAGTTTGTCTCTTTGAACTACCTTGAAAAAAATTCCAAGTATTCATGCTTAAACCTTGAAAAGATAAAAAAAAATGACATGCATGCCACTTGTTTGATGTAATGGCCATGAGTCTATAGTGTGCTTTAGAGAGTCAATCATGCATGCTAATTAGTTCTAGCATGTTCTATATCACTTAAAATATCATGTGTGATTAATTTCTTTGCACATACTTGCTTAAAATTTTCGGCCAATTTTGTGTATTCCTTGGTGAACTTGTATGCCTACATGATGTTTGATAATTTGAGTGTGAAATTGATTTCTATATGCCTATTTTTGCTGCTGGACGTGGGCTATTAAAAACCTAAGAAAAACACTCAAATTTTGTCTCATTGAGCTAGTGTAAGTTGCTAAAAGAATACTCCAAAAAGTTGCTATCAAAACCACCAAAAACAAGTGTAAAACCCAAGCAAAGGAATAGTATAATATTGAGAGAAAAAAAAAGTGGCTGGACTTGGAACATTAAAACCAAGACTTGGACAAGCCCAAAAAGAACAAAGAAACCAAAAACAAGAAAAAGGGAACCCTTTGCTAGACTTGTGGAGTTTTGGACCAACTTTCATACCATAGCACTTGGAGTTAATTCTTGGACCCTTGGACAATGCTTAATGGCCAAATGAGACAATAAATCAAACATTTTAAGTGCATAATTTTTTCTTTTAAGCCTACTTGCTAAATTCTATTCTAGTGTCATTCTAGGAATTACTCTTTTGTGTGCTTTCCTTTTATTAATGTGCCTTAATTTCAGTTTTTGAGTCTTCTTTCTACTCTTAAGTTTGTCTCATAAATTCCATTTGAGTTTAGCCTTTTCTTAATTGTGCCTTTTTAGTTTTTCTTTCTTGGCCTCTTGTACTCTTGGGTTGTGCTTTCTGCTTGACCTAGGTGGGGAAAACTTCTAAAACACTACACACTTTCTTGGTGGATTGAGTGGAGGGGTTGTCCGATTGGAGTTCAAGGAACTTTGGAGGATCACACCAATTCAAAGAGTGCAAACACCATTTCAAGACTAACATTGGGTGTTCATTGTGAAGGGGTGGAGATTTGAAGACTTAGAGATTCAAAAATTACTTTTTCTTACTTGATTCTTTCTTGTTTTAATTTCGGCCTTTTTGTATTTGGCCTTTACTTTCTTTCATTTTGGGTTGTAGGTGGCCATTTTAAACCTCTTCAATTTGGTGGTAGTTTCGAGTAGTTTGAAGGTGATTTGAAAACCTTCACCTAGGAAACCGACTAACATATGCTTTAAGTTCTTTCCTTTGCATGCTTTAAAGCTTTGGTAGTATATTTGCCTAGGACTTTACATTGTTTATTTGTTTCGTTTAGAAGGCTTCATTTTCCTACTAGGGGAGCGTGCACATCACACACCTTAGTATTGTGAAAATTGTTTTTGTGAGAAAAGTGTGAAAAGGCTTAGTGATTTTTACTTGAAAAGGCTTGGTTTTTAAGTGATTTTTAGTAGTCCACCTCCCTTGATAGTTCACTTTTTACACTTAGCCCTTTTCATACCAATCTTGCATATTGAAAACCTTTTTCTGAAAACCTTTATATCACTCACTCTTTGTGAAAACCTTTTAACCAACCTCTTTGAAAACAAATTTGTGAAAACCTTTTTTCTTGATCAAAGATGAGTGATCACTCTAGTGTACATGGTAATACTTCCTATAGTAGTAGACTTAGTGTTAGGGATGAGATTAGGGAGTTGAAGGAGTACATAAGAAAAAAAGAAGAGGAAAACATAAAAAGAGAGGAACACATTAGAAAAAGAGAAAAAGAAAATGCAAAGAATAATGGGGAAATAAGAAATTTACTTGCAAAGTTGGTAGAAGCTAGTGGATTCAAACCTAGGGTTGTTCCAAGTAGATCTCAAACAGGAAAAGAAGTTAGAGTCCTTAGGAGTATGCATGAGGAAGAAAATTCAACAAGAGAGGTAGGACTTAGAAGAAAAGAAAAAGAAAAGAAAATAGAAAAGAAAGAAAAAATAAAGAAAAGTATAGAGAAAGTTCAAGAGTGGTTAGAAAATGGAAAAAAATAAACAATACTCTTAGAGAAGAGTAAGGAGGATAATGTTTCTTCCAAAGGGATTATGCTTAAAGAGAGTCACTTTACCATTGAAAATGATTTAAAGACTCTTTTCATTCATCAAGACCTTAACTCTTTCTCCCACGTTGCCACTAGTCATGAAGTGGAGATTCAAAAACAAATCCTTTTTAAAGAAAAAGAATCTCAACTTCAAGATTTAGTGAAGAAGAAGTGGACTTCACTTAGTCCCGCTTCTTGTGCTACTTCCTTGGTGGTGCCTAAGGAAGATAAGCCTTCTTTCTTTAAGACTCTTTCTACTTTAGTTTTCCTCATAAAGCACCTAACTTTTGATTTGTATGATTTGTTGGATACATCTCATGGTGTCCTATTTTCTATTTTTGATCTTGAAGGAAGTTCAAACTTATTTGAACTTAACTTGGTTACTTCCCTACAAGACAAACTTAGATTATATGAGTTTTCTAGACTCCTCTTCACACCTTTTTCTCATATGTATCTAACAAATAATGCAATACAAAGTTGTTTAGGTAATTTTTTAGTTAAGTTTTCTTTATTTTCCAATACATACCTAGGTAACTACATTGGGTACCTCCAACAAGATATTTTAGTTCTTAGGACTAGTGCTTTAGTGTGCTATAGTTTTAGTCTTTTTAACTTTGTAGGTTTTAGTTATACACCTAGACTTCACCATAGGGAGGATCCTATCCTTAACATTTGAGAGTCTAGTCCTTTTAGTTTAAACAATCTTTTTAGCATTTTTAGTGGAACCCCTCTTAGGATACACTTTCCATTTCTATCATATACTGTCACCTTTAATGCTTATTTTTATGTTTTTGTTCGTCATGAGGCCCACCATGAAGAACCTCTTGATTTGAGGTCAAATCCTTTTCAAGAGGGAGGGAATGATGGAACAACACTAAGGCCAAGAAGACCAAGAGGTGATGTATTGAAGGAGGCAAGAGGAATAGGTTAGTGTTAAAAAACAATAGGAGGAGTAAGCCTACTTTTGGGCCTTAGCTCCTAAGTTTTTATAACATTTATTTTTATTCCTATTTTTACCCTTATCTTTAATTTCCTATTTTACCCTTGTATTTTGGGGTATCTTAGTCATAGGATTTATTTTCTTTTGTATTTCCCATTTTACCCTTGTATTATGGGGTGTTTTAGATCATAGGTTTTTAATTTTGGGCTAAGGTATTTAATTAGGGAGTTAGACACATTTTTGGTGGTGTTTGGACCTATTTTTGGACTTAGAAAGGCTTAGGCCCAAGTGGAGGGCAAAGGTTGCATGGTCTTATCATGCACCTAGATGTAGCCTAACTAAACCCAAAGATTCCATCCCTGGCCACCAAGTTGCATCTAGGGTTAATTTGGGTTTCATTTGGTGTGCATTTGGCACCCTAAATGCAACCCTAGATGCCTCCCACTCCTATAAATACCCTAGGCACCACACCTTGTAAATACTTTGGATATTGAATATAAAGAGAGCCTTTTGTGCCTTTATATCTTTCCTTAGTCACCCTTGGCTAATTCGGCCACCTCCCTCCCATCTCCACCTTGAGAGAAACAACCCTAGAAGTGGCCTTCATCATCATGAAGTGAGCCAATCCTAGAGTACCCTTCTCAAGCATTTCCTCAAACACCTTCTACCCAACTTCCATTTTCGTCCATTCCATCATCATCCACCCTAACACCTTGTGCCATCTTTGAAGAACTTGATCCTTGGAGAAGGCGTCCTATTCTTTGTTGATCATCTCAAGTTCATGCAAGCTAGGATGCCATCACCTTGTTTGGGCTATGCTTTTTGACATGATCTTGGCTTTAAGGCACTGTCTAGTTGTTGATCCTTTTTTACGAGTGCTTCGGCCTCTTGATTCCTCCGACAAGGGATGAATAGACACACACCAAGAATGCAAGAATGCAAAAGAAAATGCAAAGAAGGGGATATATACATATGCTAATTCTTAAATGTAGATTGATTTTACTTTCAAGAAATTAATCTATGCGCATTAATCAATGACATGGATTGTTAGCCTTTAGCCGTGTCGAATTCATTCCAAGTGTTGCTTCCTGTACCTGAGGTTCAGTGCTGCTTCTTGAACCTGAGGTTTGCTTAGTTCAGCCCTCTCGCTTGTACCAGATATGATATTTTAGCCCTTAGATCAGGTGTACCTAGACTCTGTTCTAGGACACCTCCATCTTTTTCTTGTGAGTGTTCACTGTGCATATTCCGTGTATCTTTCAAATTTATCTTAATGCCATGTAGGTCAAGAGGAATGAGAGGAAGGGGATATATACATATATTTTTTTGTAAAAGTTTTGTAAGAAAATGGTTTATAGAAGAATGGCTGGCCGAGGTAGGCTAGTGGTTTAGACTGATGAACAAGCACATTCAAAGTGAGAAAATCATTTTCTGTGTTAGCTTATTATTTCCTTCAAAGTTAAGCGATGACTTGGGATTGCATATTGATTAAATGATCTTCTAGAGCCGCCTTTCAGTTTTCAGCTCGGGATGCTACTTTGTCTTAACTTTTGCCTAGGTTACTTGAGATGTGTTCCCTAGCGGACATTTTCTTTTTTCTTTGATCCTCACTTTTGCCTAGGCTACCCTTTTTGTTTGTGGGTCTCCT
Organism: Cajanus cajan; assembly: GCF_000230855.2. Taxonomy (NCBI): domain Eukaryota; kingdom Viridiplantae; phylum Streptophyta; class Magnoliopsida; order Fabales; family Fabaceae; genus Cajanus; species Cajanus cajan. The sequence continues at coordinate 43,241,881 of NC_138524.1, read as the reverse complement.
AGCGGACCTTGCCCTAATTTTTGTGCAGCCCCCTTAGTGGGTTTCCTGCCAGGCTTTTGTCTTTGCAGCATTTGTGATCATCTTTCATTCCTTCATGAAAGGGGGATGCCCCTTGCATTGATTTCATTTGGACTTTTATTCACAAGTCATGCCCAATTTGATTGATCTTTATGTGTTTTTTTTTATCGTGTTTTAAGCCATTGTTTCTAATGACGTCCTTATTTCAATTGTACTTGTTCATTTAAGGTTTGTTGACAAGGCTTAGAGTAGATAAAAGGGAGAAGAGAAATGAAGTAGAAAAGTGTATGGCATTAAAATAGAATTTTCAATTTACACGTGCCCATTTAATGTAGCTTGAGGGCCCGGGCATGCCCCAAGTTCGTGATTCATACACAAAGAAAAAGAAGGTGATGGAAGAACTTTGGAGGAGGCCGGATTGATGTAGCTTCCTTCAAGTCTCTCCCTAGATCTTTGGCTCCTAGAATCCTTCCAATGCTTGTGTAAGGCTCCAATGGAGGGAGGAGCCTCACGGCCACCTTAAGATGGTGGAGAAGCCTCTCAAGAATGCGCCACTCTTGGTGAAGGGATAAGCATTCTTCAACCCGCCACACTTGTCTTTGGAAAAGTGATAAGAGATTGGTTTTGCACAAAGAGGTTTAGGACCTTTGGGGAGGAGAGAATTCTGATCTCTAATCTGAATACTCAATTCTCATTAATGCCAAAAGTGTCATACAAGTGAAAATTTGAGGCTATATAGGCGTGGCCACCTAGGGGTTAAGCTAGACTAGACCATGGTTCACTAGGAACCATGGTTGGGTCCGTCCAACTTAGGGAGCAAGAAAAGGCTAGACCATGGTTCTCTAGGAACCATGGTTGAGCCTTCCTAAACCGCCCTTGTGTAGGAGAGAAAGGAGGTCCAAGCATTTGGCCAAGTGTGCACCAATGTGAACACAAGGTGTGAACACAAAGGTGTGGACGGTTTTGATTGGTTTCATTTAACTCCACCCGGTTGGAAAATGGTTCATTTGGTTTAGTTAGGTTCATTCAATGTGAATGGAACCTAGCTAAATCAAATCTATGAAAAATTAGGAGTTAAATGAGTCCAATATGTAAAACCTTTATCCTAAGACCACATTTGGCTAAAATGCTAGGAGCACACTTTAGTCTACTAATGCCACTCCTATGCCTACTTCTAAAAAGAAAAAAAAAGGTGCCTCCAAAATACATAGGCAAAACAATCCTATACAAAGTCTACTATATACAATATATACAATGGGACTACTCAAGATACTACTAAGGAGAAAAGTACACAATGCTCATGGTGAGCAAGGGTCTAAGAAGCACCTCCTCCTTAGATGTCTCTTCTAGCTTCCTTACCATGGACCTTGTCAAAGGTCCAATGGCCTTCATGTATTCCTCTTCCTTGGATGGTCCTCCATCAGAAGGAGGTTGCCCTTTAGAGAGGCCTAGGTCATCTGACTGTAGAGCTAGTCCTCCACTTGCTTGGATGTGGCACTTTAGAAGATCTCGTGTAGAGGGAGGTCCTTTGGCTTCTTCTCTCGTGAAGGTGTTGTCAACCCATATCCTGAGACTTTCCTAAGTAGAAGTGATGATAGAGCTTTTCATGGAGTCTTGCTTCTCAAGAGGAACATTTAAGCTGTCTCTCGATTTTCAGCTCGAACAAACATTGCCCCTTTTTTGTGTTTTTTTTTTTACCTAGAACGCCCTTTGCGGGTTTTCATTCTAGCAGCTTCTTAACAAGCAATGCTTATCTCTTGTTGAAATCACCTTTTGAGAAAGCTCTATTCACTTTGCCTTAGTGTTTGAGGGATTCGTCCTCCTCATGTTCCCTTTATTAGCTTGCATCTCGTTAAGAGTGTGGATTCATCCATTCATAGTCATTTCTCCTATTTCGCTTGGATTTCACGGTTGTACAACACGACTTTATCCTCTTTGGGGCAAGAGTTGACATCTTAATGATTGTGGAGTTCTTTACCCTAAAGTCTTTATGCATGGCTTACTTTCCATTACTTTCGATTAACGCACATAGGTTAATTCCCCTTCTTATTCTCATTTATTCTTTTATAAGGAGGGATGAATGTAATGTAGAATGTAGAGAAAGTTGAGAATAATAAATATCAGTCTCATTGATTTGTTTATTTGCGAATGCTCAAATAGATTTCGACAGTATTAAGTGAGAATCTATATTAGATTCTAAGAAGACTTACTTCAACAAACATATCGAAGCAAGGGCCCAACCATAGTATTTTTTTTAAGAAATTGATTTGGGTTTTTCTTTATAGCACAGATACTGCCGTATATCAAAGCATTCACTTTTCTTAACTTTCTATACATACTGCAACCTAATCCTCCTTAGCTAAAAATAAAATGAATGAAATTAATGAGCTAATCTAGAATGCATGTCATTTTTTTTGCCTAATCTTTATCATGTTTCTATTATCTAAAGGGGAATGATGCATGGTAAAAATGAGATTTCTTTTATTGATTTTTTTTACAAAAAAAAACTACCTATATAATGTTAATGGAATGCTGACCTAAGAATGTACAAAGGGGTATAAAATTTTTATTATTATTTTTTACTATTTTTTATTATCTGTTTGTTTATTTTAAAATTCCAATCCATCTTATTAGAACAAAATAATACAAACAAATGCACACACACATGCTCAATCAACGTACACCCATGAACGATCGTGTTCAAATCCTTGGTTTGTGGTCCCTGTCAAGAAAAGTGCATTGTATAGGATGGTTCTAATCTCACTGGTTCTCAAGGCTCCCAAGGTGCCCTCATTATAGGGACCCAGTATCTCTGTCGCCGTCACCTGGCAAACTCTAAGGTCTATCGCAGTATTTCGGGCTAGAGTAACTGATTATCACCTTGAGTGTGATTTCCGACAAGGCTCGCAGGCTCCAAGGCTAAATTTGGGCCGGTCGTACGTCAACCACTCCCTATGTTTAATACCCTCATGCCCCCGGGTGTAGGGGGAACTGTTGTGTGCAAAGGATTGTGTACAATTTTATTCAAACAGGTGTAGAATTTAAACAAACAAACAAATATTAAAGTCAAACAAATAAAACAAGTAAAGTAAAGGGAAAAAATATTTAAATTATTATTTGTATTTTATTAACTTCATCAATTAAATGGGCCTAACCCTCTTTAAACGTCCCCAGCAGAGTCGCCATCTGTCGCAACCCGAAAATTCCCGATCTCGCGACTAATGGTTTAAACATCCTTTTGAAAATCTTATCAACTAAGGAATGCCCGGACACCAGACTAATCCTTAATTAATGGTTTTGAAAATAGGTTCATGGAGTCGCCACCAATGTTTTACTCAAAACATTGGAAAAAAGAAAAGGTTTTTAAAAGCCTAATAATGGCCTTGATAACCAGAATTGGGTTCGGGGGTCGTTTACGTGTAAGGAAGTTATTAAGCACCCCTACAACGCCCTTAATTGGTACCCTATGATGAAATTAATACGATAAGAATTAATAAATTAAATATTGAATCCCCTTTATTAATGTTTATTTACATGCTTAAAATATAAATTAAGTGATTAACCCTAAAATATCTACATTATGACATTTATTATAACAAAAAAAAGAGATAAAGATGAGGAATAAAAAAGAAGAGAATAAGATTGACTGAAATACCTCTTGAACAAGCTTTATTAAATCTTCAAATATGGAGAAGGTGCTTTGTGGCTACCTTTCACACTACAGTATGCCTCACAAATCCCAAGAAATACAATAGGAGGGAGAGAGAAAATAGAGATGCGACACAAATCTCAAGAAATACAATAGAAGGGAGAGAGATAGATAATTTTCGTGCCCAAAGGAGTCTTATTCAAAATTTCTCTAGCCCATTGAGAACCGTGCCCGAGGCTTCAATTTATAGGCATCAGATGTGGGCCAGAACGGCCCGTTCTGGATTCGAAACGGCCCGTTCCGGATTCGAACGTTATGTTCAAATTACGCACCCTGGAACGGCCCGTTCTGAAAACGGAACGGCCCGTTCCAGAGTAGAAATTAACACATATTTGTCCTTTCCAGAACGGCTCGTTCCAAATTTGGCTTGTTTGGAACGACCCGTTCTGGAATTGGAACGGCCCGTTCCGGTATTGGATTTTTAGTTGTTTTAGTCACGTTGGAACGACCCGTTCGGATATTGGAACGGTCTGTTCCGAGGTTCGGAACGGCTCGTTCCGATTCTGGAATAGCCCGTTCTAGGCTACTAAAATAACCTTATTTGACCTTTAGGCCTTCTGATATCCTGTCTTGTTGTTTGCCTGCTTCGGGAGCTCCTTTCCTTCATGATGTAGGTCCATTTTCTTGTTTGTGTGCCTCCCGGACGAAATTGGGTGTCTACACCTAATTAATGAGATTTTCAAAGAGGTAGTCTAAACCATAGGTCATGAGATCGAAATTTTTCGGGTTACGACAAGTGCATGACATGATTCAGTTATAAAGAGTAATAATAGAGGTAATCTATTACCTAATATAATAATCTGTTACTAGCTCTTTAAAAATGAACCAAAAACACAAAATCACCAGGGTAATCGATTACGGGCTATCGATTATCCTAAGCTTTCTAAGATCCAAGATTGCCTTTCAATCTGAGGTAATTGATTATCTCATATGGTAATCAATTATCCTTATGAAAACTTTGATTCTTCAATTTTATTTCAAGCAAGAGACTCTATTTTAATCTATTACCAACTTTGGTAATCTGTTATTTCAAAAAACACTATCAGTAACAGATATGGTAATCTATTAACTTAGAGGACATTTGAATATCCTTTTCTAGTAACTGTAACACCCCGATTTTTCATACTTTATATAAATAAATTTTGAAATTATTTTGATATTTAATATAGTTATTTTAGAGTTTTGATATTATTTAATTAATTATATGTTCTATTTTATTTATGAGACATGATTTATAATGATTATTTTGATTAGTATATATAGGTAACTTTTATGAAATGTATTTTATTAATAATATGTTTGTATTTATTTTATATCATAATGTGTTTATTAGAAGGATTTTTAATATTATTTAGCTAGTAGATATGAGTCCTATTCTTATATAAATGTATGCTATTTTTACTAGAAGAGATAAATATATTTTATATTATTTATCTATTTTATGTGAGCTCTATTTTAATATAAAAATGATTTTTAATTAATATTTGGATTATTTTCTATATGACTATTTTTATGAAAATATGTTTTTATCAAGAATTATGTTTATGTTATTTATTAAAAGGAGAAAATATGTTTAACTATTTTAATTATTTTATGAGAATGGAAGGAGGGACGTAGTGGTCTTTTCCTAAATAGTGTTATTATTATTATTATTAATTATTTTTATTATTTTTTAGAAAGGAGGTTGTCAAGAGTTATTTTCACGCTTCTCACTTTCTCTTTCTTTTCTATGCGTTGTGCTCTAAAGACTCAAGAGAATCATGAGGAGGAGGTCATCGACAAACTGTACGCACTTCATCTTCTACTCATCAAGGTAATGAGAGAGTGAGAAACCTCACTCGGGGGTGTGGGAATAACGGTTGGATAGTAGGATTGACCTATATGCCTATAGGAACAAACACTTTATGAAATATTTCTGTTTTTCTTTTTGATTTTTCTATTACGTTCCTTGTGTGATTCTGAGTGTGAATATGTATTCAATTTTGAGAATATATAATTTTTAATATGAATTAACGTACTCTATGGGTTCCTACGGGAAACCCTATGAGAAACAGACAAATTTTGAATGTTTTTTATTTTGTGATGACAACATTCCTTGCATGGATTGAATTAGGAACTTCAAAGAGGGAAGTCCGGACTACTTGGATCATGGAACTTAAGGTTTCTAGCCCTGGAGATGGAGATGGGCGAATGGTGTTTATGGAGGCTAGTTGTTTGATGAAATGCTAAGGTGGTACTCTAGGGTTTTGGCTCACTTCATTGATGGATGAAGGCCACTCCTAAAGCTGAGAACACTCACGGTGAAGATGAGAAGGATAGGTGGCCAAAATGACCAAGGGGACTAAGGAAAGAATATTAAGGCTCAAAGGCTCTCTTAATATCATAAATTCCAAAGTATTTATAAGGTTGCTAGCCTAGGGTATTTATAGAAGGGATGATGCATTTAGGGTTACATTTGAGAGTGCTTGGCTGAAAAATGCAAGCCAAATGCACTTCAAATGAAACCTAAATTAACCCTATATGCTACTTGGTAGCCAAGGATGGAATCTTTGGGTTTGGTTAAGCTACATCTAGGTGCATGATAAGACCATGCAACCTAGGGTAAAATAGGAAATTAAAGACAAGGGAAAAATAGGAATAAATCCTATACTAATAAAAAAATGTAGGAGCTAAGGCCCAAAAGTAGGCCCACTCCTCTTATGATTTTCAAAACTAACCTCATTCCTCTTGGCTCCTTCAATATATCACCTCTTGGTCTTCTTGGCCGTAGTGTTATTCCATCATTCCCTCCCTCTTGAAAAGGATATGTCCTCAAATCAAGAGATTCTTCATGGTGGACATCATGACCAACAAAAATATAAAAATAAGTATTAGAGGCAATAGTATATGATATAAATGGAAAGTGCATCCTAAGAGGAGTTCCACTAAAAATGCTAAAAAGATTTTCTAAACTAAAAGGACTAGACTCTCTTATGCTAAGGGTAGGATCCTCCCCATGATGAAGTCTAGGTGTATAACTAAAGCCTAAAAAGGTAAAAATATTAAAACTATAGCACACTAAAGCATTAGTCCTAAGAACTAAAATGTTTTGTTGGAGGTACCCAATGTAGTGACCTAGGTATGTCTTGGAAAATAAAGAAAAATTAACTAAAAAATTACCTAAACAATTTTGTATTGTATTATTTGTTAGATACATATGAGAAAAGGGTGTTAAGAGGAGTCTAGAAGACTCATATAATCTAAGTTTGTCTTGTAGGGAAATAGCCAAGTTAAGTTCAAATAAGTTTGAACTTCCCTCAAGATCAAAAATAGAAAATATGACACCATAAGATGTATCCAACAAACCATACAAACCAAAAGTTGGGTATTTTATAAAGAGAACTAAAGTAGAAAGAGTCTTAAAGAAAGAAGGCTTATCTACCTTGGGCACCACCAAGAAAGTAGCACAAGAAGTGGGACTAAGTGAAGTCCAATTCTTTTTCACTAATTCTTGAATTTGAGATTCTTTTTCTTGAAAAGGGATTTGTTTTTGAATCTCCACTTCATGACTAGTGGTAACATGAGGTCTTGATGAATAAAGAGAGTCTTTTTTTAAATCATTTTCAATGGTAAAGTGACTTTCTTTAAGCATACGCCCTTTGGAAGAAATATTATCCTCCTTACTCTTAGAGAAGAGTATTGTTTGCTATTTTTCTTTTTCTAACCACTCTTCAACTCTCTCTATACTTTTCTTATTTTCTTTCTTTCTTTATTTGTATTTTCTTTTCTTTTTCCTCTCTTCTAAGTTCTTCCTCTCTTTTTGTATTTTCTTCCTCACGCATACTCTTAGGGATTCTAACCCCTTTTCCTATTTCAGACCTAGTTGGAACAACCCTAGGTTTGGATCCACTAGTTTCTACAACCAATTTTGCAAGTAAATTTCTTATTTACTAATTATTCTTTGCATTTTCTTTTTCTCTTCTCTTAAGCTCTTCTTCCCTTCTTGTGTTTTCCTCTTCTTTTTTTCTTATGTACTCTTTTAATTCTCTAAGTTCATCCCTAATACTAGGTCTACTACTATAGGAGTTATGACCATGTACACAAGAGTGATCACTCATCTTTGATCAAGAAAAGGTTTTCACAAATATGTTTCAAAAGGTTGGCTCAAAAAGGTTTTCACAAAGAGTGAGTGATGAAAAGTTTTCACAAGTATTTGAAGGTGCAAGATTAGTATAAAAATGCCTAAGTGTACAAATTGAACTATCAAGGGAGGTGGACTACTATGAATCACTTAAAAACCAAGCCTTTTCAAGTAAAAATCACTACGCCCTTTTACACTTTCTTACAAACACAATTTTTGCACAAGAATTAAGTGTGTGTGTGCACAGCCCCCCAGTAGGCAAATTGAAGCCTTCTAAAACGAAAACAGTTAAAGTAAAAGACCTAAGCAAGTATACTACCAAAACACTAAAGCATGCAAAGAAAGCAACTAAAGTATGTGCTAGTCGGATTCCCTAGGGTGGGAGCTTGAAGTGACCTTGGTGGTATTCAAGCCAATCCCAGAAGCACTACTCAAATTACCCTAAAAATAATAGGTTTAAAGAGGCCAATTACAAACAAAAAAAAACAAAGAAACAAAGGCCAATAACACAAGTGGCCTAAAAGAAATTGTGCAAAAGAGAAATGTAAACAATAAAAGTAGATCTTCTAGTCTTCAATTCTCCATCCCTTCACAAGGAACACCCAAGGTTAGCCTCTCAATGGTGTATTCACTCTTTTTGATGGTAGAACACCTTCCAGAGTTTTTGGAGTCAAATCAGACAACTCCTCCAATCAATTCACCAAAAATGTATATGATGAGTTTATGAGCTTTCCACACCTAGATCAAGAAGAAACCACCCAAGAGTACAAGAGTCCAAAGAAATAAAAACTAAAAATGCACAATTAGGAAGGCTAAACTCAAGTGGAGATAAATGTGACAAAATTTAGGAGTAGAAAGAAGACACAAAACTAAAATTGAGTCACATTAAGAAAGGCAAGCACTTAAAAGATTCATTCCTAGAATGGCACTAGAATTGAGTAGCAAGTGTTTGATAAAATGTTGCACCTAACATGTTAAATTTTAAAGTCTCATTCAGCCACTAAAACATAGTCCAAAGGTCCAAAGAATAACTCCAATTGCTAAGGTAGGAAAAATTGTCCAAAAGTCCACAAGTCTAGCAAAGGATCCCTTTTTGTTTGCATTTTTTTTCACTTGTTTTGGCACGTTTTTTAAATGATAATGTCCATCCACTTTCTTTCTTTCTTTCTTTCTTTTTTAATATTAATATTCCTTCTTTGCTTGGGTTTTACACTTGTGTTTGTTGATTTTGATTAGCAAAATTTGGAGTATCCTTTTAGTAATTAGTGATGGCTTAATGAGTCAATAATGAGTTTTTTTAAGCTTTATGTTCAATAAAGTACAACAGTAAAATAAGCACATATAATCACTTTTCAACCTCAAATTATCAAGCAAAACATGTTCATATTAAGTGCAAATGGAAAAGGAAAGCAAGATGGCCGAATTTAGCAATATGTGCAAAGATATAAATCACACATGAATGGTTAAATATCAAGGAACACGCTAGGAATAATTAGCATGCATGATTGACTCTCTAAATCCCATGACCATTTAAACAAACATATAACATGCATATCATATTTTGATCATGAAAGTGTTTAGGCATGTGTATTTAGAATTTTCTTTCATGAAAATTTAGGGAGAATCATACTCTTATGACAAAACTTAATAGATTATAAAATAAAAACACATGATCATCATTTTTCTTATCATGCACAAAATTTTCCAGCCACCCAAACTTAAACAACAATGGACAAATCCTACAAAGAAACCTAGGCACCAAGATGATTCACAAGAAAATTTATGGCATCAATTAATGAACAAAACAAGACACATAGACCATGAGAATATAGCATGAATATGATCTATTTAGAACAACTTTAAGACAAGTAAGAAGACACCATGACATGACCGAATTTTTAAAAGACTCAAAATAGGCTAGAGATTACCCTTGAAGAACCATTGGCTCTAGATAACACATGATGGCAACCCTCCTTGCATAGATTGAATTAGGAACTTCAAAGAGGGAAGGTCGGACTCCTTGGATCATGGAACTCAAGGTTTCTAGCCTTGGAGATGGAGATGAGCGAGTGGTGTTTATGAAGGCTAGGTGTTTGATGAAATGCTAAGGTGGTACTCTAGGGTTTTGGCTCACTTCATTGGTGGATGAAGCCACTCCTAAAGGTGAGAACACTCACGGTGAAGATGAGAATGATAGGTGGCCAAAATGACCAAGGGGACTTGATGGAGGAGGCCCATAGGCCAAGGGCCCAACTACTAGGGCTATCGCAAAGAGGATCCGAGAGGAGTGGGCCCAAGCTCAAGGAAAGCCCATCACACTTTTCAGTTGGGCTTTGATCTAAGCCCAAGTAGAGTAGGAGTAGTGTAGGTTTGGGCCTTAGGGCTTATATTTCTTTTAGGCCTTGTATTTTCGGCCACTTAGACTAGGAATTTCATTTTATGGTCATTTGAATTTAGGGTTTAATTAGGGTTGCATGTGTATGTTCATTAGAATGTAATTAGCCTTGCATTTGATATACATTTTGGCCATGTGCACACATGCACATGGTGTGACCGAAATGCAACTCAAATGGATGACAAATTACATTCCAAATGAGGAGCACATGGGTGGTGACCAGGTTTGGCTCCAAAATTTGAATTTTGAATTCAAATTTTGGGCGCCTAAGGCTAAGTAAACCATACCATGGTTTCACTTAACCTTAGGCTAACCCATGGTTCACCTTAACCTAATTTTTCCTATAAATTCTATATGGCCGAGAATTGTAGTCACTTTTGGATTTATGAATGAGATTTCTCACATTGAACTCTCTCCCTCCTAAAGTCACTCTTAACCTACCTCTACCCTCCTTGAGCTCCTCTCTTTGTAGAGCTAGGTTATTCTTTACTTCTTCCGGACTTGGCTTGGTTAAGCTTAGGTCATATTGATGCTTCTTGGAGTTTCCTTCCTTGTCATACTTCCAAGGAACCGAGAAGGATTTGAAGGTGTTCTTTGAGGATTCACCAAGTGGAACCTCATCAAGTGGTATCTAGAGCTTCGGTCTTCAAGAGATAAGCTCCTATTTCTTGTCTTTTGATTGTTTGATCCGTGGTTCATCCTTGTTCATCTTGTGTTCTTGTCAATTTTTGAGTTTAATTTTTCCTAGATCTAATTGTGCCTAAAATTGATGGATCTAGTTGTCATGTTGCTTGAATGATTCATATATGCATTTATGTTCAATTTCTTTTCATGAATCATGTTCCATTTCTTATGCCTATAGGAAAATTCTACCTATGTTCATTTTGTTTTGCTTGAGTCCTATTTGAAATTTCTTTTTCGGTCATTGTGTGTTTGAGTATTTTTTTCTTTTTGAATCCATGTCTAGAAGTAATGTGTAGTTCTTTTCTTGTTGATCATTCCTAGCTATGCTTGTTTAACTTTGTGTTTTCATTTTCATCTTGAAAATTTTTTCTGGATTTGGCCGAAATCCTTGTTGTCCTTGGTTCTCATAATTTTTCTTTTGATTTGAGTTCATAAGCTACTATTAGTTCATTAGTAGTTTTCTTAGCTTTTAGGTTTCTTATGTTCTAAAATGTCTTACAATTTTTTGCTTCAATCCGTGAGTTTAATCTTGTGTGTGTGTTGATTGCTGAAAATTTGTGTTTAACTCAATTTGAAATTTGAATTTAGGAGCCAAAACCGTGGCATGTGCTTTAAAAACAAGCAAGTGACAAAAGCATGTTAAATTTACATTACATTTGACCTAATTTCTTTGTCATTTGAGTTCAAATTTGACACGGTTTTTGTGCTTAAAACAAAGTGTGACAGAGAGTGTGTGATGGGTTCCTTCTCCATGATCAACATAGGGAATGTGGAGAGGAAGCCTTGCCCTTGATCTAGGTTCAACAAGGAAGACAAAATGGAGACTTTATGGTGGGAAGAGTGAAGATGGCCGAAAAAGGAGGTGTTGGGCGTAAGCTTTCTAGGTGAAGGTGTTTGGGTGATTTAGGTTGGCTCACTCCAAGGTTGGTGGAGGCCACTCTAGATTTCCTACTCTCCAAGGGAGGAGATAGGAGGGGGATAGTCGAGTCTACCCTAGGGACTAAGGATGGGATTTTGAGGCAAAGAATGCTCACTCAATATCATATAATCCAAAGTATTTACAAGTGGTGGGGGGTGGGGTATTTATAGGAGAAGTTGCATTTAGGGTTGCATTTAGGGTGTGCATGGCCGAAAATGCCAAGGCAAATGCACTCCAAATGCAATGCCAAATTAACCCTAGATGCAACTTGGTGGCCAAGTTTGGAATCTATGGGATTAGATTGGCTATTTCTAGGTGCATGATAAGTCCATGCAACCTTTGCCCTCCATTGGGCCTAAGCCTTTCTAATCACCAAAAATAGGTCCAAACTCACCAAACTAGGCGTCACCTCCTATGTAATACCCTAGCCCAAATTAAAAACCCTAATCATCTAAAGCACCCCATAATACAAGGGTAAAATAGGAAATACAAAGAAAATAAATCCTATGACTAAAATACCCCAAAATACAAGGGTAAAATTGGCAAATAAAATAAACCCTATACTAATGAGGCTTAGGAGGGTACTAATACTCTATGATCATGAGGAGAGTATCCCTAGGTGTGTGAACACCCTCCTCCTCTTCGACCCTCCTAGCCATGGACCTAGTGATGGGGCCCACATGTGTCTTCAAGGATGGTCCTCCATCATCCCCTCCTTCTTGAGAAGCATCTGTCCTCAGATTAATTTCTTCATCCAACTCCTCAGCTCCTAAAAATGGTGTGAGATCACAAACATTAAAAGATGAGCTAGTGCCATATTCAGAAGGAAGGTCTAATATATATGCATTGTCATTTATTTTGTGAAGAACTTGGAATGGTCCATCTCCCCTAGGGTTTAGTTTGGACATCCTTTGAGTAGGAAATCTATCCTTCCTCAAATGAAGCCAAACCCAATCCCCTACTTCAAAAGTGATTTTCTTTCTTCCTTTGTTGTTGTATTTGGCATATTTTTGAGTTTGTTGTTCAATTTGACTCTTGATCTTTTCATGGTATTTCTTAATGAAATCTGCCCTAGATACTCCTTCTTTGTGAAACAAGGAAGGGGTATTAGGGAGGGGCAAAAGATCAAGAGGAGTGATTGGGTTAAAGCCATAGACAACTTCAAAGGGGGAAAGATTAGTAGTCTTATGGACTACTCTATTGTATGCAAATTCTATATGGGGGAGACAATCATCCCAAGTTTTCTTATTTCCTTTGAGGAGTACCCTCAACAAAGTGGATAGAGATCTATTTACTACTTCGGTTTGGCCATCGGTTTGAGGATGACAAGTAGTAGAATAGAGGAGCTTAGTTCCTAGTTTTTCCCATAAAACTTTCCAAAAATGACTAAGGAACTTGGCATCCCTATCGGACACAATTGTTTTGGGTAGACCATGCAAACGGACCACTTCTTTGAAGAAAAGTTTAGCTATATAGCTAGCATCATCCACTTTGTGGCATGGTATAAAATGAGCCATTTTGCTAAAACGGTCCACTATCACAAAGATGGAGTCAAATCCCCTTTGAGTTCTTGGGAGACCAAGCACAAAGTCCATGCTAATATCTACCCAAGGGGAGCTAGCTATAGGAAGGGGGGTATAGAGTCCATGAGGCATTACTCTTGATTTAGCCTTCAAACAAGTAATGCATTTGGAGCAATGCCTTTGGACATCTATTCTCATGTGTGGCCAATAAAATTTAGCTTTCAAGAAACTTAGGGTTTTATCAACCCCAAAATGGCCCATGAGACCTCCTTCATGACTTTCTTTGACCAAAAGATTTCTAGTGGACCCTTGGGGTATGCAAAGTTTGCCCATTCTAAAAAGATACCCCTCAAGAAGATAGAATCCATCAAAAGGCTTTTGGAGACATTTGGCATAAGTGGCTTGGAAGTCTAAATCAAGCTCATACAATTCCTTGACATCATCAAAGCCAAGTATTTGAGTTCCTAAGGTGGAGAGCAAGGTGTGCCTCCTTGAAAGGGCATCGGCTACCACATTGCTCTTTCCCTTCTTATATTTGATGATGTAGGGGAATTGTTCAAGATATTCCACCCACTTTGCATGCCTTTTATTCAACTTTCCTTGCCCTCTAAGATACTTGAGTGACTCATGGTCGGTGTGAATAACAAATTCTTTAGTCACCAAGTAGTGCTCCCAAACTTGGAGAGCTCTTATGAGGGCATAGAGTTCTTTGTCATAGGTGGGATAATTCAAGGTGGCCCCATGAAGTTTTTCACTAAAGTAAGCAATGGGGTGACCTCCTTGAAGTAACACAGCACCTATGCCCAAACCGGATGCATCACATTCTAGCTCAAAGGTTTGATCAAAATTTGGTAGAGCTAGAATGGGTGCATTGGTGAGTTTCTCTTTTAGGTTTTTAAATGCTTTTTCTTGGGCTTCACCCCAAAGGAAGGGTACATCCTTCTTAACAAGCTCATTAAGAGGGGATGCAAGTGTGGAGAAGTCTTTTACAAATCTTCTATAGAAGCTAGCTAAGCCATGAAAACTTCTAACTTCTCCAACACTTTTTGGGGTGGGCCATTCTTGGATAGCCTTTATTTTCTCGGAGTCAACTTGCACTCCCTCTTTGCCAACAATGAAGCCCAAAAATTTAACTTGTTCTTGACAAAAAGTGCATTTTTCAAGGTTGGCATAGAGGTGGTTGACTCTAAGAATTATTAGGACTTGCCTTAGATGTCCAAGATGTTCACCTAAGGTCTTACTATACACAAGGATGTCATCAAAGTAGACAACCACAAATTTACCTATGCAATCCCTAAGAATATGATTCATTAGGCGCATGAAAGTACTAGGGGCATTAGTGAGGCCAAAAGGCATCACTAACCACTCATATAAGCCAAATTTGGTCTTAAAAGCAGTTTTCCACTCATCACCTTCTTTGATTCGAATTTGGTGATAACCACTTTTAAGGTCAATCTTGGAAAATATGATGGCCCCATGTAATTCATCTAACATATCATCTAACCTAGGAATTGGGTGCCTATACTTTATTGTAATGTTATTGATGGCCCTACAATCCATGCACATCCTCCATTTGCCATCTTTCTTAGGCACCAAAAGAACGGGGACGGCACAAGGGCTAAGGCTCTTTTGAACCCAACCCTTCTTCAACAAGTCATCAACTTGAGCTTCTATCTCTTTGGTCTCTTGTGGGTTAGTCCTATAGGCGGGCCTATTAGGAAGACTAGAACCCGGTATGAGGTCTATTTGATGTTCTATTCCTCTTAAAGGTGGAAGTCCACTAGGGACTTCTTGAGGAAATAGATCATCAAACTCCTTTAAAAGTTTTTGAACCTCTTGAGGTAGAGACTCAAGCTCATGACTAGTGGCAGCAAGTGTCTCTTTGAAGTAGAGAAGGTACAAAGGTTGTTCAATCAAAAGTGTGTTTTTGATATCATTTTTAAGGGATAAAACACTTTTATGAACAACTTCTTTAGAGGGGACACTTTCCTCTAAACTTGGCACCTCCTCTTTCCCTTCTTTATTCTTAAGGGAAAGGTCTTTTTTTTCTTTCTTTGGCTTTTTACTTTTTTTTCCTTCTTCCTCTCTTTTGATTTTCATCTTGAGTTGGTCCTCATACACTTGAAAAGGTGATAGAGGACACAACACAATCTTTTTACCTAAGTGATGGAAACTTATTTTGTTGGTTAGGCCATCATGAATAGTTTTTTTATCAAATTGCCAAGGCCTCCCAAGTAGAATATGACTAGCATCCAATGGCACTATATCACATAAAATTTCATCTTGGTATTTGCCAATGGAGATAGGTATATTCACTTGTTGATTAACTTCAATACCTCCCTCCTCATTGATCCATTGTAATTTGTAAGGCTTTGGGTGAGGTATCGTAGTTAAGGATAGCTTATCCACCAATCTAGTACTACAACAATTGCAACTAGATCCACTATCCACAATAAGAGAACAAGTGTTTGCTAAAACCTTGCACCTTGTATGAAACAAGTTCTCTCTTTGGGATTGGTCTAGGGTACTAGATTGGTTTCCAAGAAGCCTTCTAACCATTAACAAGTCTCCTTCACAAGGGTGAGTTTCTTCCTCGGACTCTAAGTTTTCTTCATCACTTGAAGGTGAAGAAGTAGCTTCATCAAGGCTACTATAGTGGTCTTGGCCCTTTAAAATCATGGTTTTCTTTGTTGGGCATTGAGAGGCAATGTGCCCTCGACCAAGGCATTTAAAGCACTTGATGTCACTTGTCTTAGTGTCTTTGGAAGTTGTCTTTTGAGAGGTTTATTTTTCTTTTTCTTTAGGGAAAGGATTGGAAGAGGGGCCCTCCTTTTTGAAGCTCTTGGAATAAGATGGAGTGGAGTCTTTTCTAAAAGTTTTTCTTTTGAGTTGGTGCTCCACTCTAGAACAAAGTTGAACAAGCTCATTCAAATCTCTATATGGTAAGAGCTCAACTTTGTCCCTTATTTCAAGGTTAAGACCACTTTGGAATCTTGAGATGGTGGTCCTCTCTTCTTCCCTTATCCCAGCCCTCATCATGAGTAACTCCATAGATTGCCTATATTCTTCCACACTAGAGGACCCTTGTTTTAATCTTTAAAGCTTATCCATAAGCTCTCGGTCATAGTATGGAGGAATATGCCTCCTTCTTAAGGCACTACGGAGCTCATTCCAATATTGAATTGGAGGCTCATGGTTTATTCTTCTTTCTTTTTCTAAGGAGGTCCACCAATACATAGCATGCCCTTGGAAGCTAAGGGTTGCTAAAGAAACCTTCCTATCTTCACTTATTCCATGGCAAGAGAAAAGTTGTTCAACTTTCATTTCCCAATCTAGATAATTTTCAACATTATCTTTGCCATGAAATGGGGGAAGAGTGATGTTAGGTTCCCTATTGGAAGACTCCCTATGTCTATGATGCCTTGGGGGTCTTTGATAGTAACCATCATTGTGATGGCTACTAATGAAGGTATCACTTGGAGGTTGGGTGTGATGCCCTTCCTCCTCATGAACACTTGAATGCACATGCCCCTTACCTCTTGAAGGTTGAGGAGAAGTGACTTTTGGTCTTGAACCACTAGCCTCTCCTCCCACAACTAATCTTTCTAGCAATCTTTTTATTTCATCATTATTCTTTTCCAACTCTTTTTCTTTTCTTCTTAATTCTTCCTCTCTTTTTATATTTTCTTCTTCTTTTTTTCTTAGGTACTCTTTCAATTCCCTAAGTTCATCCCTAACACTAGACCTAGTGCTACGAGAATTATGACCATGGACACTAGAATGATCACTCATCTTTGATCAAGAAAAGGTTTTCACAAATTGTTTTCAAAAAAGGATTGAAAAGGGTTTTCACAAAGAGTGAGTGATAAAAAGGTTTTCACAAAAAAGGTTTTCAAGTGCAAGATGGGTAGAAAAGACCTAAGTGTACAAAGTGAACTTTCAAGGGGAGGTGGACTACAAAGAATCACTTAATAACCAAGCCCTATCAAGTAAAAATCACTAAGTCTTTTCTACTTTTTCTTACAAAACGAATTGGCACAATCAAAAGTGAGTGTGTGCACGTTACCCCTAGTAGGCAAAACAAGCCTTCTAAACGTAATTGCACAAAGATAAAGTCCTAAGCAAATATACTACTAAAAGCTTTAAAACATGCAAAAGGAAAGCACTTAAAACATGTTCTAGTCGAGGTCCTAGGTGAAGGTTTTCAAATCACCTTCAACTACACGAACTAAAACCAAGTTGAAGAGGTTTAAAAATGGCCAAATTACAAACCAAAATAATGAAACTAAGGCCAAAAACACAAAGAGGCCGAGAGAGAAAATTAAGCAAAAAATTAAACAAAAACAAGAATATAAGTCTTCAAACTCCTCCAATTGGGTTCCTTCACAATGAACAAACGTGTTAGACCTCTCCAAGTGTTTGTTCACTCCTTTTTGTGTGGTGTAAGTCCCTCCAAAGGCTAGGCTTGGATTCGGTTCACCCCTCCACTCAAATCCACCAAAGGTGTGAAAATTGACTAGAGTGGGTT
The DNA here is from genome assembly GCF_000230855.2 of Cajanus cajan. Classification (NCBI taxonomy): domain Eukaryota; kingdom Viridiplantae; phylum Streptophyta; class Magnoliopsida; order Fabales; family Fabaceae; genus Cajanus; species Cajanus cajan. The sequence continues at coordinate 43,223,985 of NC_138524.1, read as the reverse complement.
TTGACCTACAATGAAATTGAAACCAACCCAAAGCAAGAGTCCAAGAAATAAAAACTGAAAAGCACAATTAAGAAAGGCTAAACTCAAAGAGAATTTAAGATGACAAAACAAAAGAGGCCAAGAAAGACAAGCAAAAAAAATTAAGACTCAATCAAAGAAAGGAAAGCACACAAAGAGTAATCCTAGAAGGCACTAGAATGAGTTTTAGTGTTTAGTCCACTTGATTAAGTCCTTTATGGTTTCGGTCCAGCCAAAGGAAAAGTCCCAAAATAAGGTCAAAATGTCATAAGTCCAACTCCCAAATGCATAGGTAATTGTCCAAAGTCCACAAGTCTAGCAACAAGTCCTTTTTGGTCCAAGAATTTTTTGTTCTTTTCCTTTCTTTCTTTTCACGGCAATTTTTCTTTTATATGTCTTGGGTCCGAATTATTTTTTTGTTAAATTAAGCCCAAATGTTGCTTAGGTTTTGCACTTGTGGATGGTCAAAATTTAGGTTAAAATTTAGGAGAAGAAGTGATGACAAGTGGCGGTTTCTTAGAGGTTCCTTAAGGAATCTTTTTAGTGGAAAAGGTTTTGTACTAGTTAGTACAAGTTGTTTGCACAAATTTTCAGCCACCTCTTAGATTCTTTTAGGGTTCCTTTTAGGCATACAATGTTGACTAAATCAAGTGAAAATGCAAGGAAAGTGGGCAGCAATTTTCATGCATGTGCAAGGAAGCATTTTTACACATGGAAACTCAAAGAAATTCAAGGAACATGCTAGAACTAAATAGCATGCATGAATGACTCCTAGATGGCTCCTATATGTCATGCCCACTTAGAATAATGCATCATGGTATGTGTTTCATGCAAGGTGTTTGGCACATACATGGAAATTATGTAGACAAAATATAGGAAACAAAAATGACAAAACTTTAGGTGGATTCAAAAATCAAAAAGCATGTTTATGGCATTTTCATATGAGACTCAAGAAAAATGAAAAACATGGCAACCCTAAAAACATGGAAACCTAAAATGGCAAGGAAGGCTCACAAGGACAAGGTGTGAACCCTAAAGCTATTCGGCCACACAAAGAAAGCAAGGAGGAAGAAAATGACCGAAAGCAAAAAATAACAAAGAGAAGACTCAAAGAAGACACAAAAGTACTAGATGTTACCCTTGAAGAACCTTGGCTCTGATACCACTTGATGGGTTCCTTCTCCATGATCAACATAGGGAATGTGGAGAGGAAGCCTTGCCCTTGATCTAGGTTCAACAAGGAAGACAAAATGGAGACTTTATGGTGGGAAGAGTGAAGATGGCCGAAAAAGGAGGTGTTGGGCGTAAGCTTTCTAGGTGAAGGTGTTTGGGTGATTTAGGTTGGCTCACTCCAAGGTTGGTGGAGGCCACTCTAGATTTCCTACTCTCCAAGGGAGGAGATAGGAGGGGGATAGCCGAGTCTACCCTAGGGACTAAGGATGGGATTTTGAGGCAAAGAATGCTCACTCAATATCATATAATCCAAAGTATTTACAAGTGGTGGGGGGTGGGGTATTTATAGGAGAAGTTGCATTTAGGGTTGCATTTAGGGTGTGCATGGCCGAAAATGCCAAGGCAAATGCACTCCAAATGCAATGCCAAATTAACCCTAGATGCAACTTGGTGGCCAAGTTTGGAATCTATGGGATTAGATTGGCTATTTCTAGGTGCATGATAAGTCCATGCAACCTTTGCCCTCCATTGGGCCTAAGCCTTTCTAATCACCAAAAATAGGTCCAAACTCACCAAACTAGGCGTCACCTCCTATGTAATACCCTAGCCCAAATTAAAAACCCTAATCATCTAAAGCACCCCATAATACAAGGGTAAAATAGGAAATACAAAGAAAATAAATCCTATGACTAAAATACCCCAAAATACAAGGGTAAAATTGGCAAATAAAATAAACCCTATACTAATGAGGCTTAGGAGGGTACTAATACTCTATGATCATGAGGAGAGTATCCCTAGGTGTGTGAACACCCTCCTCCTCTTCGACCCTCCTAGCCATGGACCTAGTGATGGGGCCCACATGTGTCTTCAAGGATGGTCCTCCATCAGTGTGTGTTTCAAAATCTTAAAAGGAAAAAGACATCTCCTAAAGATATAAAATATATATATATATATATAGAACAAAGTTCAAAAGAAAAATGCAAAAGCAAGTTGATTAAAAAAAATAGCTAAACCTAATTCCTCAAAGTAAAAGCCAACTAAGGAGATTGTGTTGAAATAGTTTAATGCTCTTCTCGGTTTGACATTGCTTCTTAGTGTATACATTTTTCAGCTTGTTTTATTTTGAGTGTTTTGGTTTTTTTACTCAATTCTATATCCTATCTAGGGTTATTCTTTCTTGTGCTAGCCTTTTCCTTCTTATTTGCTCTTCTACCTTGTCTCCTTTATTACTCCATTCTTGTCTTCCTTAAATCTCAATTCTTTTGGCTGTTTGTGTTCATTATTGTACTCAAGTGTGACCTAAGTTTTGACCTAGTCTATCTCCATAGAAGCTAGTTCTACAAGGGTCATCAAAAGAGGACTAAGAAAAGGAGGAGGAAGGTGACCAAGAGAGCTTTCGGATTGGCTACCAAACACTCAAACACTAAACACTTTTCTAGCTGGAATTTTGTGGTTGCTGGACTTACACACATCCGAGGAGACACATTGGAGTTTCATTTGCTTTGTAATTGAATTTTTTTAAAAAAAAATAGAGTAATTAGTGACGGATTTAGAGACCAAAATTTTCCTTACTACTTGAATTTTCCTTGCAAAATTGGTCTCTAATTCTTCACTAATTTTTGGTGGCTATTTTTGAAAATTCTTGAAACCACTTGTTTAAATTTCTGTTCAGCTTTTAGTTACCTTGTAATTGGCCATTTTTAGGAGTGTCTTGGGTGTGTCTTTGGTACACTACCATCTCTCCTTAGTTTCTTAATTTTCGTTAGACTTGGTGGGAGTGGTCCTTGATTGGTCTTTGGTACCTCTCAAGCTCTCACCTTAGGAAAACGTTTTAGATAGATTTTAATTTCTTGTAATCCTTAATTGTTTAGTTGTTAACTCTTCTAGTTAATCACATCTCACATTTCATTAAAAATATTTTCATTGAAAAGATTTTTGGTGGAGATTAACTACAAGGGGGATTAGTAATTCTTACTTGAAGAGGCTTGGTTATTAAGGGGCTCTTCGTAGCTCACCTCCCTCCAAAGTTCAATTTGTATACTTAGTCCTCCAAGTACTTAGTCTTAGCCTTTAAAAAAATTGCTTCAAAAACATTTTTCATTAAAAGAAATCTTTCTCCTATAATGGAAGAATTTTCTACTCCTCATAGTGATACTAATTCAAGTGATTACAATGATATTGCCAAAGTATCACATGAATTAAGATCACTCAAAATTTGGAAAGAGCAAGAGTCCAAACAAAGACTCAAAGAAAAACTTGAAAGAGAGGCTCAACTTGCTCTTTTGGAGGAGGAAATTCGTTTATTGAAGGGAAAAAAAGAAAAATTGCATCATAGACACCGAAGTAAACATAGCTCCCAAGCCCATAGTTCAACCCTAGGAGAATCTATGCATGGTGATAGCCTAGCCTTAGGTGATCATTACCAACAACCTGCTAGAAGAGTTCATAGGACCCCCAAAACTAGGGAATCTAGGGTAGATCTCCGTTATTGTCATGGTAAAGATGATGTTGAGGGGTACCTTGATTAGGAAATGAAGGTTGAACAAATCTTCACTTGCCATCAAGTGAGTGAAGAAAGAAAAGTGTCTCTAGCCACCTTAAGCTTTCAAGGCCATGCCATGTATTGGTGGACATCCCTTGTTAGGGATAGGCGTCTCCATAATGATCCTCCAATTCAATATTGGAATGAATTAAGGAGTGCCTTGAGAAGGAGGCACATTCCCTCTTATTATACTAGGGAGCTTATCAACAAGCTCCAACGACTCCATCAAAGAAACATGACTGTGGAAGAATATAGACAAACCATGGAGTTGTATTTAATGAGGGTTGGCATTAGGGAGGAGGAAGATATTACCATTGCTAGATTTTTGAGTGGTTTAACTTTTGAGATAAGGGATAAGGTTGAGCTTTTACCTTATAGAGATTTGAATGACCTGGTTCAACTTTGTATCAAGGTTGAACAACAAAATTTGAGAAAGAATTTCAAAACAATCTCATACTCATCTCCTTACTCAAAGGTTGACTACAAGAGGGAGGCAAAAACTTTTGACAAGAAAAATACTTTTGATTCCTCCAAAAATCTAGACAAGGGTAAAGGAAAAGAGGAAAAAGAAAAGAAAAACACCTCACACACTAGCACTAAGTCTAGTGACATTAAATGCTTTAAGTGTCTTGGGAGAGGCCACATTGCTTCTCAATGCCCTAACAAAAAGGTCATGATATTAAGGGGTCAAGACATTTATAGTAACCAAGATGAAGCTACTACTTCTCCATCTTTAAGTGAGGATGAAGAAGAAGTAAGTGAGGGAGAGTCATGTGAGGTCACTTACCCTTACAATGGGGAACTTCTTATGATGAGAAGGGTCCTCCATAACCAACCTAGTGGTACACAATCCCAAAGAGAGAACATTTTTCCCACAAGATGTAATATTTCAAACAAAGCTTGTTCTCTCATAGTGGATAGTGGATCTTGGTGCAATTGTTGTAGCACTAGGATGGTTGAAAAGTTGGGCTTAACTACCATACCCCATCCCATACCTTATCAACTTCATTGGCTCAATGATGATGGGGACATGGTAGTTAACCAACAAGTGGAAGTAGAGTTTTCTATTGGGAACTATCAAGATCAAGTCAAATGTGATGTAGTTCCCATGGAAGCTTGTCATATTTTGTTGGGAAAGCAATGACAATTTGATAAACAAACCCACTGTCGCCACCGGCCCGAACGGGCCTCGGCGGTCGCGAAGACGGTCGAGCTCGCTTTTTATTTTGGTTTTGAAAATGTATTGGATTATTAGAACGACTTGTTCTCAAACTGAGACCTTGTCGATCTTATCCAATTTATTTATTAAAAGTCTCACCAATCCATGTTAATCCCAAGCGGGACCCTCCATGGATTAGCGGTTTTCGTAAAAGGAGGGTTCGTGGAGTCGCCACCAATGTTTTACTCAAAACATTGGAAAAAGGGATAAGGCAATCGATTCAAAAATCGACTTCGGCCATTACAACCAGAGTCGGGTAAGGGAGTCGGTTACGCGTGAGGAAGGTATTAGCACCCCACAGCGCCCCTTTCGGGTTCCCTATGACAGATTATTTCTAAAATAACAATATAAAATTACTAAATTACCCCTATTTATTCTAAGCAATTATAAATTAACTATCTACATGATGACAGTTAAATATGCACACAGAAAGCAGTAAAAGAAGGGATTTTTAGAAAAGAAACCTCTTGAAGCGTGCTTTTTATATATCAAGTAAAACTGGGAAGCTTTTTGGCGTTCCCTCGCTCTACAAGCCCGCTCACTCCTTCCTAAAAATAATTTTTGACTTGGAAATCCGGAGGATTTCCCTTCAACTAGGTTCGATCCTCAAGCAAAATGGCTCGGGGCTCAAGAACTTCGTCGGATCAACTCTCCGAGTGATTTCTAGGGCAGAACACTGCTCAAAAACCCCAGAATACTCAAGGAGAGGGTTAAAACTGTGTGTGAAAGTGTCAAATGACGTCCAATTGACGTCATATTTATAGGGAACAGGCGCAATACGGGCTCTGGAGCCAATACGGCCGTATTGAAATTTTTGAACTTCAATACGGCCGTATTGAGTTCACTGCGGCTGTATTGAAGCTTCAATACGGCCGTATTGATTTCAGTACGGCCGTATTGAAGTTTCAGAAACTTCAATACGCCGTATTGAGTTCACTGCGGCCGTATTGAAGCTTCAATACGGCCGTATTGATTTCAGTACGGCCGTATTGAAGTTTCAGAAACTTCAATACGCCGTATTGAGTTCACTGCGGCCGTATTGAAGCTTCAATACGGCCGTATTAAGTTCAGTACGGCCGTATTGGGCTTCATTCCCTCCACTTTCTTATTTTGAGCTATTCTAAGACCTCTAGACCTACAGAGAACCCTCCTAGGGCCTTCCAGGAGTCCTTCTGGCTGATCTTCCTTCAGTCTTCGAGAGTCTTCAAGCTTTATTTCCGCCCCGGACAATTTTAGGGGTCTACACCCACCATGATGGCCTAACTAATAAAATAACTTTCACTCACAAGGGTAGTAAGTTTGTGCTTCATCCTCTATCACCTTCACAAGTGATGGCAGACCAAGTACAAATGAAGGCCAAACGTGAGCAAGAGAAAGGAAAAGAAAATAATAAAAAATGAAAAAAAAACTTCTAAAAACTAGTAATCAAGAGGATTCTAGAGAGACTAGTGTTCCCTCTCTAGAGATAGTTCAAGAAGACATTTTTGACACAAAAACTTTACAAAAAACTTCTCTCTTCCTTGAACCATCTTCTCATATCCTCATGTGTAGAGGAACACTCACATGCACTGCCACAAGTTCTTTGGAAACTTCTTTACCTTTTGAAGTTAAAAATCTTTTAAAAGAATTTGATGATGTATTTCCTAGTGAAGGCCCAGTGGGACTTCCACCTTTTAGGGGAATAGAGCATGAAATAGATCTTGTGCCTGGGGCTAGTCTTCCCAATAGACCAGCCTATAGGACCAATCCATAAGAAACTAAAGAGATAGAGAAGCAAGTACAAGAGTTGTTGTGACTGCAGAGCCATCAACAACATCACAATAAAATATAGGCACCCAATTCCTAGGCTTGATGACATGCTTGATGAGTTGCATGGGTCATCCATATTTTCCAAAATAGATCTTAAAAGTGGATATCACCAAATTAGAATCAAGGAAGGTGATGAGTGGAAAACTGCTTTTAAGACTAAGTTTGGATTATATGAATGGTTGGTAATGCCTTTTGGGCTTACTAATGCACCTAGCACATTCATGAGGCTAATGAATCATGCCCTTAGGGATTGCATTGGTAGGTTTGTAGTTGTTTATTTTGATGATATTTTAATCTATAGCCAAAGTCTAAGTGATCATGTGGATCACCTAAGACAAGTCCTACTTGTTCTTAGAGACAACCACTTGTTTGCCAATGTAGACAAGTGCACCTTTTGTGTGGATAATGTTATATTCCTAGGGTTTGTGGTAAGCAAAAAGGGGGTTCATGTGGACCCCGAGAAAATCAAAGCCATCCAAGAATGGCCTATTCCTACTAATGTTAGGGAAGTTAGGAGCTTCCATGGTTTGGCAAGCTTTTATAGAAGATTTGTTCCTAACTTCTCTACATTAGCTTCACCTCTCAATGAGTTGGTGAAGAAGGATATGGTCTTTTTGTGGCAAGAAAAACATAATTTAGCATTTCAAGAGCTTAAGCAAAAACTCACTCAAGCACCTGTTCTAGCTCTCCCTGAATTTAGCAAAACCTTTGAGCTAGAATGTGATACTTCAGGTCTTGGCATAGGAGCTGTGTTGTTACAAGGTGGCCATCCCATAGCCTATTTCAGTGAAAAACTTCATGGGGCTGCCTTGAACTACCCTACCTATGACAAAGAGTTATATGCTTTAGTTCGTGCCCTTCATACTTGGGAACATTACCTTATGACCAAGGAATTTGTTATTCATAGTGATCATGAGTCACTTAAATACTTGAAGGGTCAACATAAATTAAATAAGAGGCATGCAAAATGGGTTGAGTATCTTGAGCAATTTCCTTATGTCATCAAATATAAGAAAGGCTCTACCAATGTAGTAGCTGATGCTTTATCAAGAAGACATGTGTTGTTGAACATCCTAGGTTCTCAAATACTAGGGTTTGATGACATAAAGGAATTGTATGAGAAAGACCTTGATTTTGCTAATAGGTATTCAAAAACCTTATCAAGGTTACTATATTTCTGAGGGGTATCTTTTTAAAGAAAATAAACTTTGTATTCCCTAAGGATCTATTAGGAAACTCTTGGTAAAGGAGAGCCATGAGGGTGGGCTCATGGGGCATTTTGGAATTGAGAAGACTCTTTCACTTTTGAGAGAGAAATTCTTTTGGCCTCATATGAAAAAAGATGTTCAAAGATTTTGTAGTAGTTGCATAGCTTGTTTACAAGCTAAGTCTACCACAAAACCTCATGGACTATACACCCCCTTGCCAATAACCAATGCTCCTTGGGTAGACATTTCCATGGATTTCATCCTTGGTTTGCCTAGGACCCAAAGAGGAAAGGATTCCATCTTTATGGTTATGGACCGTTTTAGTAAAATGGCACACTTTATTCCATGCCACAAAGTGGATGATGCAAGGAGTGTTGCTAAGTTATTCTTTCAAGAAATTGTGAGACTACATGGGTAACCTAAAACTATAGTCTCCGATAGAGATATTAAGTTCCTTAGCCATTTTTGGAAAACTCTATGGGCAAGGCTAGGAACTAAACTTCTATTTTCTACCACATGGCATCCCCAAACTGATGGGCAAACTGAGGTAGTTAATAGGTCTCTTGGGACTATGTTGAGGGCAATCCTTAAAGGCAACAAAAAGTCATGGGATGACTATCTCCCTCATGTGGAGTTTGCCTATAATAGGGTGGTCCATAAAACCACCAACATGTCTCCTTTTGAGATTGTTTATGGTTTCAACCCTCTAACTCCTTTGGAGTTATTACCCCTTCCCGATGTTGCTTCCTTTATCCATAAAGAAGGCACATCTAGGGCTGAATTTGTCAAAAATTTACATAAGAGGGTTAGGAATCATATTCAGTCCCAAACAGAAAAATATACAAAATACAATAATAAGGGAAGAAAGGAGGTTGTCTTCAAGGAAGGAGATTGGGTTTGGTTGCACCTTAGGAAGGATAGGTTTCCTTCCAAGAGAAAATCCAAACTTAGTCCTAGAGGAGATGGCCCTTTTCAAGTCCTTAGAAAAATAAACAATAATGCCTATGTCCTAGATCTCCCTTCTGAATATAGTGTTAGTCCTAGTTTTAATGTTTCTGACTTGTCTCTTTTTACAGGACTGGTTACCCAAGAGGAGGATGCTTTGGATTTGAGGACAAATCCTCTTCAAGAGGGAGGGGATGATGGAGGAGGCCCATGGGCCAAGCGCCCAACTACTAGGGCTATGGCAAAGAGGATCCAAGAGGAGTGGGCCCAAGCTCAAGGAAAGCCCATCACACTTTTCAGTTGGGCTTTGATCTAAGCCCAAGTAGAGTAGGAGTAGTGTAAGTTTGGGCCTTAGGGCTTGTATTTCTTTTAGGCCTTGTATTTTCGGCCACTTAGACTAGGAATTTCATTTTATGGTCATTTGAATTTAGGGTTTAATTAGGGTTGCATGTGTATGTTCATTAGAATGTAATTATCCTTGCATTTGATATACATTTCGGCCATGTGCACACATGCACATGGTGTGACAGAAATGCAACTCAAATGGATGACAAATTACATTCCAAATGAGGAGCACATGGGTGGTGACCAGGTTTGGCTCCAAAATTTAAATTTTGAATTCAAATTTTGGGCGCCTAAGGTTAAGTAAACTATACCATGGTTTCACTTAACCTTAGGCTAACCCATGGTTCACCTTAACCTAATTTTTCCTATAAATTCTATATGGCCGAGAATTGTAGTCACTTTTGGATTTATGAATGAGATTTCTCACATTGAACTCTCTCCCTCCGAAAGTCACTCTTAACCTACCTCTACCCTCCTTGAGCTCCTCTCTTTGTAGAGCTAGGTTATTCTTTACTTCTTCCAGACTTGGCTTGGTTAAGCTTAGGTCACATTGATGCTTCTTGGAGTTTCCTTCCTTGTCATACTTCAAAGGAACCAAGAAGGATTTAAAGGTGTTCTTTGAGGATTCACCAAGTGGAACCTCATCAGGACTAAGGAAAGAATATTAAGGCTCAAAGGCTCTCTTAATATCATAAATTTCAAAGTATTTATAAGGTTGCTAGCCTAGGGTATTTATAGAAGGGAGGATGCATTTAGGGTTTGTTCTTACTTGAGATCGGTCAAGAGGGATGATCTACTGGGCAAGATTGGTGAGCCTTCTTGTTGGGCACGTTGGCTGCTCTAAGATGGGGGTGGTACCTGCAAAAGAGACTCCGATGCTAAAGTTAGTATTTGATCGTATGAGTGTCTCGTATATATAGTGCATGTACCTTGATGTGGAATTAGGGTTTCCTCTTAGGCGAGGATAAGATTGATCTGGGCCTGAGGTTTGATGGAGGACCATCCTTGGTACTTCACTTCATGTGAGACCCATCACATGGTTCATGGCTATGGCCAATTTGAGTAGTATAGAATTTATTGCTTTATTCCAATTTTACCCTTGTATTTTGGGGTATTTTAGTCATAGGATTTATTTTCTTTGTATTTCCCATTTTACCCTTGTATTATGGGGTGCTTTAGATGATTAGGTTTTTAATTTGGGCTAGGGTATTTCATTAGAGGGTGACGCATTTTTGGTGAGTTTTGGATCTATTTTTGGTGATAGAAAGGCTTAGGCCCAAGTGGAGGGTAAAGGTTGCATGATCATATCATGCACCTTGATGTAGCCAATCTAGACCCATAGATTCCAAACTTGGTCACCAAGTAGCATCTAGGGTTCATTTGGCATGTCATTTGGAGTGCATTTGCCTTATGAATTTCGGCCATGCATGTCCCAAATGCAACCCTAGATGCCTCCCCTCCTATAAATACCCAACACCCCACCACTTGTAAATCCTTTTGATTATATGAATTTGAGAGAGCATTTTCTTGCCTCAAATCCTATCCTTAGTCCCTAGGTTAGTTTCGGCTAGCTTCTTTCATTCTCCACCCTTGGAGAGTGAAACCCTAGAATGGCCTCCACCTATACTTGGAGTGAGCCAACTTGAGCAACCATACACCCCCACCCTAAAACACTTCCGCCCAAACACCTCCTATTCACGCCTATATTCATTCCTTCACCATAACCCTCTCTTTGTCTACCCTTTGGTGAGCTTAGATCAAGGGCAAGGCCTCCTCCCTTAACACTCTACATCAATCATGGAAGGAGGAAGCCATCAAGTGGTATCAAGAGCCAAGGTTCATCAAGGGTAAAATCTAGTCCTTCTTGTCTTCTTGTGTGTCTTTTCTATTCGGTCATTTCTCTTTCATTGTTTTCTTTGTGTGGCCGAATAGTTTTTGGGTTCACACCTTGTTCCTTGTGAGCCTTGTAGACCCCTAAAATTGTCCGGGTCGCAAATAAGACTCGAAGACTCTCAAAGACCGAAGGAAAGTCAGCCGGAAGGACTCCTGGAAGACCCTGGAAGACCCTGGAAGACCCTAGGATGATTATTCGTAGGTTTAGAAGTCTTAGAGTAGCTTAAAATAAAGATGTGGGAGGATTGAAGCTCAATACGGCCTCCTAGAAGTTCAGTACGGCCGTACTGAACAATTTGAACTACAATACGGCCGTACTGAACTCAATACGGTCATACTAAAGTTTTTGAACTTCAGTACGGCCGTACTCAAACCAATACGGCCGTACTGAAGTTTTTGAAACTTCAGTACGGCCGTACTGAATTCAATACGGCCGTACTGTAGTTCAAATCTTCAGTACGGGCCGTATTGATGTCAGAGGCCGTACTGCCCCTCACTCCTATATATAGGACGTCATTTGGACGTCATTCCACACTTTTCCACACTTCTTGGACTCTCTTCTTGAGCATTCTGGGGTTTTTGAGCAGTGTTCTGCCCTAGAATTCTCTCCGAGAGCCGATCCGACGAAGTTCTTGAGTTTTGAGCATTTAGCTTGAGAATTCGAACTAGTCGAAGGGAAATCTTTTTGATTTCCATAGTAAAGATTAATTTTTAGGAAAGGAGCGAGCGAGCGTGTAGTGGGAGGGAGCGCCAAAAAGCCTCCTAACATTTGAATATATAAAAGCACGCTTCAAAGGTTTCTTCTTCAAAATCCTTCCTTTTTCTGCTTTCTGATTGTTGCATCGCATGTTTAATTTATTCATCATGTAGATATCTTATTCATAGCCGTTTATAATAAATAGGGGTAATTTAGTAATTTTACACTGTTATTTATGAATTAATCCGTCATAGGGAACCTGAAAGGGGCGTTGTGGGTGTTGGTCCCTACGGTTAGAATCTAGAAGGGGGGGTTGAATAGATTCTATGTTATTTTTCCTTTTCTTGTTTGCTTTCTAAATCTTTACCAAACAAATCCTGATTTAAATCAAACCTTTAAACATAAAAAGTAATTCAGAGTTATATATGCACAGCTTATCCAACAAGATTTGAATAAACACAATTAATACAAGATATGTAAAGATTGATTTTATCAATTACCAAGAATCTTTAAAGTTCAGTTTCTGCAGATAATGTTTTTCTTCATACAACATTAATCAAGAAACTTATACAGAATGTAAAGAGTGTAAGGGTTAAGAAAATCATGCACCAAGATATATACTGGTTCAGCCATCCAAAGGCCTACATCCAGTTTCAGATTTAGATACACCTCTAAATCCAGTCAAATCCACTATTGATATTCTTTACATGCACCCTGCATAAGCAATATCCAATCAATGAATTTAACAAGCAAATCTTGACACCCACAAGATTAACAAACCATTTCTTGACTCCACAAGAAACATATAACCCAAGAATATTGATCCCACAATATCCTACTTGAGAAAAACCTATCTCAAGATTTCTCTTTACACAACTCTTCCAGAGATTCTCTAATCTCAAGAGTTAAAACCATTCAAACAATAACCAAAGATCAGAAACGAGTACACCTGTTCGTGTAGATATGATCTTCAACAACGTAAACCAGTTTAGAATGAATTTTCTATATGAACTTCATCTTCTTGAATTGATCTTGCACACTTCTTTTTCCAAAAGTTGATTTTCAGCAGATATGTTCTTTCTTTCTTTTTCAGAAAATCTTTTTCTCTTTTGCAGTAATGTGTATTCAAAAAAAAAAGTCTCTCTTTTTTCGTGTGTGAAAATTCTTCTTTTTAAAAGCTTCAGTTTTAATCTTATTTAAAGACAATTTTCATGTGCAAGGAAACAGTTATTTCAGTTATATTCATAACAGAGATAATCTATTACCTGTGATGGTAATCTATTACCACGAGTTAGAATAACTGAACTAATTATTTCAGCTCCTGTTTTAATCTATTACCTAACATGGTAATCGATTAACACGATGCCAAAATAACACAAAACTCACATTTGGAACAGAGGTAATCGATTACTTTAAAGAGGTAATCGATTAACACGATCCTTTTTCCTCTTGAAATCATCAGAATCAGTTTGGTAATCTATTACCACACATGGTAATCGATTATTCCAGTATCAATCAGTTTTTCAACATGAGTCAGGTAATCTATTACCAGTTCAGGTAATCTATTCCTTAACTCAGAAAATTTCTGATGTTTTCAAGTTTTCATTTAAAGTCTCAAACACTCAGTAAATTAATACTTCATGTTCTCAACAATGAATGAAATAAGAAAAATGAGTATTATGATATTTTCACCTTCATGTTAATTACTAATTTTTAACACATAACAAACAAACACATACAAGCCTAATCTTTTAAACAATCAATACATTATCCTTTTGACATAGGCTTAAAATAAAAAGCAACATGAGCAAAACATCAAAACTAAAACTTCTAGGGAACATCTTCCAGATGTAGATTCTTCAATCTTCAACAATCTCCCCCTTTTTGGTTTTGATGAGCCAAACTCTTCATGTTGACTTTCACGATCATCATGTTGTTTTGTTTCACTTGTTTGTTTGAAATTTGAACTTGAATTTGAACCTGCATATGTCTAGAACAAAAACTTCCATACAAAGCATTATGCAGTTCTATTTCCATTTCTTTCTTATACAATACATAAACAACCATATAAACATTTAATCAGTTTCTCATGAATTTCTCCCCCTGTTTGGCTTAACCAAACCAAAAAAAAACAGAGTAAACAGAGAAATAACATGATACTTATGCAACAAAAACAACAAGCACTTAATAAGACTTTCATCATATAAGCATTAAAAATGTTCAGAAGCATACAAATACTACAACTATTACAAACTTTAAGTCTGAAATATAAATCAAAGTATTTATGCAGAACAAATTAAAATGCAGTGCTTAAAATGTAATGCATAACTAAAGTTCGTCAGGGTAGGGTATGTTCATCGCATCCAGTCGTTCAGATATAGATTCAAAACAAGCCTTCAGCTCTTGATAATCTCTTCTCTGAGTTTCTCTGATGTCATCTAGCTTTGCCAGAACAGATAGCTCAAAAGTAGAAAGAGGCTTGGGCTCTTCAGCTGCTTCCTCTTCTTCAGTTTGAACTTCAGGTTGAGACGGCTCTGTAGTCTCAGCAGTAGGAACATCTTCCTTTGCTATCCAACCAGCATCTGTTTTCACTAGCTTCATCATTTTCAGAGCTCTATCCTTGATATCATGAACATCTCTGGTGACCTCTCTTGCTTCACCAGTTAAGGGAACTTTATAGAACACCAATACCTTGCTTATGAACACAGCATATGGACACTTGCAGTCCATTAACCTCCTTGTCTTTAGCATTATGTCTTCTACCACATATACCCAATCAACTTGAATGTTGTTCTTAAAATTATGCAAGTGAGTGAGTGGTAATCGATTAACCCGCGTGGTAATCGATTATCACAGTGGGTATGCATCAGAAATTGCATCAAAGTAGCAGAGGTAGTCGATTACTGAAAATTGGTAATCGATTACTGCTGTTGATTTTTCAGCAATTTCTTCATTTCTTCCAATGGTAATCGATTAACCCGATAGGTAATCGATTATCACAGAGAAATGTGTGCAGATACAGGGCATACTGTGTTTTGTGTGATTTCCTATTATGAATGCACATACATCAAGTTTAAACCTATAAGTGCTTAGCAATTTCATGCATATTCACACAATCATACTTTAATTATGAGATTTAGGATAGATTGGACTCACTAATGATACCAAGATTGGTTCTTAGCTTGAAAAATCTTTCCTTTGGTAGAGGCTTTGTAAAGATGTCAGCAAGTTGATCTTCTGACATTATGAATTTGATGTCACAGTCTCCTTTCTCTACATGATCTCTGATAAAGTGATGTCTAACTTCAATGTGCTTAGTTCTTGAGTGTAGAATAGGATTCCTTGAAATGTTAATTGCACTTGTGTTGTCACACTTCAGTGGTATGTGATCAATCTTCAAACCAAAGTCTTGAAGTTGATGTTTAAACCAAATTGACTGAGCACAGCAGCTTCCAGCAGCTATATACTCAGCTTCAGCAGTTGAGAGTGCTACACAAGCTTGTTTCTTGCTCTGCCACGATATGAGACATTCTCCAAACGTGTGGCACGTTCCACTTGTACTTTTCCTATCCAATTTACAACCAGCAAAATCGGAGTCAGAGTAACCAGTTAAAGATGGAGAAGTACCTTTAGGATACCACAATCCAACATTGATTGTGCCTTTCAAATACTTCAGTATTTTCTTTACAGCCTTCAGATGTGATTCCTTTGGTTTTGATTGGAATCTAGCACATACACATACACTGTACATGATGTCAGGTCTGCTAGCTGTTAGATACAGAAGAGATCCAATGATCCCTCTATACATTGATTCTTCAACATCTTTTCCTGCAATATCACTATCTAGATAACAATTAGTAGACATAGGAGTATTTGATATCTTACAATTCTCCATATCAAATTTCTTTAACAGTTCTTTGCTATATTTAGTTTGATGTAGAAAAATTCCATTTTTCATTTGTTTGACTTGTAGTCCTAGGAAGAAGCTTAATTCTCCCATCATAGACATATCAAACTCCTTCTGCATATTGGAAACAAATTCTCCACAAAGAGATTGGTTAGTTGATCCAAATATTATATCATCAACATAAATCTGAATCAGCAGAATATCTTTTGATTTTCTCTTTATGAAAAGAGTTTTATCAACATTACCTCTTTGAAAGTCATGAGTTAGTAGAAACTTACTCAGCCTTTCATACCATTTCCTTGGAGCTTGTTTCAGTCCATACAAAGCTTTCTTGAGCTTGTAAACATGCTTAGGTAATTTGCAGTCAACAAAACCAGGTGGTTGATCTACATAAACTTCTTCATGAATTAAACCATTTAAAAATGCACTTTTCACATCCATTTGATATAGTTTGAAATCAAACACACAAGCAAATGCAAGTAAAAGCCTAACAGCTTCTAATCTAGCAACTGGAGCATATGTTTCACCAAAGTCTATACCTTCTTGTTGATTGTATCCTTTGGCTACTAATCTAGCTTTATTTTTAACTATAACACCTTCTTCATTTAGTTTGTTTCTGAAAACCCATTTTGTACCAATGACATTCATATTCTTATTGAAAGGAACTAAAATCCAAACATCATTTCTTTTGAATTGATTCAGTTCATCATGCATGGCCATTATCCAGAATTCATCTTTTAATGCATGTTCCACACATAATGGTTCAATTTGAGAAACAAATGCCATATCATCACTTAGAAGATTAAAAGAGTGTCTAGTAGAAACTCCCTTATTTATATCTCCAAGAATGTTATCCAGAGATAGATCTTTGGGTTTCCTCCATTCTTTGGGTAGTGATGTGTCTTCAGATGGTGTTTTCTGCTGTTGTTCCAGTTTTTCTTCTTCTTGTGTAATACTGTTACCTATCTCATCTTCATCATTAAGAGATTTTCCTTTTTCAAGGATGTTAGTTTCATCAAAAGTAACATGTATAGATTCTTCAACAGATAAGGTACTTTTGTTAAAGACTCTATATGCTTTGCTAATTGCAGAATATCCAATAAAAACTCCTTCATCAGCCTTAGCATCAAATTTTCCAAGAGTGTCTTTTCCATTATTCAGAACAAAACACTTACAGCCAAACACTTTAAAATGTGAAATGTCAGGCTTTCTTCCTTTGTAAAGCTCATATGGTGTTTTCTTTAAAATAGGTCTAATCAAGATTCTATTTAGAACATAGCATGCAGTGCTTACTGCATCAGCCCAAAAGTATTTTGGTAAACCATTTTCATTTAACATGGCTCTTGCTAGCTCTATTAGAGATCTATTTTTCCTCTCTACAACTCCATTTTGTTGAGGAGTTCTAGGGACAGAAAAATTGTGATTAATACCATTTTCTTCACAAAAAGTTTGAAAAGATTCATTTTGAAATTCACCACCATGATCACTTCGCAAAGATTTAATTTTCAAGTCCTTTTCATTCTGAATTCTTTTTGAAATGATTCTAAAGGCTTTAAAAGCATTGTCTTTATGGGATATAAATGCAACCCATGTGAATCTGGAGTAGTCATCAATGAGAACTAAAGCATAAGTGTTTCCACCTAGACTTTTGGTTCTTGATGGTCCAAAGAGATCCATGTGCAAAAGTTCCAGCGGTCTAGAGGTTGACATAACTTTCTTTGATTTAAAAGAAACTCTAGTCTGCTTTCCCTTTTGACATGCATCACAAAGTCCTTGTTTAGAGAACTTGATCTTTGGAAGACCACTAACAAGATCTTTAGATGCAAGTCTATTTAACTGATCTGCATTTATATGTGCAATGCGTCTATGCCATAACCATGTTACATTATCATGTGATGTGAGACAAGAATTGGATGATGAATGCTCTAAGTCTAAGATGTATATGTTATTGACTCTTTTTCCTATAAGCAGGACTTCATTTGATTCCTTATCACAAACCATACAGCATTGATTATTAAAAGAGATATTGTAATTTTTGTCACAAAGCTGGCTAATACTAAGCAGGTTATATTTGAGACCTTCTACATACAGGACATTTTCAATGAGAGTATTGGAATTGTTACCAACACTGCCTGAGCCTAGTATTCTGCCTTTGTTGTTATCTCCATATGTTACAGATCCTCCTTCTTTTTCCTGTAATGAGATAAATTTGCTTTTATCTCCTGTCATGTGTCTTGAGCAGCCGCTGTCTAAGTACCACATTGATTGCTTTGCTCTCAAGCACACCTGCAACACAAGTTATTCAATTTGATTTTGGTACCCAATGGATCTTGGGTCCTGGAGAATCAGTGAGTACATAATCTAATTTCTTAATCCATTTATATTTTCCACTAGGAATGCCAAATTTCCTTATCATGCATCTGTAGTAGTTATGACCAGATTTCATACAATAGTTACATGAGTGGGAATTAATGGATTTCATAACATTAACATTCTGTTTTTCTTTATCCTTTGCTTTTAATGCAGCATACAATGTTTCACAGTTCTCACATGGTGACTTTAGTTTAGAGATATCTGAAAGTAGTTTCCTGTTATCATTCTCTAAATCAGAAATTTTATCTCTCATGTGTGTCATTTTCTTTTTGTAAACATTATTTGATTTTTCTAATTTCTTTGCTTCAGCATACAGTTCAGCAAATGCATTTTGCAATTCATCATACGAGTCAATAGATGAGTCAGAATCATATACCTCATAATCTGAATTATGTTTGGTCATGAGACAGAGATTTGCTTCCTGATCCTCATCACTATCACTTGAAGTTGTTGAGGCATTCTCTTCCCATGCTATGTATGCTTTCTTTTTCTTTGATCTGAACTTTTGTTTCGTCTCCTCATTCTTTTTCAGGCTTGGACAGTCAGCTCTCATGTGTCCAGCTTTTCCACATTCAAAACATTTGAACTTTGGAGATGAGTTTTCATTCTTCTTGAAGGATTTCTTCTGACTGGAGAATCTCTTATTGTTGTTCTTCCTTCTCATGAATTTTCTAAAATTCTTCACCATCAGATTTAATTCTTCTTGTTCAGAACTTTCATTGCTGCTATCCTCTTCATCACTTGAGGATTCTTTTACCTTTAAGGCCAGACCTTTTGCCTTTTTATCTTTTTGTTCTTCATCAGCAATCCTTGACAGATCCATCTCATATTCTCTTAGCTTTCCAAATAACTCAGCACTTGTCATCTGAGCTAAGTTCTTTGACTCTGTAATTGCTGTGACAGTTGGTTGCCATCTTCTGTTTAGTGACTTCAGGATTTTGACATTTACTTCTTCTTCCACGAAGTCTTTCCCTAATCCTTTTAGGTGATTTATTATGTGAATGAACCTCTTTTGCATATCCATGACAGTTTCACCTTGATTCATTCTGAAGGTTTCATATTCCTGAATGAGTGTGTTCTTTCTAGCTCTTCTCACTTCTGGAGTTCCTTCATGTGTTACTTGGATTAAATCCCAAGCTTCCTTTGCTGTAGAACAAGCTGAAATTCTAAAAAATTCATCAGAATTTAGTGCAGAATGTATGATATTTAAAGCTTTTGCATCATTCTCTGCTCTTCTAATTTCACTTTGATCCCAGCTATCATATGGTTTCTCAATTTCTTTTCCTCCCTCTATCTTAGTGGGTATTTTGTAATCTGTGATTACAGCCTGCCAAATATTTCTATGAACAGATTCCATGAAAATTTTCATTCTAACTTTCCAAAAGGGATAGTTATCTCCACAAAACAATGGGGGTCTGTTTATAGAAGCACCTTCAGCAAACGGTAATTGATTACCAGCCATCTAACCTTTCTAAAGATCTAGTCTTGAATGTTTTACAAGATACAGCTCTGGTACCAATTGTTGGTCCCTACGGTTAGAATCTAGAAGGGGGGGTTGAATAGATTCTATGTTATTTTTCCTTTTCTTGTTTGCTTTCTAAATCTTTACCAAACAAATCCTGATTTAAATCAAACCTTTAAACATAAAAAGTAATTCAGAGTTATATATGCACAGCTTATCCAACAAGATTTGAATAAACACAATTAATACAAGATATGTAAAGATTGATTTTATCAATTACCAAGAATCTTTAAAGTTCAGTTTCTGCAGATAATGTTTTTCTTCATACAACATTAATCAAGAAACTTATACAGAATGTAAAGAGTGTAAGGGTTAAGAAAATCATGCACCAAGATATATACTGGTTCAGCCATCCAAAGGCCTACATCCAGTTTCAGATTTAGATACACCTCTAAATCCAGTCAAATCCACTATTGATATTCTTTACATGCACCCTGCACAAGCAATATCCAATCAATGAATTTAACAAGCAAATCTTGACACCCACAAGATTAACAAACCATTTCTTGACTCCACAAGAAACATATAACCCAAGAATATTGATCCCACAATATCCTACTTGAGAAAAACCTATCTCAAGATTTCTCTTTACACAACTCTTCCAGAGATTCTCTAATCTCAAGAGTTAAAACCATTCAAACAATAACCAAAGATCAGAAACGAGTACACCTGTTCGTGTAGATATGATCTTCAACAACGTAAACCAGTTTAGAATGAATTTTCTATATGAACTTCATCTTCTTGAATTGATCTTGCACACTTCTTTTTCCAAAAGTTGATTTTCAGCAGATATGTTCTTTCTTTCTTTTTCAGAAAATCTTTTTCTCTTTTGCAGTAATGTGTATTCAAAAAAAAAAGTCTCTCTTTTTTCGTGTGTGAAAATTCTTCTTTTTAAAAGCTTCAGTTTTAATCTTATTTAAAGACAATTTTCATGTGCAAGGAAACAGTTATTTCAGTTATATTCATAACAGAGATAATCTATTACCTGTGATGGTAATCTATTACCACGAGTTAGAATAACTGAACTAATTATTTCAGCTCCTGTTTTAATCTATTACCTAACATGGTAATCGATTAACACGATGCCAAAATAACACAAAACTCACATTTGGAACAGAGGTAATCGATTACTTTAAAGAGGTAATCGATTAACACGATCCTTTTTCCTCTTGAAATCATCAGAATCAGTTTGGTAATCTATTACCACACATGGTAATCGATTATTCCAGTATCAATCAGTTTTTCAACATGAGTCAGGTAATCTATTACCAGTTCAGGTAATCTATTCCTTAACTCAGAAAATTTCTGATGTTTTCAAGTTTTCATTTAAAGTCTCAAACACTCAGTAAATTAATACTTCATGTTCTCAACAATGAATGAAATAAGAAAAATGAGTATTATGATATTTTCACCTTCATGTTAATTACTAATTTTTAACACATAACAAACAAACACATACAAGCCTAATCTTTTAAACAATCAATACATTATCCTTTTGACATAGGCTTAAAATAAAAAGCAACATGAGCAAAACATCAAAACTAAAACTTCTAGGGAACATCTTCCAGATGTAGATTCTTCAATCTTCAACAGTGGGGTGCTAACACCTTCCTCGCACGTAACCGACTCCCTTACCCAACTCTGGTTGTAATGGCCAAGGTTGATTTACGAAAATCAATTGCCTTATCCCTTTTTCCAATGTTTTGAGTAAAACATTGGTGGCGACTCCAAGAACCCTTCTTTTTGCGAAAACCACTAATCCATGGAGGGTCTCGCTTGGGATTAACATGGATTGGTGAATCATTTAATAAAATTGTTAGTTCGATGAGGTCTCAGTTTGAGAATAAGTCGTTCTAACAATCCATCATTTTTCAAAACTTTAAAAAGAGTCCGAACCATCGTCGCGAATGCCAAGGTCCGTTTCGGCGGGTGGCGACAGATGGCGACTTCACTGAGGAAGCCTCGAGAGTCAGTCCCATTTAGTGATGGATTATTTCTAAAATAATAGTTTAAAATTACTTCATTACCCCTCACTTGTATGATAACATGCTTTATCTATTTGGCTTTATAACTGTTGTATGTTTAAATTCTCGCAATTGTTTGAATTACAAACTGCACACAAACCTTTGCACACAACAGTTCCCTCTATACCCGGGGGCATGAGTGGAAAGCCATAGGGAGTGGATGTTAGTACGGCCGGTTGTCGAATGGGTCTATAGGTGCCCGTAGACCGTTGTCGGAAAGCATCACTCAAGGTGAAAACCATGAACTCAAGTCCGACAGTGCGTTGGAACTTTCCATCGACTTACGACGAGAGGAATTGGGTCCCTATAATGGGGGCACCTTGGGGGCCTCAGACCAGTGAGAACAGTTAGAACCACCTTGAATATGCACTTTTCTGCAGGATACCCCTACCTCGTGATTCGCTCGTGACTGTTCGTGGATGAGTGAATTGTTTGTGCATTGTTTATGTGACATTGTTTGAGCATACATTGCATTCTTTAAACATACAACATTCCTTTTTAAAATAAAAATAAATAGGAATAAGAATCTTCCATTACATGGTGTTAACATCTACCTTCATCACATTCATATAGGTAGTTTCCCTTTTCACCCAAAAATACAAAAAAATAATAAATACAAAATACTCAAAGAAAAAAAGAAAAAAAATATATATATATTTATCCAAACCAAGCAATATCATGCATCATCTTAGGAGCATCCCGAAAACATGATAATGCTTAGTTGAATAAACACAATGCATGCATATTCAACGTCATCATCTCATGTCATGCATTCTTATCAAAGATCATGGAGGGATCTAGGTTTGCATTTCATACATCCCTCCCAATAAATCATTAATAAACATTAATAAAAAGAAAGAATTAATCGATGCGTATGTTCAAGATGGATCGCACGCCATTTGTTATTAAGTGTAAGCCAACAACCGCGCCAAGCGAGCGCACATCAACTCCGTTGTTGGTAATCAAGACGAATAAAGGGGAAGGTCCGACACCGTTAAGGACCACTGCTCCAAGACCTTTTCCCTACGAATCGAATAAGGCTGTGCCATGGATATACGACATCCATTCTTCTGCCGACAGCGATATCTCTAACATCGCTGGACTTGGGGGCATGACTAGGAGTGGCAGGATCTACACTCCCAAAGATCTTCATGATAAAGCTCCCAAGAATAAAGGAAAAGAAAAAGAAAAAGAAAAAACCGAGGAAAATAAAGAATCCGAGGAGGAGACTGATGAGCTGTTAAAGTATATCCGACAGAGCGAGTACTCCATCGTGGATCAACTTCATAGGACGCCCGCAAAGATTACCCTATTGTCGTTGATCCTAAGCTCCGAACCGCATCGACAGGCTCTGTTGAAAGTCTTGAACGAGGCATATGTGTCGCACACTATCTCCCAAGACAAGTTTGAGGGGATTGTTAGTCACATCACGGCTAATGACCACCTCACTTTCACCGATGAAGAAATCCCCGCTGGGGGACCAAATCATAACAAGCCCTTGCACATCTCTGTAAAGTGCAAGGAATATCACATTGCTAAAGTCTTGGTAGATAATGGATCTTCCTTGAACGTAATGCCAAAAATAACACTCGATCAAGTGGCAATCAAGGGAATCCAAATGCGCCCGAGCAACATGATCGTCCGAGCTTTCGACGGTTCTAAAAAAGAAGTGGTGGGAGAAGTCAATCTCCCAATCCAAATTGGACCCACCATCTTCAACGTCGAATTTCAAGTGATGGACATTACTCCCGCATACAGCTGTCTCCTCGGCCGACCTTGGATTCATGATGCGAAAGCTGTTCCTTCTACGCTCCACCAGAAAGTCAAATTCATAGTGGGTGACAAGCTGGTGACTGTACAAGCTGAAGACGACATACTCATCAGCAAGCCATCTACCATACCTTACGTGGATGCAGCGGAGGAAGCTCTGGAAACCGCCTTCCAAGCATTGGAAATTGCCAATGTTGAAACGTTTCCCCGAGAAATGAAGAAGGTAGCCCATATGCTCACCAAGAACGGATACTTGCCTGGACAAGGATTTGGCAAGGATTCCCAAGGAATTCCCGAGCTACCCATTATCAAGGATAATCCGGGGAAACAAGGGTTAGGATACGACCCTAATAAAGATCAAAAGACGAAGAGGAACAAAGATCCTTCTCGACGTTCTTTAAGCCAGATCTTTAGGAAGGCCGGTTCACAAGCGTCAAGGCCGGTCATCGTCATCAAGTGCTCTTCTCCTTCCGATAGGGATGTATAGACCTGATGACTATTAGAGATTACTCCTCGGGGACAGCCCGACCCCCGAGCCTCGATAAGGCACATGTTTCCATTATGATTATAATAAAATCATTCTTTATTCTTTCTCATTGCTTCTTGCTTACAATAAATTTCTAAGCCGCATTATTTAACCCTGTTTGAATAAACATGAATGAAGTTAAAATTGTCTTAATAATAATAAACCCGCATCATTTTTATGTGGAAGTGTGTATGACAACAAAAATCATAAAAATAAAAAAAAGCTCGGCAGGAAACCCAAAAAGGGGGCTGTGCAAAAATAAGAGCAAAAGACCCGCTAGGAATCCCACGAAAGGGTGACCTAGGCAAAAGTTAGGGTTGCAAAAATGAACAAAAACAAAAGTCCGCTAAAACGCCACAAAAGGGTGTTTTAGGCAAAAATAAGGACAATCAAAAAAACAAAAGAAATCCATGATGGTACCATGAGCCGAATTCAAAAAAGGTTCAAGGGAAGCTATCTAAGTTGTCAAATCACAACATCAATAAACAAGACTGTAGACCCCTAAAATTGTCCGGGTCGGAAATAAGACTCGAAGACCGAAGGAAAGTCAGCCAAAAGGACTCCTGGAAGCCCCTAGGATGATTATCTGTAGGTTTAGAGGTCTTAGAGTAGCTTAAAATAAGGAAGTGGGAAGATTGGAGCTCAATACGGCCTCCTTGGAGTTTAGTACGGCCGTACTGCACATTTTGAACTACAATACGGCCGTATTGAAACCAATACGGCCGTATTGAAGTTTCTGAACTTCAATACGGCCGTACTGAATTCAATACGGCCGTACTGTAGTTCAAATCTTCAGTACGGGCCGTATTGATGTCAGAGGCCGTACTGCGCCTCACCCCTATAAATAAGACGTCATTTGGACGTCATTCCACACTTTTTTCCAGACTTCTGGACCCTCTTGCTGAGTATTCTGGGGTTTTTGAGCAGTGTTCTGCCCTAGAATTCTCTCCGAGAGTCGATCCGACGAAGTTCTTGAGTTCTGAGCATTTAGCTTGAGAATTCGGACTAGTCGAAGGGAAATCTTTTTGATTTCCATAGTAAAGATTAATTTTTAGGAAGGAGCGAGCGAGCTTGTAGAGGGAGGGAGCGCCAAAAAGCCTCCTAAACTTCATTGATATATAAAAAGCACGCTTCAAGAGGTTTCTTCTCTAAAAATCCCTTCTTTTACCGCTTTCTGATTGTTGCATATTTAAATTCGTCATCATGTAGATATTTAATTTATAGCCGTTTATAATAAATAGGGGTAATTTAGTAATTTTACGCTATTATTTAATAAATAATCCGTCATAGGGAACCCGAAAGGGGCGTTGTGGGGTGCTAACACCTTCCCCGCACGTAACCGACTCCCTTACCCAACTCTGGTTGTAATGGCCAAGGTTGATTTTTGAAATCAATTGCCTTATCCCTTTTTCCAATGTTTTGAGTAAAACATTGGTGGCGACTCCAAGAACCCTACCTTTTGCGAAAACCACTAATCCATGGAGGGTCCCGCTTGGGATTAACATGGATTGGTGAATCTTTTAATAAAATTGTTAGTTCGACAAGGTCTCAGTTTGAGAATAAGTCGTTCTAGCAATCCATCATTTTCCAAAACTAAAAACGAGTCCGACCATCGTCGCGAATGCCAAGGTCCGTTTCGGCGGGTGGCGACAAAGACTTTCTTAACTTCATAAGTGTTTAATCAAACAAACCTAAACACATAAGCCTACCTTGGCCAGCCATTCTTACAAAAACCATTTACGAAAAAATAAATCCCCTCTAAAACACAAACTTCAGAACAAAAATATCTTTCCTTTCTTTTCTCTCTTGTCCCAAACGATTTTAGGATAATCTAGTGGAAACATGGAGATATAGTGGTCAATAGGAGGGTTGACATGTCTTCTAAAGGAAGGGAAGAATCACTGGGTTGATGACACCAATCTCGATATAACACGCATCATTCCTCGGTTATGTAAATCGGCAGCGCACAGCCCGTCTAGAGGAATGGCAAAATCCAAGCAAAGAAACGCATCGGTTAATTCTTTTGAAAAAATAAATCAAATAGAATTAGGTGCATCATACCGCATACATGCATACAGATGATAGGTGTACTGGAAGATCACTTATTCTCTGTTTATTGAAAAAACCAAAAATCAAAAAAATAAAATAAATAATAAAATAAAATAAAACAAAATAAAATCAAACTTCAGAAAAAACAATGCGCCCGTACCATGTTCAGTACACCCGTACTAAAATCAGGGTTATGAACAAATTTTCAACTCAATACGGGCGTACCGAAATGAATACGGCAGCATTGGCCGTAACGTCCACACCAATACGGGCGTATTGAATTCAATACGGCCCGTATTGGCCCATTCTCATTCATCACAACATCTTCATTCCTCTGCATACTTCATCTGTGAGTGTGTTTGAGATCCCTCCAACAGAAAAAGCCGAAATCAACGAAAAAAGGAAAAATTCAGAAAATCCAACAAATATACAGAATAATTGAGCCTGGAGAGGCTTGCCGAAATAATACTCCCGCATTGTACAGAATAACTGAGCCTGGAGAGGCTTGCCGAAATAATACTCCCCAAGAGACATCTCAACTTGCACTCTTGGGCTGAACAGAAAATCCAAAAATTATACAGAATAATTGAGCCTGGAGAGGCTTGCCGAAATAATACTCCCCAGAGACTTCTCAGCTCACACTCTTGGACCAAATCCCCAGTAAGAGCTATCAAAGCAAGATCAGCAAGATTCCCCAATGGAAGCATGATCATCCAAACAGAATATCCGAGTCAAAGGACTCAGACTTCCTCAGTGGAAGATAGCTTTCCAACTCAAGCGACGAGTGAAGCTAAGCCTGCAGAGGCTTTCTAAATAATACTCTGGGATACATAAAGTCCTCAAATCCCCATTCGCCTACTCAGAGGCATTCTTTCAGAGAAAATCCAAAAAGATCAATACCCATTCCCCAAGCGGAATTTGGTATTCAACCACATACCGAACGTCAAGATAATCCGCCTAACAGAAGAGGCCAGTCAAAACCAATACGACAGAATCCCTCAGCGGATAATAGCCTACACAGAGGCAACAAAAATCAGAAAATCAAAAAGAGTCACCCGAATAAGGATAACCGGGATACTCCACCAACGTCGAAAGGACGTCAGCCAATCATAAGGCATCGCTCACCTCAGGAAGAGCATCTTTGTGTCTGCATCCCCACGGAAACAGAATTTCCCAATGGGCACCAACTACACAATGGAAAGTTGGGACACAAGAACCTATGAGTAACTGCACATCCCCTAGACGGATCCCTGCGTTATCCAGCCCTCAGCGGCATCAAAATAAAAAACAACCATCGAAGCAGCATCGTGGACTGTGGAGACAAAATCATACGACAGAATCCCCCAGTGGATAACAGCCTACGCAGAGGCAATAAAACCAGAAAATCAAAAAGAGTCACCCGAATAAGGATAACCGGGATACTCCACCACCGTCGAAAGGACGTCAGCCAACCATAAGGCACCGCTCACATCAGAAAGAGCATCTTTGTGTCTGCACCCCCAAGGAATCAGAAATTCTCCAGTGGGCACCAACTACGCAATGGAAAGTTGGGACACAAGAACCTATGAGTAACTGCACATCCCCTAGACGGATCCCTGCGTTATCCAGCCCTCAGTGGCACAAAAATCAAAAACAATCGTCGAAGCAGCATCGTGGACTGTGGAGACAAAATCATCACAAATCCCTGGAGAGGAGATACTCACGCTACCCCGTCGTCACAAACACGGAGGTATGCAGCTTCTGGCTCGGGCGGCGAGCGAAGCTAAGCCTGGAGAGGCGGTACTCACGCTACCCCCGTCGTCACAAACACGGAGGTATGCAGCTTCTGGCTCGGGCGGCGAGCAAAGCTAAGCCTGGAGAGGCGGTACTCACGCTACCCCCGTCGTCACAAACACGGAGGTATGCAGCTTCTGGCTCGGGCGGCGAGCGAAGCTAAGCCTGGAGAGGCGGTACTCACGCTACCCCGTCGTCACAAACACGGAGGTATGCAGCTTCTGGCTCGAGCGGTGAGCGAAGCTAAGCCTGGAGAGGCGGTACTCACGCTACCCCCGTCGTCACAAACACGGAGGTATGCAGCTTCTGGCTCGGGCGGCGAGCGAAGCTAAGCCTGGAGAGGCGGTACTCACGCTACCCCGTCGTCACAAACACGGAGGTATGCAGCTTCTGGCTCGGGCGGCGAGCGAAGCTAAGCCTGGAGAGGCGGGTACTCACGCTACCCCCGTCGTCACAAACACGGAGGTATGCAGCTTCTGGCTCGGGCGGCGAGCGAAGCTAAGCCTGGAGAGGCGGTACTCAGCTACCGAGGTTGTCAGAAGCACAAAGGTATGCACGAGCCTGGAGAGGCGACGACTAATACTCAACCTGGAGAGGCTACTCAACAATTTTCCATCGGAAGACACTACAAGTCAGAAGGATGGCCTACTCCCCGGACAATTGGGTCAACTCCTTTACTTCGCAACCGGTACACTAAAAAGCCGTTTGACTAAGTAAAGGGGGGGCAGCTGTAGACCCCTAAAATTGTCCGGGTCGGAAATAAGACTCGAAGACTCTCAAAGACCGAAGGAAAGTCAGCCGGAAGGACTCCTGGAAGACCCTGGAAGACCCTAGGATGATTATTCGTAGGTTTAGAAGTCTTAGAGTAGCTTAAAATAAAGATGTGGGAGGATTGAAGCTCAATACGGCCTCCTAGAAGTTCAGTACGGCCGTACTGAACAATTTGAACTACAATACGGCCGTACTGAACTCAATACGGCCATACTGAAGTTTTTGAACTTCAGTACGGCCGTACTCAAACCAATACGGCCGTACTGAAGTTTTTGAAACTTCAGTACGGCCGTACTGAATTCAATACGGCCGTACTGTAGTTCAAATCTTCAGTACGGGCCGTATTGATGTCAGAGGCCGTACTGCGCCTCACTCCTATATATAGGACGTCATTTGGACGTCATTCCACACTTTTCCACACTTCTTGGACTCTCTTCTTGAGCATTCTGAGGTTTTTGAGCAGTGTTCTGCCCTAGAATTCTCTCCGAGAGCCGATCTGACGAAGTTCTTGAGTTCTGAGCATTTAGCTTGAGAATTCGAACTAGTCGAAGGGAAATCTTTTTGATTTCCATAGTAAAGATTAATTTTTAGGAAAGGAGCGAGCGAGCGTGTAGTGGGAGGGAGCGCCAAAAAGCCTCCTAACATTTGAATATATAAAAGCACGCTTCAAAGGTTTCTTCTTCAAAATCCTTCCTTTTACTGCTTTCTGATTGTTGCATCGCATGTTTAATTTATTCATCATGTAGATATCTTATTCATAGCCGTTTATAATAAATAGGGGTAATTTAGTAATTTTACACTGTTATTTATGAATTAATCCGTCATAGGGAACCCGAAAGGGGCGTTGTGGGGTGCTAACACCTTCCTCGCACGTAACCGACTCCCTTACCCAACTTTGGTTGTAATGGCCAAGGTTGATTTACGAAAATCAATTGCCTTATCCCTTTTTCCAATGTTTTGAGTAAAACATTGGTGGCGACTCCAAGAACCCTTCTTTTTGCGAAAACCACTAATCCATGGAGGGTCTCGCTTGGGATTAACATGGATTGGTGAATCATTTAATAAAATTGTTAGTTCGATGAGGTCTCAGTTTGAGAATAAGTCGTTCTAACAATCCATCATTTTTCAAAACTTTAAAAAGAGTCCGAACCATCGTCGCGAATGCCAAGGTCCGTTTCGGCGGGTGGCGACAAGCCTTCCTTGCCATTTTAGGTTTCCATTATTAGGTGTTGCCATGCTTTTCATTTTCTTGAGTCTCACATGAACATGAAGAACATGCTATGAACATGCTTTTAATTTTTGAATCCACCTAAAGTTTTGTCATTTGTTGTTTCCTATATTTTGTCTACATAAATTCCATGTATGTGCCAAACACTTTGCATGAAACACATGAACAAAATATGCCATATTGCATTACATAGTGGGCGTGACATATAGCTTTCTTTTTAGGAGTCATTCATGCATGCTACCTAGTCCTAGCATGTTCTATGTGATTTTTTTGATTTCCATGTGTAAACATTTCCTTGCACATGCATAACCGCCCACTCTCCTTGCATTCTCACTTGATTTGGTCATCTTTCTATGCCTAAAGAAACCCTAAAAGAATCTAAGAGGTGTGCTGAAAAATTTTGTGCAAACAACTTGTACTAGATAGTACAAGTCATTTTCCACTCAAAAGATACCCTAAACACCTCTAAAATCACGCCACTTGTCTTCATCTCTTCTCCTAAAATTTGACCTAATTTTCACCACCCACAAGTGCAAAACCTAAGCAACAATGGGCTGAACATTAAAGAAAAGAAATTGGACCCAAGAAGCCTAAAAGAAATTGACGTGAAAAATAGAACAAAAGAAGAAAAAGTATAAAAAAAAATTGGACCAAAAAGGACTTGTTGCTAGACTTGTGGACTTGGACCATTACCTAAGCATTTGGAGTTGGACTTGTGACATTTTTGGACCATTGTTGAGACCTTAATATTGGCTGGACCGAATCACTAAAAGACTTAATCAAGTGAGCATAAACACTAATCCACTCTAGTGCCTTTCTAGGATTAATCTTTTGTGTGCTTCCTTTTTTTTTTGATTGAGTCTTAATTTTTAGTTTGTCTTTCTTTGGCCTCTTTTGTTTTGTCTCCATCAATTCTCCTTGAGTTTAGCCTTCCTAATTGTGCTTTTTCAGTTTTATTTCTTGGACTCTTGCTCTTTGGGTTGGTTTCACTTTACTTGTAGGTGAAGAACTTCTCTAGCAAACTATCACACCCTTTGGTGGATTTGAGTGGAGGAGTGAACCGAATCCAAACCTAGCCTTTGGAGGGATTTCATTACACTAAAAGGAGTGATCAAACACTTGGAGAGGACTAACAAGTTTGCTCTTTGTGAAGGAACCCAAGTGGAGGAGTTTGAAGACTTAGACTTGTGTTTTTCATAATTTTGCTTAATTTTTCTTCTTCTCGGCCTAGTGTGTTTTTGGGCCTTAGTTTCATTCTTTTTGGTTTGTAATTTGGCCATTCTTAAACCTCTTCATTTTGGTTTAGCTTCGTGTAGTTTGAAGGTGATTTGAAAACCTTCACCTAGGACCTCGACTAGAATATGTTTTAAGTGCTTTCCTTTTGCATGTTTTATAGTTTTAGTAGTATAATTGCTTAGGCTTTTATCTTTGTCTCCAAATCCGTTTAGAAGGCTTACTTTTGCCTACTAGGGGTAACGTGCACACACACACTTTATTATTGTGCCAAATTGTTTTGTAAGAAAAGTAGAAAAGGCTTAGTGATTTTTACTTGATAGGGCTTGGTTATTAAGTGATTCTTTGTAGTCCACCTCCCCTTGAAAGTTCACTTTGTACACTTAGGCCTTTTCCTACCTATCTTGTACCTTGAAAACCCTTTTTGTGAAAACCTTTTTATCACTCACTCTTTGTGAAAACCATTTCAAACCCTTTTTGAAAACAACTTTGTGAAAACCTTTTTGGATCAAAGATGAGTGATCATTCTAGTGTCCATGGTCATAATTCTCGTAGTACTAGATCTAGTGTTAGGGATGAACTTAGGGAATTGAAAGAGTACCTAAGAAAAAAAGAAGAGGAAAATATAAAAAGAGAGGAAGAATTGAGAAGAAAAGAAAAAGAGTTTGAAAGAAATAATGAAGAAATAAAAAGATTGCTTGAGAGACTAGTTGTGGGAGGAGAGGCTAGTGGTTCAAGACCAAGAGTCACTTCTCCTCAACCCTCAAGAGGAAAGGGGCATATGCATTCAAGTTTTCATGAGGAGGAAGGGCATCAAACCCAACCTCCAAGTGATACCTTCGTTAGTAGTCATCACAATGAAGATTACTATCAAAGACCCCCAAGACACCATAGACATAGGGAGTCTTCCAATAGGGAACCCAACATCAATCTTCCCCCATTCCATGGCAAAGATAATGTTGAAAATTATTTGGATTGGGAAATGAAAGTTGAACAACTTTTCTCTTGCCATGGAATAAGTGAAGATAAGAAGGTTTCTTTAGCAACCCTTAGCTTCCAAGGGCATGCTATGTATTGGTGGACCTCCTTAGAAAAAGAAAGGAGAATAAATCATGAGCCCCCAATCCAATATTGGAATGAGCTCCGTAGTGCCTTAAGAAGGAGGCATATTCCTCCATACTATGACCGAGAGCTTATGGACAAGCTACAAAGATTGAAACAAGGGTCCTCTAGTGTGGAAGAATATAGGCAATCTATGGAGTTGCTAATGATGAGGGCTGAGATTAGGGAGGAAGAGAGGACCACAATCTCTAGATTTCAAAGTGGTCTTAATCTTGAGATAAGAGACAAAGTTGAACTTCTACCTTATAGGGATTTGAATGAACTTGTTCAACTTTGTTCAAGAGTGGAGCATCAACTTACAAGAAAACCTTTTCGAAAAGACTCCACTCCCTCTTATTCCAAGAGTTTTAAGAAGGAGGGCCACTCTTCCCTACCTTATCCCAAGGAAGAAAAAGAAAAAGAAAAACCATCTTTTAAGGCATCTTCCAAAGACACTAAAACAAGTGACATCAAGTGTTTCAAGTGTCTTGGCCGTGGGCACATTGCTTCACAATGTCCCACCAAAAAAACCATGCTTTTAAAGGGCCAAGATCACTATAGTAGCCTTGATGAAGCTACTTCCTCATCTTCAAGTGATGAAGAAGAAGTTTTAGCATCCGAGGAAGAAATCTTACCTTGTGAAGGAGACCTATTGTTGGTTAGAAGGCTCCTTAACAACCAACCTAGTGAAATTGACCAAACACAAAGAGAGAACTTGTTTCAAACAAAATGCAAGGTCTTAGAAAGCACTTGTTCTCTCATTGTCGATAGTGGGTCTACCTCTAATTGTTGTAGTACTAGATTGGTTGATAAGCTAGCCTTAACTACAAAACCTCATCCTAAACCTTACAAAATGCAATGGATCAATGAGGAAAGAGGTGTTGTAGTTAACCAACAAGCAAGCATACCAATCTCTATTGGCAACTATAAAGAAGATGTTTTGTGTGACATAGTGCCATTAGAGGTTAGTCATGTCTTGCTTGGGAGGCCATGGCAATTTGACAAGCACATAATCCATGATGGCCTCACCAATAAAATAAGTTTCCAACACTTAGGTAAGAAGTTTGTGTGGTGTCCTCTATCACCCTCTCAAGTGAATGAGGACCAACTCAAACTAAAGGCTAAGAAAGATGATGAAGAGAAAAGCAAAAACAAAAATAAAAAGAAAAGAAAAGAAAAAAAGAATTTTTCCTTTGAAGACAAAGGGCTAGGTTTAAAAGAACCTTAACCCTTGTGCCATCCTCCTTCTTTTGGTGCCAAAGAAAGATGACAATGGAGGATGAGCACCTTTTTAAAAAAAGCCATCATTGCATAAAAGGCACCCAATCCCTAAGATAGATGATTTGGTGAATGAATTGCATGGGGCCAATAATTTAAATGGTGATGCCTCTTTGGCTCTCTCCTTTCCCTAGCACTTTCATTCAACAAATTGTGTACTTAAGGATTGCATCGCTAAAGTTTTAGTATTTTTTACTTCCCTAATTGTGGTTTCACATCTTTTGAAGGATCAATGGAATGGAAGAGCTTAAAGATTTGAGGTCAAATCCTTCTCAAGAAGGAGGGTATGATGGAGGACCATCCTTGGTACTTCACTTCATGTGAGACCCATCACATGGTTCATGGCTATGGCCAATTTGAGTAGTATAGAATTTATTGCTTTATTCCAATTTTACCCTTGTATTTTGGGGTATTTTAGTCATAGGATTTATTTTCTTTGTATTTCCCATTTTACCCTTGTATTATGGGGTGCTTTAGATGATTAGGTTTTTAATTTGGGCTAGGGTATTTCATTAGAGGGTGACGCATTTTTGGTGAGTTTTGGATCTATTTTTGGTGATAGAAAGGCTTAGGCCCAAGTGGAGGGTAAAGGTTACATGATCATATCATGCACCTTGATGTAGCCAATCTAGACCCATAGATTCCAAACTTGGTCACCAAGTAGCATCTAGGGTTCATTTGGCATGTCATTTGGAGTGCATTTGCCTTATGAATTTCGGCCATGCATGTCCCAAATGCAACCCTAGATGCCTCCCCTCCTATAAATACCCAACACCCCACCACTTGTAAATCCTTTGGATTATATGAATTTGAGAGAGCATTTTCTTGCCTCAAATCCTATCCTTAGTCCCTAGGTTAGTTTCGGCTAGCTTCCTTCATTCTCCACCCTTGGAGAGTGAAACCCTAGAGTGGCCTCCACCTATACTTGGAGTGAGCCAACTTGAGCAACCATACACCCCCACCCTAAAACACTTCCGCCCAAACACCTCCTATTCACGCCTATATTCATTCCTTCACCAAAACCCTCTCTTTGTCTACCCTTTGGTGAGCTTAGATCAAGGGCAAGGTCTCCTCCCTTAACACTCTACATCAATCATGGAAGGAGGAAGCCATCAAGGTTGGTCGCGGCCCAATAGGCATTGGGCCTTTACTTTGACCGATATCATGTAGCGCCTATCCAAGGTTGTGCGGTGCTTGGGCGCCGAGCTTGAGCTCGGTGTCCGATGTGGATAGTACACTAGCCCCCTGAGCTCTGAGGACCTTAGGTCAAAGAGTTAATTGCAGAGTATGTGGGGGGTCGTGACTTTTCATCTCTACCTCTTGGGTGAAGTGTCGCATGTCACGGAGGCGTTGCCTCGTTTCCCGAAACACCAAGGTGGCTTGTAATGGAGAATGGCAGCTTGTAATGATGGGATGCACCCTGTCATTATGATCCCCATTTAATGCTCTACCCCTTTTTTTGTTTCCCACTTTTTTTTAAAACACTTGGTCTCTCTCTCCTTCGCACATTCGCGTCTAATTCCTTCCTTTGCATATTAGTTTCTCATTCACGCGTGGCCTTTCCTTTGCACATTTCTTTCTCCGTTCCCCTTCTCCGTCGCCGTTCTCGGTAACGCCTTCACCGTTCTTCGTCGTTGTCCTGTCTTTGTCCAAGGAGTACCAGGTACTTCTTCTCCATTTCCCTCTTTCCTTTCCGTTAGTAGTGTTGTGAGTGATGGCTAGTGAGGGTGGTTAGGGCTTTGTTCCTCCCAGGGCCGCTTCTAGGCAGGCCAACGGGAAAGGCAAGGTAAAGGCAGTCGCCGCTGACAGCAATCCTAAGAAAAAGAGGGGGGGTAATAACCCCAAGGACTCGCACCCCGCCATCTCCGTCCCTGGGTACGAGTGAGTTAGAGGGGATGTTGGGGAGTTTGAGAGTGGGTTTAGGTCGTTCCTTGAGGTGAATGCGATGAGGAAATCACTGAGGATCTGCAAGTTAGCCATTTCTAAGCTTATCCGGGTTGAGCCCTACCAACCCGGTGAGCGCGTGTACATGGCAGGTACTCCGAGTACCCCTTTCTTCTACATGTACCAGTGCTTTTTTAGGGATCTTGGTGTGTGTTTACCATTCACTGAGTTCGAGTGCGCTTTCCTCAAATTTGTCAACGTGGCTTCCTACCAATTCCACCCCAATAGTTGAGGTTTTTTGAGGGCTTTTTAAGTTCTATGCTCGGCCTTAGGGATAGGTGTGTCGTGCAATGCTTCGATGTTATTCGTCCCATGGCGAGGCTAGATCATGTGAGTGTGTCGCCGGACGTGACATCACTGTGGAGTTCGAACATGACCGTTGAGGCATTTTTTAAGGAGGACCCGGCCTTCGTTGCTGACAAGGAAATGATAGAAAAGGTTGGTCTGGTTGAAGGCCTAGATTCTGTGGAGGTATTTATGCAGAGGTCCATTGCCATAGTGGACCATTGGAGGCGCAAGTGGCTGAGGCTTCAGGGCGAGCTTGAGAAGGCGAAGAAAAGTGAAGCCGAGCTTCAAGCCTTGATAAGAGATCTTTCAAAGACTCTGAAGTCTTTGGAAGTTGCCTTGAAGGCCAACGAGGCGTGCGCTGCCTAGGTTGGTGACTTGCAAGAGGTTGCCAAGGTTTGCAAGGCCGAGGCAGAAACTACACGGAGCCAGGTTCTAACATTGGAGGAGGAGAACACAGCGTTGAAGGATGACCTGGGGGAGGCTGCTGAGAAGCATCTTTGCGACGAGGTGCTTCTGGTTGGTAGGGAGGAGGAGATTGGCTTCTTGAAAACAGATCTCGATGTGATGGCCTCCGAAAAAGAAGTTTGGAGAAAAGGCTCGTTGAAACCGAGGAGGTCATTTTGGTGGAGCTTTGGCGAGGCTTTGCCAAGGTAGTTCACCAAGCTAGTCTTTTGGCAGGAGGGGTCGACCTTTCTGCGACGCACGTTGATATGGATGTGCGAGGTGGGCAATTGGTTAATGAGGACAACCTGTCCGAGAGTGCCAGCAAGGATACTATTGCTTGAGCCTTTATTTTTCTTTGCGTTTTTTGTGATAGACTTAGTTTATTTTGCTTGCTTTTAGCAACGTGTTGAACTCATTACTTTTTGAATGAATTTTCTATTGCTTATCTCACTATTGTTTGAAAGCGAATGTCTGACTAAAACTTTTGATGCTAAAACTTGACCTTTAATTTTTGCATTAAACTTTTGAGGCTTAGACTTGGCCTTAAGGTTCAAAACTTGACCATTAATATATTTTGTGCAAAGGTTTGAATTCGACCTTGGCTTAACAAGGTATGGATCGTGCCAAGGTTCGAATTTGACCTTGGCTTAACAAAATACGGATCGTGCCAACGTTCGAATTCGACCTTGGCTTAATATGAATTGTGCCAAGGTTCGAATTCGACCTTGGCTTAATATAAATCGTGCAAGGGTTCGAATTCGACCCTAGCTTAATATAAATCATGCCAAGGTTCGAATTCGACCTTGGCTTAATATAAATCGTGCCAAGGTTCGAATTCGAACTTGGCTTAATATGAGTTAGACAGTGTGAGGTTGAAGAAATATAAGTAAAGTGAGTCATTCTTATTGATGTTGTGGGTGTGCCTCGTTAAAAACCCTCTCAGCCAAAACCCATTTTTCTATTTTTGGGAAAAAAAGACTAGGTAGGGAAAATAGTGCAACGCCCCATTTGTCGATGTGTGTTGTCGAACTGTTGACATTATTTGCACCTTTGTACGTAATCTTTCCAATCTGACTTCAGCATGGGCCAGTAATATCCAGCTCGGATCACCCTGGTCGCCATCGAACGTGCCCCGGAATGCATACTGATGGGTTCCTCCTTCCATGTTTGACGTAGAGAATGAAGGGGGAAGCCTTGGCCCTTGATCTAGGTTCAACAAGGTAGACAAAAGGAAGCTTTATGGTGAAGAAAAGGAAGTTGGCGTGAAAAGGGGGGGGATTTTGGCGAAAGCAAATTTGGTGGTGGTGTATGGTGGCTCAAGGTTGGCTCACTCCAAAGTAGTTGGAGGCCACTCTAGGTTTCACTCTCCAAGGGTGGAGAATGAAGGGAGGCTAGCCGAAACTAGCTAGGGACTAAGGATAAGGATTTGAGGCAAAATGTGCTCTCTCAAATTCATATAATCCAAAGTATTTACAAGGTGTGGTGCATTGGGTATTTATAGGAGGGGAGGCATCTAGGGTTGCATTTGGAGTAGGCAAATGCATTCCAAATGAAATGCAAATGAACCCTAGATGCAACTTGGTGGCCAAGGATGGAATCTTTGGGTTTAGATTGGCTATATCTAGGTGCATGATAAGACCATGCAACCTTTGCCCTCCACTTGGGCCTAAGCCTTTCTAACACCAAAAATAGACCCAATAGGCACCAAAAATATGTGTCACCCTCTAATTAACACCCTAGCCCAAAATTAAAATCCCTGATCATCTAAAGCACCCCATAGTACAAGGGTAAAATGGGAAATACAAAGAAAATAAATTCTAAGTCCTAAATACCCCAAAATACAAGGGTAAAATTGGAAATACAAGTAAAATAAATTCTATGACTAAAATACCCCACTATACTACTCAAATTGGTCATAGTTATGAACCATGTGATGGGTTTCACATGAAGTACCATGGATGGTCCTCCATCACATACCGCATATTCCTCGATGGATCTCTTCGATGACATAGGTGGCTTGGGACTTGGTGAGGCATTTTAGTAAGTGAGCTGAGATGCCTCGTTTGAAGAGTTCATCCCCAATGATGACAAATTTAGATGACCTTACCCTCATCTTTCGAGCTTCGTCTTTGTCTTCGGGTAGTGTCCCCTCCTTCAAGTAGTTCCATATGTCCATCATCCATTCCTTATTCTTGATGTCATTGGTATTGATGAATTTTTTGTCTAGACTAGGAGAGTTGAGGGTCTCTTGGATGATTGTCCGATGTTGCCCAGGGCGCTTTGTGTTAGCGAGTTTGGACAGGAGGTCGACCCTGACATTCTACTCTTTGGGTACGTGATGTATGGTGAACTCCTCGAAGGATGAGGTCCATTGGGACACTTTGTGATAGTACCTCTATAGTAGGGCATCTGTAATATTCATTTTTCTAAAGGGGGTATTTTTGTAATTTCTATTAATGGCATTTTCGTAAATTTTATTAAAGTTTGAGGGGTAAATGGGTAACTTGGAACGGGCTGTTCCAAAATTGGAACGGGCTGTTCCAAGCAATAAAAAGACACTAAATTTTAAGTTGGGAACGGGTCCAGAACGGGCCGTTCCAACTGGGAGAACGGGCCATTCTGGAGGGAGAACGGGTCGTTCCGGAAGGAGAACGGGTCGTTCTGGATGAGTCTCGGAACGGGTCGTTCCGATTTTGGAACGGGCCGTTCTGCTTTTTGGGAACGGGCCGTTCTGCTTTTTGGAACAGGCCGTTCCAGTTTAAAAATTTGCGTACATTTGAAAGATTCGGAACGGGCCGTTCGGAATTCAATACGGGCCGTTCCGGGTGACTCTGGTTGCCTATAAATAGGAGGCAGGGGGTGAAAAAAAATATAACTGGAGAGAAGAGAATCCTAGAGAGAGAAAGAGGAAAGAGAGAGAAAGAAAGAGAGGGGAGGAGAAAAGAAAAGAGGAGAGAGAAAGAGGAATCTAGTAGAGGAGGTTCTGCCAGGGGAGAGAAAAGAGGAGGGAGAGGAGGAGATTCTGCTCGAGTTTCGATCCTTGTTTAAGGAGAGAGGTGGAGATTCTGCCCGAGTTTCGGTTCTTGTTTAAGCAAGAAAGAGAAGAAGGTTCTGCCCGAGTTTCAGTTCAGGTTTATCCAAGTAAGGGTAGTGCTTATAAAATTAATCTAGTGTGTATGAGCATGATAGGAATAGTATAATTTTAATATGCTATTTTATGTGGAGATTTTCATTTCACATAATATAATTTGGATCAATTGATGGTTGTTTTGGATATTTAATTATTTATATTATTATTATATTGACAAATTGGCATGGTTATGGTTATGTTTAATTATGGAATATGCTATGTGTATGTGGTTTGGAAAAGTAAATAGGACTTAAAGGAGTAAGGTTATGGTATGGATTAGATCTCTTGGTGAGATCAGGATATAATCTTTGGAAAAATATGGAATTTGGGAATCCCATGGTGAGGATTCCAATGTGGAACTTTTCCAAAGGTTATATAATAAACCACTTCAGATGTTAGGTGGATTCTGAAGTACTCCTCTAAGTATTCTATTTGCTACCGGTATGGGTCTAGGCCGAGTCATACCGATGGATGAGGTGGCCCCACCAGGGTTACATGACGACGTAATCCAACTGTATATTTTCCATGAGAGGTTAGGCGTGGGACATGGGTTGCTGACATGTTTCACCGTATCAACACTTGGTTTGGATGGTGTTGAGGCCAACATTTGGTTTGGATGTGTTGGTTACATCATGGATTATACAGTGGTGTGACTTTGTTTTGGATATGGAATATGTATATATATGGTATGGATTGTATACATTGGTTATGGATTATTTTATTATCATAAAATATGTATACATTGGCATGGATGTGTATACATTATATTTTGGGTTGGTGTATATTTAGCTTGAAAATGACTTGTTGGTCTGGATAAATACTGTGGATAAAATATCTGTTTAATGATATTTTATTATGATGTACTATGATTGGTTTCATATGTGCTAACCCTTATATTTCCATGATGTGGACTGTGATGATCTCACTATGTGGGGGAGCAGATCAGGTATGAGGCTTTGGGATAGCAAGGAGTCTTTTGGATAGCTGCTTTGAGAAGTGGCTAGGTTTAGAGCTTGACCAGCACCTAGGGTGTCTTATTTTGATGTTTTCATGACGTTGTAATTATATTATCTTTTTGGATTACTGTATAACTTTACTGAGGATGATGACTCTGTTATAAAAGATTATATTATATATTTTGGAAACAATTTATATGTTATTGTATATTTACACTCTAGCGTAGCTGGCTTTTGCTCTATTTTCTTTATTTTATATTATTTTATTTTGGTTGGTTATTGATGTGACGGCCTAGGGTGGGTCGTTACAATTTTGGTATCAGAGCTGGTCGAGTCTCTTTAGGGTTTGTGGGAAATGGTCTTATTATGTTTCTGTTGAGTGGAAATAGATTTTTTTTTAAAGGAATTTCTTATGTGTTTTAGTGTAAACTCATGGGTTCCTTGATCTTTTATCTTTATTAGGATGGTTGGTAGGGGAAACCATTCTCATCCTTCTTCAGGTGTAGATGAGCGGCAGATTGCTCAGGCTATGGAGCTAATTGCTGCTGCTATTGGACAACAGAATACTTTGTTGGCTTAGATGGAGACCAACCGGGCTGCAGCTGAAGCAGTTAGGACTGAAGTACCTGATGAATATAGGGGCTTGTCAGAGTTCAGAAAAGGGAATCCTCCTCAATTTACAGGTGTTGATGGACCTGAAATTGCTGATCAATGGATTGAAGAGATGGAGAAAATCTTCATGGTGATGCAATGCCCCGAGGAGAGGAAGCTAGTTTATGCTGTTTATATGTTGGTGGGTGAGGCTAGTTTCTGGTGGAAAGGTGCTCAAGCTATGATGGAAGCTAGAGGGGAGGCGATAAATTGGGAAAATTTCAAAAAGGTATTCCTAGAGAAATATTTTCCAGATAGCGCCAGATATGCTAAGGAAGCTGAATTTTTGAGACTGCAACAAGGAAACATGTTAGTACAAGAGTATGTGGTCAAGTTTGAACACTTGGCTAGGTATTATTCTCAAGCTATCACTGAAGCCTGGAGATGCAGGAAGTTTAGTGAGGGTCTAAGATTTGAGCTGAAAAAGACTATTGTCCCTATGGAAATTATGGAGTTCCCAGTTCTAGTTGAAAAGGCAAAAACAGTTGAGAGATTTGAAGGAGGAAATAGAGTGGCAAAGGGTCTAGAGGGATCATCTGGATTTGGGAGGGGGAAACATCCTCAAAAGAGACCATCTCAGTTTCAAATTGGAAATACTAATAAGAAACCGATGGGGACTACTACCACAAGAGATGTTCAGAGTATTAGATGTTATATCTGTGGAGGCCCACATATGATGAAGGACTGTCCTACAAAGAACTATTCGTGTTTTAAATGTGGCAAGGTGGGTCACATGGCTAAAGATTGCAATGTCAAAAATATTCCAGCTAGAGAGAACCAGAAAGTGGATCGGCCTACTGCAGCAGGTCGTGTCTTTGCTTTAACAGGTGCTGAAGCTGAAACGACATCTGAGCTGGTAAAAGGAAAGGGCAAAGCTGATGGTAATGATATTTCTATTTTATTTGATTCTGGTGCTTCACATTCTTTTATTTCTTATGAATGCGTGGCAAGGTTAAATTTGGTTGTGAATTCTTTGTGTGTGGATCTAGTTGTTTCTACCCCAGCTTCAGGGTCTGTTTTGACTTCTGAGGTTTGTTTGAAATGTCCAGTGGAGGTGGAAGGGCGTTGTTATAAAGTGAATTTGTTTTGTTTATCTCTATCTGAGTTGGATGTGATTTTAGGGATGGATTGGCTTTCTGCCAATAGGATTTTGATAGATTGTTCAGAAAAGAGATTAATCTTTCCTACTGTTGAACAGGAGAGATTTATTTCTAATAGACAGGTGGATGGGTTGTTGAAGGATGGAGCTCTTGGGTTTATGATCTTATCTTTTATTAGTGTAGAGAATGAAAAGTTGTTGAATAGTATTGATGTTGTTAGAGAATTTCCAGAGGTTTTTCCGGATGATGTTCCGGGATTACCACCAAAGCGAGAGTTAGAGTTTAGTATTGATCTTATACCAGGGGCGGGACCAGTGTCCATTTCTCCTTATAGAATGGCACCAGCAGAGCTATCTGAATTGAAGAAGTAGGTTGAAGAACTTTTGGAGAAACAGATGATCAGACCTAGTGTCTCTCCGTGGGGAGCACCCGTGTTATTGGTAAAGAAGAAGGATGGTGGCGTGAGGTTATGTGTGGATTACAGACAGTTAAATAAATTGACAATCAAGAATAAATATCCATTGCCAAGAATAGATGATTTGATGGATCAGTTAAGGGGAGCTACTATTTTCTCCAAGATTGATTTGAGATCTGGATATCACCAGATTCGGGTAAAGGAAGAGGACATACCAAAGACTGCTTTCAGGACTCGGTATGGCCATTATGAGTATGTTGTCATGCCTTTTGGAGTGACGAATGCTCCAGCTATTTTCATGGATTATATGAATAGGATTTTCATACCCTTTCTGGATAAGTTTGTGGTGGTGTTCATTGATGATATTCTGGTTTATTCTAAATCTATGGAAGAACATAGAGAACATCTGAGGATAGTTTTGCAGGTATTGAAGGAGAAACAGTTATTTGCAAAGTTGTCAAAATGTGAGTTTTGGTTATCTGAAGTTAAGTTCTTGGGTCATGTGATTTCTGCACAAGGAATTGCAGTTGATCCTACTAAGGTGGAAGCGAT
The DNA here is from genome assembly GCF_000230855.2 of Cajanus cajan. NCBI lineage: Eukaryota > Viridiplantae > Streptophyta > Magnoliopsida > Fabales > Fabaceae > Cajanus > Cajanus cajan. The sequence goes on along the minus strand of NC_138524.1, from coordinate 43,181,101 downwards.
TTTGAGGTGGGAGCGTCCAAAATCAGTTATTGAAATTAGAGGTTTTGTGGGATTGGCTGGCTATTATAGAAGATTCATAGAAGGATTTTCTAAAATAGTTATGCCTTTGACACAGCTGACTAGGAAGGATCATCCTTTTATATGGACGGAGGAGTGTGAAAGGAGTTTTCAAGAGTTAAAGGAAAAGTTGACTTCGTCTCCAGTGTTGATTCTGCCAGATCCTAATAAATCTTTTGAGGTTTATTGTGATGCATCTCATCAAGGTTTAGGATGTGTTCTTATGCAAGATAGACAGGTTGTGGCTTATGCATCTAGGCAGTTAAAGACTCATGAACGAAATTATCCTACGCATGATTTAGAGTTGGCTGCGGTGGTTTTTGCTTTGAAGATTTGGAGACATTATCTCTATGGAGCAAAATTTGATGTGTTCAGTGACCATAAGAGTTTAAAATATTTGTTTGATCAGAAAGAGTTAAATATGAGGCAAAGGAGGTGGATTGAGTTTTTGAAAGATTATGACTTTCAATTAATGTACCATCCAGGTAAAGCAAATGTGGTAGCAGATGCTTTGAGTAGAAAATCTCTTCATATGTCTTATATGATGGTTAGAGAGATGGAGTTGGTAGAGAAATTCAGGGATATGAATCTTAATATTGTGATTGCCCCAGATTTTATTAGTTGTGGTATGACTACCATAACTAGTGATTTCCTGGAGATGGTGAAACAAAAACAAGTTCAGGATACGAGATTGAATAAGGTTAGAGAGTTGTTGGGTTCTGAGAAAGCTGAAGGATTTGAATAAGATATGGATAGAATCTTGAGGTACAAGGGTAGAATTTGTATTCCACAAGATAAAGAGTTGAAAAAGTTGATACTTGAGGAAGGTCATAAAAGTAAGTTGAGTGTACATCCGGGTATGACAAAAATGTATCAAGATTTGAAGAAAATGTTCTGGTGGAATGGTATGAAGAGGGAGATAGTCGAGTATGTTGCATCTTGCATTGTGTGTCAGAAAGCTAAAGTAGAACATCAAAAACCAGGAGGTTTGTTACAAATGATGGAAGTGCCAGAATGGAAATGGGATAGTATAACCCTGGATTTTGTTGTTGGATTACCAAGATCTGCTAAGAATTGTGATTCTATTTGGGTGATCGTGGATAGATTAACTAAGTGTGCTCATTTCCTTCCAGTGAATATAAAGTGGTCCTTGGAAAAGTTAACTCAATTGTATATTAAGGAGATTGTTAGATTACATGGTGTTCCCTCCAGTATCATATCTGATAGGGATCCTCGTTTTACTTCTCGATTTTGGCAAAGTTTGCATCAGGCGTTAGGGACTAAGTTAAGACTCAGTTCTTCTTATCATCCACAGACTGATGGGCAGTCTGAGAGGACTATCCAATCTTTGGAAGACTTGTTGAGGGCTTGTATTTTGGATCATCTAGGGAATTGGGAAAGATGTTGCCTTTGGTTGAGTTTACTTATAATAACAGTTTCCACGTAAGTATAGGAATGACACCTTTTGAGGCTCTGTATGGGAGAAAATGTCGAACACCTTTGTGTTGGTTTAAAGAGGGAGAATCAGTGATGGTGGGATCAGAGATCATCTTACAGACTACTGAAAAGGTGAAACAAATTCAGGAAAGAATGAAAGCTGCTCAGAGTCGGCAAAAGTCTTATGCAGACAAGAGGAGGAAACCTTTGGAGTTTTCAGAGGGAGAACATGTATTTTTGAAGGTAACTCCTACCACAGGTGTGGGAAGAGCTATCAAAGCTAAGAAGTTGAACCCTAAGTTTATGGGGCCGTATCAAATTCTCAAGAGGATTGGACCAGTGGCATATCAGATTGCATTACCTCCATTCCTTTCTAATCTGCATGATGTGTTCCATGTTTCACAACTGAGGAAGTATATTCACGATCCGAGTCATGTCTTGGAATCAGAGGCAGTGCAAATTAAAGAGAATCTAACTTTTGAGAAACAGCCAGTTTCAGTGGCAGATAAGAAAGTTAAACAATTGCGAGGTAAAACTATCAATTTGGTGAAGGTTATTTGGGATGAGTTTACTAATGAAGCCACTTGGGAATTGGAAGACAAGATGAAGGATCAATACCCATATCTCTTTTTAAGTAAGTGAATTTTCGAGGACGAAAATTTTTGTTGTTGGGGAGAATTGTAATATTCATTTTTCTAAAGGGGGTATTTTTGTAATTTCTATTAATGGCATTTTCGTAAATTTTATTAAAGTTTGAGGGATAAATGGGTAACTTGGAACGGGCTGTTCCAAAATTGGAACGGGCCGTTCCAAGCAATAAAAAGACACTAAATTTTAAGTTGGGAACGGGTCCAGAACAGGCCGTTCCAACTGGGAGAACGGGCCGTTTTGATTTTGGAACGGGCCATTCTGGAGGGAGAACGGGCCGTTCCGGAAGGAGAACGGGCCGTTCTGGATGAGTCTCGGAACGGGCCGTTCTGCTTTTTGGGAACGGGCCGTTCTGCTTTTTGGAACAGGCCGTTCCAGTTTAAAAATTTGTGTACATTTGAAAGATTCCGAACGGGCCGTTCCGAATTCAATACGGGCCGTTCCGGGTGACTCTGGTTGCCTATAAATAGGAGGCAGGGGGTGAAAAAAAATATAACTGGAGAGAAGAGAATCCTAGAGAGAGAAAGAGGAAAGAGAGAGAAAGAAAGAGAGGGGAGGAGAAAAGAAAAGAGGAGAGAGAAAGAGGAATCTAGTAGAGGAGGTTCTGCCAGGGGAGAGAAAAGAGGAGGGAGAGGAGGAGATTCTGCTCGAGTTTCGATCCTTGTTTAAGGAGAGAGGTGGAGATTCTGCCCGAGTTTCGGTTCTTGTTTAAGCAAGAAAGAGAAGAAGGTTCTGCCCGAGTTTCAGTTCAGGTTTATCCAAGTAAGGGTAGTGCTTATAAAATTAATCTAGTGTGTATGAGCATGATAGGAATAGTATAATTTTAATATGCTATTTTATGTGGAGATTTTCATTTCACATAATATAATTTGGATCAATTGATGGTTGTTTTGGATATTTAATTATTTATATTATTATTATATTGACAAATTGGCATGGTTATGGTTATGTTTAATTATGGAATATGCTATGTGTATGTGGTTTGGAAAAGTAAATAGGACTTAAAGGAGTAAGGTTATGGTATGGATTAGATCTCTTGGTGAGATCAGGATATAATCTTTGGAAAAATATGGAATTTGGGAATCCCATGGTGAGGATTCCAATGTGGAACTTTTCCAAAGGTTATATAATAAACCACTTCAGATGTTAGGTGGATTCTGAAGTACTCCTCTAAGTATTCTATTTGCTACCGGTATGGGTCTAGGCCGAGTCATACCGATGGATGAGGTGGCCCCACCAGGGTTACGTGACGACGTAATCCAACTGTATATTTTCCATGAGAGGTTAGGCATGGGACATGGGTTGCTGACATGTTTCACCGTATCAACACTTGGTTTGGATGGTGTTGAGGCCAACATTTGGTTTGGATGTGTTGGTTACATCATGGATTATACAGTGGTGTGACTTTGTTTTGGATATGGAATATGTATACATATGGTATGGATTGTATACATTGGTTATGGATTATTTTATTATCATAAAATATGTATACATTGGCATGGACGTGTATACATTATATTTTGGGTTGGTGTATATTTAGCTTGAAAATGACTTGTTGGTCTGGATAAATAATGTGGATAAAATATCTGTTTAATGATATTTTATTATGATGTACTATGATTGGTTTTATATGTGCTAACCCTTATATTTCCATGATGTGGACTGTGATGATCTCACTATGTGGAGGAGCAGATCAGGTATGAGGCTTTGGGATAGCAAGGAGTCTTTTGGATAGCTGCTTTGAGAAGTGGCTAGGTTTAGAGCTTGACCAGCACCTAGGGTGTCTTATTTTGATGTTTTCATGACGTTGTAATTATATTATCTTTTTGGATTACTGTATAACTTTACTGAGGATGATGACTCTGTTATAAAAGATTATATTATATATTTTGGAAACAATTTATATGTTATTGTATATTTACACTCTAGCGTAGCTGGCTTTTGCTCTATTTTCTTTATTTTATATTATTTTATTTTGGTTGGTTATTGATGTGACGGCCTAGGGTGGGTCGTTACAGCATCCTTTGTCTGGTAGGTCCCACTGAGCTATTCTACCATGAGTTTTGAGTCGCTGTTATAGCTCAACCTTTATGCTCTGATGTCGCGAGCTAGCCTCAGTCCTACTAGTAGTGCTTCGTACTCTGCTTGGTTGTTGGTGATCTTGAACCCAAATTTTAGGGATTGTTCTATGGTGACGTTGTTGGGCCCTTCTAAAATGATGCCTGCACCACCTCCTTTAGTAGTGGAAGATCCATCAACATGTAAAGTCCATACCTGCTCTTCTTTTGCTAAGGTTAGGGTGAGTTTGGCCACAAAATCTACCAGGCATTGGGCTTTCAAAGGGCCCTGATTTTCATATTGGATTCCAAACTCGGATAGCTCTGCTAACCATGCAATCATGCGCCCTGTAAGTTCTGGCTTTCTTAGTATTTGTTTGATTGGGTAATCCATTTTTACCACGACTTGGTGACTTTGGAAATAAGGCCGAAGACGTCAGGCCGAGGTGACCAATGCTAAAGCCAACTTCTCAATTATTTGGTACCTCTTCTCTATGTCTTGGAGAACTCGACTAATGTAGTATATAGGAGTTTGATTATTGTCGCGTTCTTGTACCATTACTGCACTGATTGCACTTTCACCGACTGCCAAGTGTAGGAGGAGGTCGAAGTGGTGATCCGACCTCTATAGGACTGGTGGGTGTCGCAACTCGAAAATTTCCGATCTTGTGACCTATGGTCTAGACATCCTTTTGAAAATCTCATCAATTAAGGAATGCCCGGACACTAGACTAATCCTTAATTAATGGTTTTAAAAAAAATAGGTTCATGGAGTCGCCACCAATGTTTTACTAAAAACATTGGAAAAAGAAAATATTTTTTTTAAAAAGAAATCCAATAATGGCCTTTATAACCAGAATTGGGTTTGGGGGTCGGTTATGTGTAGGGAAGGTATTAAGCACCCCTACAACGCCCTCAATCGGTACCCTATGATGAAGTTAATGTGATAAGAATTAATAAATTAAATATTAAATCCCCTTTATTAATAACTATTTACATGCTTAAAATATAAATTAAGCGATTAACCCTAAAATATTTACATTATGACGTTTATTATAACAAAAAAAGTGATAAAGATGAGGAATAAAAGGAAGAGAAGAAAATTGACTGAAATACCTCTTGAACGAGCTTTATTGAATCTTCAAATATGGAGAAGGTGCTTTGTGGCGACCTTTCACACTACAGTATGCCTCACAGATCTCAAGAAATAAAATAGGAGGGAGAAAGAAGATAGAGATGCGACACAAATCTCAAGAAATATAATAGAAGGGAGAGAGATAGAGAATTTTCGTGCTCAAAGGAGTCTTATTCGAAATTTCTCTGGCCGCCCTGAGAACTGTGCTCGAGGCTTCAATTTATAGGAATCAGAAGTGGGCCAGAACGGTCTGTTCCGAATTCGGAACGGCCTGTTCTGGTCCAGTAATTATGCGCAAATTACACATCCTGGAACGACCCGTTCTGAAAACGGAACGACCCGTTCTAGAGTGGGAATTAACACAAGGTTCCCCTTTCCAGAACGGCCCGTTCCGAATTTGACTTGTTTGGAACGGCCCGTTCTGGAATTGGAACGGCTCGTTCTCGTATTGAAACGACCCGTTCCAGAAGAGGATCTTTAGGTGTTTTAGACAAATTGGAACGGCCCGTTCTGCTATTGGAACGGCCCGTTCCGAGGTTTGGAACGACCCGTTTCGATTTTGGAACAGCCCGTTCCGGGCTACTGAAACTATCTTATTTGGCCTTTAGGCCTTCTGATATCCTGTCTTGTTGTTTGCCTGCTTCGGGAGCTCTTTCCCTTCATAACAGGGGTTCATTTCCTTGTTTGTGTGCCCCCGGACGAAATTGGGTTTCTATAGTGGGGTGGTGAGGAAAGTTTTGAAGCTTTTGAAAGCTTCTTCACACTGGTCAGTCCACTCAAAGTTATTTGGCTTGCGTAGTAGGGTAAAGATGGATCCTGCTTTCTCCGCCAACTTGGGAATGAAATGAGAAAGAGAGACTAACCTTCTTGCCAAGCGTTGGACGTCCTTGATATTGTGGGGGCTATGCATCTGTATGATTGCCTTGCACTTTTCTGGATTGGCTTCAATACCCCTATGGGTGATCATGAAGTCGAGGAACTTGCCTCCCTGGACCCCGAAGACGCACTTTTCGGGGTTTAAGCACATGTTGTGCTTCCGTATCTGATTGAACACTTTGGCTAGGTCAGCAACATGGGCGACGATCAATGTGGTTTTCACGACCATGTCATCTACGTAGACTTCCATGTTTCGTCTGATCTGCTGGTGGAAGACCTTGTCCATTAACCTTTGATAAGTAGCTCCCGCGTTTTTAAGGCCAAAAAGCATCACGTGGTAGCAGAAGTTGGCATGATCGGTGATGAAAGCCGTGTGCTTTTCGTCTAGTGGGTACATCATGATCTGATTGTATCTAGAGTATGCATCCAGAAAGCTGAGAAGGGCGTGACCGGATGCACCGTCGACCAACCTATCAATGCTCGGTAGGGGGTAGGCGTCTTTGGGGCAAGCTTTGTTCAGGTCGGTGTAGTCGACGCATAAACGCATTTTCCTGATTGTTTTTTGACGAGCACCACATTGGCTAGCCACGTAGTGTATCAGACTTCTCGGATGAATCCTGCTCTCATTAACTTTTGTGTCTCAACTATGATGGCTTCCCGTCTTTCTTTGTCGACCTTTCGTTTCCTTTGAGCCACTAGTTTTGCCTCTTTGTGGATTACCAACCTGTGACAGATGAGGTTAGGGTCTATACCTAGCATGTCGGCACTGGACCATGCAAATAGGTTGACATTTTTGGAGATCTTGGTCTCTAGTTGTTGTCGTAGTTCCGGGTTTAGATGTCGACTTATTTTGGTGCATTGGTTGGGGAGTTTTCCGATTTGAAGATCCGTTAGTTCGTCAATTGGGCTTGGTTGGTTGTCATGGGACTCCGACCTCGGATCCAGGTCAGTAATGTCAACCTGAGTGATGTGAGTGATAATGGGGGAGTCTCCTCGACGTTGCTCCTCTGCTGTTGATGATGCCTTTAGACTTTCAGCATAGCATTGACGATCTGTTCTTTGGTTTGCCTTGACCGAGATTATCTGCCTGTTACCTCCTGGGAATTTCATCTTCAAATGCGGGGTGGACACCATAGCTCCGAGTTGGTTTAAAGTCAGCCTGCCTATGATGATGTTGTATGATGTGTTGGCATCGACGAGAAGGTATTTGACCATGGTTCTTCTTGAGTTGCGGGGTGTCCCAAAGGTTGTCAACAGTTCTATGTATCCCTGAGTGTGGATTCATTCTCCTGCAAAACTGACTAGGGGTTTTGTGTAAGGTTGGATGAGAGAATGAGGTATGTCTAACCTTACGAACGTTAGCCAGTATAGGACGTCTGCCGAGCTTCCTTGGTCGATTAGTGTCTTGTGGACCTACCAATTAGTTACCTCCACTGCGATGACCACAGGGTTGTCCTGGTTTGGGCAGATGCCGACAAAGTCGTCATCCGTGAAAGTGATGGGTGGCATGTTACGATGCGGGGCTGAGGTGTCCGCGTGGACATTGTTGATGCTTCAAAAATGTCTATTGCGTGCTTAGCTACTGGATCCTCCCCCTGCGAAGCCACCTGCAATTGTATTGATGACTCCACGCAAGGGAGTCGTTCCTGTGTCATGACTTACCTCGGCTTGCACTGCTCTGTCGATGTTTTGTTAGGATCTGGAGGGTTGGTCTGCTCGAGCGCCGAAGCCTCGGCCCCGTCCTTGTCCTCGTCCATGTCCATGGTAGCCTCCCTTATGAGATTGTTGCCATTGGACGTATTGTCTGAGGTGACCTCCTTGGACGAGTTCCTCAATGCCGTCCCTGAGTGTGCGACATTCCTTGGTTGTGTGACCATAGTTTCTTTGGTATCGACAATGTTTGGATTTTTCCGGGCTACTGGGGTTGTGCCCGGGTGGTGTTAGGGTGATCAGGTCGGTGTTACTGGCTTCCTCTAGTATGTGTACTCGGGTGTTCAAGGGGGTATAGAAGTCATACTTCTTGCCTTTGTTCAGCCTAGTCTTTTTGAATTGACTGTTGTTAGAGACTCTCATCTTATCTTTGTGGCCGTGGTCTTGCCTCCCTTGTGGTTTCCCACGTACTTGGTCGCGGAACGCTGTGTACTTTTTCATTTGAATGTACCTGGTAGCTCGGGCACGGAGTTCGTCCATGTCCGGGGGAGGTCGCCGACAAAGGCTATCGATGAAGGGACCCGGCTTGAGTTCGATGAGCATGGCGTGTAGGGCGACCTCGGGGTTCAGGTTGCGGATCTTGATGACGATGTTGGCGAATCACTCCATGAATTTGCGCAGCGGCTCGTTGTCACCTTGCCTGAGATTGGCTAAGGCAACCAGGGTGATGTGGTGGGGTCGGCTTGTTGCATACTGTGTCGTAAATCGCCTAACCAAGGCGTTGAAGTTGCTGATCGACCCTGGTGGTAGTTGGGTATACCACGCGAGTGCCGATCCTTTCAGTGAGGTCGGGAAAACCCGACACAAGATGGCGTCATCGTTGGTGTAGAGGTTCAACTGAGTGACTTAGAGATCTATGTGCTCGTCGGGATTGGTGGTCCCATCATATCGGTCAATGTTCAGGGGTTTCCAGCCGAAGGGGAGGGGTGTCTCCATAATGTCGTCCATGAAGGGGTGGCGGCGAACATTGGCCTGTTGTGACGGAGCCAAGGTATGTGCATTGCTGACCTCCTGATCTGATCTTTGCGTCGATGCACGTGACCGATATGTCACTGATTGGTGAGTGGCTATCTTCGGCGTTGTCAGTGCTGGAGAGACCGATTGGTGCTCCTCCTCGTGTTGGTTGCTTGGTTGAGGAGGTACATGTGGGGGCTATTGATGGAGTTGAGCACGAATGCGCTCGTTCTTAGCCTGTAGCGCCGCCAAGTCAGCCTCGTGGCTTGTACGCATATTTTCCAGGTCGGCAGTGTGCCGCTGCTACATCTGTTCGACCTGTTCGATCAGTCGTCATAGGGTTGCTTCTCCTTCCATCCTGGGTGCTTGTTCTGCTTCGTCTTTTGCTCTTCTACTATGGCTTCGGGTGAAAACCATAAGCGTGAACGATAAGAGACTTCTTGATATGCCCCACAGTGGGCGCCAAATGATCTTACCTAAGATTGGTCAAGAGGGACGATCTGCTGGGCAAGATTGGTGAACCTTTTTTGCTGGGTATGTCGGTTGCTTCGAGATGGGGGTGGTACCTGCAAAAGAGACTCCGATGCTAAAGTTAGTGTTTGATCATATGAGTGTCTCGTATATATAGTGCACGTACCTTGATGTGGAATTAGGGTTTCCTCTTGGGCAAGGATAAGATTGATCTGGGCTTGAGGTTGGTTGCGGCCCAATAGGCATTGGGCCTTTACTTTGACTGATATCATGTAGCGCCTATCCGAGGTTGTGCGGCGCTTGGGCGCCGAGCTTGAGCTCGGTGTCCGATGTGGATAGTACAGGGTTACATTTGAGAAAAATGCAAGCCAAATGCACTTCGAATGAAACCTAAATTAATCCTAGATGCTACTTGGTGGCCAAGGATGGAATCTTTGGGTTTGGTTAAGCTACATCTAGGTGCATGATAAGACCATGCAACCTAGGTGCCCTCCACTTGGGCCTAAACCTTGCCAAGTCCAAAAATAAATCCAAGGCTACCAAAAGAGAAGTCTAGGCCTTATTTTCTCACCCTAATAAATTACCTTAGCTATAAAATAAAATCCTATAATCTAAGGCACCCCATAATACAAGGGTAAAATGAGAAATACAAGTAAAAATAAATCCTATAAATAAGACACCCCAAAATACAAGGGTAAAATAGGAAATACAAGATAAATAAATCCTATGTCTAAGATACCCAAAATACAAGGGTAAAATAGGAAATTAAAGATAAGGGTAAAATAGGAATAAATCCTATACTAATAAAAAAACGTAGGAGCTAAGGCCCAAAAGTAGGCCCACTCCTCTTATGATTTTCAAAACTAACTCATTCCTCTTGCCTCCTTCAATATATCACCTCTTGGTCTTTTTTGGCCTTAGTGTGATTCCATCATTTTGGCTTATGAGTTTTCTGTTGTATTTCCTGATGATTACTAAGCATTAATGTATGTTTAATTCTGAATTTGAATATGTTTTGATATGAATTAGAGTACTCTATGGGCTCCTATGGGAAACCCTACGAGAAACAGACAAATTTTGAATGATTTTTGTTTTAAATTCTGAATTTTTTGTTGTGTTCCCTAATGATTACTTAGCATGAATGTATGTTTAATTTTGAGTTTGAATATGTTTTGATAGGGATTAAAGTGCTCCATAGGTTCTTACGGGAAACCCTACGAGAAATAGACAAAATATGAATATTTTTTGTTTTAATGCTGAAGTTTTCTATTATGTTCCTTGATATTTGCTGAGTGTGAATATGTATTTAATTTCAAAAACAAATAAGTTTTAAGCCATGTTTGAAGGTGCTAATAGTGTGAGAACTTCCTTATTATTGTGTTAATGAAAGTGATGTATTTTTATAAGTATGATAAATTTCCCTATAATTTCGACGATTGTGAAAGAAAAAAAACTTTTGTATAAAAAATACTAATTGTTAATAATTTCAATTTGTAATTTTTTTCTTTTTGAAAAATAAACTTTTTTTAATCTAAAAATTTAAAATTTATAATAATTTTTTAACTTTTTGTTTTCTTCTACTAATTTTGCTAAAAAAAATTTATTTTTGTTGTATGCAATTAAAATTAAATATCTTAAAATTGATTTTTAGCAAGTTTATTCAAACAAAAATGTATTCCAATCACAAACCAATTATAACAATAATCGATTACACATGACCGATAATTAAAATATTCTAACTTTAACGTTTTTTAAACTCATCCTTCATCGTGAATTAAAACAGTGAGAGATCAATTTTACAAAAAAATAAAATAAAATTAAGAGATAAAACCATAGTTTTAAAAATCGGACTGGTCATCGAACCGGTTAAGGTATTGGGTCAGTGGGTCAAAGGTTGAACCGGTGGGTCATTGGTTGAACCGCATGACTCGATTTTTATTTATTTTTATTAAAAAATATTCATATTAAATATATTTATACTTATAAATTTTAATAAATTCATATCTTATTTTAAATTTAAATTTTTCTATCTTATTTAAAATTTTTATTTTTATTTTGTAAAAAAATACATAAAAAAATTACATGTTAAACGGTATATTAATACAAATTAAAAATATAAATAATATGTACATATATAATATGCTTGCAATTAATATCACAAAATAATATATGTAATATTTACATAGATATTGAATTATTAAATATATAATTTAAAATTAATAATATACTATAAAAGTTATTTAAGTTGTATATATTGTAAACAAATATATTAGAACAAGTAGTCATTGTTATATTTAATAAGACTCTTTGCTTTTTCATTAAGAGATTCAATTTTTATTATTATTTTTGTGATTTATGGTCCCTTAAAAAAATTTTAAAAAAAAAAAAGTGGTTGAACTGGTTTAACCCACCGGTTCACCGGTTGAACCAGAAAATTAACCGGTTCAATCCGGTTTGAAACGGGTCGACTGCATAACCGATCTAACTTCAGATTCGGACCGGCTGGACCACCGGTTCCCGATCCAACCGGTCCGACCGGCCGGGTCTGTCCGGGTTTTAAAACACTGGATAAAACATTAGAAATACCGGAGTAGAGGTGCAATTAAACTTTATTTTTTTTCTCAACAAACAAATTATAATTAAGTTAAACATTGTCTTTTACTGAACTTAACCATTTCTTATTTAGTTATTTTACCTTCAAAATAACTAAAAAAGAATCTTGACAAACCGCATACTGTGATTTTAACTTTTAAGGAGCATAGCCACCCACAGGAACTAGAGCTGCCACCCTCGCAACGACGTTGAACCGCTCGACTCGCCGATGGCCGGAAACTGCTTGCCGTCGGTGAAGCTCACCGGCAGTGGCCGCCCGGTGCTCGAACCGAACGAAATCGAATGCTTCTTCCTCTCCGGCGTGGACCTTCTCTGCGAAGACGAACCAAACACGAGCTTCCCCCACCTCAAATCTGGTCTCCTCATCCTCACCACGCACCGCCTCCTCTGGCTCCCGGACTCCGCCGCAGGCGCCGCCTCCTCCGCCGCCGCCGTCCCCCTCTCCGCCATCTCCCATATTTTCTCCCACAAGAAGTCCATCCGGTCCGTCTTCGCCTCGCCGCGGGTCCGCTTCCAGGTGTCGCTCTCGCCGGAGGGCAGGGTGGCGGCGTCGGGATCGCGATCGGTGATGGCGACGGTGGTGGTGAGGGGGAAGGGGGACTGCGACGCGTTCCTGACCAAGTTTTGGGAGAATTGGCGCGCCAGGGCGTGGGAGGAGGCGGAGAGTGGCTCGAGCTCTGGCTCAAATGCGGCGGCGGCGGTGTCGGCAACGGCGGCAGCGTCCTCGAGCGGGATTTATTCTAGTGACGGGACGGTGAGGATGGTGGGAGTGTCGGGGATATTGAGGAAGGAGCAGGAAATGTGGGAGAGTACTGATAGGAGCTTGCAGGAGGCTTTTCAGGATTTGAATGCTCTTATGGTATGGTAGTGTTTGCAAAAATGTTTTGTTGGTACAGTTTGAATGTACTAGAGTAAAATCTCGTACTTATCGGCTGGTTTTGTAGGGATAACTTAAGCCTAAACCCTTATTCTAATACGATAAGAATGTACCAGAGCTATCTTAGGGAAAAACCCGAGTCCACTTATCATTAAAATGACTACTCACTATTTAACCACTTATCAAGTTTAATAATACTAGGCGTGAGGGGGCGTATTAGAAAAAATCCAAGTCCTTCATCTAATGTAGATTAAATAAACAAAGAGTATATAAGTGAGTTAGGTCCAAACCAACATTTTAAAAGAATGCAACAAATTGTCCCCTTTGCATTTAGAGAGTATTTTTGAGGGATTTTGGCTCCTTGAGAAAGGGTAAAGTTGTTGATGAAAAGTTAAATGATTCATATTTAAATATGTTTATGATTTGTTATAGATGTACACTTAACATTTAAATGTTGGTTTTTTCATCATTGGCTAAGATTTATGATTTGTTATACACGTCTATAGTCTACATCACATCAACTACTGATTTTCTCATCATCAACTTATATTGATTTATAACTCACTTTAGAAGAGCTGGTTTCACTTTTGAGATGTGTGTATAGGAAAATAGTGAGAGGTACAGATAGTTATGTATCGTGTGGCATGAATTATTTCATGTTCAAATAATGTTACCAGTGTGTTTATTTGTTTCTACTTTGATTGTGTGAAAATATTATTGATATATACGTTTTTGCTTATTGGAAATGAGGGTTGTTTTGAGTTTTAGCTATGGTATTTGGGAGCCATGACTTTTGTGAAAAGTGTTGTGAATGTCTTTAAAACTCATTAGGAGATAATTTATGTGATGTCAATTATTTCATGTTTAAATAATGTAACTGGTTTGTTATAGATAGTCTTTTGCTTATTGGACCAAATGGGTGTTGTTCTGAGTATTAGCAATGGTATTTGGGACCAATAATGTCATGAAAAGTTTTACAATGACTTTTTAATTCATCAGGAGATGATATATGTATGAGTGAGGAGATAAAATTACTCTTAAGAGAGAAACTTTATACTTTTGTGTGTATCATGAAAACTGTTTTGTAGTGGTCATCTGCTTTTAGCTTTTGATGGAAAGAGGATAATATAGACAGATTGAATTCAATTGAATTCTGTTTCCCAGAAAATGTAGTTAGTTTGTAGCTAAGGGGGCTAGGATTTTGTTCAGAGTTTACAAGTGCATCACTTTTCAAATCTTTATGTTTATCATGACTTGCTTGAGTTGTGACTTTGGGGTCTGAGGAAATGTTCGGTGGTGGTTGGCTGTAACGTTTGCAGATATAAGCTGCATTTTCATCATGCTGGCAAAGGTTTTCTAAACCATATTATCCCTGCAACCTAATCTTGCAGATTTCTTAATTTTTACTCTATTTGTCCTTGGTAGTGTCTTTTTTGAAAAGGGTCTGTTAGGACCTTGGAAATATAAAGAATATTTTATTGAATAAAAAAAAGACTTATATCTGCTTCCCTTTTTTTTTCCCAGAGCACAGGCTCCGAACAATTTCTTAAAGAATAACTTCTCTCTGTGCTCCTACAGACTTCCCCTGCCCTTTTTTTTTATATTCCTCCTAGCAAACTTCCTAGATAAAATCTTATCTATTATTAACTTCCTAGATAATCCTATCTTTAAATTTAAAGAGATAAAACAGAAACAATTATCAACTTCCTAAATAGATAAAAAATAGATAATAAACTATTAAATCTTATTCCTCCTAGTGTAGACTCTCCGAACCTTGGGCCTGCTATCTTATCTTACTAATTGGGCTCTATCATTGCCCTCTCCTATGAAATCAGCCTTGTCCTCAAGGCTAAAGGAAGGAAATTGATTGCGTATGACGAACTCATCTTCTCATGTAGTATCCTCCATAGGCTTGTTCTTCCATTTCACAAGAAGTTGTTGAATTGTCTCACCCTATTTGGATAACTTTCTTGCAAAATGATGCTCTCTGGTTCTGCAGACTCTTGTATCCCCAATTCTAGCCCTTGTGGAAGGTCTGGCTCTACAGAATAATTGCCAATTGCCTTCTTTAATTGGGATACATGGAAGACAGGGTGTACCCTGAAGGAAGGAGGCAACTTCAGCTTATAGGCAACTGGTCCACAACGTTCTAAAACTTGGAAAGGGCCATAGAAGCGGACAACAAGCTAAAATAGGCAATAGGGGCGCTTATGTTGCATAAGCACAACCCCAATTCCCCTCTCGGATGCATCACATTCAATTTTAAAAAGTTGAGAAAAATTTGGTAGAACCAATACTGGTGCAAAGGTCATTACCTTTTTTAGTGTTTCAAAGGCTACTTGAGTTGCTTGACCCCAACGGAAGTTGTCTTTTTTGGTCAACTCAGTTAAGGGTTTGGCTATCTTATCATAATCTTTGATGAACTTTCGATAATACCCGGTGAGACCCAAAAAATCCTCTCACTCCCTTAACATTCTTTGGAGTAGGCCAATTTAGCACATTGACAATTTTTTTCGGATCCATGGACACACCCCTTCCCATGAGATTTGGTGGCCCAAATAATCTATTGATTTCCTATGAAAGCTGCACTTCTTTTGTTTACCACAAGTCTATTAATTTTCAACAACTGTAAGTCTGTAACACCTCAGCCAAATGCAATAGATGCATCTCTCAATTTGGACTGTAGACCAAAATATCATCAAAAAACACAAGAACAAATTTGCATAAACAAGATCTAAACACATCATTCATCGTGGGCTGAAATGTGGCAGGAGCATACATTAACCCAAATGGCATGACCAAGTACTCGTAGTGGCCATTATGAGTTCGAAAAGCCGTTTTATGGATGTCTTCATCCTTTACTCTGATTGGTTAAAACCCGATTTGAGGTCAAGTTTAGAGAATACCCAAGCTCCATGCAACTCATCAAGGAGTTCCTCCACCACTAGAATAGGATATTTGTCCGAAATTGTAACATTATTTAGAGCCGTGTAATCCACACACATCCTCCACGAGTTGTTCTTTTTCTTTACCAAGATGACTGGGCTAGAGAAAGATTTATTACTGGCCCGAATTAACCCTTTTTGCAGTAGCTCCAAAACCTGTCTTTCAATTTCATCCTTATGGTGATGAGGGTATAATATATAGGGCTTGACGCTTATAGGTCCCTCACCTGCTTAAAGAACAATTGCATGATCATTGTCTCTATGTGGTGGTAAGCCTTGACTTTCGGGAATACAATTGGAAATTGAACTATTAAGCGTTGGATCTTCTCTTGTTGTTCTTGCAATAAATTTCCATGTTGGACTACCTCTCGACCTTGAACTTGTATATTCCAAAATAACCTGTCAAAGGACAGCCCTTTGCTGGTGATTAAGTTATGTTATGCAAGGAGTGGCTGTTGCCACCTTTGGTTTAATGCTACACAAGGTGATCAACTCATTCTTGTAGAAAGTCATTGTCATTTGCCCCCAATCTATTTGCACCAAGCCTAATGTTTCCAACCATTTAATCTCCAAGATTAAATCTAAGCTGCCTATGTCAAAAACATAAGCAGTCACTGAGGCTTCCGTTGGGCCTAAATCAACCTTCAAGTTGCAAGTTCCCTTTGTCAAGACACGATGACCATCACCCAGCCGTATGGCTACAATTGAAGTGTCTTGCATAGGTAGATTCAAAGCCTTCACAACCCGTCTAGATACAAAATTATGGCTGGCACTGCTTTCCACTAAAATTAAAATTGGTAATCCATTCAATTGTCTCTTTAATTTCATGACTTTAGGACTAGAAACTGCTTCTTTAGTGGAATGGAATAAGCTCATAGCAGTACATTTCACTTCCTTAAGAGTCTCGTCATTGTCACCCTTAATTCAGATCCATGTGACTTGGGTTCATGTTTCTAATTCTGGTTTTAACTTGCTGATAAAAGGCACATTTTTTATTTGAAAATGCAACACCAGATTTATGCGAATTTGATCCATTGTTGACCATAGATTTTCGATTTGAAATTTTGCTCTTCCTATCAAACTCTGTATATTGCACACCCCACATCTCGAGCTAGTTGGTGAATACGCACCCAAAATCTAATTTTGGGCTTTAACCTATGCATAAAATATTTGATAGCTTGTGGTACAGCTAGGCAAGGGACTTGGGAGGACAAAAACTAAAACTCTTCAATGAATTCTGGCGTAGAATGCTCCTGTGTAAGTGCAGCCAGTTGTTCATATGCATCTCGGGTATTTATGTCCGCGAAGTGATCGAGCATTGCCTCTTTTAACTTTTCCCACGAAAGCCCTGGATCACCCTCCCATAACAAGGAAAACCAATGGATGACATGCCTTTCCATTGACTTTTGGGCAAGAGGAATTTTGGTTTCTGGTGGGGTACCATGCACACGGAAATACATTTCTACTTGAACGATCCAACCACATGGGTCCGTACCATCAAAGGAAGGCAATTCAACCTTCGTCGTTGCTAGTCGATAGTCATCAGAGACGACTAAGGGGGGAGGAAGCATATTAGCCTTGTGGGACTGATTATCTCCATTTCGTTTTAACCACTAAGTGATCATTGATCAAAACTCACCATTTTCGCGACGTTTAGTCTCATTCGCATGTGCTTCCTTGATGCCAGATTGCCGGAGATCGATAACCAAGGATTGTAGTTCTTGAAGTTGGGCGTCCAAAGTTATGACTTTGGATTCCAATGCATCTTAGAGACCATGTTGAGATATCTCCCAGGTCAGACCAATGTTAGGACCCTGGAAATATAAAGAATATTTTATTGAATAATAAAAAAGAGTTAGAGGTAGTGTGATCTGCATCCTTTTTTTTTTTTTTTTCCCAAAGCATAGGTTTTGAACAATTTCTTAAAGAATAACTTCTCTTTGTTCTCCTACAAATTTCCCGTCCCTTTTTTATATTCCTCCTAGCAAACTTCCTAGATAATCTTATCTATTATTAACTTCCTAGATAATCCTATCTTTAAATTTAAAAAGATAAAACAGAAACAATTATCAACTTCCTAAATAGATAACAAACAGCTAATAAACTGTTAAATCTTATTCCTCCTAGTGTAGACTCTCCAAACCTTGGGCCTGCTATCTTGCCTTACTAATTGACTCTATGAGAGTCCTTGGCAGTGTTAATTATATGTATATGGAATAATTTGCATACAATGTGTTTCCTTCTCTTTTTACACTTACTTAAAAGAAAAATCACCCGATTTGATTGACGAGTCACCACTAAGGCAAAAGATTGATGATCCAACAAGTGTCATAAATTTTTATGCTAATTTTATAGGTGAACTTGTGAGCTGAATTTTATCTTTATGCTGTGCCAACAGACATTAACTCATAGTTTTTCCTAATTGATTGTGACAATTGTAGTTAGATTGAAAAGTACTTTTGTACTAAAATTATTTAATTGGTTTTGTTTTTCATTTGTATTAACCTAAAGGTGCTTATTTTTTGGGTTGATGTTGGATTTGCAGAGCAAGGCTAAAGAGATGGTGGTGCTTGCCGAGAAAATGAGGTTAAAACTTTTGTCTGGCTCAAATTCCCAAACCAATGCAACTAATGATGAGGAGCTGGGTTCAAAAGAAGAGATGCAAGATTGGTTATTGAGTGTTGGTATTATATCCCCTGTTACCAAAGAGTCTGCGGGTGCTTTGTATCATCAACAGCTTTCTCGTCAGGTTCTCTTATCACTCCTCAATCATATGTAATTTTCATAATAATCAAAAGATGATACTAATTTTAAGACATTTTTTAGAAATATATTATTATTGGTCTTTTTTCCTTATCATGTGTTATTTTCCTTAAGATTGATTTGATTGAAACAGTTCACAGTTGATGATTTTTTTCATGGAGCCTTTTATTCCTGCTATTTTTATTGGGGGGATTCTCATAAGTCATGACTTATTCAGTAATCGAAAAAAAAAACCATTATCATAGCTTTCAAGGACATGTAAGTTTTGCTAGTATCACAGGAACAATGAGGCAAACATACATAAAATATTTAGAGCCATATGTTTAAGATGAATTTTCATTGCCTTTGGTGATGTGACAATGGAGGATTGACAATTTGATATTTTGCTAACACTTTCAGGCTTTGTGCACGTATCATTTTAAATGTTTTGCTCACTTGGGTAAAAGTAAAAAGAACAAGAATGTCCTTCTTTTTTGATGTTATGGAGTTAATTAATGGTCGTTTGAGTAATTTTATTTTGCTAACACCTTTAGGCTTTGCGCACATATCATTTTAAATGTTTTGCTCACTTTGTGTAAAAGTGATGAGAATAAGAATGTCCTTCTTTTTTTATGTTATGGAGTTAATTAATGGTTGTTTGAGTAATTTTCATTTGTTAGCTTTCTGTCTGTTTGAAATAATCTAATCTGTCCTTGCTAATACTTAGTTGGCAGATTTTGTTAAAGTTCCACTTGAGAGAGCTGGGGGAATTATCAATCTTATTGACATATATTGTCTCTTTAATCGTGCTCGTGGCACAGGTTTCAATATTGTTTTTTGTGTTCCCTTGGACATGATTTTCTTTTAAGTAGTTCATTATTTTGAATTAATACTTCCCTTGCTTTGATTGTATAATAAACAGAATTGATCTCACCTGATGATTTATTGCAAGCATGTTCTCTGTGGGAGAAGTTTGATGTGTAAGTATGGCATTATCTTCTATTTAAATAACTTATTTTACTTCTTTCATTAAATTATGGTCATAATATAGACTTGGTTAGTAGGCAACATTAGGGGTGTTCAAAATGACTATTCAAAACTAAACTAATCGTTAACTGAACTAAATTAAACTAAAAAAAGTTAAACTAATTATTTTTTGACCTGAAAACTAATTATTTTTAACCCGAACTATGAACTGTTTTTATGTTTTAGTTTTAAAACTAAAACTGTTATAAATAATAGTTCGGTTCACTAATTGAAGTAGAAGAAAAAACTAATAGGCTGGCGCACTGTCATCTTTGGTTTAACTACCCTGTTTAATACTTTAAAGCAATCCCCTTTTTGGTTTGTTGCATTTCTATGCATTGATTATTTTATTCAATTGATTCAGCCCAGTGGTTCTGCGAAAGTTTGATAGTGGAGTCATGGTAATACAAACTAAGTCCCATAGTGATGAGGAGGTAAGTTCATTTTATCATTTCTTCTCTGGCAATTTTTATTGAGTTTTGGTTTTGTTATTGTTATTTATCTGGGAAAATCATCATTTTTTTGATTGTAAAATTTGTGGGATCAGGTTTGTGGATTGTTGTAGAATAGCTTGTATTTATACCACCTGTGTTTTTCTAATGAGCCTTGACCTCTTAAAACTTCTACTTAGATTCTTCCCTCTTCCCTGCAGTGTTATAGTTTAGTGTAAATGTTACAGCTTGTATTTATGCCACCTGTATTTTTCTGGATCAATTTTATTCATGAATGAGAAATTGCAATTTCTTAAAACAATTTTCATTACATCAGTATATGGACAACCTAATCTAGAGTGCCAAGTGGCAAAAGAAACAAAATTTTTAGTTCCTGTATGAACAATAGGATGATTGATAGTTTGAGAAGACTTGAAGGGCTGTTTGTTGGAAGTGGGAAGCAGGAAATTGATATAGATCCATCTGGACCAACAAAGCCTTGCTAAAGAATTTCGTTAGTGGCTTGTGAATTTACCAAGCAAACAAAGGCATGAAACTTGAAAAATAAAGAATTATCTTTTGAAAATTGGCCAACACTAATTAGATTCTTGGTAATGGATGGAACAAAAAGAAGATTATTTAGAGCAAAATATTGGGGAGGAAAAGGTAGTAACATCTGATGAATTAATATTAAGGCCCTTACCATTTCAATGTTGATTTGATCTGGTCTTTTAAAAGGGGTAAATTGTTGAATATTTTGAGAGACATTGTGTTGCAATTAGAGAAAAATCTTCCTAATTAGAGAAGATATTTGTAAAATCTTCTATTTATTTTTCAACATATTTTTTTTCCTTATTTCCTTATTATGGAGGATTAGATTGTTACAAATAGGTGTAATGAGAATGTATATGCAATGAATGATAATAATAAAATCATTCTCTTTTTCAAGTTGGAATTAGAGCTCCTGATCTTGGGAGCTTTGTTTTCGTTGCAATAGTAGCCACCGCCCCCGTTGTTTGGCCATTGCAGCTGCCATTGTAACCGTTGGGGTCATTGATAGGGTAGAAAGGTGCACCTAACTCCGGCAAACACAACGCTGGAAGTCGCTTCGGGAAAGACATCGCCATGCGCTGCCACCATCACCGGCGCATGTAGCCCATGCGCCTAGCTTTGGCAAGACCCACTCGCCGCTGTCGTCACAGAACAAGAAAGCACTTCAAGGGGAGAAAGCACTTGAAGTGGAGGAACTCTCCTTGTCATTACCATATTTGTCTTTGCAGGATGCCCAAGATCTGAGCAATGAAGTTACCATGGTCCACAGTGAGGAAGAAGACAATTTTTTTGGCAAAAAATATGAAAGAAGAGAATAACCTACTTTGGCTCTAGAGCAAGAAAAATTGTCTAATCTGGAGGTGAGGATCCTTGAAGATAACAGTAAGGAGGTAAGTATTACTAAGGATTTACCCATTGCATTGAGAAAGGAAAGAAAGTCATGTGCTAAATATCCTATTTCTCGATATGTTTGCACTAACAATCTCTCTAATAAGCACCAAAGTTTTATTGCTGCCATTGCTGCCATAGAAATTCCTACCTCAATCCAGGAGGCCATGAAAATTGAACATTGGACTCAAGCCATGAAAGAAGAGATGAATGCATTAGAAAGAAATTCAACTTGGGAGATTGTTGATAAGTCAAGAGACAAGAAGGCAGTATGGTATAGATGGATATTCATAGTGAAACATAAGGCAAATGGGACAATAGAAAGATATAAAGCTAGATTGTTGGCAAAGGGCTACACCCAAACTTATGAGATTGACTATGAGGAGACATTTGCCTCAGTGGCAAAGATGAATACAGTTCGAGTTATTCTCGCTTTGGCTGCTCATTTTGGTTGGGACTTACACCAATTGGATGTGAAGAATGTCTTTCTTCATGGAGATCTGGAAGAGGAAGTGTACATGGAGATTCCCCCAGGTTTTGAAGTGCAGAATGAAAGAAACAAGGTATGTCTCCTAAAGAAAGCATTATATGGTCTTAAGCAATCCCCTAGAGCATGGTTTGGAAGATTTACAAAAGCAATGGTTTCCTTGGGATACAAACAAAGCCAACGAGATCATACCCTATTCATAAAAAACTCTTCTACAAGTAAACTTACTCTACTGCTTGTCTATGTAAATGATATGATTATTGCAGGAGATGATGAAACAAAAAAATTGGCATTAAAAGAAAAATTGGAAGCCCAATTTGAAATGAAAGACCTGGGAAAACTCAAGTACTTTCTTGGAATAGAGGTTGCTTACTCCAAGAACGGAATTTTCATCTCCCAAAGAAAATATGTACTTGATCTCCTCAAAGAAATAGGAAAGTTGGGATGTAGAACCTCAACAGTTCCTATAGAACAGAATCATAGAATTGGAAGTGAAGAAAGTACTCCTGTAGAGAAGGCCCAATATTAGAGATTGGTAGGAAAATTGATTTATCTATCACACACAAGACCAGACATTGCTTATGCAGTTAGTGTAGTGAGTTAGTTTATGCATGACCCAAGAGAGAGAGACATGCAAGTAGTTGGCAAAATTCTCCAGTACTTGAAGTTAAGTCCAGGTAAGGGGCTATTGTTCAAAAGGGAAGAAACGTTGACTATGAAAATATATACTAATGCTGATTATGCAAATATCATCACTGACAGAAAATCTACTTCTTGGTATTGTATGTTTCTTGGAGGTAATCTGGTAACGTGGAGGAGCAAACAGCAAGATAGAGTGTCTCGTTCTAGTGCAGAAGCTGAATTTTGAGCCCTTGCTCAACGAATGTGTGAAGGACTTTAGGGTTTGAGAAAAATAGTGTGTTAGACACTTCTTTCCTTTTTCATTATTTATATAACATTGAGTACATAAAGTATGTAAAACCCTAGGAGTCTAAGACACACATCAGACATATATCAAAAGAAGAAATAACAGAATACAAAGGCTACTCTAATAAGTTATTCTAACACTCCCCCTCAAGCTGGAGCATATAGATTGTATGCACCAAGCTTGGAACATAAAAACTGAATGCGAGGCCCCCTCAATGACTTAGTCATAACATCTGCAAGTTGTTCATTGGATGTGACAAATTCAGTGACAATTTCCTTAGACAGCAACTTTTCTCTAACAAAATGATAGTCAACTTCTATATGTTTGGTTCTCATGAAATACTGGATTGGAAGCAATGTGGAGCCCAGCCTGATTATCACAATACAATTTCATTGGATGGCCTTCACAAAAATTTAACTCTTGAAGAAGTTGCTTAATCCACATAAGCTCACAAGTAATTAAGGCCATAGCACGATATTCAGCCTCAGCACTAGATCGGGCAACAACATTTTGCTTTTTACTCTTCCAAGATATGAGATTCCACCTAGGAATACACAGTAACCAGTAGTGGAACGTCGGTCTATGGGACATCCTGCCCAATCAGCATCACAGTATCCAGAAATCCTATTGTCTCCTTTATCCTCATACAGTAATCCTTGTCCTGGAGCCTTTTTGATATATCTAAGAATACGCAAAACAGCATTCCAATGATCGATATGAGGAGCCTGCATAAACTGACTAACAATCCCCACTGCAAAAGAGAGATCAGGTCTTGTAATTGTAAGGTAAATGAGTTTTCCAACCAATCTCCTATACCTTTCTGGATCTGCAAACGGTTCACCTTGATTAGTCATTAGTTTTTGGTTAGGATCCATAGGACTATCAATGGGTCTGCAATTAGTCATGCCTGTTTCCTCTAAAATGTCCAAAGCATACTTCCTTTGAGAGATCACAATGCCTTCCTTTGATTGGGCAACCTCGATACCAAGAAAATATTTTAGAGGTCCCAAATCTTTGGTCTGAAAATGGTTAAACAAATGTTTCTTCAATTGAGAGATTGTAGATACATCGTTTCCTGTAATCACTATGTCATCGACATAAACAATCAAATAAACACATCTCCCAGGTGAAGTATGACAGTAGAAAACTGAGTGGTCTGCTTCACTTCTTTTAAGCCCAAAGTCTTGTACAACATGACTAAATTTTCCAAACCAAGCTCGAGGAGATTGTTTGAGGCCATAAAGAGATCTTCGCAATTTACAAACTAAACCAGACTCCCCCTGAGCAACAAATCCAGGAGGTTGCTCCATGTAAATTTCCTCCTCCAACTCACCATGAAGGAAGGCATTTTTAATGTCTAATTGGTGGAGAGGCCAATGACGAATAGCTGCCATAGCCAGAAAGAGACGAACAGTAGGAAGCTTGGCCACAGGAGAGAAAGTGTCACTATAGTCGAGGCCGTAAACCTGAGTATATCCCTTTGCCACCAATCGGGCTTTGAGCCGATCAACTGTACCATCAGGGCCAACCTTAATAGCATAGACCTATCTGCATCCAACTGGTTGTTTCCCAGGAGGAAGTGGAACTAGCTCCCATGTACCACTATGCTCAAGAGCTTGCATTTCATCAATCATGACTTGTCTCTATCCAGGATGACCAAGAGCCTCATGAACATTTTTAGGAATGGTAAGAGGAGATATAGAAGAGACAAAGGAGAAATACAAGGGGGATAAGCGATGATAACTCAGAAAATTATAAATAGGATGAGGGTTTCGAGTAGACCGAATACCTTTTCGAAGAGCAATGGGCCATCCTGAGTTATCCTCACTAGGATCCGTAGCAGGGACATCTGATGGTGAAGGACATGAAACAGGTGACTCTTCAGGTAATGTTGGATCAATTTGTCGTACTCGACGTTGATATGTGACAAGAGGAGGTGGAGTAGCTTGAATAGGAGTAGTTTCGGGAATAATAGACTGAGTAACCTCTTGGTTATGAAGTGAAACTTGAGGTGGAATGGGAACATGAGAACAAACTGGTAGCACTTGTTGTACTGAAAGAGAATCATGAGTGGTGCGTGAGAAAAATGGAGTTTGTTCAAAGAAGGTGACATCTGCAGACATGTAGTATTTTCTGGTCTCTGGAGAGTAACACTTATACCCTTTCTAAAGACGGGAATAGCCTAAGAAAACACACTTAATGGCTCTAGCAGATAGTTTATCCAAACCAGGAGAGACATTATGGACAAAACAAGTACACCCAAAGACCCGAGGTGAGACATGAAACAAGGGTTCTTTAGGATAGATAATGGAGTAAGGGATTTTATTTTCAAGGGAAGAAGAAGGCATTTTGTTTATTAAAAAACAAGAAGTGAGGATTGCTTCACCCCAATGATGTACCGGAACATTTGCATTGAGCATTAGGGTGCGTGCAGTCTCCACAAGGTGCCTATTTTTCCTTTCTGCTATTCCATTTTGCTGGGGTGTATGTGGACACGTAGACTGATGTAAGATACCCTGTGAGGATAGGAAAGAAGACAATTCAGAAGAGAAATATTCTTTAGCATTGTCACTTCTAAAGATTTTAATTGTTCTCCCAAATTGGTTTTTGATCTCATTGAAGAAAGACATGAAAATAGACAACAGTTCAGAACGATCTTTCATTAGATATACCGAAGTACATCGAGAAAATTCATCAATAAATGTTATGAAATATCTGAAACCAAAAGATGTTACACGACTTGGACCCCAAATATCAGAATGAATGGTAGTGAAAATTGAGTTACATCTTTTATCGGTTCGCTTGGGAAAAGATGATCTAACATGTTTGCCTAATTGACATGATTCACAACCTAACTCTTCTAAATTTTTAAGATTAGGAACCAAAAGTTTCAGCTTGGATAGACTTGGGTGACCCAAACGGTCATGCAGGAGCTTGGGTGACAAAGCAGCAACACAAGACACAAGAGGTTGTGTTTCAAAATAATAGAGACCACTAGATTCATGTCCTTCACCAATCTTCCGACCCGTACCACGTTCGTGAATAACAAAAGATTCAGCATTAAAGGTTACCGAACAATTTAAAGACTTGGTTAACTGACTTAAAGAGATTAAGTTGAAAGAACAATTAGGGACAAATAACACAGAGTTTAAATTTAATGAGGGAGACAGAGAGACTTGACCAATTCCTTTGGGAGCAATTTTGGATCCATCTGCTAAGGTAATTAGTTGAGGGGATTTAAGTGGAGACATGGTAGACCTATTACCAGTCATGTGATCAGAGGCTCCTGAATCAATGATCCATGGACTTTGATTTGCAGTTGAATGAGAAATACAAGCTGTAGAAACAGTAGTGGTAGAGAAAGATTGAGCTTGATTCATAGATTTCCATTGAATAAATTTCTGATAGTCATCTTTAGGGACCATTCTATCAGTTTTTCTCAATTTCTTAGACTTGGACAGATTTGGAAAACCATGAAGAGAATAACAATTCTCTTGGATATGACCTATCCTCTTGAGTATTGAGGACGAACGTTTCTCCCTTGACTAGAAACCATTGCAGAAGCTTCAACCTGACCTGGAGATGCCATACGAAGAAGAAGGAACAACTGGAGAAGATGAACAGTAACCGCAACTCAAAGAGAAGATGAACAGTGACCAAGACCCAAACGACCAACTGGAACACTAAACTGAGGTCTGAAACAGACCCAGAAGGCTCAGGCGAGCACAACGGTGGCGGCGTGGCGGACTTCCGACGACCAGGAGGCGGCGCGTGAGACACACGCGCTTGACGGACAGGCACTTGGGGCGGCGCGTGGAGGCTTGGATGAGCTCGAAACCAGCAGGGTTGGGTTGCGCTCAACGAGGCGCACAAAACCCTAAGTTCGCCGAAGAATTTGGTCGCCGGAGGCGGCGGCGGACGGTGGCCGGCAGCGGCGGACGCCGGCGAACAGTGGCGGCGAACAGCAGCGGCGGACAACGGCGGCGGACGAATGACAGAGCGGGATCGGACCCGCTCTGAGACCAACTTGAATATTAGGGTTTGAGAAAAATAGTGTGTGTGTTACACACTTCTTTCCTTTTTCATTATTTATATAACATTGAGTACATAAAGTATGTAAAACCCTAGGAGTCTAAGACACACATCAGACATATATCAAAAGAAGAAATAACAGAATACAAAGGCTACTCTAATAAGCTATTCTAACAAGGACTTTGGATGAAAATCATTTTGGATGTCCTTAAAGTCAAGGTAGACAACCTTGTGCAACTGTACTGTGACAATAAGTCTGCCATGAGCATTGCCCATAATGCAGTACAACATGACAGGACCAAACACATTGAAATTGACAAACACTTCATCAAAGATAATCTAGACAGAGACTTTGTGATTACAACTCATGTTCCTACAGAACTTTAAATAGCAGATATTTTTACAAAAGGGCTCTCGATCTTGTAGGTAAGTTGGGAATGATTGATATCCGTTTACCAACTTGAGGGGGAGTGTTGTAATTAGAGAAAAATCTTCCTAATTAGAGAAGATATTTGTAGAATCTTCTATTTATTTTTCAGCATATTTTTTTCCTTATTTCCTTATTTTGGAAGATTAGATTGTTACAAATAGGTGTAATGAGAATGTAACATGCAATGAATGATAATAATAAAATCATTCTCTTTTTCAAGTCATTGGTTACATGATTTGAAATACTAGAAATTGGTGACCAAGTGTTATGTTTGGAAGAAGAGGATGAGGCAATCATGGCTTGAGGTTGCAGCTGTAAATGGCCTTGTGTCAGTAGAGACAATATGCTTGTGGGGTGGGAGGTGGTCGAGATTTAAGAATGCCATTTTGGTTGAGTGGAGGACAAGAGAACTATTTTGAAGATGAAGGAATGTACTACATTGGAGTAGATTGGGTGTTGTACCAAGTATTGGGATTGACAACTTTATTAGCAAAGGTAGAAGTAGGTGTATCCGGTGGAGAAGATGGGACAAAATTCTCATCAAATCTGTAGTAACAGGAGGATGCAACATGCCCATAATGATGATAGACCTAACATTGAAGTCCAACATATTTGCCTTGTCCATGGCCATCGTGGTTGTTGAAATCATGAAATGACCACCGTGATGTTGGGAAAATTGAGATTTCATTTTTTGATGGGCAAGATTTGCCTATAAGTGTGATATGGAAGAATTGGATTTAGGGGAGGCTGCAACAACATTAATGGAAGCAACAACTTTCTTTTGAATTTATCAAGGCGAGATTCGTGTCCAAGAAGCAAGGTTTCCACTTCTTCAATGGACAAGTCAAAGTGACTTCTGGTGAGAGACATGATTGATTCATATTCTTTGTGTAAACCCTCAAGAATGATACCAAGATGCTCTTTTGAAGAAACAGAGTCACCAATGGTGGTGAGGGCATCAACAAGGGTTTGGATGCAGAGAATATAATCCGAAATGGTTTGACTCTCAAGATTGGTATTGTACAGTTCATTGCGGAGTTGACGAGCTTTGGCATTTGTGTTAGAATGAAAGTAGGAATGTATTTTATCCCAGAGTTGAAAAGATGTCTTGCAGCCTATAACACAAGTAAGCATGTCTTTTTTGACATGGAAGATTGCAACCAAGACATCAAGAGTTGATCTTACTGTTCCCTGACAAGGTTAGATTCAAAAATCCAGCATCATAATCTAGAATGGAAAGACACTTTTGAGGAATTTGTGAGTTGACCAGAAAGTGATGAAGTCTGTGGCCTTGATCACTGGTTCTACCTGTTGGCACAAAATAATGTAATTATTGGTGTCCAATTTTTCTGATATGTTGTGGGAGAAGGTGAGAGATGGGGGTGGGTTCTTTGGATGAACAGTATTGATTGGTGGAGGAGGAGGCAGTGGTGGTGAAGAATCAGCCATGAGGGAGGTTTTTAGAGAATCAAGAAAGAAAGGATTTATGACGTATGTGATACCTTAATAGAGATAGAAAGAGAAGTTGCGAGAGAGAGATAATCTTTCAAAAATGTAAAATATGTATTTAACCCACTGAATAGAGAGAGTATGTTAGGAATGATTTTAGAGAGCGGCAGAAACCTAAAATAGGGAAAAGGGCATATTGTAAATGTTAGCTGACTAGGTAAAAAATGTTAGTTAAATGTGTTACTTTGTTGTAAATCCTTTAAATAAGACTGTTGGAGTTCAAGTGTGAAGTGAAGTCCCACATTGGTTAGAGTTGGGCATGTTGAGTAATATATAAGTGAGAAAGACCCACCTACCTAATGCCTTAAGGTTTTAGGTTATGTTGTGGTGTCAAGCTCACTTGTATGACTTACTCACTACCCATTGTGTGAAATGCTCCCCGGCGTTAAAAACTCCCCAACATGTGGTATCAGAGCCGATGGTTCGACCAAGTGACTGATGATCGGCTCAGACGAGTATTGGTTGGATCTAAGAGTGGGATCCTGAATGGAATTGGCAGGAGATCCAAGAGTAGGATCATCCCTTGTACTGAAAGTCTCCCTAGAGGTGTGGAGGACGTGTGTCGTTGAAGTGCAACGATAGTGCAAGTAAGGCCACCATTAAATACTCGTTGACGAAAAAAAAAAGCTTCTGCTTGAGGAGGAGTGTGACCATGTGGAAGGGATTCACACTTGAGGGGGAGTGTTGGAGTTCAAGTGTGAAGTGAAGTCCCACATTGGTTAGAGTTGGGCATGTTGAGTAATATATAAGTGAGAAAGACCCACCTACCTAATGCCTTAAGGTTTTAGGTTATGTTGTGGTGTCAAGCTCACTTGTATGACTTACTCACTACCCATTGTGTGAAATGCTCCCCGGCGTTAAAAACTCCCCAACATTAACTTGAATATGAATAATTTCTTATTATTGAATCTGAATAGGTACAATAAAATAAATAGGCAGAAAACATAATCAATCCCTAAAGTTTAGGGATTTAGATAAAACTAACTAAAGAGAAGATAAACTAGTATATCTAAACTATATCTTATAGAATTATCTTAAAAGATAAACTAGTATATCTAAACTATATCTTATAGAATTATCTTAATATAGAATTATCTTAACACTCCCCCTCAAGCTGGAGCATATATATCATATGCATCTAGCTTGTTACATATATATGTTATCCTAGGACCACGTAAAGATTTAGTAAAGATATCTGCAAGTTGATCCTTGGAGCAAACTGAGGAGGTCTTGATGATACCGGAGAGGATATTTTCTCTGATGAAATGGCAGTCAACCTCTATATGCTTTGTTCTCTCATGAAAAACTGGATCAGAGGAGAGGTATAAAGCTGACTGGTTATCACAAACTAGTTCCATATGACCAACCTTGCAAAACTGCAACTCTTGAATTAAAAATTTTAGCCACAAGAGCTCAAATGTGGTGTGAGCCATAGCACGATATTCTGCTTCTGTACTTGATCGTGCAACAACACTTTGCTTTTTACTCTTCCATGAGACAAGATTACCACCCATGAAGACACAATAGCCTGATGTTGACCGCCTATCACTTGCATCACCTGCCCAATCTGCATCTGAATATCCAACAATGTTTGTATGTCCTCTATCATTGTAAACAAGTCCTTTTCCTGGTGATCTTTTGATGTATCTAAGGATTCGAACAACTGCAAGCCAATGACTCTCACAGGGAGAGTTAAGAAACTGACTTACAACACTGACAGGAAAGGATATATCAGGTCTGGTCATGGTGAGATAATTCAATTTGCCCACTAATCTCCGATATCTCCCTGGGTCAGGATAAGGCTCCCCCTGATTAGGCATAAGCTTCACATTAGGATCCATGGGAGTGTCAATTGGCTTACAATCTGTAAGTCCAGTCTCTTCTAGAATATCAAGGGCATATTTTCTCTGAGAAATAGCAATACCGGACTTTGACTGAGCGACCTCAATCCCGAGAAAATAACGTAGGGGACCTAAATCCTTAGTTTGAAAGTGTTTAAATAAGTGTTGCTTCAGTGCCTTGATGCCTTCCTGATCATCACCTGTAATCACAATATGATCTACATAAACAACAAGATAGATAAATCTATGTGTCGACGATCGTCTAAAGAAAACAGAGTGGTCTGTCTCGCAGCGGATCATTCCAAATTCCTGTATAACTTTGCTAAACCGACCAAACCAAGCACGAGGTGATTGTTTGAGGCCATACAAGGACTTTTGTAATTTACATACAAGACCAGACCCCCCTTGAGTAACAAACCCAGGAGGTTGATCCATATAAATCTCCTCCAAATCACCATGTAAGAAGGCATTTTTGATGTCTAATTGAAACAAAGGCCAATGCCTCATAACAGCCATAGCTAAGAAGAGACGAACTGAGGCCATCTTCGCAACTGGAGAGAAGGTGTCGCTGTAATCCAAACCATATACTTGCGTGTATCCCTTAGCCACAAGACGAGCTTTCAATCTATCCACCTGTCCATCAGGGCCCACTTTAACATTAAATACCCACCGACAACCAACAACAGATTTTTCAGGCGGAGGTGGGACAAGTGCCCAAGTGTGGTTGGAGTCTAAAGCAGTCATCTCATCAATCATTGCTTGACGCCATCCTGGATGGGTTAACGCCTCTTGTACTGTCTTGGGAATGGTAATAGAGGAAATAGCAGAGACAAAAGCATAATAGGTAGGAGACAAACGATGATATGAAAGAAAGTTATAAATAGGATGAGGATTACAAGTAGAACGACTACCTTTACGAAGAGCAATGGGCAAGTCAACTGAGGTAGGTGGGGCCGGAGTAGGTAAGGAGACTGGAGCAGGGGCAGAATCACATGACTCAATTGTAGAAGTACTGGGAGGAACAATAGTATGTGACCGACGCTCATAGGTTATCCCAAATCGGTGTAGAGGACGATCAAACCCTGGTGGTGTGCTAGGAATCTCTGGTAGGGATGACAACTATACCCGTACCCGCGGGTAATACCCGAACCCGTCCCAATTTTGACGGGGAATACCCGGTTTGACCGGGTACGGGTACGGGTACGGGTAAAACCCGATATATTAAATCGGGTACGGGTACGGGTACGGGTATGTACTTACCCGCCCATACCCGTACCCGTACCCGTCCCCGTTCTCATTTTTAATTTAATACCCACTTTCAATTTAATTATATTAAAAAATATTAATATTTTTTTATGTGTGAGTATTTATTATAGTATGAGATAGATAAATAATTTAATTATAAATATAATATAATAAAAAAATAATTTAAAAATATCATTTTTTAAAAAAAAAATAAAAAATAAAAAAATTAACGGGTACGGGTATACCCGATACCCGACGGGGACGGGGATGGGGATGAAAATCCCATACCCGACGGGTACGGGGACGGGGACGGGTTTGGGTTTGACTTGCGGGGACGGGGACGGGTATCATAAAACCCGTACCCGCCTCGCCCCGTTGCCATCCCTAATCTCTGGTGTCTCTAAAGTAGTAGGTGTAGAGGGCACACCGGGATCAAAATGGGTAATACCTGAGAAAGGAGATCGGAGTCAACCGAAGAGACATCTGTAGCAACGAAATATGGTGTATTTTCAAAGAAAGTGACATCTACACTAGTGTAAAACCGGTGTGTAGCTGGAGAGTAACAGTGGTACCCCTTTTGAACACGGGAGTATCCTAAGAACACACATTTGATAGCCCTAGCAGACAACTTAGTACGTCCTGAGTAAAGATCATGGACAAAACAAGTACAACCAAAGACATGAGGATGAACAGAGAAAATGGGAGCCAATGGGTATAATAGAGAATAAGGTACTTGATCATTCAAGACAGAGGATGGCATTCGATTTATTAAATACCCTGCAGTAAGTATAGCATCTCCCCACAACTTTGGAGGTGCATTGGCATTCAATAGAAGAGTACGAGCAGTGTCCACAATATGTCTATGTTTTCGCTCAGCTACACCATTTTGTTGAGGTGTATGAGGGCAACTAGATTGATGTAGAATGCCATGGGAAGTCATAAATGATTTGAAGCAATCTGAAAAATATTCTTTAGCATTGTCACTTCGTAATATCCGAATTACTTTGCCAAATTGAGTTTTGATCTCCGAATAGAAACTTTGAAAAATATTGAATAACTCAGAACGATTTTTCATCAAAAATATCCAAGTGCATCTAGAAAAATCATCAATAAAGGTGACGTAATACCTATGCCCTAAAAGAGAAGGAACTCGACTAGGGCCCCAAACATCAGAATGAATGACATCAAAGGGAGACACAGCTCGACTATTAATATTCTTAGGAAAAGAAGTTCTAACATGCTTCCCTAATTGACATGACTCACACTCTAAGGATTCCAAGCGTGAGAGATGAGGTACCATTTTCTTTAGTTTATTCAAGCTTGGATGACCCAGGCGACGATGAATTAAACTAGGAGACTCAACAGATGCACATATGGTAGAGGTGGAAGACTGAAGGTAGTAGAGACCATGTGATTCATATCCGACTCCAATCGTCTGTCCCGTACTCCGGTCCTGTATCAAGAAAGAATCGGAAGTGAAGCTTATGGCACAATTTAGTGACCGAGTCAACTTACTTATAGAAATCAAATTAAAAGGACATCCAAGAACTAGTAAAACAGATTTTAATGGTAGTGAAGGGGTAGGTGATATTTGGCCAATACCAGTGGCTTGAACTTTTGACCCATCTGCAAGAGTGATATGATGTGGAGTTTTAGGTGATGATAGGCTATGGAAAAGGGAAACATTACCAGTTAGGTGATCAGAAGCACCAGAGTCCAAAACCCAAGGTCCAATAGACGTAGAGTGAGAGAGACAAACGGTAGAATTACCAGTGTGAGCAACAGTGATAGAGGAAGAGGCTTGTTGCGCCATGAAGAAAACCTCAATCAAAAAACCATAGAAACAACAAACAATCAACCATGGAACGCCAAGGTAGCAACCAATCAACCACGAAACTCTGAGTCAACAACCAAACAACACCAAACGACCACGAAACTCCGAGACCGCAACCAAACGACCTCCAATAGACCACCTAGAGTGTGACCCACAACCTGAAAAGGGTCAAAACGAGAAGAGGGAGGGCCGACGAGTCCAACGGAGTAAATCGTGTCGCAAACGGAAGCTGGTAGGGTGGCGCGTGAAGCCCACGCGCCGGCAAGCTTCCTCAACGAGAACCGCGCGTGGGAGCGCGTGAGGCAGCGGATGACGGCGGATCGCGACGGAGAGGCCGATCGGCAACCTCTGAGTGTGCAGGCGGTGTCAACTCCGACAACCGCAGACAAAATTCGAAAACCCTAGAAACCCTAAATGTTGGCGGCTGGATTAGGGTTCCTGAACCAGAGTGCTCTGGTACCAACTTGAATATGAATAATTTCTTATTATTGAATCTGAATAGGTACAATAAAATAAATAAGCAGAAAACATAATCAATCCCTAAAGTTTAGGGATTTAGATAAAACTAACTAAAGAGAAGATAAACTAGTATATCTAAACTATATCTTATAGAATTATCTTAAAAGATAAACTAGTATATCTAAACTATATCTTATAGAATTATCTTAATATAGAATTATCTTAACAAAGACCTCTGTTTAGTTGTGGGAGTTTTTGTAAAATTTGTATAACTGAAAGTTTCTGGTGTGAAAAGGAGAATGCTTCTTTTTGGGGTATACTTGTATACCTTGGTTCTTGTAAGAATTTTGTTCATAATCAATACAAAAGTTATTCAGTTGTTTAATCTTATTGTGTTAGTGTGCAGTTCTTTGTTAGGATTCTGTTCTTCTTTTCCTTTCTCAAGAAGAGATTTCTTAACAATTTGGTCCGACTTGCCGGATCTTAGGGAGAATGCTGTTGGATCTTGGGGAGAGCCAATATTACTAGAGATGGAGGAAGCGCATATTTGGGCCAAGGGGAAGCTGCCAGTCTTTGTGGGTACAGACCCATTGGGGTGGATTGCTAAGGCTGAGAAATTCTTTGAAGTGCAAGAAATTCATTCTTTCCATAAGTTGCAATATGCTTTCATGAGCATGGAAGGAGTGGCAATGCAGTGGTTCTACTTTTGGAGCCAAAAGAACCCAGGTTCTGATTGGGAGTCATTCTTTGCATCATTGATCAAAAGATTCTTGAAGCAAGAAAAGAAAAGGGAAAAAGAAAGTTTGAAGATCAAGAATTATGGTGACAAAAAATTTGAGATTAAGAGACTTCGATGAGGTTTTAGAGATCAAGAAACTC
Source organism: Cajanus cajan (assembly GCF_000230855.2). NCBI lineage: Eukaryota > Viridiplantae > Streptophyta > Magnoliopsida > Fabales > Fabaceae > Cajanus > Cajanus cajan. Next base: position 43,146,038 of record NC_138524.1, on the reverse strand, counting down.
GTTAATGAGATCGCACAACTTGGGAGAAAAAGATAAGCTTCACAAGGATCTTGATCACCTATTGCAAAAACAGGACTTGACAGAAGGCAATGGGACCAGCAACCAGTTTTGGACAGATTCAAGAAAAATGCAGAAAATTCCAAAGGCAGTGAGTCAAATTGCAGAGGTGACTGGGTGCAATCTTGGGAAAAAGAAGTGGAGTTACCCACCTTTGATGGAAGCATAAAACAGAGAATTACATGAAGGGTAGCAGTCTAAGGTGTAATGGTAACTCGCTGCAAGTCTTGGAAGTTAGAAAACAGAAATAAAGAAGTTCCAATAATCAAGAACAACACTCTATGTGATAGGGAAGACCATTTTCTGGGCGAGCCTTCATCATTAAACATCGTTGCGTCTATGGATGACAACATGACAATGGAACCTAGGCAAAAGGAAAGTATGAAGGAAGCTATTGTGATTGAAGTTATACAAAATCTACCCTCATCTCCACTACCATCAAAGCCACCAGACATGGGTTTGCATGCAGGGACCAATGGGTTCACTGCTGATCCAGCATGGATGGACAACAAAGAGACACATTCTATTAGAGTAAATGTTTCGGCTATGGAGGATGAGAAAGAGGAAGGGGAAGATTTGGAATTCTACGAAGTGGGTCCAATTTTTAACTTAATTGGCATAGCCCAAACCTATGGAGAAGTTAATTTTTTAGGGGTGCTGGTTTGCTTTAGTCCCAACTACAGCGTGTTTTGATGTCATTTTTTTTGTCAATTTTTAGATTCCAACCTTGAGGACAAGGTTGTTTCTGATGGAGGGAGTAATGTTAGGAGTGATTTTAGAGAGAAGCAGAAACCTATACAGGTTTATTATAGAAAGAAAAAGGGAAAGGGGCATATTGTAAATGTTAGCTGACTAGGTCAAGAGTGTTAGTTAAATCTGTTACTCTATTGTAAATCTTTTAAAAAAGATCTCTATTGTTTAGTTGAGGGAGTTTTTGTAAAATTTGTATAACTGGAAGATTCCGGTGTGACAAGGAGAGTGCTCCTTTTGGGGGTATACTTGTATACCTTGGTTCTTGAAAGAATTTTGTTCATAATCAATACAAAAGTAATTCAGCTGTTCAGTCTTGTTGTGTGAGTGTGTGGTTCATTGTTAGGATTCTGTTCTTTTCCTTTCTCAAGAAGAGATTCCTAACAGTGTACATGCAGTTTATATAGAGACAATAACTTTTAACAAAACAGTTGGGATATAAGTTATAACAGCTATTGGGCCTACAACAGAAAATAATAAATGTGACTAACAACACTAACTGACTACGAGTACAACAGAAAATAATAAAACAGAAAAAATGTAAGATCCTACACTACTGCTGTACATATAAGTAAAGAGTAAAACTATACTCCAATATTATTTTACCAAACATTTCATCTTGTATTTGTGTTTCGAAGTTTAAAGGAATTATATGTGAGAGAGAGAGAGAGAGAGGAAGCGAGAGATAGAGATGAGAGTAGATTTACAATAGGCAAGGAATGTAATTCATTAACCCACAGAAAACAGCGTACAAGTCAGGTTTATATAGAGCCAATTGAGATTGGTCTATAATAACCGAAATATCTATAATAACTGAAAATAACAATAAAGGAGTAAAACTATACTCCAATAGCCCCCCGCAAGCTCAAGTAGGATAAGGAGACTCAACTACTTGAAGCTTGGACCTAAGATCACAAAACCGCGAAGGTGAGAGAGCTTTGGTGAGCACATCAGCACATTGATCAATAGCTGGAACATGAACAACTTGAAGACACTTGGCAGCCACTTTCTCGCGAACAAAGAAAAGATCTAATTCCATATGTTTGGTGCGCGCATGAAGAACAGGGTTGTGAGCAAGAGCCACAGTGCTCAAGTTGTCACAGAAGATAATTGGAGTAGAATGGCTGACTTTAAGTTCAGAGAGCAAAGTTTGTATCCAAGTAACTTCAGCTGTGGCGAGGGCAAGACTCCTGTATTCGGCTTCAGTACTAGAGCGAGCAACGACAGTTTGCTTTTTGGACCACCAGGACACGAGATTTGGTCCAAGGAAGATGGAGGCACCAAATGTAGATCGCCTGTCATCAGGATCAGACGCCCAGTCTGCATCATAATAGGCATGGATCGAGAGAGAGGAAGGAGAAGAAGCAGGTTGCCCAGGATGTAGTGCCCTTCAGATACTTGAGAATTCTTTTGACAGCGGCCCAGTGATGTGTAAGGGGATGGGACATGAACTGGCAGACTTTGTTTACAGAGAAGCTAATTTCAGGTCTTGTAATGGTAGCATATTGCAATGCACCTACAACTGAACGATAGAGAGAAGCATCCAAGAAATCTTCAGAGCCTGCTTTTGATAGTTTGCTTCCAGAAATCATGGGAGAAGAAATAGGTTTTGAGCCTTCCATATCAGTATGATTCAATAGGTCTCGGATGTACTTACTTTGAGTAAGAATGAGAGAACCATCAGGCTGAGATTTTACTTCAATTCCAAGAAAGAAATCAAGATCACCGAGATCTTTGAGAGAGAAGATTGAATGGAGTTGAGAGACAAGCGTATGAAGAATTGTGGAATTATTGCCAGTGATTATAATGTCATCAACATACACTAGAATGTAGATGACATTATTGCCATGAGAGTATACAAACAGTGATGGATCACATTTGCTGGCATAAAAGTTTAATCGCAGCAGAGTTGATTTGAGCTTGTCAAACCAAGCACAAGGTGCTTGTTTGAGCCCATAGATGGCTTTGTGAAGTTTGCAGACGAGATTTTTATCAGAAGCTTCAAATCCAGGTGGTTGTGTCATGTAGACTTCTTCTTCAAGTGTTCCATTGAGAAAGGCATTGTTAACATCGAGTTGTTGAATAGGCCAACGATGAGTGAGGGCAAGGGTGAGAATGAGCCTGACAGTGACGGGTTTGATAACAGGGGAGAAAGTTTCATGATAGTCAAAGCCAAATTGTTGATTAAATCCTTTGGCAACAAGGCGTGCCTTGTACTTTTGGACCGTACCATTAGGATTTTCCTTGACACGGAAGATCCACTTGCAGCCTATAGCAGTGCGATGCGGTGGAAGAGGAACAAGAGATCAGGTGTTATTGTGAAGAAGAGCATTGTATTCTGTTTGCATGGCAGCAGACCAGGTAGGATTAGATAAGGCTTGTTTGGTGGTTTTTGGTTCAACCTGAGTTAATAGAAGGGTGGGTTGTAGGCGTGGTTTAACTATACCGTCTTTTTCTCTTGTGGTCATAGGGTGCACATTGTGAGGGTGAATGACAGGAGATGAGGAAGGTTCAAGGTTGGAGGATGTTGGAATGGATAAAGTAGAGGGAGAGGTACCTGGGGCAGCAGTATTAGGGCTGTAGGAATCAGAGGTTAGGCTTGGTGAGGTTGCGGGTGGATTGGGAGAGGTGGGTCTGGTCTCATGGGTGGGTGTGGGAGTGGGATTTATAGTAAGAGGAACCGAAATAGGATGGTGGGAGACACTAGCCTTGGAAGAGGAGAAGAGTTTCTTGTAGGGAAATTTAGTTTCATTAAACACTACATCTTTGGAGATGTAGAGACGTCCATCAGCAGCAAGACATCTGTAACCTTTGTGGGAAGTGGAGTAACCAAGAAAAACACATTCTTGGGATCGAAATTGAAGTTTGTGTTTGTTGTAGGGCCGAAGATGGGGAAAGCAAGAGCAACCAAATATTCTAAGAGAGAGATAATCTGGTGGTTGATGGAAAAGTTTATGATAAGGAACAACATTCTGAATAGATGAGGAGCGGAGTCGGTTGATGAGATAAACTCCAGTGAGAAAGGCATGATCCCAAAATTGCATAGGTAATTCAGCTTGAGCCAACAACGTGAGACCAAGTTCAACAATGTGCCTGTGTTTTCTTTCAACAACTCCATTCTGATGGTGAGTGTGTGGACAGATTAGACGGTGTTGAATTCCAACTTCATTCAAATAATTAGTGAAGGAACGATACTCACCACCCCAATCAGTTTGCAATGCTTTGATTGGGTGGTGATATTGATTGTTAACCATAGCGTGAAACTGTTTGAAAACATTAAAGGTTTGAGCTTTATTTTTGAGAAGATAGATCCACGTAAAGCGTGTGTGAGCATCAACAAAGGTGACATAGTATTGATATCCACAGGTTGACGTAACCGGAGCAGGTCCCCACAAATCGTTGTATACTAAATCAAAGGGTGTATTGTAAATAGTTTTAGACAGATTGGAAGGTAATCTGTGGGATTTACCAAGACAACAAGGAGTGCAGAAATTTGATTTATTATTGGTCACAAGTTGAATGTTGAAGTTCCGGGAAACATGTTTCATTACATCAACATTAGGATGTCCTAATCTAGAGTCAAGTGGCAAAGGAAATAGAACTTTTTGCTGCAGTATTGACAGAGAAGGTTCTGGCCGGTTGCACCTGCTGGACAGATTGCGGACTGGGAGTTGGAAGAAGTGTAGGAAACTGGTACAGGCCATCAGGACCAACCAAGCCTTGGAGAAGAACTTCTTTAGTGTCCTGTGATTTGACCAAGCAAATGTAGGGGTGAAATTCAAAATATACAGAATTATCCTTGGAGAATTGACTAACACTGATTAGATTTTTTGTGATGGAGGGCACAAATAGAAGATTGTTTAGAGCAAATTGAAACTTAGGGTTGATTGGAGAATGAAAGGTGGTAACACCTGTGGAGTTAATGTGAAGCCCTTGTCCATTGCCAACATGGATTTGATCGGGTCCTTCAAAAGGAGTGAATTGGTGAATATTTTGAGAGACATTGGTAACATGATTTGATGCCCTAGAATCCGGATACCAATTGTTGTTGCTTGAAGAGGAGGACGATGCAATCATGGCTTGAGGTTGCGCCTGGGTGGAGGTGAATTGGACTTGAGGAGTAAATTGAGGTCTAGGTCCAAGAATTCCATTCCGATGAGAAGAAGGCGAAGGGGTGAGGATGGGACATAGGTTTCATCAAAACGATAATAGCAGGCAGAGGCAACATGTCCATACCTATGGAAGACCTGACATTGGTACCCAACAAATCTGCCTCGTCCACGTCCTGCCCGATTGGAGAAACGGCCTCCACGAAAATTGGTACGACCCCCTCGACGATGAGAAAAGCCAGATTGATTTTCTTGATGAGCAAGGTGTGCTTGTGGGTTCGTGACAGACGGGTTGGGTTCAGTGGTGGTGGTGGTGACATTAATGGAGGCAGCGACTTTCTTCTTGAATTTGTCAAGACGAGATTCATGGCCAAGGAGCAAGGTCTCGACTTCATCTATGGTCAGAAGGTCAAAATGGCTACTGATGAGAGACACGGTGGATTCGTATTCTTCGGGAAGACCTTCAAGAATTATATCAAGGTGTTCCTTCGGAGAAACAGAGTTGCCTATGGCTGTGAGGGCATCAACTAGGGTTTGAATTCGAAGCACATATTCAGAGATTGACAGATTTTCAAGGCTTGTACTGCGAAGTTCATTGCGCAATTGGCGGGCTTTGGCATTCATATGGGAGTGAAAGTATGAGTGAATTTTGTCCCAAAGTTGGAAGGAGGACTTGCAACCGATAACTCGTGTAAGCATGTCTTTAGACATGGAGGATTGTAACCAAGAAAGTAGTAATTGATCTTGCTGTTCCCAGGCAAGATAGGATTCAGAGATGCGACCAGCATCTCGGTCAGCAAGGGTTGCAAATTTTTGAGGAATTTGGGGGTTGACAAGATAATGGTGAAGGCGGTGACCCTTGATGACGGGTTCAACCTGTTGACACCAAAGAAGATAATTCTTGGTGTCAAGTTTTTTGGAGATGGTGTGAGAGAAGGTGAGAGACGGATGGGAGTTAGGGGGAGGATTCTTGGGCGGGACAGTGTTTACTGGGTTGGCATGAATTGGTGGAGGAGGCGGTGGTGGTGGGGAAGAGTTCATTGTAGAGGTAGATTCAGCCATAGGAAGAAGTTTGGACGAGCGGAAACGGAGGAGAGAAGAAGAGGATCAAGAAGCTCTATGATACCATAAAGGAATTATATGTGAGAGAGAGAGAGAGAGGAAGCAAGAGATAGAGATGAGAGTAGATTTACAATAGGCAAGGAATGTAATTCATTAACCCACAGAAAACAGAGTACAAGTCAGGTTTATATAGAGCCAATTGAGATTGGTCTATAATAACCGAAATATCTATAATAACTGAAAATAACAATAAAGGAGTAAAACTATACTCCAATAGTAAGAGGAACCGAAATAGGATGGTGGTAGACACTAGCCTTGGAAGAGAAGAGTTCATTGTAGAGGTAGATTCAGCCATAGGAAGAAGTTTGGACGAGCGGAAACGGAGGAGAGAAGAAGAGGATCAAGAAGCTTTGATACCATAAAGGAATTATATGTGTGAGAGAGAGAGAGAGAGGAAGCGAGAGATAGAGATGAGAGTAGATTTACAATAGGCAAGGAATGTAATTCATTAACCCACAGAAAACAGAGTACAAGTCAGGTTTATATAGAGCCAATTGAGATTGGTCTATAATAACCGAAATATCTATAATAACTGAAAATAACAATAAAGGAGTAAAACTATACTCCAATAAAGTTGAACTTTGGATCTCCCATTTTAGTTTAGAGTAGGGTTTTTATATCTGTAATGGACTAAACTATGCTTCACATTATATTGATTTCTATTGTCTGATTCTCCCATCTGCCATATAATTTTCTTTTGGTGAGGTATGCATATAATTTACATTTAACAGGTTGCTACGCAGATATGGGATTATATTTTAGATTGATGATTTCAATTTTCTGCACTGCATTTTTTGTATGGAAAGTGATACTTTTACAACAAATTGTATAGCATCATTTTTTTTTGTCTATTTCTCTCCATCTCATCAATTATTACACTTATTAATGATGGAGAAACACAGAAAAAAATGATGTACAAATTGTTGTACACTTGTACATGTATCATTGCACTTTTTATGTTTGATAAGATGAGAACTTTATTTTATTTTAATTTTTTGTCATTTTGACATCAAGTTCTTCTCACGTTGAAATGGAAGGCGGGTAAATTAGACTAAAGTGATTAATTGATGTTTGGTGTAGGTTTTTGCTAAAATCAAGATGCTTGTTATGAAACCTGATACTCTTCGAGCTGGGATAAGTGCTAGTGATGCTGCAAGGACACTAGGGGTTGCCCCAACAATGGCAAAGGAGCATCTCTTGTCTGCTGAGAGCAAGGGTATGCTGCTGGATCTCTTTCTTCAATACTTTAAGCTACATAACCGACTTCTGATTTTTATGGAATCTTTCCCAGGTTTACTATGCAGAGATGTAAGCCCTGATGGGTTTCGCTTTTATATCAACTTGTTCTCTGAAATTGATCGAGATGATATGTATTTGTAAGTAAACTTTCTATGCTTAATTTGTAGTTTTGACTCTTGACTTATTGATATTCCAGTCAAATCTGTTCCCCCTTGAGCTAAAATTTATATGTACAAAGGCTGGATCATGTGATGCTTGTGCAGTATTCCTAGACCACTTGTCCTTACTGTTTTATTTGATCTTTCTGATTCGCTGTTTATCTTTTGAAATTCTACTGGAGACAATCATTGAATTCCTTCAGATATAAAAAATAATTTTGTCCCACTTTTTGTAGTTTCAGTGTTTCAAGATTAGAAAAATTGTCTTCAGATAATATGCTAAAGTTCCTATGTAAAAAGGCTTCATTATTTGATGCTTGTTTAGCATTCCTTGACCACTTGTCCTTACTCTTTATCTGATTCTCTGTTTATCTTTTGAAATTCTACTTGAGACAATCAATGAATTCCATTACATATAAAAAGATTCACGTTTGTCCCATTTTTTGTAGTTTCAGTGTTTCAAGATTAGAAAAATCGTCTTCAGATACTATACTAAAATAACTAAATAAGTCTTCCTACTTGAAATATATAGATGGGGTATGTTATTTTTATTTGAAAATTATTGCTTCACCTTTGAAATTAATATCAATGACCAAGTTCATCTTTCTGCTTTGTCTCAAGAATTATAAATTGCTATCCCTGTTCCTACACCTCATTGGTTTCTCTAATGACATGTTTCAATGATAGAATGTGATTTTGTTCATTGGTTGTTTTCAACTTTTCATTGATATATGTTGTTTATTTGTAAAGTGTTATATTGCCATTTATGCAGAGTGAAAGATCAGGGAATTTATGCCTCGTGGGTACAGGCTGACCATACTCATGCCTAGAGTCCCAAGCTTGTTCAATTCAAGGTATGCATAAATTTTAGCTTGATAAGATGATGATAAACAGGAGGGGTAAAAATGTACACACATTTGGTGTGCTTTAATCAATGTGAGATTTTCATTGTAGAGAAAGGACATTTAACATAATCACTCTATAGAAGGATTATAATACCAGAAAAGATCTCAATGGTAAACAGGAGGGGAAAAATGTACACACACACAGAGATTTAGTGTGCTAGTTGAAGTTCTCAATGGTAACCAGGAGTTGGTAAACTGGAATGGAAACCATCAAATTTTCTAATAAAGAAAGCCTATTCCGGAACATAATTTTAACATTCCGAATTGGAAAAGGTTTAAGTGAAGGTAGTTTAGAGACTCAAAAAATGACGGGTGTAAGAAACAAAATGACGATGCAAGAAGCAAATGCTTGTGATGAGGTAGTCGGTCATAGTAAATGGTCTGTCTTATGAACGTAAATCATCCATTCATGATCAAGATCTTGTCCAGACAGTCCACAGCTCCTGTAAGTGTCAAGCTTGAAATGTGTAGGCGGTTGACTTGGTCAGATAGTTTATTTAGCTGGACAGTATAAATCTTAAATCTTTTTAATAAAGCTAATGACCAAATCATTACTTGTTAATTATATTTGATAGTTTTAAACATGTTTAATAAATCTAGTCACCAAAAATTATATGATAACTTCGGCTGGTTTGGTACCCAATATAAACAATTCTGCAGGCGTTTGAGGTTGTTTATGTTGAAAGACATGTCTAAAGTATCCTGCCATAACGTGACCAGAGGAAGATATGCTGATGGGCAATTTATACTAGGATGTTCAAGATTGAAGTAACCTTAAACAGATTCAAAAAGCTGAAAACCGATAGAAAATTACAAATTAGTGAAGTGATTTTTGTTTGGTTCTTAAATTTCCAAAATTGTGTTTGGTTTGGTTTTCGAATTAGAATGTGAAATGGTTCCAAACTAAATCACATTTATTTGTAAATATATATATATTTTTTCAAATGCAATATATGTGTGCAAAATTGACACATAATATAGAAAGTGTTTTATAAAATTATAAGCTATTAAAAGGTGTCTCTCTCCAAATATACGTTATAATGTTTAAAGGTATTTTGTAAAATTATAGACTATTAAACTAAATTTTTGAATAAAAAAATCATGAATAATTTAGTTTAAATTATATTTATGGTCCTTCTATAATATCTAATTTTTAATTTTAATCTCTTAATTTTTAAATATTTAATTTTAGTCCTCTAATTTTTAAAAATCTTTAATTTTGGTCCTCTTGTCAAATATTCATCTATTAATCGTTAAAATTGTAAAATTAGTCATAATGTAACATTGCAGAAATGAAATAACAATTAATATTTAATAATATTTGAGTAAAATTGCACTTATAATTTCTATTTGTATCTTATTTTCATCTTATTTAACCTTTTATGAGATAAAAAGTGAATTAAAAATAAAATTTAATCCAAATATTAAATATCAAATTTTGTGTCATTTACTTAATGTTAGATTATGATTAATATTAAAATTTTAATGATTAATAAATGAATATTTGATAAAGGGGTCGAAATTGTTAATTTTATAAAATTAAAAGACTAATATTCTGGATTTAAAAATTGGAAGACTAAAACTATATATGAGAAAAGATATTTTATATGATAAGGAGAATTATTTTTAATTTTTTTATTAAAATAATAAGATAAACTTTTTATTAAATACATCAAGTGATCTAGTTTTATTTTTGATGCATGATCTTTAACAAATAATATAATATTATATTTTTTAGTTAATTTTTAAATAACAAATATCACAAAAATCTAATTAACTTAAATAGTAAAAGATTGATTTAGTTTGATTCAAATTTTATAATTAAATTAAAATAAATAGCGCTTATTTTTTAAATTGGTTTGGATGAGTTTTTGGCAAAATTTCAATAAAACTACACCGCGAACACTTCAATCTATATTACAAATCAGGTGTTAATACCTTTTTCTTATTTATTTTAAAGATAATAGAATGAATGGAGTAACCTATTTTGGTGTGCTTTTGCATGGGAATTACGGTGACTCTAGGCTATATAATAAGGAGAAATGCAAAGTATTATGGAAAAATTTCACTAAGATTTTGACACGAATCAGGGTGTTTGACTAAAATCAGCTTGCATAATGTGTTACAGTTTTCAAAGATTAAATATGATGATGCCACATTTATGAATAATAATTTGTACAAAATACCATTTTGCTTATAATGAATCTGTACGTCACGGTTAAATATTCGAAGTTATAATCCGAAGCTAAAGTAAAAGAGTTAATCATGTATAGTATAAGTTTTTTTCTCATTGGTATTTAATTATATCTTTTAATTATGTCTTGTCATTATAAATATATTTACTTTTAATAATAATATAATATAATTAAAAGATATAATTAATTATTAATATAAAAAAATTTACACTAATAATATATAGGTAATTAATTTAAAGAAAAACTTTTTCCGCCTGTTTTTATTGGTGATCACAAAATGGGATCAATCTGTCTCATAGAAAAAAGTTGATGTTCGACTTGACAACCTGCATAACATTTAAAAAAATAATTTATTTATTTTTATATGTAATATTTATTGGTTAACAAGCTTTTATAACATGTTTGTTTAAGATTTTTCCACGTCATCTATCAAGAAGTTTGTAAAGAAGAACTAGTGGGTAGCCCGTGCAATCTATTAATATTTAATTTTATTTGACATATATATATATATATATAATATAAATATCAAATAAATTATTCAAATATCTATTTATATATCTAATATATTATAATAATTATGGTATATATATATATGAATTAAAATATTATATATTTATTAAACATGTTGAAAATAAATAATATAATTATAAATATCTTTTCAATTATTATAATTTTTTTTATTATCCCATTTAAAACTTTGCAATATATTTTTTAAAATAAATAACTTGTGCCTTTTTATATGTTCGATAAAATTAATAGGTAAGTTCTGTTAACATAGTAAATTTAATATTTCTTATAAATATAATATAGAAAAAAAAATAATAGATTAGATAGATACACCAATTGACTATCTGTTACTTGGTAATGGGTAAGAATGACTTTGTAATTCTTCTCTAGTTGGATTTTGGAAGCATAGCAGAAGATTATTTTCGATTGTCCAGAAATTTTATTATGATTTCCTCTTTCATGCGGTAGACATTTCAAAAAGAACCGTATATTCAGTTATCGGATTAGCTTGTTTGTAGATTGAGAAGTAATTATCTCTTCACGTGGACTTAAGTTTGGTAGTGTGATGCATGATTTTTTTTTTTTTTTTTTTTTTTTTTTTAGGGTTTAGGGTTTAATAACCTAAATTATCTGACAATATAAAAATGTAGTTAAATATTACTTTTATTTTGCAGCCTTTTTCAAACGTTTTTTTTACAAATGTATACTTAGAAAATCTTCTAAATTCTTTATTTTTCATTGATTGTAATGTGTAACACAAAATTTATTGGAACTAATTGAAGGTACAATAATTGAAGAATCATTGTGGGATACATACGGTGATAACGAAAAGAATATTAAAAGGATATAAACCTTTGATATGAGTTATTTCTTTATATATATATATATATATATATTGTACTATCCGTACTGTTACGCTGAGCTCGGGCTCGGCATCACAGTGCGACGTAACCTCGGGCACGCGCTAAAGGACCTCGGCTTAGACGAGATACACTATCTAATCAGATCATAACTGATCTGAGGAGATCTCGCTCCAGACGAGATCCGCTATCCAATCATATCATAACCGATCTTAGGCCCAAGGCCCAACGCAACTCTAACTCACACTAAGGTACGTGCATTACTTATACGAGACTCATACTCATACAAACCCTAACTTTAGCATCGGAGTGTCTTTTGCAGGTACCACCCCCATCTTAGAGCACCAAGCGTACCAGTGAAGGAGGCTCGCCGATCTTACTCAGCGGATCATCTCTACGACAGATCTCCGGTAAGAACATTTGGCGCCCACCGTGGGGCTGATCAAGACAGCTCTTATCGGCCACGCTTATGGTATTCACCAGAAGCCATAGTAGACGCGCAGCAGACGACGCAGATCACTCAACTGCCATGGATAACGAAGCCACATTGAGGAGACTGATCGACCAGGTCGAACAGATGCCGCAACAACACGACGCCGATCTGCGCAACATGCGTGCCAAGCACGAAACTGACCTAGAGGCGATGCGGACCGCTAATGAAGCTGACCTAGCGGCGTTGCGCGCCGAGAACGAGCGTATTCGCGCTCAACTCCCTCGGCGTCCCTCTGATCAACCCCCTCAGCCGAGCCATCTGCATGAGGAGGAAGGCAACTTGGTTTCTCAGCCACCAGCCGCAACTAGGGTTCCAACCCCCAGACCTGCCACGCATCGGTCTCATGCACCGACGCACAAGTTGACTCAGGATGTCAGCAGGACCCCCACTCATGCCACAGCGGGTCAAGAAACTTTCCGCCGTCATCCTTTTGTGGATGGCATCATGGAGACTCTACTCCCCCGCGGATGGAAGCCTCTCCACCTTGATCGCTATGATGGCACGACGGACCCCGATGAGCACATTGACCTGTATACGACCCAGGTAAACCTCTACACTAATAATGATGCCATCTTGTGTAAGGTTTTTCCGACCTAGCTCAAAGGGGCTGCACTCCACTGGTACACCCAGCTACCTGCCGAGTCAATCGACAGTTTCAACACCCTGATTAGACGGTTCACGGCACAATATGCCACAAGCCGACCTCACCACACAACTTCAGCCGCTCTGGCCAACCTCAGGCAGAGCGATGATGAACCTCTACGAGCATTCATGGAACGCTTCTCCAGCATCTCGGTGAAGATTCGGAACTTGAATCCCGAGGTCGCCCTACACGCCATGCTCATGGCGCTCAAGCCCGGACCATTCGTCGACAGCCTATGTCACGAGGCTCCCCGCGACATGGACGAGCTCTGCACCCGTGCTGTAGGCTACATTCAGATGGAGGAACACTCCGCTTTCCCTGACCAGGTTTGCAACAAAGGACCAATGAAGCCAGAACAGGGTCACAAGGATAAGGTCAAGGTCAATAATGACAGCCAGTTCAAGAAGCCAGCTAGAGCGAGCAGAGGGGGGAGATATGACTTCTACACTCCCCTGAACACACCCCGAGTACACATCCTGGAGGAGGCCAGTAATAGCAACCTGCTCACCCTGCCACCGCCGGGTCACACCCCCAACAGTGCCGACAAATCCAAGCACTGTCGGTACCACATGAATCACGGTCACAACACAGAGGAGTGCCACACGCTCCGAGATCGTATTGAAGAACTCATCCAGGCAGGCCACCTCGGCCAATATGTCCAGCGACAGCAGGGTCAATGAGGAGGCTATGGTGGACGAGGATGAGGCAGAGGTCGTGGTTTAGGAGCTCGCACGGACCAACCCTCTACCTCTCAACAAAATGCCGGCAGAGCAGTACAAGCCGAGGTAAACCAAGAGACAGGATCAGCTCCCCTACGGGGAGTAATCAATACAATTGCAAGTGGTTTCGCAGGGGGAGGTGCCACCAGCTCGGCCCGGAAGAGACACCTGCGCAATATCAATAGCGTTCACTCCGCTACCTCGGCTTCGCACCAGAGTTCACCGCCAATCACCTTCACCGACAGCGACTATGCTGGCGTCAGTCCCAACCAGGATGATCCCATGGTCATAGCCGTAGAGGTAGCAAATTGGGAGGTGCACAAGACACTGATAGACCAGGGGAGCTCGGCAGATGTCCTGTATTGGACGACCTTCCTCAGGTTAGACATCCCCCACTCTCTCATCCAACCTCACACAGAGTCCCTAGTCGGTTTTACAGGAGAGCGAGTACACACTCGGGGATACGTGGACCTGCTGACCACCTTCGGAACCTCTCCAGACACAAGGAGAATCATGGTCCGATACGTCCTTGTGGAAGCCAACACCTCCTATAACATCATCATTGGGAGGCCGACGTTGAATCAGCTCGGAGCAGTGGTGTCCACTCCACACCTCACCATGAAGTTCCTAGGAAGCGACGGTAAGATCATCTCTGTCAAAGCGAATCAGATGACAGCTCGGCAGTGCTACACCGAGAGTCTGAAGATATCCTCATCTGGTGAGCAGAGCAAGAAGGATCCCCCCACCGTGGCTCACATCACCCACGTGGAAATCACCGATCTCGATCCGAGATCCGACTCCCATGATGAGAGGCCAAGCCCCATCGACGAGCTTGACGACCTCCAGATCGGGAAACTTCTCGGACAGTGCACAAAAGACAGCAGGCAGTTGAGCCCGAACTTGCGGCAACAACTCGAAGCTGAGATTCTCCAGAATGCCGACCTCTTTGCCTGGTCCAGCGCTGACATGCCAGGTATAGACGCGAACTTCATATGTCACAGGTTAGCAATACACAAGGAGGCAAGGCTAGTCGCCCAGAGGAAGAGGAAGGTCAGCGGTGAAAGGCGGGAGGCCATCATCACCGAAACACAGAAATTGCTGAACACCGGCTTCATCCGTGAAGTCAGTTACACCACATGGTTGGCGAATGTGGTCCTGGTGAGGAAGAGCTTGGGGAAGTGACGCATGTGCGTCGACTACACCGACTTGAACAAGGCATGCCCCAAAGACTCATATCCCTTGCCAAACATTGAGAGGCTGGTTGATGGAGCGTCCGGGCACGCCTTCCTCAGTTTCCTTGATGCCTACTCCGGGTACAACCAGATAATGATGTACCCACCTGACGAGGTGCATACGTCCTTCATCACCGACCACGCCAATTATTGCTACTGGGTGATGCCTTTCAGCCTGAAAAACGCAGGGGCAACCTACTAGCGGCTGATGGATAAGGTTTTCCACCAACAGATCGGGAGGAACATGGACGTTTACGTCGACGACATGGTAGTCAAGACCACCTCAGCAACAGACCACGCTGCCGACCTCGCCGAGGTATTCGCCCAGATCAGGAAGCACAACATGCGCCTCAACCCGGAGAAGTGTGTCTTTGGCATCCAAGGAGGCAAGTTCCTCGGTTTCATGATTACCAGTAGAGGAATCGAGGCCAACCCCGAGAAGTGTAAAGCCATCATCCAGATGCAAAGTTCGCAAATGGTGAAAGAGGTCCAACGCCTAGACGGACGGTTAGTCTCACTATCCCGTTTCATCCCTAGACTTGCGGAAAAGGCAGGGCCGATCTTTACTTTGCTACGGAAGCCAAAAGACTTTCAGTGGACGAATCAGTGCGAAGAAGCTTTCCGAAGCTTCAAAACTTTCTTCATGACGCCGCCAATCCTACAGAGGCCGGATCACAAAACCGACCTCCTCCTCTACTTGGCCGTAGCAGAAAGTGCCATCAGCGCAGTCATAGTGCAAGAGCACCAAAAAGTGCAAACACCGATCTACTTCGTCAGCCGAGTCCTCCAAGATGCGGAGAAGCGGTACCAAATGATCGAGAAGCTGGCACTGGCGCTTGTCACCGCAGCTCGGCACCTCCGACCCTACTTCCAGAGCCACCAGGTGATAGTCAAAACCGACTACCCCATCAAGAAAATTCTACGAAAGCCCGAGCTTGCCGGACAGATGATTTCCTGGTCAGTAGAACTGTCTAAGTTCGGCATCTAGTACGAAAGTTGCGGACCCCTAAAAGCTCAATGCCTGGCCGACTTCGTAGCTGAACTCACGCCTACTACCGCCGAGGAACCCCAGGTATGGACTTTACACGTTGACGGGTCCTCCAACTCTAAGGGTGGTGGTGCAGGTATCATATTGGAAGGACCGAATCAAGTCACTTTGGAGCAATCCCTCAAGTTTAGCTTCAAAGTGACCAACAACCAGGCGAAGTATGAGACACTTCTCGCAGGACTCAGGCTAGCCCGCGACCTCGGAGCTCGGAGAGTAAGTTGCAACAGCGACTCGAAGCTCATGGTGGAGCAACTCAGTGGGACGTACCAGGCAAAGGACACTTTTCTATAGCGGTACTTCCACATCGCATCCCAGCAGATCTCGTCCTTCGACGAGTTCACCATATAGCACGTACCACGAGAGCAAAATGCCCGAGCTGACCTCCTATCAAAGCTTGCCAGCACCAAAAGGCCTGGACAGTACCGAACTATCATCCAGGAGACCTTGCACTCACCCAGCTTGGACGACAAAGTCGTCAACGTTAGTGACAGTGAAGACCAGGGGTGGATGGCAGGCATCTGGAGTTACCTGAAAGAAGGGACCTTGCCCGAAAATAAAGACGAAGCTCGGAAGATGAGGATGAGGTCGGCTAAGTTCATCATTATTGGGGACGAGCTATTCAAACGTGGCGTCTCCACTCCACTGCTCAAGTGCTTGACTGCGCCTCAGGCAGCCTACGTCATCGAAGAAATTCACCGGGGCATATGTGATGGAATAACACTAAGGTCGAGAAGACCAAGAGGTGATATACTAAAGGAGGCAAGAGGAATGGGTTAGTGAGGCCACTTTTGGACCTTAGCCCCTAAGTTCTTATTAGCATAGCATTTATTTTTATTCCTATTTTACCCTTGTACTTTGGGGTATTTTAGTCATAGAATTTATTTTACTTGTATTTCCAATTTTACCCTTGTATTTTGGGGTGTTTAGGACTTAGAATTTATTTTCTTTTGTATTTCCCATTTTACCCTTGTATTATGGGGTGCTCTAGATTATTAGGGTTTTTAATTTTGGGCTAGGGTGTTAATTAGGGGTGACGCATTTTTTGTGGTTTTTGGGTCTATTTTTGGTGTTAGAAAGGCTTAGGCCCAAGTGGAGGGCAAAGGTTGCATGGTCTTATCATGCACCTAGATATAGCCAATCTAAACCCAAAGATTCCATCCTTGGCCACCAAGTTGCATCTAGGGTTCATTTGCATTTCATTTGGAATGCATTTGCCTACTCCAAATGCAACCCTAGATGCCTCCCCTCCTATAAATACCCTAGGTTATGCATCATGTAAATACTTTGGATATTGAATATAAAGAGAGCCTTTAGTGCCTTTATATCTTTCCTTAGTCACCCTTGGCTATTTTCGGCCAAACCCTACCATCTCCACCTTGAGAGAAACAACCTTAGAAGTGGCCTTCATCATCATGAAGTGAGCCAACCCTAGAGTACCATTCTCAAGTATTTCCTCAAACACCTTCTACCCAACCTTCATTTTCGTCCATTCCATCATCATCCACCCTAAAACCTTGGTCCACCTTTGAAGAACTTGATCCTTGGAGAAGGCGTCCTCCTCCTTGTCCATCATCTCATGTCCATGCAAGTGAGGATGCCATCAATATGTGGCATGCATTCCGGAGCACGCTCGATGGCGACCCGAGTACTCTGAGCTGGGTACTACTGGCCCACTCTAAAGTCAGATTGCCAGAACTACATACAAAAGTTCAAAGAGTGCCAGTAGTTCGGCAACACACACCGGCAATCGCCCGAAGCTCTCCACCACATGATGTCGGCATGGCCTTTCTCCCAGTGGGGAATGGACATCCTCGGGCCATTCCCCCCTACGAAAGGCCAACTCAAGTTCCTCCTAGTGGCGATTGACTACTTCACCAAGTGGATTGAGGCATGCCCACTCGCCAAAATCACCACTGAGAGCGTGCAAAGATTCACCTGGAGGAACATTATTTGTAGATTCGGAATCCCTCACACCCTCATTACCGACAACGGACGACAATTCATCGCACAGGGATTCGAGGACTTCCTCCGAGAGCTCGGTATCAAGCATCTCCCGACCTCGGTGGAACACCCCCAAACCATTGGCCAAGCTAAAGCAGCCAACAAGGTCATCTTCCGGGAACTCAAGAAGCGGCTGGGAAATGCCAAAGGGCAGTGGCCCGACGAACTTCCCAGCATCCTCTGGGTGTATCATTGCCCCCCCAGTCAACCACACAAGAAACGCCTTACAGGCTGACTTACGGAGCTGACGCAATGATCCCAGTGGAAGTTGGAGAGACATCCCACCGACGTCAAGTTTTTGATAGCAAGCAGAACGTTCAAGAAATGGCGGCTGACCTCGACTTAGTTGACGAGCTTAGAGACGAAGCTCAAATCCATGAAGAAGCTTGCAAGCTCCGGGCTTCCCGAAAATACAACACCCGAGTGAATCCTCGCTCTTTCCGAGTTGGTGACTTGGTGTGGCGATTGCTGGGCGAAGCACGGAAATACACGTCAGATGGGAAGCTTGCACCCACTTGGGGTGGCCCATTCCGAGTTACAGAAGACTTGGAAAATGGAGCGTACCGATTAGAAGAGCTCAGCAGAAAATCCATCCCGCGAACTTGGAATGTTACGCATCTCAAGTATTACTTCAGCTAAATTTTGTACGAATGAGTTGTGCACTCTTTTCCCGCCTCAGTCTTTTGTCCCAAAAAATAGAAAAATGGGTTTTGGCTGAGAAGGTTTTTAACGAGGCACAATTACATAATCAATAAAATGACTCATTCTGTTCAACTCACATTCTCTTTGCATTATTTTATGTTTAACGAAAATCTGAGGTCGAGTTCGAACCTCGGCATAATTAAGGTCAAGTTCGAACCTTCACAAAAAGTTACTCAACGAAAATCTGAGGTCGAGTTCGAACCTCAGTATGATTAAGGTCGAGTTCGAACCTTCAAAAAAAATTACTTAACGAAAATCTGAGGTCGAGTTCGAACCTCGGTATGATTAAGGTCGAGTTCGAACCTTCACACAAAGTTACTCAACGAAAATCTGAGGTCGAGTTTGAACCTCGGTATGATTAAGGTCGAGTTCGAACCTTCACACAAAGTTACTTAACGAAAATCTGAGGTCAAGTTCGAACCTCGGCATGATTAAGGTCGAGTTCGAACCTTCACACAAAGTTACTTAACGAAAATCTGAGGTCGAGTTCGAACCTCTGCATGATTAAGGTCGAGTTCGAACCTTCACACAAAGTTACTCAACGAAAATCTGAGGTCGAGTTCGAACCTCGGTATGATTAAGGTCGAGTTCGAACCTTCACAAAAAATTACTTAACGAAAATCTGAGGTCAAGTTCGAACCTCGACATGATCAGTTCGAGGTCGAATACGAACCTCCGCAAAAAATTACTTAATGAAAAACTAGGCCGCGTCCGAACCTCGGCATGATCCACTCAAGGTGAAGTATCACTAAGTATAAAAGCATACAATAGACCTCGAACGTGTGCCTCAAAACGCGCAAACAGCAAAAATCAAGCCTAAACACATACGAGCAATGTTTCTAGAGTTGCACACTTGAATTCAACACAGAAAAATAAAGTAGGGAAGCTCAAACTAGGCTATTACAAAATTGACCTATGTAGAGGCATTCTCGCTGGAACTGTCCTCGACGTCATCTTCCTTCACAAGCTTCCCGAACCGGACGACCTTCTCCACATGCATGGCCGAGTAGTCGAACCCTGGCGCGAGGATCCTGGCCTGGCGAGTGGCTTTGAGGAAACCCCTCTTATGCTTCACCACAATAGAACGCTCAGTCTCCTCAAGCTTCTTCTCCAGCACCGCCTTCTCTGCCTCCAGCTTTGAAAGGTCTACTCTTAGGGCATAAATTTCCTCTTCCCTGCCACCAAGAACGACCTCATCGCGGAGATGCTCCTCAGCCGCCACCACTAGCTCGCTCTTCAAAAATGTCACTTCATCCTCCAAAGAGCGAACTTGGCCCCGGGAAGACATCACCTCATCCTCCAAAAGATCGCACCCGGCCTCGAGACGAGGCAACGAGCCCCTGCAGCTCACTTACCTGGGAAACATAACTTTCGTTGGAGTGCAGGGCGATCTCCAACAATTTATGAACCCTAGCGAGGTCTCCCCTTGTCGCTTGAAGCTCGGCCCCCTGCACTTTTGCATCGCCAAGGGTAGCATTCAGAACCCTGTTCTTCTCTTTTAGGACCTTGTTCTCATCCTTCAGGGGCTGAATTCGGACCTTCAGCTTCACCAGGCCCCCCTGCTATTTGGACCACTTATGCTTCTAATGGTCCACGATGGCCGTACTCCTCTGCAGGAAGACCTGAGCAGCATCCAAACTCCCCACTGGCCCAGCTGACTCGATCATAGCCTGATCAGCCGTGCTCAACGACCCCCTGGGGAAAAACTTCTCTGGAGTCACAGCGGTGCTCCACAGAGAGTCGATCTCCTCCGAGGCACTCAGATGCTCCAGCCGCACCTGCGAGCCCTCCTGCACGTAGCGGTGAGCCAGGTACTGACGCCTCAGCTTCGGCATCGGAGCAGACGTCGGGACCTCAACACTCGGCCCCTTTCCGCGGGTCTCAACCGAGACGGAGGCAGAAGCCCCCTGCTCTGCACCAAAGATATGCACCCCTGGTGATGGAGATACTTGGAGAAGAATGTTGATTCTTCAAGCTCTCCATGCTTGGACCAAATGTTCTTGAGGTGTTCTTAGAGACTTTGAAGCTCCACGAAGAAACCTTCCATGGAGGAGAAGTCTTTAAGGTGATTCGGTTACTCCTAGCTTTGTGTAGAAGCTTGAGGAACCAAAGAGAAGGTTGAAAACCTTGGATAGGAAATTTAGAAGAGAAATTCTCTACGGTTTTTGGAGACTCTTGAAGAGAGAAATTCTGAAGTTTATTTCTCAAATTTGTCAAAAGTGTCTACAAATGAGGTAATTACAAATATATAGGATAGAGGTAGCTTCTAGGAGAAGCTAACCTTAACCATGGTTCACTAGGAACCATGGTAAGGTAGGCTTAACTCCCACGGTTTAGCTAGCTTCTAGGAGAAGCTAACATTGACCATGGTTCACTTAAGAACCATGGTAAGGTAGGCTTAACCTCCCTTGGTTTAGAAACTTGCAAGGCAAGCTTCAAAAACCAAGAGGTGAAGCTTGAGAAATTCGGCCAAGAAGAATACTTGGAGCTAGGCGGCCTTGGTCTCAAATGGCTCCTTGATTTATTTTGAAAATCCTTGATTTGGTTTAGTTAGGTTCATCATATGATGATGAAACCTAGCTAAATCAAATCTATGAAAAATTAGGAGCAAAATGAGTCCAATATGCAAAATTTTGCCTAGGCCCAACTCAGGCCCAATTTCTAAGCCCACCCTCAAGCATTGCTAAATGTCACCCCTTTTTCCCTACTGAAAAAATACAAAATGAATGTATCAACTAGGGAGGTTAAATGGAGTTAAACTCTCCAAGTAACCTACCTTAAAATCAATATACAAACACTAGTTAAAAGTAAGTAAAGTGCCTCACAAATACAAAGGCAAAAAGTGAACCTATACAAAGAAACTATGTACAAATATATGAAAAGGTCTTGAAGATCATCCCATTCCTCTTGGTTCTTTTAGGATATCACCTCTTGGATTCCTTGGCCTTGGCCATAGTCTATTGATGGAGAAGGTAAGGAGGAGTGATGAATGTTCTTCTCCTTAGCTCTCCTTATGCACGGATCTTCTTCAAGGAAATAGAAACCAACGTGATGAACACTAGATGGAGGAGATTCTCGGATAGGAAGAAGGCTTAAGCCTTGGATGGAAGCATCCAAGCTTAAGGTGCAAGGGAAAGCTCACTTCAAAGAGGAGGAAATCCTAGAAGGGTTCCTAAGGTGAAGCTTTCTCTCATGGTGACTCTTGAACGAAATTTGGCTGAATAAGCTCTCAAATTTCATTATTCTCAAAAGTGAATACAAAGAGTGAAGGAAAGGCTTAAGTATGCACCGAAAATGTGACACTTAGGCGCCTAAACTTAAGGCTCACAATTTGGCGCCTAAAGTTTGAATTCAAATTTGAAATTTGAATTCAAACTTTGGTGCACATGTGTAAGTCCGAAAATTTAGGTAACAAGGTGCATTTAGGTTTGATTTGAGAGTGATTTAGGGTTAATTTGAGTGGCACATGTTCAGCCACCCATGGTGCTAAACATGTGACTCAAATGTAACTTAAATGACTTCCAAATTAAACCTAATTTAACCTAATTAGCATACTTTAGTATTCCTTGTATTTTCCTATTCTAATGACCTAATTACATTGGTCAAACAAATACAATGGAAAGGAAAAATTACAAGAATGAAAATGAGCCCAATATTGGGTACCAAAAGCCCAAAGGCTCATGAAGCCCAAAACTAGGCCCAACAAGCCTAAAACCTAAAATGCTACTCTATGTGGTCCAAAATACAAGACCAAAATATATGATACCTATACTAACATGATGTATACAAAACATATGAAAATAGCTATAACAAAATATGGCCCATGAAAAGTTCAACTTGGGCCTTCCCAGGCCCATCAGGCCCATTGGGCCCTGACTGGCCCAAACCTTCATGTCTAGCCAACTCCTCTTGGCTCCTTCAATATGTCACCTCTTGCCTTCCTAGGCATGATTCCATCATCCCCTCCCTCTTGAAAAGGATTTGTCCTCAAATCACGAGGATGCATGGAATAAGAATCATCACCTACATACACAACAAACCATGTATAAGAGGTGACATGTTTATGATGAGAAAATGGATTATGGATCCTACGAGGAGTCCTTATATCTAGCCTAAGAAAAAATAAACTATCAAAATTAGACTCCCTAAAAGTAGAAATAAGCTCCTCTCCTAAGCATAACCTAGAAGTAAAACCTAAGAATGTAATAACACTATGACTAAGACAATGAAAAGAATGATTTTTAAACACTACAATATCTTGCCTAAAATACCCTAAATGGTAGCCTAGGCTTTTCCTAAAATATAAAGAAAAGAATACTAGAAAACGTCCTAAACAATTTTGAATCATATTGTTTGGTAGATAAAATGTCTTGAAAAATCTTGAAAAGTCATATAAACTATTTTTGTCTTGTAGGGAAGGGTGCAAATTAAGTTCAAATAAAGATGAACTTCCCATAAGATCAAAAATAGAATATGAAATATGACAAGATGTATCTATCAAACAATATATTCCAAAATTTGGGTGCTTTATTAGAACAACTATGGTAGAAGGATTCCTAAAGAGAGGAAGGCTATCTTCCTTGGGCACCTCCAAGGAAGTAGCACAAGAAGTGGAACTAAATGTAGTCCACTCCTTCTTCACT
Source organism: Cajanus cajan (assembly GCF_000230855.2). Lineage (NCBI taxonomy): Eukaryota > Viridiplantae > Streptophyta > Magnoliopsida > Fabales > Fabaceae > Cajanus > Cajanus cajan. The sequence continues at coordinate 43,122,655 of NC_138524.1, read as the reverse complement.
ACATCTTGAAGTTGAGATTCATTTTTCTTTAGAATGATTTGTTCTTGAATCTCTACTTCATGACTAGTGGTAAGATTAGGGTAAGAGTTAAGGTCTTTATTTATGAAGAGAGTATTTTGTAAATGATTTTTAGTGGTAGAACAACTCTCTTCACTCACAAGTCCTTTAGAGGAATTATTTTCCTCCTTACTCTTCCCTAAGAGCAATGCCTTTTTTCTTTCTTTTTCTCTTGTTTTTCTCAATTTTTCTTTTGCTAAAAGTTTTTCTCTCTTTTGTTTAATAATGTGAATTTCTTCCTCTAAAATTGCAATTTGTGTTTTTTTTTTCAAGTTTTTCTTTTTCTTTTTTTAAAGCTTCTTGCTTTGTCCAAGGTGTTAGTGATTTAAGCCTTTGAGTAGAATGTGAAAAACCTTTTGGAGAGCTTAATTCACTACCACTTGAGAAATATTTTCTCATGATTAAACAAAAGAATTTTTTTGTATATGCTATGCAAAAAGAAAATATTTTTGGACTTTTCTAGGAACAAAAATAGCACTTGGAAGTCTAAGTGTACAAATTGCACTATCAAGGGAGGTGAGTGTCGCCACCGGCCCGAAACGGGCTTTCGGCTGTCGCGAAGACGGTCGAGCTCGCTTTTATTTTAGTTTTGAAAATGTATTGGATTATTAGAACGACTTGTTCTCAAACTGAGACCTTGTCGATCTTATCCAATTTATTTATTAAAAGTCTCACCAATCCATGTTAATCCCAAGCGGGACCCTCCATAGATTAGTGGTTTTCGTAGTAAAAGGGTTCATGGAGTCACCACCAATGTTTTACTCAAAACATTGGAAAAAGGGATAAGGCAATCGATTCAAAAATCGACTTCGGCCATTACAACCAGAGTCGGGTAAGGGAGTCGGTTACGCGTGAGGAAGGTGTTAGCACCCCACAGCGCCCCTTTCGGGTTCCCTATGACAGATTATTTCTAAAATAACAATATAAAATTACTAAATTACCCCTATTTATTATAAGCGATTATAAATTAACTATCTACATGATGACAGTTAAATATGCACACAGAAAGTAGTAAAAGGAAGGATTTTGAAGAAGAAACCTTTGAAGCGTGCTTTTTATATATTTCGTAAAACTGGGAAGCTTTTTGGCGTTCCCTCGCTCTACAAGCCCGCTCGCTCCCTTCCTATAAAATTTTAACTATGGAAATCCGGAGGATTTCCCTTCGACTAGGTTCGATCCTCAAGCAAAATGGCTCGGGGCTCAAGAACTTCGTCGGATCAACTCTCCAAGTGATTTCTAGGGCAGAACACTGCTCAAAAACCCCAGAATACTCAAGGAGAGGGTTAAAACTGTGTGTAAAAGTCTCTTATGACGTCAAAATGACGCCATATTTATAGGGAACAGGCCCAATACGGGCTACAGAATCAATACGGCCGTATTGAAATTTTTGAACTTCAATACGGCCGTATTGAATTCAATACGGCCGTATTGAAATTCAGAAATTTCAGTGCACCCGTATTGAGTTCACTGCGGCTGTATTGAAGCTTCAATACGGCCGTATTGACTTCAGTACGGCCGTATTGAAGTTTCAGAAACTTCAATACGCCGTATTGAGTTCGCTGCGGCCGTGTTGAAGCTTCAATACGGCCGTATTAAGTTTAGTACGGCCGTATTGGGCTTCATTCCCTCCACTTCCTTATTTTAAGCTACTCTAAGACCTCTAAACCTATAGATAGCCATCCTATGGTCTTCTAGGAGTCCTTCTGGCTGACTTTCCTTCGATCTTTGAGGGTCTTCGAGTTTTATTTTCGACCCGGACAATTTTAGGGGTCTACAGCTGCCCCCCCTTTACTTAGTCAAACGGCCTTTTGGTGTACCGATTGACAAGTAAAGGAGTTGACCCAATTGTCCGGGTGATGCGCCGACCTTCTGACTTGTAGCGTCTTCCGGTGGAAAATTGTCGAGTAGCCTCTCCAGGTTTTACTTTGCTTGCTGCCCAAGCTGGAAGCTGTGAGTACCGCCTCTCCAGGCTTAGCTTCACTCTTTGTTCGAGCCGGAAGCTAAGTACCCTTGTGACAACGGTAGCAGTGTGAGTTTCGCCTCTCCAGGCTTAGTCTCGCTCTTTGTTCGAGCCGGAAACTAAGCACCTTTGTGACGACGGTGAGCAGTGTGAGTTTCGCCTCTCCAGGCTTAGTCTCGCTCTTTGTTCGAGCCGGAAACTAAGCACCTTTGTGACGACGGTGAGCAGTGTGAGTTTCGCCTCTCCAGGCTTAGTCTCGCTCTTTGTTCGAGCCGGAAACTAAGCACCTTTGTGACGACGGTGAGCAGTGTGAGTTTCGCCTCTCCAGGCTTAGTCTCGCTCTTTGTTCGAGCCGGAAACTAAGCACCTTTGTGACGACGGTGAGCAGTGTGAGTTTCGCCTCTCCAGGCTTTGCTTTGCTTGCTGCCCAAGCTGGAAGCTGTGAGTACCGCCTCTCCAGGCTTAGCTTCGCTCTTTGCTCGAGCCGGAAGCTAAGTACCTTTGTGACGACGGTGAGCGGTGTGTACCTCCTTTCCAGAGATTTGTGATGGTTTTGTCTCCACAGTCCACGATGCTGCTTCGACGGTTGTTTTTTGATTTTGTGCCACTGAGGGCTGGATAACGCAGGGATCCGTCTAGGGGATGTGCAGTCATTCATAGGTTTTTGTGCCCCAACTTGCATTGCTTAGTTGGTACCCATGGGGAATTTTTGTTTCCTTGGGATGTAGACACAGATGCTCTTCTTGAATTGAGCAATGCCTTATGTTTGGCTGACGTCCTTTGACGTTGGTGGAGTATCCCGGTTGTCCTTATTCGGGTGACTCTTTTGATTTTCTGTTTTTGTTGCCTCTGCGTAGGCTGTTATCCGCTGGGGGATTTTGTCGTATTGATCTTGATTGGCCTCTTCTGTTAGGCAGATTATCTTGATGTTTGGTGTTCGGCTGAATGCCGAATTCCGCTTGGGGAATAATTATTGATCTTTTCGATTTTTTGAAAGAGTGCCTCTGAATCGGCGAATGGGGATTTGAAGTTCAGTGTTCGGCTGAGTGCCAGATTCCGCTTGGGGAATACTTATTGATATTTTTGATTTTTCTCTTTTTGCAGGGATGCCTCTGAGTAGGCGATTGGGGAATGAGGGATCTTATGTATCCCAGAGTATTATTTAGGAAGCCTCTGCAGGCTTAGCCTCACTCAACACTTGAGTTGGAGAGCTATCTTCACTGAGGAAGTTTAAGTCCTTTGACTTGGATATTCTGCTTGGGAGATCGTACTTCCATTGGGAATTTTGTCGATCTTGCTTTGATAGCTCTCGCTGGGGAATTTGGCCCGTGAGCTTAAGCTGAGGTTTCTCTGGGGAGTATTATTTCTGCGAGCCTCTCTAGGCTCAATTATTCTGTGTAATCTGTTTGTTGGATTTTCTATATCCTTGCCTTTTTTCATTTTCGGCTTTTTCTGTATTTTGCCTTTTCTTCTGATTTGGCTTTTTGTTGACTGCTGTCATACACAAGCAATTTTCTATTTTTCTATTTTATGCGGTTGCCTCATGATAAGGTCTTTGAATGTGCAACTAATGTGTGTGTGATGCACAAATGCAATACAATTTTTATTTTTGTTCATTTATTTAGAAAAGTGAGTGGCTCTCCCTATCCTCTTCTTCTTGGAGGACTTTCTGTCATTGACGCGAGGGAGTATTTTTGTGAGCCTTTATGCAGGAGATTATGGATTTTACAGGAACCCCTCCAATTTTCTTTTATTGACCGATTATTAATGGAATTTCGTACAATTTTTATGAAAAACCAATTCAGAGGCATAATCACATGGTCAAGAAAGAAAAGAAACAAATGGATACTTTTATTGATATTCACAAGTGTTTTTATAGAAAGATATACAGAAGGAAATTTCTGAAGAATGGCTGGCCAAGGTAGGCTATACATTTTTGGCTTAAACAATTATATCTGTAATTGTCGCTCTTCCCGTTCCCTTAATCGCTTCGGGTGAGATGCCTGAGCCAGGAGTGTAGATGCTGCAAGACGCTCGCTTCTAGAAGATAATCACTTGAACCGCCTTTTGGTTTTCGATTCAAGTGACCGTTGCTTGCTTTGCTTTTACATCTTATTCTTTTGCCCCTAACTTTTGCCTAGGACGTATCCTAGCGGGGATAATTTTGCCTTTGTTTTGCCTAGTACCCTTGTACTGGCGGGCTTTTTGTTTTGCCCTAACTTTTGCCTAGGATGCCCTTTTTTTTTTTTGGGTTTTCATCCTAGCGGGCTTATGCAAGCAACATCTTCAAGCATAGTACTTCTTTACCACGTCAGTGTTGACTGGGTATCGAAGTTCTTCTCCGTCCATGTCTGTGAGAATCAATGCTCCTCCGGAGAAGGCTCGCTTCACCACGTATGGTCCTTCGTAATTCGGGGCCCACTTTCCGATTCTGTCCTTTTGAGCTGGTAGCAATTTCTTCATTACCAACTCTCCCTCATGGTAGACTCGAGGGTGGACCTTTTTGTCAAAAGCCTTTTTGATCTTCCTTTGATAGGCTTGACCATGGCATATGGCATTCAGTCGCTTTTCTTCGATAAGGTTCAATTGGTCGTATCGGCTTTGAACCCATTCTGCCTCGGAAAGTTTTGCTTCCATGATTACTCTCAGAGAAGGTATCTCGACTTCAACTGGCAGAACTGCCTCCATTCCATAAACAAGGGAGAATGGAGTAGCTCCTGTGGATGTACGTACTGAAGTCCTATAACCATGGAGAGCGAAGGGTAGCATCTCATGCCAGTCTTTGAATGAGACAACCATCTTTTGTACTATCTTCTTGATATTCTTATTGGCTGCCTCGACTGCCCCATTCATCTTTGGTCGATATGGGGAAGAGTTGTGGTGCTGAATTTTGAACTCTTTGCACAGTTCTTCCACCATCTTATTGTTCAAATTGGATCCATTATCAGTGATGATTTTGTCGGGAATACCGTATCTGCATATGATATTCTTTCTGATGAAGGATGTTACCACCTTTCGGGTCACATGAGCATACGATGCCGCTTCTACCCATTTGGTGAAATAGTCAATGGCCACAAGGATGAACCTATGTCCATTGGATGTTTTTGGCTCGATGGGTCCAATAACATCCATGCCCCACATTGCGAATGGCCATGGTGAAGCCAACACATTGAGTGGCGTTGGTGGGACATGAATGTTGTCGGCGTATGCTTGACACTTGTGGCATTTCCGGACGTATTGGTAACAATCCCTTTCAATGGTCGACCAATAATATCCTGCTCTGAGGATTTTCTTAGCCATTGCAGGCCCGGGAATATGGGTACCGAAAACCCCCTCATGTATTTCTTTGATTACATTTTGAGCTTCGACTTGGTCTATGCACCTCAACAAGACCGAGTCATAATTTTTTTTGTAAAGGGTTTCTCCAATCAACAGAAATCCCATGGCCCTTCTTCGAATATGCTTTTTATCATTATCGCTAGCCATATCAGGATATTCCCCTTTTGACAGATATTGTTTGATGTCATGGAACCACGGATGATCGTCAACAGCTTCATCTATCAGTAGGCAGAACGCTTGCTTATCGTGCCGCCGGACATTGATGATGGGCATTTCATGCTCCTTATCCAAGGCGAACATCGATGATAGTGTAGCAAGGGCGTCAGCGAACTGATTTTCCTCTCTTGGGATATATTCAAAGACGACATTTTGAAAGAATTGTGTCAGGTCTTTGATATGCTCAACATATGGTATCAGCTTAGGATTTCGGACTTCCCATTCACCTCGCAGTTGGTGGATGACTAAAGCCGAATCTCCAAATACTTTGAGCTTTAGGATACCATTGTTGATTGCTGCTTGGATTCCTAACGTGCAAGCCTCGTATTCGGCCATGTTATTTGTACAGTCAAAGTTGAGTCTTGCCGTTAAGGGGATATGCTTTCCTTGTGGGGAGATTAATACTGTTCCAATCCCCTGTCCAAGCATGTTGGAGGCTCCATCAAAATACATGGTCCACGTATCATCCTTAGGATCTTCATGTTGTAAATGCATTATATCCTCATCGGGAAAATCATCCTGAAGGGATTGATAGTCATTGGTCGGCCCGTGTGCTAGGTAATCAGCTAGGGTACTACCCTTGATGGCCTTTTGTGTGACATGTATGATGTCAAATTCTGATAATTGCACTTGCCATCGGGCAATCTTCCCAGTGATTATCGGTTTGTCGAACACGTACTTAATTGGGTCCATTTTGGAAACCAACCAAGTAGTATGCCTAATCATATACTGCCTGAGCCGTTGTGTTGCCCATGCTAACGCACAGCACGTCTTTTCTAGTGGCGTGTAGCGGGTTTCATAATCAAGGAACTTTTTGCTCAGGTAGTAGATGGCTCGTTCTTTCTTCTTTGTTTCATCTTGTTGTCCTAGCACAGCTCCCATGGACTCATCAAGTACCGTTAGATAGAGGATTAATGGTCTTCCCTCGACAGGTGGCACCAACACTGGTGGATTGGCCAAGCACTGTTTGATCTTATCGAAAGATTGTTGACAATTCTCATCCCAAGATTCGGAATGATTTTTGCGCAACAGCTTGAATATTGGCTTGCACGTGTCAGTCAACTGTGCGATGAACCTTGCGACGTAGTTCACCCTGCCGAGGAATCCTCTAATTTCTTTCTCAGTTTTAGGAGGAGGCATTTCCATTATTGCCTTTACTTTATCGGGGTCCACCTCTATGCCTTTTTCACTGACGATGAACCCGAGAAGCTTACCCGACCGAACTCCGAAAGTACACTTAGCCGGGTTTAGCTTAAGCTGATACTTACGAAGCCGATTGAATAATTTTCTCAAATATTGGATGTGGTCCATCTCGTCTTTTGACTTTGCGATCATGTCATCCACGTATACTTCAATTTCTTTGTGGATCATATCGTGGAATAGCGTCACCATCGCTCGTTGGTAGGTGGCACCCGCATTTTTAAGTCCAAAAGGCATCACCCTGTAGCAGAAAGTGCCCCAGGGTGTAATGAAAGAAGTTTTCTCGCGGTCTTCTATATTCATCTTGATTTGATTATACCCCGAGTATCCATCCATAAAGGAATAGAGTGTGTTTGTGGCGGTGTGATCCACAAGTGTATCGATGTGGGGCAAGGGAAAATCGTCCTTTGGACTGGCACGATTCAAATCCCTATAATCAACACACACTCTAACCTTCCCATTCTTTTTGATGACTGGCACAATGTTAGCCAGCCATTCGGGATACTGGGATACAACCAAGAATCCCGCGTCCAATTGTTTTTCTACCTCCTCCTTAATCTTTAAGGACCATTCGGGCTTGATTCGTCGAAGCTTTTGCTTAATGGGTCGAAACCCCTCTTTTAATGGCAACTTGTGTTCGACGATGTTGGAGTCCAAACCGGGCATATCATGGTACGACCATGCAAATACATCCTTGTATTCCCTCAACAATTGAATCAGTTGCGTTTTTATTCCATCACTGATATGGGTCCCAATGTTGACCTCTTTCAATTCTTGACCCTGCCCCAAATTCACGGTCTCCAATTCTTCTTGATACGGTTGGAGTAGACGAGCTTCTTGATCTAGCAGTCTTTGCAGATCCGGAGAGATGGTCTCCTCATCACTGTCCAACTCAACCCATTCACCTTCGGCTTTCGGATCCCGATCGGAGCGAACAATCACAGACATAATTATTTATTGGTTCTGTTTAGGTTTAGAGTTTATTAATATTAATGAGAGAGAGAGAATAGAACAAAATGAAAGAATAATGTGTGAAAGATGCCTCTTTATTGATATATGTATGTAAAACTGTACAAAACCCTTTATTTACATGAAAAGGTCCTCATGATCTCGGGTACTGATCATGAGTCCCTAAAAGAAAAAAATGTGGAGGGGCCCTATCATGGCTTGCCCTTCTCTCTACTCCTGCTGCGGTAGAGGATTCTTGCTCACGTCGGGCGCCGTCGAATCGAAAGTGACCCACCCAGCATCGATAAGGTCTTGGACCTTATACTTGAGAGCTCTGCAGTTCTCCGTTGAATGCCCTGGTGCCCCCGAATGGTATAGACATTTGTCTTGTGGATTGTACCAATCGGGGTAAGGTGGATTCACTTTCTTTGGTGGAATGTAAGCTATAAGACGCGCCTCCACTAGCTTCGGCAGGAGATCGCTATAAGTGGTCGGAAGTTTATCAAACTTCTTCACAGAGTTGTTTTGCGATTTGCCTGACTTCGAAGCGGAAGAAGATGGAGAAATGGTTACAGCGTTGACTCCTCCTTCTTTCTTCTTCCCAAAGGCCTTCTTAGCTTCATATGGTTGGGAAGGCTTAGCCAGCTTCCCACTTTTAAGTCCTTGTTCCACCCTTTCTCCAATGGTGATGATGTCCGAGAAGAGTGTCGTTGTGTTCCCTATCATTTTATCGTAATAGGGACCAGTCAACGAGTTGATGAATAAGGACACCGTCTCCTTATCCGACAGCGGGGGCTCTATCTGTGCCGCCAACTCCCTCCAACGTTGGGCGTACGCCTTGAAGGATTCATCGTTATTTTTACTCAAGGCTTGAAGATCAGACCTATCGGGTGTTAGGTCGATGTTGTATTTATAGCGCTTGAGAAAGGCGTCGGCCAACTGCCTCCATGTATGTACTAGATTTCCATCTAGCTGCATATACCAGTTGAGTGCAGTTTCAGCCAAGCTCTCTTGAAAGCAGTGGATCAAGAGCTTTTCATTTGTGGCATATGCAGCCATCTTGCGACAGTACATGGTGAGATGACTTTTGGGGCAAGTCGATCCCACGTACTTTGGGAAATCCGGCACTTTAAATTTAGGAGGGAATTGAATGTCCCTCACTAAGCACATGTCGGCGGCATCTTTGATGTCAAAATCATGCCCCTCCATAGCCCTTAGCCGATCCTCGAGGGCGTGGAATTGTTCCTTTGATACTTCGGGCTCTTTAATCATAATTCCAGCCCCAAGGGGCACAGCGTGTGGAGGATCTTCTTCATGCTCTTCCTCCTCTCCCTCATGATGGGACCCATGATCACTGTGATGAGATCCATGGATGTTGTGATGACGCATGAGTTCCATCATTTGCGCCATTTGGTCTTTGTGAAAGCTCGGTTGTGAGCTTTTTGTTTTGCTCTTCCAATGCTTCCATTTTCTTGATCTTCTTTGCGCGTGTGAGGACAGAGAGATGACCAGCCACTTTCTAAAATGAATTTTTTAATCTAATTAGTTTATTCATGAATACGCTCTTGACATGAGCTTGATAACCCTCCATTTTTAAGGCGCTGCCTTTTTAAAACAGAGTGTTACTACCCTCCTTGACTTATGATCTCTCCTCAACGGAGAATCTCGATAATTATGGGTCTCTTTTACTCATGTCAAGAGGTATTGGTGAACCTAGAATGCATGGTTTATGAGGATGCATGATATCTTTATTGGTAATGATGTACATGCTCCTCACTTTTATTATATTTTCACACATGGTCTTTCCTCTCATGTCATGGTTTTTTCATGCATGGGGATTATTCTTTAGACCTTATCACGAGGTTATTTATTAATGCACAAACAATTGCACATAAGCATTTACACAAACAATTCACTCATCCACGAACAGTCACGAGCGAATCACGAGGTAGGGGTATCCTGCAGAAATGGTGCATATTCAAGGTAGGTTCTAACTGTTCTCACCAGTCCAAGGCCCCCAAGGTGCCCCCATTATAGGGACCCAATTCCTCTCATCGTAGGTCGATGGAAAGCTCCAACGCACCGTCGGACTCAAGTTCATGGTTATCACCTTGAGTGATGTTTTCCGACAACGGTCTACGGGCACCTATAGACCCATTCGACAACCGGCCGTACTAACATCCACTCCCTATGGTTAATCACTCATGCCCCCGGGTATAGAGGGAACTGTTGTGTGCAAAGGTTTGTGTGCAGTTTTTATTTCAAACAATTGCGTAAATTTAAAAATACAACAGTTATTAAAGCCAAATAGATAAACATGTTATCATACAAGCAAGGGGTAATAAAGTAATTTTAACTATTATTTGTTAAAAACAATCTGTCACTAAATGGGATTGACTCTCGAAGCTTCCCCAGTGGAGTCGCCATCTGTCGCCACCGGCCCGAAACGGGCTTTCGGCTGTCGCGAAGACGGTCGAGCTCGCTTTTATTTTAGTTTTGAAAATGTATTGGATTATTAGAACGACTTGTTCTCAAACTGAGACCTTGTCGATCTTATCCAATTTATTTATTAAAAGTCTCACCAATCCATGTTAATCCCAAGCGGGACCCTCCATAGATTAGTGGTTTTCGTAGTAAAAGGGTTCATGGAGTCACCACCAATGTTTTACTCAAAACATTGGAAAAAGGGATAAGGCAATCGATTCAAAAATCGACTTCGGCCATTACAACCAGAGTCGGGTAAGGGAGTCGGTTACGCGTGAGGAAGGTGTTAGCACCCCACAGCGCCCCTTTCGGGTTCCCTATGATAGATTATTTCTAAAATAACAATATAAAATTACTAAATTACCCCTATTTATTATAAGCGATTATAAATTAACTATCTACATGATGACAGTTAAATATGCACACAGAAAGCAGTAAAAGGAAGGATTTTGAAGAAGAAACCTTTGAAGCGTGCTTTTTATATATTTCGTAAAACTGGGAAGCTTTTTGGCGTTCCCTCGCTCTACAAGCCCGCTCGCTCCCTTCCTATAAAATTTTAACTATGGAAATCCGGAGGATTTCCCTTCGACTAGGTTCGATCCTCAAGCAAAATGGCTCGGGGCTCAAGAACTTCGTCGGATCAACTCTCCAAGTGATTTCTAGGGCAGAACACTGCTCAAAAACCCCAGAATACTCAAGGAGAGGGTTAAAACTGTGTGTAAAAGTGTCTTATGACGTCAAAATGACGCCATATTTATAGGGAACAGGCCCAATACGGGCTACAGAATCAATACGGCCGTATTGAAATTTTTGAACTTCAATACGGCCGTATTGAATTCAATACGGCCGTATTGAAATTCAGAAATTTCAGTGCGCCCGTATTGAGTTCACTGCGGCTGTATTGAAGCTTCAATACGGCCGTATTGACTTCAGTACGGCCGTATTGAAGTTTCAGAAACTTCAATACGCCGTATTGAGTTCGCTGCGGCCGTGTTGAAGCTTCAATACGGCCGTATTAAGTTTAGTACGGCCGTATTGGGCTTCATTCCCTCCACTTCCTTATTTTAAGCTACTCTAAGACCTCTAAACCTATATATAGCCATCCTATGGTCTTCTAGGAGTCCTTCTGGCTGACTTTCCTTCGATCTTTGAGGGTCTTCGAGTTTTATTTCCGACCCGGACAATTTTAGGGGTCTACAGTGAGCTACTAAGAGCCACTTAATAACCAAGCCTTTTCAAGTGGAAATCACTAAACTCCTTTGTGGTATCTTTGATTCCCCAAAACTTTTCACAAAATTTTTTGAATGCTTTTTCACAATTTGTTTGTTTTTGAGACTAAACTAAACGTGAGCAAGTAAATCTACACAAGTCTAGACGAATTTAAGCAACTAAGTAAACACAATTAAAGTTCAAAACACTTGAAGGAAGCAAGGATAATCAACTAGTCGGTTTGCCCTAGGTGGAAGCTTGAAACATATGAAATTTTCAAGCCACTTCCACTAGTACTACACGTGAGAATACTAACAAGGAGTTAGATATACCTGACCAGCTTCTTAATACTCCCTCCAAGCTTTACAAATTGATTTTAAAATACAAGAGAGATTGCAAAATTTAAACTAGCCTAGAAAGCAATAAATGGCGGTTTTGGTGACCAATTAGTGACGGTTTTGTGTTCAACTTTTCTAACACTTGTTTAAGTGTCTTAATCCGCCACTAATCCTTCAAATTTGATGCTCCTGGACCTGCAAAGAATCACAACAAAAGAGGTTAATGGTGGCTGCCTCACAAGGTGAAAGGAATGGTCACTCAAGTGAAGGAAGTTTAGGAGAAGTTTTGGTCACTAATTTAGGTCAAATTTTAAGGTCTTAATGTCCAAACTTTTCCTACTCTTTGTTGAGCAATGCTTGATCCTTGAGCAAGGATTTGAGGCCACTTCCAGCACATGGAAATTATTGAAAGAAAACTAGACAAGCAATAGAAGCACAATTTGAAAAGCTTATACCAAAAGTTAAGAGTAATATGTATATATGACAAGACTCAAAGAGGTCCAACAAGTAAAACTGGAAAATAAGACTACAAATAAAGCTAGCACTCAGTTAGGAATGTTCCTAGATAGGTACTAGAATAGATGAACAAAACAACAAAATTTTTTTGAAAGCAATTGGATAAATATAGAACAAATAGTAGTCAAAACAATAACAAGGAATCAAATGAATTTTTATCAATGAACACCTCTCGGCTTTTTCACTTTAAAATGCTTTCTCTATTTTTTTTTAATTCTTTATTTTTCTATATTCAAGTTAAGAGTCCAGAGAGTATATTTGCCTTTTGTTTCAAATTTTTCTAAGATTCCAAGCTATAGAAACCGTGACTACAAGTTAGACAAAAATTAGGTCAAAATTCAAGTAAATTTGAGAAACTAGTGCACTAGTCTTTAGGTTTTGGTTTGGATTCCTTTTGAACTCTTTTTCTTTTGAACTCTAGGTCTTTTCTTTTGTTTTAGGCTCTGTTTTATCTCTGTTTTCAGCCTCTAATTTTTTTAAAATTGAATCCACAAGAAAGAGTGCACTAGAAGTAGAATTAAGCACTTGAAATTTTGAGTAAAATTTTTTTATAAGATTTTCAATGGAAAGTGATTTGAAAACTTAAGAACACAATGGAAACCTAACTCTAAAGAAACTTGCTAGGACTAATAGCAAATTATGAACACAATAAGGTAAAAGAAAAAGCACATATAGGTAGGCAAAAGAGAAGCAAAACCGAGAGCAATATGTAGACACAAAGTTCAAAATAAAACTAGGTTAAACATGCTATTCAAGGAATTTGCAACATATAAAGACTAAACACAAACTTCTAAGACAAAACATAGATTCAAAACCAAAATCTAAATGCAATGCATGAGGTCCAATCCCGGACACATACAAGGAATGGAGAGACTCAAAATAAACTCAAAATAAGCACAAGCAAATAGTTCCTAAAACATTGATTGTGGAAGAAAATCAAGAACACTTAGATCCGAATAGAAACTCAAAGAAGACAAGAAGAACACAATGAACAACACAAATTCGGACACAAAAAGATGAAGCACTTATCTCCTTGAAGAACCTTGCTCTTGATACCAAAATTGATGGAGAAGGTAAGGAGGAGTGATGAATGTTCTTCTCCTTAGCTCTCCTTATGCACGGATCTTCTTCAAGGAAATAGAAACCAACGTGATGAACACTAGATGGAGGAGATTCTCGGATAGGAAGAAGGCTTAAGCCTTGGATGGAAGCATCCAAGCTTAAGGTGCAAGGGAAAGCTCACTTCAAAGAGGAGGAAATCCAAGAAGGGTTCCTAAGGTGAAGCTTTCTCTCATGGTGACTCTTGAACAAAATTTGGCTGAATAAGCTCTCAAATTTCATTATTCTCAAAATTGAATACAAAGAGTGAAGGAAAGGCTTAAGTATGCACCGAAAATGTGACACTTAGGCGCCTAAACTTAAGGCTCACAATTTGGCGCCTAAAGTTTGAATTCAAATTTGAAATTTGAATTCAAACTTTGGTGCACATGTGTAAGTCCGAAAATTTAGGTACCAAGGTGCATTTAGGTTTGATTTGAGAGTGATTTAGGGTTAATTTGAGTGGCACATGTTCAGCCACCCATGGTGCTAAACATGTGACTCAAATGTAACTTAAATGACTTCCAAATTAAACCTAATTTAACCTAATTAGCATACTTTAGTATTCCTTGTATTTTCCTATTCTAATGACCTAATTACATTGGTCAAACAAATACAATGGAAAGGAAAAATTACAAGAATGAAAATGAGCCCAATATTGGGTACCAAAAGCCCAAAGGCCCATGAAGCCCAAAACTAGGCCCAACAAGCCTAAAACCTAAAATGCTACTCTATGTGGTCCAAAATACAAGACCAAAATATATGATACCTATACTAACATGATGTATACAAAACATATGAAAATAGCTATAACAAAATATAGCCCATGAAAAGTTCAACTTGGGCCTTCCCAGGCCCATCAGGCCCATTGGGCCCTGACTGGCCCAAACCTTCATGTCTAGCCAACTCCTCTTGGCTCCTTCAATATGTCACCTCTTGCCTTCCTAGGCATGATTTCATCATCTATCACCTGGCACCTCCGTCCTCGGAGTCTCCAAGACCTCGGTGGCCTTGCTCGCCTACAAAAATAACACATTTCCTTTTAAGATAAAAGGAAAACAGATGAACAAGACAACAAAGGAAAGCCACGGGGTACACTACTTACCTCAGCAACGTGGTGGCCTGCTTGGTGGCCGGAGTCACCACATCGGCAACCTGAGCGGCCTGCCCAGCAGCCTGGGTCGCTGTCTCAGCAGCATCCCCTGCCTACAGAAGACGGCCCTATGTCAAAAGACAGAAAAGCACAACGAAAGACAAAAAAAAAGCCAAAGAGACAGGGTAATCGCCGCCTCGGTAGGTTGAGCAACCTTCTCAGCAGCCTGAGCCATCTCCTCAGGAGCCACTTTAGGGACCTCCACGGACGGCGGAGGGCTCCCAGTGAGATCAATCGCATCAGCGTCGGCGGCCCCCGAGGTCACCTCCTCGGCATCTGGAGGGGCAGAAGTTCCCCCGACCTCCTTCTCAGCCCTCTTCCTTTTTCTGTTTATTTTCAGAGGGGAGACCTCCTCCTCTTGAGGCTCGGGGACCTCAATTTCAGCAACATTGTAGCGATGCTTCAGCTCTCGCCACTTGTTCTTCCCCATGATGCCTGCAAACAGAAAATAAAACACATCAGCAAAAGAAAATTACACGAACCCTAACAACCTAGGGAAAACGGAATACTCACTCTCTAAGCCCCTCTCCCTGTGCGCCGAGTTTGCAAGCGACATGACGAGCTTGCAATCTAGCGGGCGAGGAAGCGCTAAAAGGTTCTCAATGGCAGCCGCCTCCGAAGTCGTCAACTCCAACGACCCCACCCCGTGGATCCTAGACGGGGCGGAGCACCAATAGAGTGGAAACTTTGGGAGCCCGCCGAAATAAAAGGCCCCATCTTCCAGCGGACGACATCCACAAGAGCGACCCAGAAAAACTCTTGTTTGAAGTTTTTGTATGACTGGGAGAAGAGAGTGAATAAACCCCCATCTCTACTCCCACTCAGAGATAGTATGCCACAAGGCGGAATGCCTATTTTCATTTGGTAAAAGTGAAGGAAAACACGAAGAGACACCTCTATCCCTAGGACTATACAAAGGACTTGAAAAGCCCGCAAAAAACCCCAACTATTTGGGTGAAACTGGCAAGGAGCCGAGTTGATGAAGTTCAAAGAATCACACTCAAGCTGAGTGAAAAGAAGACAGACACCCAGGTCCCTGAAGAAACACTGGTAGACATAGAAATGGGGAGGGTCAGTAGACCTCCCCATGTACACACCCTCACCGGCCTGACAAGGTTCAAGCCGGATCATCCGGGAAATGGAAGGGTCACAAATATGATGCGTCCTCCTAACCGCATTGACCTCAACAAATGACTAAAAGACGCTTGGGGTCTCCCCCACCTCGCACCGGACCCAGTCGTAGCCAGGGATACCCGGGATGAGGTCCTTGGACGGAGGCGGATCTTTCTTTTTGGCGGCAGCCCCCTTGGCATCCACTGCCTTACCTCGCGCCTTGCCCCTACCTCTAGCAGGCGCGGAAGAACCAGCACCACCACCAACCATTGAAAAATAGAAAGACTCGAAGAAGATTGGGGAAGAGGGAAAAAGAAAACTGTAGAAAAGAAGTACCTGGTACTCTTCCTCAGAAAATAACCCTAACAATGACTGGGTTACTGAAAACGGCAGCGAAAATAGTGAAAATGGAGATGGAGGACGAACGAAAGCAAGAAGGTAAAGAGAACTATCGTACTCGAGAAGCCAAAGAAAGGAAGAAAGTAAAGTGAATGGGAAGGGGCACGAGAGAGAGAAATAAAAGGTTTTCCCCAAATTTTAAAACAGTTGGGACACGTGTCGGCCAGGGGGCAGAACTGATGACACATTAAATGAACCCCATTATGGCAAATGCAAACCATCATTACATAACCACCATTCCCATTAACGCGCCACTTGCACGTTTTCGAAAATGGCCAGTTATAACACATGGCATCCCAACAGGCAGGCGTACGCGAAGGGTCACAAACACTTGACAAGCTCGGTCTTAAACTCCTCGACCCACGGTCTTCGGAGCTCGGGGGGCTAGTGTACTATCCATACTGCCATGCTGAGCTCGGGCTCGACATCACAGTGCGACGTAACCTCGGGTACGCGCTAAAGGACCTCGGCTTAGACGAGATACACTATCTAATCAGATCATAACTGATCTGAGGAGATCTCGCTCTAGACGAGATCCGCTATCCAATCATATTATAACCGATCTTAGGCCCAAGGCCCAACGCAACCCTAACTCACACTAAGGTACGTGCATTACTTATACGAGACTCATACTCATACAAACCCTAACTTTAGCATCGGAGTCTCTTTTGCAGGTACCACCCCCATCTTGGAGCACCAAGCGTACCAGTGAAGGAGGCTCGCCGATCTTACCCAGCGGATCATCTCTACGACAGATCTCCGGTAAGAACATATATATATATATATATATATATATATATATTAGATGTCACACAACTTAATTTCTGTATTACACAAGCTTTATATTAAAATTTAAAAATAGATTGTTATACTGCATGTAGTACCTGTACACGTAGAAGACATTTGGTTCAATCAAAAAAGTTATGAAATACCAATAATGCTATCATATGAAGAATGTACAGAATAAGTCATTGCTTTAGACAAAGATGATACTGCATTATTAGATGATTTCACTTGCAAGTAGATGACAAAATTCATATAATCAAGAAAAACGATAAAGTTTTTCAAGATATCTATAATGAGGAATAAAATTTAGCTTTATAATGACTTTGATGGAGTTAAATGTTTTGATATTTGAATGAATAAAATAGTTGGGTTGATGTCCTTTTTTTCTTTTTTCTATCTATTTTATTATGATGAAAAACAACAAACTCATAAGAGTATGATGTTACAAACAATACTCACTTGTTAAAAGGAATTAAAACTTCTATATTAAAACACTTATATTATGTTTCAAATTGTTAACCATATGATAAATATTAAATGATTAAAATAACATCATGTTAAATCCAACAGAATCCAATAGATGACACAAGTTGGACTATGTACCAAAAACTTAAAAATAAGCAAATCTGTTTGAACTCTAGATGGAATTATTAATCTCAACAAATTCTTCTTTACCTATCATGGTAATGTTGATTTTTTTTTATCATTATACCAACACACACGATCACCAAAAATAAATGATTGAAACAACCAATATATCAACACAAATCACTCAATGAATTATTCATTAACAAAACTAACTTAAATTAATCAATAAAAAAATAACAGTGACATCATAAACCATGAAATTGTAGAAGTAACATATAGGAACATTAAAAAGACTGTTGACAAACTATAAGATAATATACATAGATAAGAAAAAAGGTTAAAAAAATTTAATGACAAATCTATACAGCTAGTGTTACAATTGTTATAAATATTGCAAATCGAACATATATCAAAATAATAGGTTTGATTAACTAATGTGTAGACTATTATGAAAATCTCTAATCTTTATGAATCATCATAATTCAAACAAAAAGAACATGAAATAATGGATAATGTCAACAAAATAATTTCATTTATATTTTCTAGTATACTTCTTTGTAAACAATATTTTTTTTTTTGTAAAATTACATTCATTTGTCTTCTCATCACAAATTAAAATCTTTAAACTAGATCTCGATTTTACCCTAGATATTGCAACATACAATTGACCATGAGAGAATACTGGTTTAGGGAGATAAATACCAACATGACCTAGTGTTTGTCCTTGACTCTTGTTTATCGTCATTGCAAAATATATACATAATGGGAATTGTCTACTTTGAAATTTCATTGGAGTCAAATTATCATACGGAATTAAATTCATGCGAGAAAATGAAAACCTTTTTCCCTGCATGACTTCTTGTGATCATTGTTGCACATATCACATTAACTCCTAATTCATCCACAATTGTTCTATTACATAAACCAGTAGATATATATGTCAAGGTTTCTCATAATCATTATTGGAACCCTCTCTTTAAAATCAACCTATGTTCTAGAATTCCTAAACAACTAATATCATTTAAAAATTCTGTAGTTAACCAATTTAATTGAATATTAGAATCCAAATTAGCTTCACAGATTGTGTCAGAACTAAGGTATATTTTTTCATCTCCAAGAATTTTTGACATCACATATTCATTCACCATGTCAACAATCTCCAATTTTGGTGTGATAATTGCCTTGTCCTTAAAAAAATGAACAGAACCTAAGTTTTGCAGCAAATTTGGATAAGTATGAGATACAATCTCACCAATAAGATCACAATCATAAGGAAGTAAAAAATAACAGGAATTTAAACAATAGATTCACCGTCATTATATTCTCCAACATTTAATATCCATTCAGCAAAAGATTTCATATGTTCATGTGACTTTTCATCATGACCAATTTGTAACCTCATGTTTTCCTTCAATGTGAGCACTTTGTAATGCTTTCAAAGACGTGAAAAGTTAATGGTTGCCATCACTACATCTGCTCGACTTCCCCTCAGAACAATTGATAAAATTTGTCTGAAATCACCACCAAGAACAACCACTTTTCCACCAAATGATTTTTCCATACTACCATTAATCTTAAAATCTGATGATGTCTTTCATCGAACAGTCTAGGGCTTCAAATGCCAATTTAGTAACCATTGGAGCTTCATTCCGTATAATCAAGCTTGTACGTTGTAGTAGCTCAACCTTTGGACTTCTTGCCACTAAAATTTTACAAAGAAACTTATTGATAAGTGCTATGATTTCATTAAGTTTATAGGCTAATTTTAAGCACTTATAACAATTTTCTTTGCTTTAGATCTTGTTTTTAACTCAAAAAATATCTAAATCGTTAGGTGATCACATTTTGTCTTTGAATCTTCTTTCTAGGTAACTTACATGTATTTGACTGTTGTTTTGTAGTTTAGGAGAAAGCTAGGAAAAAAAGAAGGAAGCCAAGGACAAAGTGGTGAATTCAAAACATAAGGAATTTTTGGTTAAGTCTCCAGGCTAAGCCTCAGATCCACACTTAGCCTCAGCTTGGCAGAGAATCATTGGAACAAACTTCAATTCTCAAGCTGAGCATGTAATTGGCGCTGAGCGTGAGAGTCCCAGAATATCATTTCTCTCCAAACCTAATTCACGCTTAGCGTGAATTATGCTGACATGTCATTATTCACATATGACTAAAGCTTTTATGACCTAAAAGAGGAATTTTCGAGGATAGAAGGGGGAGGATCATTCTTGGAGTTTGTGTGCCGGCTGGAGAGCTCTAGAACCTTCACGATCAAGCTTCTTCCTTTCTTCATTATTTTGTAGAGTTCTACATGTCTATGTGTAGCTAATCTCACCCTTATTGGGGTTTGATGTAACTAAACCCATTCTCATGTGTAAACTCTAAGTAATCAATCTCAATTGTTATTCAATTTTATTACTCTGTTTCTGTAGATAATGCTTGTTATGGCTTGATCACCCTTAACTTGAACTTGAGGTTTTTAAGAGATTGAGAAATGATTTTAAACCTTTAACTTGAAATAGAGAAGCTAATGGTTCTTATTACTAGAGATAGAGTAAATGTCATTGGTCTTTCTTAAGCTCTGGTTTTTAAAACTAGTTTCTTGGTTAAACTATGTAAGAGATTGATAGTTTAAGTTAGCAACTTAGATGCCAACTTGTAAGAGATTAGGGTTAGTTATTTTTTTAGTGTGATTGATAAATTCTGAATGATAACTATTGTGAGCTTAGTGATAACCATGAGAGAAAGGTTTAGTGAAGTCAAAACCCAACATTCATTAATATTGCTTTGGAATCAGGTTTTTCACCCTAAGTGTTTTACAAAAATACCAAAAAGAATTCTTATTGTTTGCTTACGTTATTTACTACAGAAAATCAAACTCTTATTTCTTTTTGGTAGCTTAGTTAGTATAATAAGTGAAATTGTAAAGTGTTGTGCAAGTACCTTGGGAGACGATACTCATAATTTCATTGAACTACTTATACAATTTGGTACACTTGCCAAGGGAGATAACACTTATGTTTATTAGCTTTGAGAAAAGTGAATTAAATTTTCTCTTCAAGGCAACTGGTTAAGTTTGTTGCTTTGACTTCTTGTTTATGTAATTTTTGCTATAATAGAGGTGTGTGTGTTCCTTTGTTCCTAAATCTAATTAAGCCAAGCCTACATCTACTAATACTTCCTTGTTGGCCTATTTCATTGCTATTTTAATTGAAATGATTTAATTTGAATTTTTTACTTTACTTCTCAAGATACTTGAATAATGAGGAAGCTAAAATATCAAAAACTGATAATGATGGTTGGCTACATACTGGAGACATGGGCCGTTGGATAGGGATACTACTCTAGAAAATAGAAACTATAAATCTGTGTTATGGTGGTGGTTAGACTTAACCAAAATAGGAAGTCAGCCTAATAATGCTCCAATGTGGTTCTGCAATAATGTGAGAAGGAAAGTGAGAAATGGAGAAAAAAAATAAAGTTTTGGCATGACACTTGGTTAGGGGTTGTTTCTCTCAAAGATGCATTTCCAAGACTTTTCCTTTTGTCTCACAATAAGGATGCAACATTGCAGAATTAGGGGAATGGGTAGGAAATATTTGGAAATGGAGATGGTTATGGAGGAGAGAGATGTTCATTTGGAAGAAAGTGCTACTTTCATATTTGACAAAGTTGGTAAGAGACCATTCAATTAAGAAAGGACGAAACTGATTATTGAGTGTGGATGGAGGAAAACAAGGGAACTTTTACAAAAAAATCAACATATAATCTTTTTTCCAATCAAGCGCAATCTCCACAATTTTACACTGATAATTCAACACAATTCAAAAAGTTGTGGAAATGTCCAATGTCAAATAAAGTGAAGGTTTTCTCTTGGCAGTTGTGGCTGTGAACTTCTTTAAATTTGAATGATCAAATAGGATCTTAAAATTCATAGTTTTCACATATAAGATTAGATAGAAACACTAACCTTGATCCATGATGAGATTAATGACTTTGAATCTTGTAGAATTTGTAAGAAGAATCTTTTCTATCTCTTTCTCTTTATCTTTTCTTTGTACTCTTTGTTTATTGATGGTAATTTTAAGAGACAAACTTTCATAGGCAGAGATAGGGACTATTCATGTCCTTCCATTATATATATATCTATATCTATATATATATATATATATATATTGTTTCCATCAAACAATATACCCCTTCATTAAAACATAATAATTCCTTCCCAAAAGTCATATCCTTTCATTCAAAATAATTGAATAATATATTCCCAAAAGTCATATCCTTTCATTTGCCACACACATGAGACATTAATTTCTTACATTCCCCCACTTGGCTCATGTGACAAAATACAACATCATAGTTTAATAAAATATCAATCATAATGCGCATTAACAAGAATAAACGTATCATATATTTATGATATCATAAGTCATAATTAAGAACAAGAACTAATAAGAGTCATGGAAGTTGTACATCACTTATTTGACATAGTCCCTTCCATGTACTACTATATTAGCCTTCTTCCAAACATGACACTTTAATAGGAAGTACATAATTTGTATAACAATAATGTCAATTTCAAAGACATAAACTATTTCCAATATTAAAATTCATACACGTGCACATAAGTTTGAAAATAGAAAATATTCAGAAACTTTTTCATTAGCGAGCTCAGAGTGTCAAACATACAAGACATTACAATAATTTTCAACATTCGCTAGCTAACATAATGCCTATATTTACAACATGACCAGTAAATGTCTTGGGTGGTAACCCTTTAGTTAAAGGATCTACAATCATAAGATTAGTGCTAATGTGTTCTATTGACACTTTATATTTCTGAACCTCTTCTTTAACGGAAAAGTATTTTAATTCCATATTGTAGACACCCAATTTCGTCCGGGGGGCATACAAACAAGATAGGAAATCAGAGGGCCCAAAAACCCAAATTAACTTTTTTTTAGTGGCCCGGAACGGGCCGTTCCAAAATTGGAACCCGGAACGGGCCGTTCTCGAATTGGAACGGGCCGTTCCAAGGCTTCCTCAATGGCCTAAAAATTGTTATATGGAACGGACCGTTCTAGACCAGAACGAGCCGTTCTGAAATTAGAACGGGCCGTTCTGGTTCCCCGGAACGGGTCGTTCTGATTTCAGAACGGGCCGTTCTAGGGTACTAAAATGGGGCATAACGTTCGGATTCGGAACGGGCCGTTCCGAATCCAGAACGGGCCATTCCTGCCCACATCTGATGCCTATAAATAGAGATCTCGGGCATAGTTCTCAGGGCGGCCAGAGAAATTTCGAATAAGACTCCTTTGAGCACGAAAATTCTCGATCTCTCTCCCTTTTATTATATTTCTTGAGATTTGTGTCGCCTCTCTATATTCTCTCTCTCTTCTATTGTATTTCTTGAGTGTTGTGAGGCAATTGTAGTGCGAAAGGTTGCCACAAAGCACCTTAAATCTCCTTATTTTGAAGATTCAATAGAGCTCATTCAAGAGGTATTTCAGTTAATTTCTTTCTCTCTTTTTTATTTCTTATCTATAATAATTATTGTTATAATAAAAATAATCATGTAGACATTTTAGGGTTAATTGTATTATTTAAATTTCAAGTATGTAAATAGTTATTAATAAAGGGGATTTAATATTTAATTTATTATTTCTTATCACATTAACTTCATCATAGGGTACCGATTGAGGGCGTTGTAGGGGTGCTTAATACCTTCCCTGCACGTAACCGACTCCCGAACCCAATTCTGGCTATCAAGGTCATTATTGAATTTTTAAAAAACCTTTTCTTTTTCCAATGTTTTTGAGTAAAACATTGGTGGCGACTCCAAGAACCTATTTTAAAACCATTAATTAAGGATTAGTCTGGCGTCCGGGCGTTCCTTAGTTGATGAGATCTTTAAAGGGATGTCTAAACCGTTAGTCGCGAGATCGAAAATTTTTGGGTTGCGACAGATGGCGACTCCGCTGGGGATGTTTAAAGAGGGTCAGGCCCATTTAATTGATGAAGTTAATAAAATAAAAATAATAATTTAAATATTTCTCCCCCTTTACTTTGTTTGCTTCGTTTGTTTGGCTTTATTATTTGTATGCTTATTTAAATTCCGCATATGTTTGAATTAACAAATAGCACACAAACCATAGCACACAACAGTCCCCCTACACCTGGGGGCATGTGGGTATTAAACATAGGGAGTGGTTGACATACGACCGGCCCAAGTTTGGCCTTGGAGCCTGCGAGCCTTGTCGGAAATCACACTCAAGGTGATAACGGGTTACTCTAGCCTGAAATACTGCGACAGACCTTAGAGTTTGCCAGGTGACGGCGACAGAGATACTGTGTCCCTATAATGGGGGCACCTTGGGGGCCTTAAGACCAAAGTGAGGGTAATTAGAACTGCCTTATACAATGCACTTTTTTAACAAGGACCACAGACCATGGATGTATATGCGACTGTTTGTGGATTGTATGAGCATATGTTTGTTGCATTTTGTCTATTCAAATCATTCATTTATTTTTTATAATTCCCCTAAGGTAAAGAAAAACACAAAAAATTAAAAATGCATTATCATGTGAGAGAAAACCTGGCGTGAAAATAAGATTTGTGAGAAACATACATTCCTTCCTTTAGAAAAAGGGGGGCATCATGCATTTTCTACAAAATAAAAAAGAAAAAAAAAAGAGGGAATGTGCATATCATATATTTAGGATCACAAGGGGATTTGTATCAAAGACGAGAAATCAGTGTGACCTCTGTCACATCATAAAATATTATGAAGAGGAACACCGATAACTCACCTCTCGACAAGGATGAGTCATCAAGTCTTTGATAGAAACTCCCTTCATGCATTACCATTTAAATAAACTTGATAGGAAACTATCTTTTCCCTTAAAGGTGGCTTTTCAACATTCCATACTCACACGAGCTCAAAAGATAAAAGCTATGGAAGGCCTAGAGGAAAGAAATCGTGTTCTTAATGAGGAGCTTGAACAACTCAAAGAACAAATGGCTAGAATGCTTGAGGCCATGAATAAATTGCAGCACGATAATAGTACTAGCAACGTCGGTGATATTTCCAAAGATCATCTGAACGCCTGGGAAGAAAGACTGAGAGCTGTGGAAGGACACAGTTTTCACGTTCAAGAGGCTGCGGATATGTGTCTGGTGCAGGATATCCAATTCCCCGCCAAGTTCAAAATCCCTGACTTTCAAAAGTACACTGAAGCCAGTTGTCCAAAAGGACATCTAACAATGTACTGTAGGAAGATGGCAGCCTATGTGAGCAATGAAAAGCTCCTAATTCACTGTTTTCAGGAAAACCTTTCAGATGTTGCTCTCAATTGGTACATGCAGTTGGATGGAGGGAAGATCCAGACATGGAAACAGTTAGCCGACGCCTTTCTTCGTCGGTACAAGTACAACATCGACCTGGTTCCTGATAGGTCTGATTTGCAAAGCTTGAGCAAGAAGGGCGACGAGTCCTTCAAAACCTATGCATAGAGATGGAGAGAAACGGCTGCGCAAGTAGAGCCTTCATTATCTGATAAGGAGATGGTGACAATGTTCATCAATTCCTTAAGTGGACCCTATTATGACAAGATGATAGGGAACACTTCGACTCTCTTTACCGACATAGTCATTATCGGCGAAAGAGTCGAGCAAGGTCTGAAAAGTGGGAAGATAGGAAAATCCCCTGAAAGCCAAGGGTATAAGAAGATTTTTGGGGGAAATGAAATTAATGTTCTAACCTCTTCCGCTACTCCTCGAACGACCAAAGCATCACGAAAAGCAGAAAGGGAACTAGACAAAATTCCTATAAGCTACACAGAGCTATTCCCCCAATTGATGAAGGCATCCATGCTGGTAAGAACCCCACCACAAAGAAAGCAACAACCGCCTTACCCGCTATGGTATAGGCCAGAGGAAACATGCGATTATCACGCTGGGGCAGTAGGCCACTCCATAGAAAATTGCAAGGCTTTGAAATCTCGTGTACAAGAGCTTATTGACGCCGGGCAGCTCAAGTTTAAGGCCAACACAACACACATCAAGGAATGACTAGATGAGTAGCCATCTTGGAATGACAGTTGTTAGGGGCTCTTTTTTTTTTTCAAAAAAAAAAATAAATAAAAAAAAATTTTTGCTCAAACTCATAACCTTTGCCCACGGTCACGAGTTCAAAATAAGGGCTTGTACAATTTTTTTTTGCATTCATCAAATAATATACGTCATTTCATAGATCTCTTGTGATTATTCTTTTCTCTCTTGTGTTACACATCTAATTCCAAAATCAATCACCAGAAAAAAAAACAACAAACAAACAAACATGACTGAAGATAATAAAATTAATCAAAACTCTGAACATTTACGACGCATTGTCTGAGTCTAAGGTAGATAAGGAGATCACTTCTTCAAAACACACATAGATGAGAAAGTGATCAAATGCAGAACCATAAGATTCTCATTGCACAAAAGGAGTCTTACAAAATCTTCAACTCAATTTCGCTTGACAAAGGAAGCACAAATCTCAGTCCATAAAAGAACTCCCAATACTTATAGGCCGAGGCATCATCTTTATCCTTGGTGTATGCGACAAGGGCAGTGTTAATCATTAAAGGCACTAGTCCTCCAAGACCCAGATAGTAAGAGGTTTTGTCAAAGCAAAGAACTGTTATGCCAAAAAATATATCACTTGCAAAATACCGCTAGGATGAAAACTCGCGAAGGACATCTTAGGCAAAAAAAAAAAAAATCAAAATCAAAAGTTCCCGCTAAGACACGTCTTAGGAAAAAATTAGGGATTTAAAAAGAAAAATAGCAAGTGACAACTCCCATAGTTGAAAGCTAAAAGGCGGCTTGAACACTTCTACAAGGGGCCAAATTCTGCGAAGACTCTGCCTGAGACTCAGATATGTAGCTCAAGATAATTAGGAAAATGATTATAATAATTATCCAAGGAAATGTTTGTTTAAATAACTTAAACACTCACCTACCTCCACTATCCATTCATTCTAAATCATCCTACCTCCATTAACTATCCATTCTAAATCATGCTTTCTCGTCCTTTCTGTCTTGTCCAATCACAATGACGTATATTGTTGATGATTGTCAAAATTGAACATGTAAAAAAAATAAATAAATAAAAATGACCCGCTGGGATGAAAACCCGCAAAGGGCGTCCTAGGCAAAAATTAGGGAAAAAAAAAGTAAAAAATACCCGCTAGGATACATCCTAGGCAAAAGTTAGGGTTTCTAAACAAAAAGAAAAAAAAGAGCCCCAAAATGACTCAATACATCAAATGACCAATATGACTAATGTTGCGCATCGATCGAAGCAGTCTCTTCGTGAGAAGGAGAAAATGAGAGCCACCTTCTAAAAAAAAAGGGAAAGAAAAAAAAACAAAAATCAAAATATGCATTGCACGCATTCAAAATCATTTCACACACTTAGAAAATTTTCTTTATCAAAGGGGAATTATTCAAAATATGCAATAACTATCATCATGCATAAATAAGCATTCAACATTTTTTTGCATCTCAACAAGAAAAGCCAAAAAGGGAAACATAAGTTCCAATCGATATCATCCCAACAAGAGGAAAATGCAGCCCAAACTAGGGGCATCAACAATCATCAAAAAGGAAAGCATAAACAACCAGTCATCAACGAACAGAAAAAAAACCTACCTCAAGCAGGCACCTGGAGAGGCATCACAATACTCAAGTGGCAGAGGCAACACTGGAATCCCTGCCAGCCATCCACTTCTCTGCCCACCAACACAGGGGCACAACAAACATCTCCTGCCCATCCACCTAAGGCAGTCTTTCATTCCACAACCATCCATCAACAATTAAACAATCAGTCATCAATGAATAAAAAGGACTCAACATTGCGCCTGGAGAGGCATCACAATACTCACATGGCAAGGGCAACACTAGAATCTCTGTCACCCATCATTTACTCCTTTGGCCACCATCACAAGGGCACCACCTACCAGCAATCCTCGTCTTCATCAGACGTCCTCCCAAAGAAAAGGGGAATCGCATCATCATCATCAGCAGGCAGCCTGGAGAGGCCAGACATAATAATACTCATCATTTACTCCTTTGCCCACCATCACAAGGGCAGCACCTACTAGCAATCCTCGTCTTCATCAGACGTCTTCCCATAGAAAAATGGCAATCGCATCATCAACATCAGCAGGAAGCCTGGAGAGGCTAGGCATAATAATACTCAACATTCAGCAGGCGGCCTGGAGAGGCAGGCATAATAATACTCAGCATCAGCAGGCGGCTTGGAGAGGCCAGGCATAATAATACTCAACATTAGCAGGCGACCTGGAGATGCAGGCATAATAATACTCACAACATAGCAGGCAGCCTGGAGAGGCCGACACAACTTCACTCACAACGTCAGTAGGCGGCCTGGAGAGGCCGGCACAATAATACTCACAATATCAGCAGGCGGCCTGAAGAGGCCGACACAATAATACCCACAATATCAGCAGGCGGCTTGGAGAGGCCGGCACAACAATACTCAACATCAACAGGTTGAAGAACCGGATCTCCACCTCACTATCAAAAGAGAAACAATGGAGCTTCTCCTCGAAGACTAAAGATCAGGTGTACAGTTTGTCAACCTTGTTACCCAATAGAGTACGCAATCAATGCTCAACTGCTCTAAAGGGTGAGGATACAAGCAAATACATTTGTCCAAGGGAAGCAACGTAGAAGCATCAACACAAAGACGAGATGAAGACCCGGATGAAATGTCTACGTCTTTACTTGCCTTTGTAAAAACAACACAGCTATTCCAAAGGACAAGTAAAGAGGGGCAGCTGTAGACACCCAATTTCGTCCGAGGGGCATACAAACAAGATAGGACATCAAAGGGCCCAAAAACCCAAATTAACTTTTTTTTAGTGGCCCGGAACGGGCCGTTCCAAAATTGGAACGGGCCGTTCCCAAGTCCGGAACGGGCTGTTCCCAAGTCCGGAACGGGTCGTTCTCGAATTGGAACCGGCCGTTCCAAGGCTTCCTTAATGGCCTAAAAATTGTTATCTGGAACGGACCGTTCTAGACCAGAACGGGCCGTTCCAAAATCAGAACGGGCCGTTCCCAAGTCTGAAACGGGCCGTTTTGAAATCAAAACGGGCCGTTCTGGTTCCCCGGAACGGGCCGTTCTGATTTCAGAACGGGCCGTTCTAGGGTACTAAAATGGTGCATAACACTCGGATTCGGAACGGGCCGTTCCGAATCCAGAACGGGCCGTTCCGGCCCACATCTGATGCCTATAAATAGAGATCTCGGGCATAGTTCTCAGGGCGGCCAGAGAAATTTCGAATAAGACTCCTTTGAGCACGAAAATTCTCGATCTCTCTCCCTTTTATTATATTTCTTGAGATTTGTGTCGCCTCTCTATATTCTCTCTCTCTTCTATTGTATTTCTTGAGTGTTGTGAGGCAATTGTAGTGCGAAAGGTTGCCACAAAGCACCTCAAATCTCCTTATTTTGAAGATTCAATAGAGCTCATTCAAGAGGTATTTCAGTTAATTTCTTTCTCTCTTTTTTATTTCTTATCTATAATAATTATTGTTATAATAAAAATAATCATGTAGACATTTTAGGGTTAATTGTATTATTTAAATTTCAACTATGTAAATAGTTATTAATAAAGGGGATTTAATATTTAATTTATTATTTCTTATCACATTAACTTCATCATAGGGTACCGATTGAGGGCGTTGTAGGGGTGCTTAATACCTTCCCTACACGTAACCGACTCCCGAACCCAATTCTGGCTATCAAGGTCATTATTGAATTTTTAAAAAACCTTTTCTTTTTCCAATGTTTTTGAGTAAAACATTGGTGGCGACTCCAAGAACCTATTTTAAAACCATTAATTAAGGATTAGTCTGGCATCCGGGCGTTCCTTAGTTGATGAGATCTTTAAAGGGATGTCTAAACCGTTAGTCGCGAGATCGAAAATTTTCGGGTTGCGACACATATGTTTAGCACTTTTAGAATACTTGTTGTTTCTAGAAAAGAAGACTGCTACGGAAGTATCACAATAAATTTTCAACGGCTTGGCAATACTTTTGACTACACCAAGTCTTGAAATAAAATTCAGTTACCATTTAACCTGAACCATGGCCTCAAAGCATGCCACAAATTCAACTTTCATAGTGGATGCAACAGTGATTGACTGCTTCACACTTTTCCATGAGATAGCTCCTCCAGCCAACATAAACAAATAATCGAATGTAGATTTTCTTGTATCTACACATCTGGCAAAGTCTGAATCTGAATATCCAATCACCTCAAGATGATCAGATCTCCTATAAGTAAGCATGTGTTCTTTTGTACCTTGCAAATATCTCAAAACTTTCTTTGCACCTTTCCAATAGTCTATACCAGGATTACTCTGGTATCTTCCCAACATCCCAACTGCAAAGCTAATATCTGGTATCGCACAAGTTTGAGCATACATTAAGCTCCCAACTATAGATGCATAAGGAATTTCTTCCATTTGTTTTCATTCCAAATCATTTTTTGGACATTGCATGAGACTAAATTTGTCTCCTTTTTGAATTGGAACGGGAGATGTTGAACATTTATCCATTCTGAATCTCTCTAAATTTTTATTAATATATGCTTTCTGAGACAAGCCTAGTAATCCTTGTGACCTATCCCAGAATATTTCTATTCCAATCACATAACTTGCCTCACCCATATCTTTCATTTCAAAATTTTTAGAGAGAAACTTCTTAGTCTCATTTAAAAGATCAAGATCATTAGTTGCAAGCAAGATGTCATCAACATACAAAACTAGAAAAATGAACTTACTCCCACTAACCTTTAGATATATACACTGATCAACAATGTTTTCCTTAAATCCAAAGGACATAATGGTATCATTGAACTTGAGATACCATTATTGAGAAGCTTACTTAAGTCCGTACATTGATTTCTTAAGTTTACAAACCATGTGTTCTTTTCCTTTCTTTATGAATCCCATTGGTTGATCCATATATACATCTTCCTCTAAATCTTCATTTAGAAAGGAGGTTTTCACATCCATTTGGTGTAGCTCCAAATTGTAATGAGCCACTAATGCCATGATAATTATGAGAGAATCTTTCTTAGAGACTAGTGAAAATGTCTCCTTATAATCAATGTCATCCTTTTGAGTAAATCCTTTAGCAACTAGTCTAGCCTTGTAACGTTCTAAGTTACCATGAGAGTCACGTTTGGTTTTAAAGACCCACTTGCAACCAACTCTCTTAAAACCTTCTGGTAACTCAACAAGGTCCCAAACCCTATTCTTTTCCATAGATTTTAACTCACCTTTCATGGCATCTAACCATTTCTCAGCATTATTGATAGAATCACACTAAGGCCAGGAAGACCAAGAGGTGATATTTTGAAAGAGGCAAGAGGAATGGGTTAATTTTGAAAATCCTAAGAGGAGTGGGCCTACTTTTGGGCCTTAGCTCCTACGTCTTTATTAGCATAAAATTTATTCCTATTTTTCCCCTATCTTTAAATTTCCCATTTTCACCCTTGTATTTTGGGTATCTTAGACATAGGATTTATTTTCTTTTGTATCCATTTTACCCTTGTATTATGGGGTATCTTAGTCATAGGATTTATTTTCTTTTGTATTTCCCATTTTACCCTTGTATTATGGGGTGCTTTAGATCACATGTTTTTAATTTTGCGCTAAGGAATTTAATTAGGGAGCTAAACACATTTTTGGTGGTGTTTGGACCTATTTTTGGACTTAGAAAGGCTTAGGCCCAAGTGGAGGGCAAAGGTTGCATGGTTTTATCATGTACCTAGATGTAGCCTAACTAAACCCAAAGATTCCATCCTTGGCCACCAAGTTGCATCTAGGGTTAATTTGGGTTTCATTTGGTGTGCATTTGGCATTGTAAATTTCGGCCAATTAAACCCTATATGCAATCCTAGATGCCTCCCACTCCTATAAATACCCTAGACATCACACCTTGTAAATACTTTGGATATTGAATATAAAGAGAGCCTTTTGTGCCTTTATATCTTTCCTTAGTCACCCTTGGCTATTTTTGGCCAAACCCTACCATCTCCACCTTGAGAGAAACAACCCTAGAAGTGGCTGTCATCATCATGAAGTGAGCCAACCCTAGAGTACCCTCCTCAAGAATTTCCTCAAACACCTTCTACCCAACCTCCAAACACTTC
Source organism: Cajanus cajan (assembly GCF_000230855.2). NCBI lineage: Eukaryota > Viridiplantae > Streptophyta > Magnoliopsida > Fabales > Fabaceae > Cajanus > Cajanus cajan. The sequence goes on along the minus strand of NC_138524.1, from coordinate 43,091,021 downwards.
CATTTCCGCCCCATTCTTCCATTAAAACGTCCCTTGAGGAACTTTGATCCAAGGAGTTCAAGCATCCTTTGCCATTGTTCAACAGGACTTTTTCAATGGAAGCAAGGATGCCATCATGTGGTATCTAGAGCCTTGGTTCTTCAAGGGTAACTTTTCCATCTTTGGTATTTTCGGTCATGTCATTTGTGTCCCCTTGAATGTCTAAATTGTTGTGCGTGATTGAGTCATCATCTTGTCATATGTCATTATTCTTATTCCTCCTTTTCATGTATTGATTCATGCCTCATCATTCTTGTGAATCATGTTGGTGCTTTAGGCTTCCTTGCTAGGGTTCCTACCATTTTTTTCTTTAAAATTGAGTTGCTGGAAATTTTTGGGCTGCATGATATAATGATGTTTTTCATTTTATAATCCATATGGTTTTGTCATAAGCTTGTTTCCTTTGAACTACCTTGAAAGAAATTCCAAGTTTTTATGCTTAGCCTTTGAAATGAACCAAAAATGACATGCATGCCACTTGTTTGATAAAATGACCGTGAGTCCTTGATGTGCTTTAGAGAGTCAATCATGCATGCTAATTAGTTCTAGCATGTTCTACATTCCTAAAATATCATGTGTGATTAATTTCTTTGCACATACTTGCTTTAAAATTTTCAGCCACTTTGTGTATTCCTTGGTGCACTTAACATGCCTATGTATTGTTTGATGTTTTGAGTATGAAAATGCCTTTTATGTGCAAATTCTTGTTGTTGGAAATTGGACATTAAAAACCTTAATAAGACACTCAAAACTTGTCTCTTTAAGCTATTGTAAGTTGCTAAGAGGATACTCCAAGGACTTACTCATCAAACTAACAAACACAAGTGTAAAACCCGAGCAAAGGGGAACTATAAAATTAAAAAAAAAAAGTATTGGCTGGACTTTTGGACCTCAAAACTGTGACCTAGTCAAGTTTCAAAAGGAACAAAAGAAACAAAATCAAAAGAATCAAAGACAAAAGAAAAAGGGAACCTTTGCTAGACTTGTGGAGTTTGGACCCAAAATTTTCATACCTTGGCACTTGGAGTTAATCTTGGACCATTGGACAATGCTTATTTACCTTATGAGACATTTAATCAAACACCTTAAGTGCATTATTTTCTTTTAAGCCTACTTGTTGAATTCTATTCTAGTGCCATTCTAGGACTTACTCTTTTGTGTGCTTGCCGTTTGTTAATGTGCCTTAATTTTAGTTTTTGAGTCTTTCTTTCTACTCTTAAGTTTGTCTCAACAAATCCACTTGAGTTTGGCCTTTTTAATTGTGCCTTTTTAGTTTTCTTCCTTAGCTTCTTGTACTCTTGGGTTGTGTTTTCTTCTTGACCTAGGTGAGGAAAGCTTCTAAACACCACACTTTCATGGTGGATTGAGTTGAAGGGCTATCTGATTTGAGTTCAAGGAACTTTGGAGGATCACACCAAATCAAAGAGTGAAAACAACATTGGAAGGCTAACCTTGGGTGTTCATTGTGAAGGGGTGGAGATTTGAAGACTTGGAGACTCAAAATTTTATTTTCTTACTTGTTCTTTCTTGATTAAATTTTCAGCCTTTTTGTATTTTAGGCCTTCGCTTTCATTCATTTTGGGTTGTAATTGGCCATTTTAAACCTCTTCAATTTGGTAGTAATTTCGTATAGTTTGAAGGTGATTTGAAAACCTTCACCTAGGAATTCGACTAGTATATGTTTTTGTTGAAGATTGAAGAATCTACATCTGGAAGATGTTCCCTAGAAGTTTTAGTTTTGATGTTTTGCTCATGTTGCTTTTTATTTTAAGCCTATGTCAAAAGGATAATGTATTGATTGTTTAAAAGATTAGGCTTGTATGTGTTTGTTTGTTATGTGTTAAAAATTAGTAATTAACATGAAGGTGAAAATATCATAATACTCATTTTTCTTATTTCATTCATTGTTGAGAACATGAAGTATTAATTTACTGAGTGTTTGAGACTTTAAATGAAAACTTGAAAACATCAGAAATTTTCTGAGTTAAGGAATAGATTACCTGAACTGGTAATAGATTACCTGACTCATGTTGAAAAACTGATTGATACTGGAATAATCGATTACCATGTGTGGTAATAGATTACCAAACTGATTCTGATGATTTCAAGAGGAAAAAGGATCGTGTTAATCGATTACCTCTTTAAAGTAATCGATTACCTCTGTTCCAAATGTGAGTTTTGTGTTATTTTGGCATCGTGTTAATCGATTACCATGTTAGGTAATAGATTAAAACAGGAGCTGAAATAATTAGTTCAGTTATTCTAACTCGTGGTAATAGATTACCATCACAGGTAATAGATTATCTCTGTTATGAATATAACTGAAATAACTGTTTCCTTGCACATGAAAATTGTCTTTAAATAAGATTAAAACTGAAGCTTTTAAGAAGAAGAATTTTCACACACGAAAAAAGAGAGACTTTTTTTTGAATACACATTACTGCAAAAGAGAAAAAGATTTTCTGAAAAAGAAAGAAAGAACATATCTGCTGAAAATCAACTTTTGGAAAAAGAAGTGTGCAAGATCAATTCAAGAAGATGAAGTTCATATAGAAAATTCATTCTAAACTGGTTTACGTTGTTGAAGATCATATCTACACGAACAGGTGTACTCGTTTCTGATCTTTGGTTATTGTTTGAATGGTTTTAACTCTTGAGATTAGAGAATCTCTGGAAGAGTTGTGTAAAGAGAAATCTTGAGATAGGTTTTTCTCAAGTAGGATATTGTGGGATCAATATTCTTGGGTTATATGTTTCTTGTGGAGTCAAGAAATGGTTTGTTAATCTTGTGGGTGTCAAGATTTGCTTGTTAAATTCATTGATTGGATATTGCTTGTGCAGGGTGCATGTAAAGAATATCAATAGTGGATTTGACTGGATTTAGAGGTGTATCTAAATCTGAAACTGGATGTAGGCCTTTGGATGGCTGAACCAGTATATATCTTGGTGCATGATTTTCTTAACCCTTACACTCTTTACATTCTGTATAAGTTTCTTGATTAATGTTGTATGAAGAAAAACATTATCTGCAGAAACTGAACTTTAAAGATTCTTGGTAATTGATAAAATCAATCTTTACATATCTTGTATTAATTGTGTTATTCAAATCTTGTTGGATAAGCTGTGCATATATAACTCTGAATTACTTTTTATGTTTAAAGGTTTGATTAAAATCAAGATTTGTTAGGTAAAGATTTAGAAAGCAAACAAGAAAAGGAAAAATAACATAGAATCTATTCAACCCCCCCTTCTAGATTCTAACCGTAGGGACCAACAGTTTTAAGTTGCTTTCCTTTGCATGTTTTAAAGCTTTTGGTAGCATAATTGCTTAGGTCTTTATTTTGTCTAAATTTTCGTTTAGAAGGCTTTCTTTTGCCTACTAGGGGGGCCGTGCACACACACACACCAGTATTGTGAAAAATTGTTTTGTGACAAAAGTTTGAAAAGGCTTAGTGATTTTTACTTGAAAAGGCTTGGTTTTTAAGTGATTCTTAGTAGTCCACCTCCCTTGATGATGGAGTTAAGGTTGAAGCAATGGATGGATTCTTGCTTCTTGTGACCTTCTCCGAATTTGAAGACCTTTTCCTTGAGCTTGCTACAAATTAGATGATGGAAGAAGATGATTCAAATGATAGGAGAAGATCCCTAAGCTATGGATGGAAGCATCCAAGCTCAAGAACCAAAAGAAAGCTCACTTTCAAGTTTAGGAATGGAGGTTTTCCTAGAACTAGGGAATGTGAGGTTTCAGTGACCTTTGAGAGAATTCGGGATGAAGTAAAATTCATAAATTCTCATTCATCAAAAGTGAATACAAGTTGTGAAGGATCATGCATATATAGGTTCGGCTAGGGAAGCATTTTGGTGCCAAGATTCAAACACCACTTTCAATGCATATATAGTTGTGAACCGGATCTACTAGAGTAGTAATTTTAAGTGAACTAAAACTCAAGTTCTAGTGTATTCTAATTTGAAAAATGTTTGGATCCTTTTTAGTTCTTTGTTTTTCTCTCTTTTTCAATGTCTTTTGTGTCAATATACTCTGTATTTCTCTGTTTTCCAGCAATCAAACATATCAAATTCGGATCCAATACAATCAATACACTAAAACAAAAAGTATCACTTAAAATTTCAATGAAAATGTGATTGATTCACTATTTTGAGATGGAAAGTGACATTTGAAAACTCATGTACATAAGAGAATCCTAACTCTAGGAATTCATCAATGATCTAATGATGAATATGAACTCAAAAAAAATGCAAATAGAAAAGCAATCAAGCAAAGCACATATGATTAGAATGAATCTCGGCCAAATTCAAAAAGGACTCAAAATTTTCAGCATATTAATACAAGCACATCTTGAATATTTTTTTGACATTTTAAAGGACTAACATGACTTGACAAACTTAAGATTCAAAAATCAAAATCAAACACATGCATAGACAATGAGATGACCGAATCAAATAAAAGAAATAAGCAATGACTCAATCAAAGCAAAAATAAGCACAAGTAGAATACCTAATTTGTAGTAATTTCCGGATTGAACACAAGTGACAATTACTAACTTGGATCCATCAAATTTAAGTCAAAAATTTAGATCCAAACAGAAAAACCAATATGATACATAGGAGAACACAAAGACACAAAAATATTCGGTGGAAAAGGATTACTTAGCTCAAGGAAGCAACCTTGCTCATGATACCACTTGATGAGATTCCTCTTGGAAATCTCAAGATTTCTTCAAGCCTTCACGGAATTCCTTGGAAGAACATCAAGGATGGAGACTCCACAAAGGCTTCAATGTGACCTAGGCTTGCATAAAGCTAAGTCCGTAGAAGAGATGAAGGTTCTAGCTCTACAAAGAGAAGCTCTCAAGAAGGGTAGAGACTAGAAACAAGGTGACTTCGGAGGGGAGAGTTTTAAGAGAGAAAAACTCATCAAATAAATTTCCCTCCCTCTTGAAAAGGATTTGTCCTCAAATCACGAGGATCCATGGAATAAAAATCTTCACCTACATACAAACCATACCATGTGTAAGAGATGAAATGTGAAGAAAATGGACTGTGGATCCTAAGAAGAATCCTTCCCTCTATCCTAACAAAGAAAACTAAACTTTTGAAATTAAAATCCCTACAAGTGGAAATAGGATCCTCTTCTAAGCATAACCTAGAAGGAAATCCTAAACAATTTTGAAACATATTGTTTGGTAGATAAAAAGATGATGTCCTGTGAAATCCTGAAAACTCATATAAACTATTTTTGTCTTGTAGGGAAGGAGGTAAATTAAGTTCAAATAAAGATGAACTTCCCATAAGATCAAAAATAGAATATGAACTATGACAAGATGTATCTATCAAACAATATATTCCAAAATTTGGGTGCTTTATTAGTACAACTAAAGTAGAAGGGGTCATAAAGAGAAGGAGGCTATCTTCCTTGGGCACCTCCAAGGAAGTAGCACAAGAAGTAGAACTAAGTGTAGTCCACTCCTTCTTCACTACATCTTGAAGTTGATATTCATTTTTCCTTAAAATATTTTGCTTTAGAATCTCCACTTCATGACTAGTGGTAGCATAAGGGTAAGAGTTAAGGTATTTATGTATGAAGAGAGTATTTTGCAAATGATTTTTAGAACAACTCTCTTCACCCACAAGTCCTTTAGAGGAGATATTTTCCTCCTTACTCTTCCCTAAGAGAAATGCATTTTTTTCTTTCTTTTCCTCTTGTTTTTCTCAATTTTTCTTTTGCTAAAAGTTTTTCTTCCTTTTGTTTAAGAATAAGAATTTCTTCCTCCAAAATTGCAAGTTGTGCTTCTCTTTCAAGTTTTTATTTTTCTCTTTGTAACACTTCTTGCTTTGTCCAAGGTGTTAGTGGCTTAAGCTCTTGAGTAGGATGTGAAAAATATTTTGAAGAGCTTGATTCACTAATACCTAAGGAATGTTTTCTCATGATTAAACAAAAAGAGTTTTTATATGCTATGCAAAAAGAAATTTTTTTTTTCTAGGAACAAGACTAACACTTGGAAGTCTAAGTGTACAAATTGCACTATCAAGGGCGGTGAGCTACTAAGAGCCAATTAATAACCAAGCCTTTTCAAGTGGAAATCACTAAACTTCCTTGTGGTATTCTCAATTCCACAAAAATTTTCACAATTTTTAATGAGTGATGATTTTCACAAATGTTTTTTGAATACAACTAGACGTGAACAATTTCAATTCTACACATGCTAGTCGAATTGATAAAGCAAAGTAAACAAACTAAGAACAAACAAATCAAAGGAAACAATACTAATCAACTAGTCGGATTTTCCCTAAGTGGAAGCTTGAAACATGAAATTTCCAAGCCACTTCCACTAGTACTACACGTGAGTGACTATAAGGGATTAGATATATCTGACCAGCTTCTTAATACTCCCTCCAAGCTATTACAAATTGATTGAATTTACAAGAAAAATGCAAGAAATTAAACTAGTCCTAAAAACAAAGTTGTGACGGATTTGGAATCCAATTTAGTGACGAATTTTCAGCCACATTTTTCCATCACTTGTTTGAATGCTTTAATCCACCTCCAACCTTGGTCCTTTAATGCTCCTTGAACCTGCACAGTGAACACAACAAATAGGTGAAAGAAGGCTGCTCACAAGATGAAAGGATTGATCACTCTTGTGAAGGTAGTTTTAGGAGTTTTAGGTCACCAATTTTAGGTCAAATATTAAGGTCCTTGTTTCAAAACTCCTTTCCTATCCTTGTTGAGTCAATGTTTGGTTCTTTAGAAAGGATTTGATGCCACTTCTAGCACATAATTTTAATCAAAGAAAACTTAGACAAACAACAAAAGCACAATTTAGAAAGCTTATACCAAAAATTGAAGGAATAAGTGTTTATGACAAGACTCAAAGAAAGCCAAAGAATGAAAGCAAAAAGTAAGACTCAAAACAAGCTACTCAATTAGGAACCCTCCTAGATAGGCACTAGAGTAGATTAAGAAAACCAAAAATTTTTTTGGAAGCAATCAAAGATGAGAAACCAAACTAGTAGATCAATTATTTGTGAAATAAGTGTATTTTCTTCTAATTTTGTTCTTCTCGGCTTTTCTTGCTATAATTTTCTTTATATATATATATATTTTTTAATTCTTTTGCTTTTTTGAATTCAAATTTCTTTTCCAGAGAAGATATTTTCCTTTTATCTCAAAAAATTTCACAAATCAAAGAAGCAAGAACCGGATCTACTAGAGTAGTAATTTTAAGTGAACTAAAACTCAAGTTCTAGTGTATTCTAATTTGAAAAATGTTTGGATCCTTTTTAGTTCTTTGTTTTTCTCTTTTTTTCAATGTCTTTTGTGTCAATATACTCTGTATTTCTCTGTTTTCCAGCAATCAAACATATCAAATTCGGATCCAATACAACCAATACACTAAAACACAAAGTATCACTTAAAATTTCAATGAAAATGTGATTGATTCACTATTTTGAGATGGAAGGTGACATTTGAAAACTCATGTACATAAGAGAATCCTAACTCTAGGAATTCATCAATGATCTAATGATGAATATGAACTCAAAAAAAATGCAAATAGAAAAGCAATCAAGCAAAGCACATATGATTAGAATGAATCTCGGCCAAATTCAAAAAGGACTCAAAATTTTCAGCATATTAACACAAGCACATCTTGAATATTTTTTTGACATTTTAAAGGACTAACATGACTTGACAAACTTAAGATTCAAAAATCAAAATCAAACACATGCATAGACAATGAGATGAACGAATCAAACAAAAGAAATAAGCAATGACTCAATCAAAGCAAAAATAAGCACAAGTAGAATACCTAATTTGTAGTAATTGCCGGATTGAATACAAGTGACAATTACTAACTTGGATCCATCAAATTTAAGTAAAAAATTTAGATCCAAATAGAAAAACCAATATCAGACATAGGAGAACACAGAGACACAAAAATATTCGGTGGAAAAGGATTACTTAGCTCAAGGAAGCAACCTTGCTCTGATACCACTTGATGGAGTTAAGGTTGAAGCAATGGATGGATTCTTGCTTCTTGTGACCATCTCCAAATTTGAAGACCTTTTCCTTGAGCTTGCTACAAATTAGATGATGGAAGAAGATGATTCAAATGATTGGAGAAGATCCCTAAGCTATGGATGGAAGCATCCAAGCTCAAGAACCAAAAGAAAGCTCACTTTCAAGTTTAGGAATGTATGTTTTCCTAAAACTAGGGAAGGTGAGGTTTCGGTGACCTTTGAGAGAATTTGGGCTGAAGTAAAATTCATAAATTCTCATTCATCAAAAGTGAATACAAGTTGTGAAGGATCATGCATATATAGGTTTGGCTAGGGAAGCATTTTGGTGCCAAGATTCAAACACCACATGTGGCGCCAAGATTTGAATTCAAATTTGAAATTTGAATTCAAATCTTCACTCCCATGTGCAAGTCCGTGGATCTAGGTGCCCTCATGCATCTCAATTTGATTTAGGAAGCATTTAGGGTTGATTTGGCTAAGCACATGGTCAGCCACAAGTGGCACCATCCATGTGATCCCAAATTCAACTTAAATGCCTTTTAAATTAAATCTAGTTTAGCCTAATGAACCTATTTAAGTAATCCCTCAATAATCCTAATCTAATGGCCTAAATACAATGGCCAAGAAAATACAATGGAAAGTAATAATTACAAGAATGAAAATGAGCCCAATATTGGGTACCAAAAGCCCAAAGGCCCATGAAGCCCAAAACTAGGCCCAATAAGCCTATGGCCTAAAATGCTATCTTAAATGGTCCAAAATACAAGACCTAAAATATAGGAAACCTATACTAAGATGATATATACAAGACATAAGAAAATAGTGAAAACAAGATATGGCCCATGAGAAGTTCCACTTGGGCTTTCCAAGCCCATTGGGCCCATTGGGCCGGTCAAGGCCCAAACCTTCATGTCTAGCCCATTCCTCTTGGCTCTCTCAATGTGTCACCCCTTGCCTTCCTAGGCATGATTCCATCATTTGATAGTTCACTTTGTACACTTAGGCCTTTTCATACTAATCTTGCATCTTGAAAACCTTTTTGTGAAAACCTTTTTATCACTCACTCTTTGTGAAAACTTTTTGTACCAATCTTTTTACAACATATTTGTGAAAAACCTTTTTTTCTTGATCAAAGATGAGTGATCACTCTAGTGTATATTGATGGAATAACACTAAGGCCGAGAAGACCAAGAGGTGATATATTAAAGGAGGCAAGAGGAATGGGTTAGTGAGGCCACTTTTGGACCTTAGCTCCTCAGTTCTTTTAATCATAGAATTTATTTTACTTGTATTTCCAATTTTACCCTTGTATTTTGGGGTGTTTAGGACTTAGAATTTATTTTCCCTTGTATTTCCCTTTTTACCCTTGTATTATGGGGTGCTCTAGATGATTAGGGTTTTGAATTTTGGGCTAGGGTGTTAACTAGAAGGGTGACACATTTTTTTGGTGTTCATTGGATCTATTTTGGTGTTAGAAAGGCTTAGGCCCAAGTGGAGGGCAAAGGTTGCATGGTCTTATCATGCACCTAGATATAGCCAATCTAAACCCAAAGATTCCATCCTTGGCCACCAAGTTGCATCTAGGGTTCATTTGCATTTCATTTGGAATGCATTTGCCTACTCCAAATGCAACCCTAGATGCCTCCCCTCCTATAAATACCCAACACCCCACACCTTGTAAATACTTTGGATATTGAATATAAAGAGAGCCTTTAGTGCCTTTATATCTTTCCTTAGTCACCCTTGGCTATTTTCGGCCAAACCCTACCATCTCCACCTTGAGAGAAACAACCCTAGAAGTGGCCTTCATCATCATGAAGTGAGCCAACCCTAGAGTACCATTCTCAAGCATTTCCTCAAACACCTTCTACCCAACCTTCATTTTCGTCCATTCCATCATCATCCACCCTAAAACCTTGGTCCACCTTTTACCCAACCCAAAGGAGGAGGACGCCTTCTCCAAGGATCAAGTTCTTCAAAGGTGGACCAAGGTTTTAGGGTGGATGATGATGGAATGGACGAAAATGAAGGTTGGGTAGAAGGTGTTTGAGGAAATGCTTGAGAATGGTACTCTAGGGTTGGCTCACTTCATGATGATGAAGGCCACTTCTAGGGTTGTTTCTCTCAAGGTGGAGATGGTAGGGTTTGGCCGAAAATAGCCAAGGGTGACTAAGGAAAGATATAAAGGCACTAAAGGCTCTCTTTATATTCAATATCCAAAGTATTTACAAGGTGTGGGGTGTTGGGTATTTATAGGAGGGGAGGCATCTAGGGTTGCATTTGGAGTAGGCAAATGCATTCCAAATGAAATGCAAATGAACCCTAGATGCAACTTGGTGGCCAAGGATGGAATCTTTGGGTTTAGATTGGCTATATCTAGGTGCATGATAAGACCATGCAACCTTTGCCCTCCACTTGGGCCTAAGCCTTTCTAACACCAAAATAGATCCAATGAACACCAAAAAAATGTGTCACCCTTCTAGTTAACACCCTAGCCCAAAATTCAAAACCCTAATCATCTAGAGCACCCCATAATACAAGGGTAAAAAGGGAAATACAAGGGAAAATAAATTCTAAGTCCTAAACACCCCAAAATACAAGGGTAAAATTGGAAATACAAGTAAAATAAATTCTATGATTAAAAGAACTTAGGAGCTAAGGTCCAAAAGTGGCCTCACTAACCCATTCCTCTTGCCTCCTTTAATATATCACCTCTTGGTCTTCTCGGCCTTAGTGTTATTCCATCATATATGGTCATAATTCCTATAGTAATAGACTTAGTGTTAGGGATGAGATTAGGGAATTGAAAGAGTACATAAGAAAAAAAGAAGAGGAAAACATAAAGAAAGAGGAATACATTAGAAAAAAGAAAAAAGAAAATGGAAAGAATAATAAGGAAATAAGGAATTTACTTGCAAAGTTGGTAGAAACTAGTGGATCCCAACCTAGGATTGTCCCAACTAGGAATCAAAAATCCAAAGAGGTTAGAATCCCTAAGAGTGTGCTTGAGGAAGAAAATACAAAAAGAGAGGAAAAACTTAGAAGAAAAGAAAAAGAAAAGAAAGAAAAAAAAGAAGAAAAGTATAGAGAGGGTTAAAGAGTGGTTAGAACAAGAAAAACAAAAACCAACACTCTTTAAGAAGAGTAAGGAGGATAATATTTCTTCCAAAGGGCTTATGCTTGAAGAGAGTCACTTTCCCATCGAAAATGATTTTAAAAAAACTTTGTTCATTCATCAAGACCTTAACTTTTTCTCTCACGTTGCCACTAGTCATGAAGTGGAGATTCAAAAACAAATCCTTTTTTAAAGAAAAAGAATCTCAACTTCAAGATTTAGTGAAGAAGAAGTGGACTTCACTTAGTCCCACTTCTTGTGCTACTTCCTTGGTGGTGCTAAAGGAAGAAAAAGCTTCTTTCTTTAAGACTCTTTCTACTTTAGTTCTCTTCATAAAGCACCCAACTTTTGGTTTGTATGGTTTGTTGGATACATCTCATGGTGTTGTATCTTCTATTTTTGATCTTGAAGGAAGTTCACACTTATTTGAACTTAACTTAGTTACTTCCCTACAAGACAAACTTAGATTATATGAGTTTTCTAGACTCCTCTTAACACCTTTTTCTCATATGTATCTAACAAATTATGCAATACAAAGTTGTTCAGGTAATTTTTTAGTTAAATTTTCTTTATTTTCCAATACATACCTAGGTCACTACATTGGATACCTTGATGGAAATCTAATCCCCAAGGATCCCTTTGGAAGAAGTAAGACCAAGAAGGGTGAAGGGTGATCCACGGATGCTCACACATGAAGACCATTAGGCCTCTAACTAGGTCTATGGTTAGGAGGCTAGAGGAGGCTTCTATAGAGGAGGTGCTTCTTAGACCTATGCTCAATATGAGTATTGAGTATGATTCCTCTTTTTAGTCTTATAGTCTCTACTGTAAATATATTGTATAGTTTGATTTCTTGTACCTTGTATATAGTAGATACTTGTATAGGTGTATTTTTGCCTTTGTATTTGTGAGGCACCTTATTTCCTTTTTAGTAGCTATTGTATATTGTTTCTAGGGTAGGTTACTTGGGCACTTTGACTCCATTTAACCTAACCTAGAAATACATTCTTTTCTTAGTTTTCTAGTAGTAGGATTGGGAGTGGCATTAGCAAGCTAGAGAGTGCCATTAGCAAGCTAGAGAGTGTTACTAGCAATTTAGCCAAAAGGTGGTCCTAGGCTAAAATTTACATATTGGACTCATTTTACTCCTAATTTTTCATAGATTTGATTTAGCTAGGTTCCATTCACATTGGATGAACCTAACTAAACCAAATTAACAATTTCAAAACCGGTTGGAGTAAATTAATTCCAAAGAGCCACCCACCTAGATGTGTTCACACTTGTGTTCACACTTGTGTTCACACTTGGCCAAATTGCTTGGTTCTTCTCAAGCTTAGAAGCTTGAAGCACAAGCTTCTCCTTAGCTTGCTTACTAAGCAAGCTAAGTGAGTAGCTTGCTCTCCAAGCCTCTAGACCATGGATGGTTAGCTAGACCTTACCATGGTTCCTAGTGAACCATGGTTAAGACTAGCTTGCTCTCCAAGCTTCCTACTCCTATATTTTCGTTTTTCCTTCATTGTAAAACACTTTTGGATTAATTGAGATTGTATATTCTGAATTGTGTTCAGATTTTCTCTCTTCTAAAAGTCCCTAAACCTCTTTGATACTATCCAATTCTCTTATCCCTTCCATAGAAGAGTGTGGTGAGAATTGAAGGGGGCTTATCTCTTCTTCAAGGAGTGGCGCCTCTTGGGAGAGTTTCTCCACCAAACGTGGTGGTCTTAAGGCCTCCTCCTCCATAGGATACCTTAACCAAGCATAGGAAGAATCAAGGAGTTCAAGATCTAGGGAGGAGATTGAAGGAGACTCACATCAATCCGGGTTTCTCTACCAATCTTCCATCATTTGGTATCAGAGCTAGGTCTCCTTGGTAAATTCGTTCCTATGCTTTTTGTCTTGTGTTTGTTAGTCCAATATCATCCTAATATGTGTCTTTGCTGTTCCTCCATGTATTTCCTTTTTGAGTCTTGTGTTTGTGTGCCTTGAGTGGTTCTTGTGTCACATATATAAATCTATAGAACACACTCACCTTGTCTTGCTTTTCTTGATTCATTTTATAATTTCTTGTGAATAAATCCTTGTATGTGCCTTTAGGTATTCTTTGTATGTCTTTTTGATTGTTTTAGGATTGCTTTTATCTCCCTTTGGACTCCTATAAATTCGGACTAAAAGAAAACTCCTAAAAAGAAACAAGATTACAAGCTTTTTACATTTCTTATTCTACTAGTTTTGTCTTAGAGTCATGTGTAGTTGTTTTTCTTGTCATTAAATCCTTGTTGTACCTTTTTTCTTTTTGAATCTTAATGTGTTAACCTCTGTTCTTGAATTGTGTCATTGCTGGTTGAACATTAAATAACTCTTAGTGTGCCCATAAAAAGATTCCAATGCATGTTATTAGACCTAACATGTTCTAGAGTCAATTTTTTTGTGAACTTCAATTGCTATTTGTTTCATAGCAATTTGTGACCAGCAATTCCTTGTGTGTTTTGTGCTTGTTTTGACAAAAGAAAACAGAGGTAGAAGTGTATTGAAAACGAAAATTAAAGTGTACAAAAGAAGTGAACAAACTAGTACTAAAACTAGTAACATTTTGTGTTGAAATTTTTGACTAGTACACTTACACTTCTACTCTTCTTGTTCTTCTTTTCTCCACCACTTGGAAACCTCTTTATTAATTGTTTGGCCTCTGTTTGAAGTGCTTACACTCTGTATTGAAAGAAAATAAAGAAAGAAAAGTTACAAAAAGAAAAGAAAAAGAAAAGAAAACAAAAGAGAAAACCTAGAAAAATTAAAGTGAAAACAAAGCAAATTTTGTAGCACTTGGCCTTGAATTTTTGTGTGAATTTTTGTGAGGTTTGCTTGCTGTCCAGTGGTTGGAAAAAGACCTTTAAACCTTCAAAACAATTGCACAAATTTTATTTTAATTTTTGTAATCCATTCTAGTGCCATTCTTAGGTTTAATCCTTTGTGTGCTAGCCTTTGAAATTTGCCTTTATTTGTTGCTTTGTGTCTTCTTGGCTCTCTTTGTTTTGTCACACTAATTCCTATTAGAGTATAGCCTTTTCTAAATTGTGCTTTTCAGTTTTCATTCATTGGCCTCTATTCTCTCTTGTTTGGTTGCTATTCCTTGTGAGACATAATTTTTCTTCAAGCCATCACACTTGGAAGGAAGGCTTAATTGAGACATATTGGATCATCTCAAAGGAGTTTATACTTGAAGGAGATTTAGGTACACCCAACCTGAGTGAAACACCTTTGGATAGGCTAATTTGTTTGTTGTTTTGCAGCCAAGTCTTGTTTTCATTTTAGGTCACAAATTAGAGACGGATTTGGAAACAAAACTAGTGACGGATTTGAAGCCATTAGTGACGGATTTGGCTAACTTGGTGAAGGCTTGGTGGAGACCAATTTGGGAAGCTTCTCCTTGACTTCAAGGCTGTTCCAAACCTGTCCTAGCTGCCCTTGGTGGAAAATTCTTCAAGAAAACTTGTTTTTAGATTGTTTCCTTTATCTTGTAACTCTTTAACCCTATTTGGGTTAGTTTTGTTTAATTTTGCTATTGTATACAAACCTACATTTAGGAGTGGTTGTTTGGAACATTGTTTAAGTTCCACCACTTCCTAAATAGTTCTAAATAAAGTCTAATATACTCGGTTAGTACATGTGGAAGGGTCCCCAAAGGCTTTAAGTGCCATTTGGGCTTCCATTAGGACACGCCTAGCTTTATTGCTTTCATAATTCGTTTAGACTTGTGGAAGTGTCCCAAAAAGCTTCAAGTGCCACTTGGACTTCCACATTAGGACCCTACGACTAGTATATGCTTTACTTGCTTTCATTTTTACTTGTTTAGCTACTAAGTTCGTTTTAGAAGGCTTCCTTGCCTACTAGGGGTTTCGTGCACACACACACAACTACTTAACTTGTTTGTGTGAAAAATTTGTTTTGTAAGAAAAGTATAAGGAGGTTTAGTAATTTCCACTTGAAAAGGCTTGGTTATTAAGTGGCTCCTTGTAGCTCACCTCCCTTGATAGTGCAACTTGTATACTTAGACCTCCAAGTACTTAGTATTGCACCAAAAAGAGAAAATCTTTGTGAAAATCTTTATCACTCACTTTGCAAATTTCTAAAGACTTGTGAAAACCTTTTTCCTTGCAAAAATGAGTGATCATTCTCGTGAAGGTAGTGTGCATGGTCATCATTCTCCTAGGAGTCATAATAGCACTAAAGAAGAACTTAGAGAAGTTAGGGAATATATTAAAAAAAATGAAAAACATAATGAAGCCATAAGAGAGTTGTTGAGTAAACTTGTGGTGGGGGGTGAGACTAGCAAACCCCATGCCAATGAAGGTGAGGGACCTTCTAGGTCCCATAAGCCTAGACATGGAGAAGAATCATCTAGGTCTAGAAGTCACCATTCACACACTCACCCATCCTCAAGTGAAGGGTTTCATAGTAGTCACCATGATGATGGCTACTATCAAAGACCCCCTAGGCATCATAGGCCTAGGCATGATGCAACTACTCTTAGAGAACCTAGGTTTGACCTTCCTCCCTTCCATGGAAAAGATAATGTTGATGATTACTTGGATTGGGAGATGAAGGTTGAACAACTCTTCACTTGCCACAATGTGAGTGAAGAGAGAAAGGTTCCCATGGCTACCCTAAGCTTTCAAGGGTATGCCATGTATTGGTGGACCTCCCTTGAGAGAGAAAGAAGAACTCATCATGAGCCTCCAATTCAATATTGGAATGAGCTTAGAAGTGCCTTAAGGAGAAGGCACATTCCTCCATATTTTGAGAGGGAGTTAATGGACAAGCTCCAAAGACTCCAACAAAGGAACCTTAGTGTTGAGGAATATAGGAAAAAAATGGAGTTTCTTATGCTTAGGGCTGGAATTAGGGAAAAAGAGAGAACCACCATTGCTAGGTTTCAAAGTGGTCTAAACCTAGAAATTAGGGACAAGGTTGAACTACTACCCTATAGAGACCTAAATGAACTAGTTCAACTTTGTGTGAGGGTAGAGCAACAACTTAGGAGAAATCCTAGCCTTAGGAAGGAATCTACCTCATACCCTAGGAAGGACTTCAAGAAGGAGGGTCAATCCTCATATTCAAAGGATAGACCACTAGAAAAAGAAAAATTAGAAAATAAAAACCTCCTAAGTCTTGAAAAGGAGGAAGAAAAGTTTATAGAGTTGGAAGGAAGTGTCCCTTCCAAGGAAGTTGTTCCTAGAAGTCAATTTTCAATAAATCATTCAATAAAACAATGTCTTCTAGTTGAACAAACTCTTTTCCTTCTCTATGTTAAAAAGACACTAATCTTGGAAAAGAGTAAGGAGGATAGTGTCTCCTCCAAAAATCTTGTGATAAAGGAAAGTCACTTTTCTATTAAAAATGATTGCAAAAAGACTTTTCTTCTTCACAAAGATTTTAGCTCTTTTTCTAATGCTGCCACAACCTTAGAGCTTAAGATCCACCACCTAAATATTTTTGAAAATAATGGATCTCAAGTTCTTAGTCTTGTGAAGAAGAAGTGGACTTCACCTAGTTCTACTTCTTATGCTACTACTTTGGTGGTGCCCAAAGTAGACGGCCATTGTCTATTTAGGACTTCTCCTACTTTAGTTGTTCTAATAAAGCACCCAACCTTTGGTTTATATTGTTTATCAGATACATCTCATGGTGTCTTATTTTCTACTTTTGATCTTAAGGGTGATCCAAGGATGCTCACACATGAAGACCATTAGGCCTCTAACTAGGTCTATGGTTAAGAGGCTAGAGGAGGCTTCTATAGAGGAGGTGCTTCTTAGACCTATGCTCAATATGAGTATTGAGTATGATTCCTCTTTTTAGTCTTATAGTCTCTACTGTAAATATATTGTATAGTTTGATTTCTTATACCTTGTATATAGTAGATACTTGTATAGGTGTATTTTTGCCTTTGTATTTGTGAGGCACCTTATTTCCTTTTTAGTAGCTATTGTATATTGTTTCTAGGGTAGGTTACTTGGGCACTTTGACTCCATTTAACCTAACCTAGAAATACATTCTTTTCTTAGTTTTCTAGTAGTAGGATTGGGAGTGGCATTAGCAAGCTAGAGAGTGCCATTAGCAAGCTAGAGAGTGTTACTAGCAATTTAGCCAAAAGGTGGTCCTAGGCTAAAATTTACATATTGGACTCATTTTACTCCTAATTTTTCATAGATTTGATTTAGCTAGGTTCCATTCACATTGGATGAACCTAACTAAACCAAATTAACAATTTCAAAACCGGTTGGAGTAAATTAATTCCAAAGAGCCACCCACCTAGATGTGTTCACACTTGTGTTCACACTTGTGTTCACACTTGGCCAAATTGCTTGGTTCTTCTCAAGCTTAGAAGCTTGAAGCACAAGCTTCTCCTTAGCTTGCTTACTAAGCAAGCTAAGTGAGTAGCTTGCTCTCCAAGCCTCTAGACCATGGATGGTTAGCTAGACCTTACCATGGTTCCTAGTGAACCATGGTTAAGACTAGCTTGCTCTCCAAGCTTCCTACTCCTATATTTTCGTTTTTCCTTCATTGTAAAACACTTTTGGATTAATTGAGATTGTATATTCTGAATTGTGTTCAGATTTTCTCTCTTCTAAAAGTCCCTAAACCTCTTTGATACTATCCAATTCTCTTATCCCTTCCATAGAAGAGTGTGGTGAGAATTGAAGGGGCTTATCTCTTCTTCAAGGAGTGGCGCCTCTTGGGAGAGTTTCTCCACCAAACGTGGTGGTCTTAAGGCCTCCTCCTCCATAGGAGACCTTAACCAAGCATAGGAAGAATCAAGGAGTTCAAGATCTAGGGAGGAGATTGAAGGAGACTCACATCAATCCGGGTTTCTCTACCAATCTTCCATCATACCTCCAACAAGATATTTTAGTTTTTAGGACTAATGCATTAATGTGTTATAGTTTTAGTCTTTTTACCTTTTTAGGTTTTAGTTATATACCTAGCTTTCATCATAGGGAGGATCATATCCTTAGCATTAGGGAGTCTAGTCCTTTTAGTTTAGAAAATCTTTTTAGCATTTTTAGTAGAACTCCTCTAAGGATGCATTTTCCATCTATATCATATATTATTGCCTCTCATGCTTATTTTTATGTTTTTGTTGGTCATGACAAAGAACCTCTTGATTTGAGGTCAAATCCTTTTCAAGAGGGAGGGGATGATGGAATCACACTAAGGCCAAGAAGACCAAGAGGTGATATTTTGAAAGAGGCAAGAGGAATGGGTTAATTTTGAAAACCCTAAGAGGAGTGGGTCTACTTTTGGGCCTTAGCTCCTACGTTTTTATTAGCATAAAATTTATTCCTATTTTGCCCTTATCTTTAAATTTCCCATTTTCACTCTTGTATTTTGGGTATCTTAGACATAGGATTTATTTTCTTTTGTATTTTCCATTTTACCCTTGTATTATGGGGTATCTTAGTCATAATATTTATTTTCTTTTGTATTTCCCATTTTACCCTTGTATTATGGGGTGCTTTAGATCATAGGTTTTTAAGTTTGGGCTAAGTTATTTAATTAGGGAGCTAGACGCATTTTTGGTGGTGTTTGGACCTATTTTTGGACTTAGAAAGGCTTAAGCTCAAGTGGAGGGCAATGGTTGCATGGTCTTATCATGCACCTAGATGTAGCCTAACTAAACCCAAAGATTCCATCCTTGGCCACCAAGTTGCATCTAGGGTTAATTTGGGTTTCATTTGGTGTGCATTTGGCATTGTAAATTTTGGCCGATGCAACCCTAAATACAACCCTAGATACCTCCCACTCCTATAAATACCCTAGGCACCACACCTTGTAAATACTTTGGATATAGAATATAAAGAGAGCCTTTTGTGCCTTTATATCTTTCCTTGGTCACCCTTGGTTATTTTTGGCCAAACCCTACCATCTGTACCTTGAGAGAAACAACCCTAGAAGTGGCCTTCATCAACATGAAGTGAGCCAACCCTAGAGTACCCTCCTCAAGCATTTCCTCAAATACCTTCTACCCAACCTCCAAACACTTCCATTTCTGCCCCATTCCTCCATTAAAATGTCCCTTGAGGAACTTTGATCCAAGGAGTTCAAGCATCCCTTGCCATTGTTCAACATTCCTTCGTCAATGGAAGCAAGGATGCCATCAATTATCGCCATTCATGGCCTGTGAAAATGTAATTGGGTCATTTTCAATTCCTAAGTCATTTTCTAACTCTTGTAGATAAACCATATAATCATTTGTAATAGCAAATCGTCTTTCTCTTTGTGATCTTCTTAATGCTAGTTGTTGTTGTTGAGCTTAGGGAAGATTATCTCTGAAGCTTAAAAGAGTTTTGATGATCACAAATTGTGTGTCAAGGACAACAACAAGCACCAAACAACTTAGAAGACAAAAACAAAGTCAAAGAAAGTGCTATGTAATAGGGATTAGTATATAAATTGTTTTGAATGAGTTTATTTGTTGTGTGTGCTGTGTGCATAAGCAAAATCTTTATCTAAACTTATTAGAGAGTGTATGATGATGAGTTAAAGGGACTAAAAAGTTATTTTGAGACTTAAAAAGAAGTTTTGAAAACTAACTCAAAATAATCGATTATCATTAAATATAATCGATTATTTCAGCAATAGGCAAAATGGGATGCCTTGCTGCAATAATCGATTATTTGTGAAATAATCGATTATCCCAGAAATGACACTCTGGAATAATCGATTATCCAGCACAATAATCGATTATATTGTTCTTGGTTGGTTTCCAGAAAACCTGAAGAACAAAATAATCGATTATTCTTTAAAATAATCGATTATCTGGTTCTGAAGCTTTTATAAATAGTTTGAACATTTTGAAACTTCAGAACAGAGTTAAAATTGATAATCAAATTTAGAAAAGCATTTTTGTGGAGTCTTTGTGACAATCTTGGAGAGTTTTCTTTGTCAATCCAAGAAGAAAAACGTTTGTGAAAAACTTTGAGAAAGGATAATCATCATCATCACATTCTTGAAAGGGGAAGATTAAGATTTGCTTCTGAATTCCAGGTGAATTCGTTCCTTAATTCTTTGTGAATACTTGTAAAATCTTGAGAAGGGTTTCTCAAGTGGTAAGGATTCTTGTAGTGGGTTTCTACAAGGGGTGCTTCTTGGGGTCAAGAAAGTGGTTATCTTTAGTGTTGAAGTATATGCATGTGTGGTGTGCTTATAAACCTTCTTCATGGAGATAGTGGAACAAATCTTGATCAGGTACTGATTGAGGACTGGATGTAGGTCACATGTGGAGTGGTTGAACCAGGATAAAAAACTTGTGCAATCTTCTTCTACCTTTATCTTTTACTTTGAGTAATATCTTGATTGTACATTAAAGAAGATGATTCTTGATTAGCATGTGTGTGTGAATATTGGTGGTTTAAACTGAATTAAAGCATTGAACCTCATTATTTTGTAATCAAGAAAGCATATAGCATTCATTCTTCTATAAACAAGTCTTTGAAGAAACTTCATTGAAAATTCAGTCTTAGAAAAGTTTAAGTGAAATAAAGATCCTAAATACTCTGAAATTTTTTAAAGGGTCATAGAATCCAATTCACTCCCCTCTTGGATTGTGCCATTCTTTTCTAACAATTGGTATCTAGAGCAAGGTTCTTGAGAGTTATTCAAGATTTCAAAAATGGCCAATAACAACGTACCCTATGGTGAGGGTGTGTCTATTCATAGACCTCCTGTTTTCAATAGTGAAAACTATGTCTATTGGAAAATTAGGATGAGAATTTTCATTAAAGCTATTGATATTGCTGTATGGGATGCAATAGAAAATGGACCTTATTTCCCTATGAAAAAAGATGGTGATGAGATCAAAGAAAAACATTGGAGTGAGTGGAGTGATGAGGAAAAGAAAAGAGCCCAACATGACTAGAGAGCCAAAAACATCATTACATCTGCATTGTCAATTGATGAATTTTTTAGAATTTCACAATGCATATCTGCTAAAGAAATGTGGGATACTTTGCAAGTCACTCATGAAGGAACAAGTGATGTTAAGAGATCAAGAAAGCATACTCTCATAAGAGAATATGAGCTATTTAGAATGCAAAATGGTGAATCTATTTCTGATTTTCAAAAGAGATTCACACACTTGATAAATCACCTTGTTGACCTTGGCAGGAAATTTGAGAAAAAAGAGCTGAATTTGAAAGTGCTGCAATGCTTGGACAGATCATGGCAAGCAAAGGTGACAGCCATTGAAGAATCAAAGGATTTGACCTCCTTGACACTTGCTACTCTCTTTGGGAAGCTAAGAGAGCATGAGCAAAAGCTGCACATATTTGAAGAAAATGAACAGAAGGACAAGAAGGGCAAAGGAGTGTAATTGATGGCTTTGAAATATGCCAAAGGAAAAGCGGTGTGTGAAGAATCAAGCTCCGATGATTCCAAAACTGAGAACTTCAATCTGCTGGTGAAGAAGTTCAGAAAATTCATAAGGAGAAAGAAAAATTCCCCCTACAAATTCAATAGAAAGACAAACAAGAAAGAGGAAGCAAGCACATCCTCCTTCAATTGCTTTGAATGTGGAAAACCAGGACACATGAAAGTTGAGTGTCCAAGCCTCTTGAAGAAGCAACAAGAGGAGAAGAAAAGCAAGAGAAATAGAAAAGGGAAGAGAGCCTACATTACTTGGGAAGATAATGACTCAAGCACAACAAGTGATGAATCTGAAACTGAGGAGAACAACTTGTGTTTAATGGCTGGAGTTGACCAAGACATAATAGTAAGTGACTCTGACCTTGAATCAAATCCGGACTATGATCAACTCCAAGAAGCTTTAATACAAATTCATGAAGAGGCTGTGAAATTAGATGCCTTGAATTTAAAGTTGAAAAACAAGCTGAAATGGTATGAAAATGCTTTAATTAAAGCTGAACAAGAGCTTGAGGATTTAAAACATGAGCATGAAAACCTTCAAACTATTTTTAATTTTAGTGAAGCTCATTGTGAAGCCTCATCCTCCTCAAAAGTTGTTTGTGAAAATTGCAAGACTTTTGAAAAAGAGAATGCTGATTTAAAATCCACTCTTGCAAAGTTCACAAATGGAAATGCAAATTTAAACATTCTTTTGGGAAAACAAAGAAACACTTTTGATAGGAGTGGACTTGGTTTTAATCAAAGCATGAACATGCCATTTAAGTCAAAGAAAGAGGCTTTTAAGAAAAACCAAGATTTCAGAAAATTTAAAAGCAATTTCTCTAGACAAACAACTTGTTTCTATTGTTGTAAAAGAGGTCACACAATAAGAAACTGCTATTCTAGAAAATATGGAGTTCCAAATGGAGAGATGGTTTGGATTGAAAAGAGCCAAAGGCTGAGAACTAACCTACAAGGACCCTTCACATGGGTACCTAAATTTTTTCTCTGAATCTTTGTTGTAGGAATGCTTTAGGGCCAAGAATCTACTATGGTATCTTGATAGTGGCTGCTCAAGGCATATGACTAGGGATCCTTCAAAATTCTCAAGTCTGAAATTGAAGAATGAAGGGTATGTTACCTATGGTGACAACAACAAAGGGAGAATACTTGGTCATGGCAATGTTGGTAATTCCTCCTCTCAAACATTGATTGAGAATGTATTGCTTGTTGATGGATTGAAACATAATTTGCTGAGTATAAGTCAACTAAGTGACAAAGGTTTTAAAATTGAATTGATAATACATGTTGCTTGATATGTGATAAACAGACAAAAGAAATCAAATTCATTGAAAAAAGAATTGTCAACATATACATGCTTGACTTAGAACACTCAATAGCAATTTCCAACACTAAGTGTCTAATAACTCAAGAAGAAAACATATGGCTTTGGCATAGGAGAGCTGCACATATTCATATGGATCATTTGAATAAACTGAGTAGGAAAGAATTAGTGGTTGGTTTACCTAAACTCAAGTTTAGTAAGGACAAACTATGTGATGCTTGTCAAAAGGGCAAGCAAGTGAAGGCTAGCTTTAAAAGCAAAAATCAGATTTCCACAACTAGACCTTTGGAATTAATTCACATGGATCTGTTTGGTCCTTCAAGAACCATGAGCTTAGGTGGAAACTACTATGGTTTAGTGATTGTTAATGACTACTCAAGATACACATGGGTTATGTTTCTTGCAAACAAAAATGATGCTTTTAATGCCTTCAGAAAATTTTCCAAGCTTGTTCAAAATGAAAAGAGTTCAAACATTACCTCTATAAAAAGTGACCATGGAGGTGAATTTCAAAACATAATGTTTCAAAATTTTGTGAGGAACATGATATAAACCATAATTTCTCAGCACCTAGGACACCTCAACAAAATGGGGTTGTTGAGAGGAAAAATAGGTCCTTAGAAGAACTAGCTAGGACAATGTTGAATGAAACAAAATTGCCAAAATATTTTTGGGCTGATGCTATTAACACAGCTTGTCATGTGTTAAACAAAGTTTTGATCCGACCTATATTAAAGAAAACACCCTATGAAATTTACAATGAAAGAAAGCCTAACATTTCATATTTTAGAGTGTTTGGGTGTAAGTGCTATGTGCTTAACAATGGGAAAGAGCAACTTGGAAAATTTGATGCAAAGGCTGATGAGGCAATCTTTCTAGGATACTCTACAAATAGTAAAGCCTAAAGAATCTATAACAAGAGAACCCTAGTTGTAGAAGAGTCTGTCCATGTGGTATTTGATGAGTCTAACAAACAAGAGACAAGGCAAGCTGAAATTGAAGACTTGACTGATTTGCTTGATCAACCTCTATTGGAGAATGAACCAAATGAAAAGCCTAAGGAGAGTGAATCACATGAGAACACAAAGGAAACATGAGAACAATTGCCTAAGGAATGGAAAACTTCTAGGGACTTATCAATGGATAACATAATTGGAAATATTGGTAAGGGAGTCTCAACTAGAAGTGCCATCAAGAATATTTGCAACACTATAGCTTTTGTGTCACAAGTGGAACCTAAAAGTATTGATGAAGCACTAAAAGATGAACATTGGTTAATGGCCATGCAAGAGGAACTAAATTAGTTTGAAAGAAATGAAGTATGGGATTTAGTGCCATTACCAAAAGATTATCCAGTTATAGGAACCAAGTGGGTTTTGAGAAATAAGCTTGATGAATCTGGGATAATTCTAAGAAATAAGGCAAGATTAGTGGCTAAGGGGTATAATCAAGAAGAGGGAATTGACTATGATGAGACTTTTGCCCCTGTAGCAAGGATAGAAGCCATTAGATTACTTCTTACTTATTCCTCTATAATGGATTTCAAGCTTTATCAAATGGATGTGAAAAGTGCTTTTCTCAATGGGTTGATACAAGAGGAAGTGTATGTTGAGCAACCACCAGGCTTTGTGGATTTTAAGAATCCTAATCATGTGTACAAGCTTAAAAAGGCACTCTATGGCTTGAAGCAAGCTCCAAGATCATGGTATGACAGGTTGAGCAAATTTTTGATTGAAAATGACTATGTGAGAGGGAAAGTGGACAATATATTGTTTGTCAAGAAGTTTAAAATTTTTACAATGTATGTACAAATCTATGTGGATGATATTGTATTTGGATCTACTAATAACTCTCTATGCAAAGAATTTGCTAAAACCATGCAAGGAGAATTTGAAATGTCAATGATGGGGGAGCTTACATTCTTTTTGGGGTTGCAAATCAAACAAATGAGTGAAGGAATCTTCACAAGTCAAAGCAAGTATTGCAATGAACTTCTGAAAAAGTTTGGTATGGAAGGGTGTAAGGAGGCTGCCACACCAATATCAAACAATTACAATCTTGACTTAGATGAAAAAGGAATAGCTGTTGATAGCTCAAAGTATAGAGGTATCATTGGATCACTTTTGTACTTGACAGCAAGTAGGCCTAATATAATGTTTGTTGTGTGCCTATGTGCAAGTTTTCAGGCTAATCCTAAAGAATCTCACATGAAGAGTGTAAAGAGAATTCTTAAATATTTGAAAGGTACAACCAATGTAGGTTTGTGGTATCCAAAGGGAGTCTTGTAGACCCCTAAAATTGTCCGGGTCGGAAATAAGACTCGAAGACTCTCGAAGACCGAAGGAAAGTCAGCCAGAAGGACTCCTGGAAGCCCCTAGGATGATTATCTGTAGGTTTATTGGTCTTAGAGTAGCTTAAAATAAGGAAGTGGGAAGATTGGAGCTCAATACGACCTCCTTGGAGTTCAGTACGGCCGTACTGAACATTTTGAACTACAATACGGCCGTACTGAAACCAATACGGTCGTATTGAAGTTTTTGAACTTCAATACGGCCGTACTGAATTCAATACGGCCGTACTATAGTTCAAATCTTCAGTACGGGCCGTATTGATGTCAGAGGCCGTACTGCGCCTCACCCCTATAAATAAGACGTCATTTGGACGTCATTCCACACTTTTTCCAGACTTCTGGACCCTCTTGCTGAGTATTCTGGGGTTTTTGAGCAGTGTTCTGCCCTAGAATTCTCTCCGAGAGTCGATCCGACGAAGTTCTTGAGTTCTGAGCATTTAGCTTGAGAATTCGGACTAGTCGAAGGGAAATCTTTTTGATTTCCATAGTAAAGATTAATTTTTAGGAAGGAGCGAGCGAGCTTGTAGAGGGAGGGAGCGCCAAAAAGCCTCCTAAACTTCATTGATATATAAAAAGCACGCTTCAAGAGGTTTCTTCTCTAAAAATCCCTTCTTTTACCGCTTTCTGATTGTTGCATATTTAAATTCGTCATCATGTAGATATTTAATTTATAGCCGTTTATAATAAATAGGGGTAATTTAGTAATTTTACGCTATTATTTAATAAATAATCCGTCATAGGGAACCCGAAAGGGGCGTTGTGGGGTGCTAACACCTTCCCCGCACGTAACCGACTCCCTTACCCAACTCTGGTTGTAATGGCCAAGGTTGATTTTTGAAATCAATTGCCTTATCCCTTTTTCCAATGTTTTGAGTAAAACATCGGTGGCGACTCCAAGAACCCTACTTTGCGAAAACCACTAATCCATGGAGGGTCCCGCTTGGGATTAACATGGATTGGTGAATCATTTAATAAAATTGTTAGTTCGATGAGGTCTCAGTTTGAGAATAAGTCGTTCTAACAATCCATCATTTTCCAAAACTTTAAAACGAGTCCGACCATCGTCGCGAATGCCAAGGTCCGTTTCGGCGGGTGGCGACAGATGGCGACTCCACTGGGGAAGCCTCGAGAGTCAGTCCCATTTAGTGATGGATTATTTCTAAAATAATAGTTTAAAATTACTTCATTACCCCTCGCTTGTATGATAATATGTTTTATCTATGTGGCTTTTAATAACTGTTGAATGTTTAAATTTACGCAATTGTTTGAAATACAAACTGTACACGAACCTTTGCACACAACAGTTCCCTCTATACCCGGGGGCATGAGTGGTAATCCATAGGGAGTGGATGTTAGTACGGCCGGTTGTCGAATGGGTCTATAGGTGCCCGCAGACCGTTGTCGGAAAACATCACTCAAGGTGATAACCATGAACTCAAGTCCGACAGTGCGTTGGAACTTTCCATCGGCTTACGACGAGAGGAATTGGGTCCCTATATTGGGGGCACCTTGGGGGCCTCAGACCGGTGAGAACAGTTAGAACCACCTTGAATATGCACTTTTCTGCAGGATACCCCTACCTCGTGATTCGCTCGTGACTGTTCGTGGATGAGTGAATTGTTTGTGTATAGGTTTATGTGATCTTGTTTGTGCACTAAAAATAAACCTCGTGATAAGGTCTAAGAATAATCCTCATGCATGAAAATACCATGACATGAGAGGAAAGACAATGTGTGAAAATATAATAAAAGTAAGGAGCATGTGCATCATTACCAATAAGACATCATGCATCCTCATAAACCATGCATTTTAGGTTCACCAATACCCCTTGACATGAGTGAAAGAGACCCACGACTATTGAGTTTCTCCGTTGGGGAGAGGTCATAAGTCAAGGAGGGTGGTAAAACTTCGTCTTAAAAAGGCAGCACCTTAAAGATAGAGGGTTACCAAGCTCATGTCAAGTGTGTATTCACTCCATAAATAAAATTAGATTAAGCATTCATTTTAGAAAGTGGCTGGTCATCTCTCTGTCCTCACGCGCGCGCAGAAAATCAAGAAGATGGACGCGTTGGAGGAACAAAATAAGAAGCTTACAGCCGAGCTCTCACAGCTCAAGGAGCAAATGGCGCAAATAATGGAACTCACAGTGACCATGAGTCCCATCATGTTGGAGGAAAAGTGGAACAAGAGCTGAAAAGTGGGAAGCTAGCTAAACCTTCCCAATCATTTAAAGCTAAGAAGACCTTTGGGAAGAAGAAGGAGAGAGGAGTCAGCGCCATAACCATTTCCTCGTCTTCCTCCACTTCGAAGTCAGGAAAGTCGCAATACAACTCTGTGAAGAAGTTTGATAAACTTCCGACCACATATAGCGACCTCCTGCCGAAGCTAGTGGAAGCACGTCTTCTAGCTTACGTTCCACCAAAGAAGATCGATCCACCTCATCCCGATTGGTACAAACCGCAAGACAAATGTCTATACCATTCGGGGGTACCGGGGCATTCAACGGAGAACTGTAGAGCTCTCAAATATAAGGTCCAAGACCTTATCGATGCCGGGTGGATCACTTTTGATTCGACAGCGCCCGACGTGAGCAAGAATTTTCGGCCAAAGCAGGAGTAGAGAGAAGAGCAAGCCACAATAGGGCCCCTCCATATTCTTCTTTTAGGGACTCATGATCAGTACCCGAGATCATGAGAACCTTTTCATGTAAATAAGGGTTTTTATACAGTTTTAATACATATCAATAAAGAGGCATTTTTCACATATCATTCTCTCTTTTGGTTCTTTTCTCTCTTTCCTCATTAACATTAATAATTCTAAACCGAAACAGAACCAATAAAATAATTATGTCTGTAATTGTTCGCTCTGACCGGGATCCGAAAGTTGAGGATGAATGGGTTGAGTTGGACAGTGATGAGGAGACCATCTCTCCGGATCTGCAAAGACTGCTAGATCAAGAAGCTCGTCTACTCCAACCATATCAAGAGAAATTGGAAACTGTGAATTTGGGGGCCAGGCCGAGAGACAAAAGAGGTCAACATTGGAACCCATATCAGTGATGAAATAAGGACACATGTTTCCGCTATGATTATAATAAAATCATTCTTTCTCATTGCTTCTTTCCTTGCTTATAATAAAATTCTAAACCACATTATTTTTAACCCTGTTTGAATAAACATGAATGAGGTTAAAATCATCTTAATAATAATAAACCCGCATCATTTTTATATATACAGAAAAAGTCAAAATTCGACAAAAAAGGCAAAGATTCCGCATCATACAGAATAACTGAGCCTGGAGAGGCTTGCCGAAATAATACTCGTACAGAATAACTGAGCCTGGAGAGGCTTGCCGAAATAATACTCATACAGAATAACTGAGCCTGGAGAGGCTTGCCGAAATAATACTCGTACAGAATAACTGAGCCTGGAGAGGCTTGCCGAAATAATACTCATACAAAAAAACTGAGCCTGGAGAGGCTTGCCGAAATAATACTCATACAAAATAACTGAGCCTGGAGAGGCTTGCCGAAATAATACTCCCCAAGGGACATCTCAGCTTGCGCTCTTGGGCTGAACAGAAAATACAGCATTGTACAGAATAATTGAGCCTGGAGAGGCTCGCCGAAATAATACTCCCCAGAGATATCTCAGCTTCCACTCACGGGCCAAATTCCCCAGTGAAAGCTATCAAACCAAGATCAGCAAGATTCCCCAAGGAGGGTTTGATCGTCTAAACAGAATATCCGAGTCGAAAGGACTATGACCTCCTCAGTGGAGGATAGCTTTCCAACTCAAGCGATGAGTGAAGCTAAGCCTGAAGAGGCTTTCTAAATAATACTCTGGGATATATAAACTTTAAATCCCCACTCGCCTACTCAGAGGCACCCCTTCAAGAAAAATCACAAAAGACAAATAATCATTCCCCAAGTGGAATCCGGCTCTCAGCCAAACATCAAGCGTCATGATGATCTGCCTAACAGAAGAGGCTAATCAAAATCAATGACAAAATCCCCCAGTGGATAACAGCCTACACAGAGGCAACAAAATTGAAAAATCAAAAGAGTCACCCGAATAAGGATAACCGGGATACTCCACCAACGTCGAAAGGACGTCAGCCAATCATAAGGCATCGCTCACCTCAAAAAGAGCATCTTCGTGTCTACACCCCAAGGAAACAGAAATTCCTCAATGGGTACCAACTACGCAATGGAAAGTTGGGACACAAGAACCTATGAGTAACTGCACATCCCCTAGACGGATCCCTGCGTTATCCAGCCCTCAGTGGCACAAAAATCAAAAACAATCGTCGAAGCAGCATCGTGGACTGTGGAGACAAAATCATCGCTAGCCTGGAGAGGCGAAGACTAATACTCACCCTGGAGAGGGCAAGACTCACGCTAGCCTGGAGAGGCGACGACTAATACTCACCCTGGAGAGGGCAAGACTCACGCTAGCCTGGAGAGGCGACGACTAATACTCACCCTGGAGAGGGCAAGACTCACGCTAGCCTGGAGAGGCGACGACTAATACTCACCCTGGAGAGGGCAAGACTCACGCTAGCCTGGAGAGGCGACGACTAATACTCACCCTGGAGAGGGCAAGACTCACGCTAGCCTAGAGAGGCGACGACTAATACTCACCCTGGAGAGGGCAAGACTCATGCTAGCCTGGAGAGGCGACGACTAATACTCAACCTGGAGAGGCTACTCAACAATTTTCCACCGGAAGACACTACTTGTCAACCGGTACACCAAAAAACCGTTTGACTAAGTAAAGGGGGGGCAGCTGTAGACCCCTAAAATTGTCCGGGTCGGAAATAAGACTCGAAGACTCTTGAAGACCGAAGGAAAGTCAGCCAGAAGGACTCCTGCAAGCCCCTAGGATGATTATCTGTAGGTTTATTGGTCTTAGAGTAGCTTAAAATAAGGAAGTGGGAAGATTGGAGCTCAATACGACCTCCTTGGAGTTCAGTACGGCCGTACTGAACATTTTGAACTACAATACGGCCGTACTGAAACCAATACGGTCGTATTGAAGTTTTTGAACTTCAATACGGCCGTACTGAATTCAATACGGCCGTACTATAGTTCAAATCTTCAGTACGGGCCGTATTGATGTCAGAGGCCGTACTGCGCCTCACCCCTATAAATAAGACGTCATTTGGACGTCATTCCACACTTTTTCCAGACTTCTGGACCCTCTTTGGAGTTCAGTACGGCCGTACTGAACATTGTAGACCCCTAAAATTGTCCGGGTCGGAAATAAGACTCGAAGACTCTCAAAGATCAAAGGAAAGTCAGCCAGAAGGACTCCCAGAAGACCATAGGATGACTATCTGTAGGTTTAGAGGTCTTAGAGTAGCCAAAAATAAGAAAGTGGGAGGTTTGGAGCTCAATACGGCCTCCTTGGAGTTCAGTACGGCCGTACTGCACATTTTGTACTACAATACGGCCGTACTGAAACCAATACGGCCGTATTGAAGTTTCTGTATTTCAATACGGCCGTACTGAATTCAATACGGCCGTATTGAAGTACAAAAACTCAATACGGGCCGTATTGAACCCAGGGGCCGTACTGCGCCTCATCCCTATAAATAGGACGTCATTTGGACGTCATTCCACACTTTTTCCAGCTATTCTGGACCCCCTGGCTGAGTATTCTTGGGTTTTTGAGCAGTGCTCTGCCCTAGAAATCTCTCTGAAAGCCAATCCGACGAAGTTCTTGAATCATAAGCCATTTGCTTGAGATTCGAACGAGTCGAAGGGAAATCTATTTGATTTCCATAGTAAAAATTTTATTTTAGGGAAAGGAGAAAGCGAGCGTGTAGTGGGAAGGAGCGCCAAAAAGCCTCCTAGTTCTTTTAAATATATAAAAGCACGCTTCAAGAGGTTTTCTTCCAAAACTCGTCTTTTATTGCTTTCTTTATCGCTTTCTGATTGTTACATTGCATGTTTAAAGCTTTCATCACGTAGATAATTCACTTAATATCGTTCTAATAAATAGGGGTAATTTAATAATTTTAAGCTATTATTCATGAAATAATCTGTCATAGGGAACCCGAAAGGGGCGTTGTGGGGTGCTAACACCTTCCCCGCACGTAACCGACTCCCTTACCCAACTCTGGTTGTAATGGCCTAAGTTGATTTGCGAAATCAATTGCCTTAACTGTTTTTCCAATGTTTTGAGTAAAACATTGGTGGCGACTCCAAGAACCCTTTTTGCGAAAACTACTAATCCATGGAGGGTCCCGCTTGGGATTAACATGGATTGGTGAATCATTTAATAAAATTGTTAGTTCGATGAGGTCTCAGTTTGAGAATAAGTCGTTCTAACAATCCATCATTTTTCAAACTCTTAAAAAGAGTCCGACCATCGTCGCGAATGCCAAGGTCCGTTTCGGCGGGTGGCGACAGATGGCGACTCCACTGGGGAAGCCTCGAGAGTCAGTCCCATTTAGTGATGGATTGTTTCTAAAAATAATAGTTTAAAATTACTTCATTACCCCTTACTTGTATAATAACATGTTTTATCTATTTGGCTTTAAAAACTGTTGTATGTTTAAATTTCCGCAATTGTTTGAAATATAAACTGCACACAAACCTTTGCACACAACAGTTCCCTCTATACCCGGGGGCATGAGTGGAAAGCCATAGGGAGTGGATGTTAGTACGGCCGGTTGTCGAATGGGTCTATAGGTGCCCGTAGACCGTTGTCGGAAAACATCACTCAAGGTGACAACCATGAACTCGAGTCCGACAGTGCGTTGGAACTTTCCATCGACTTACGACGAGAGGAATTGGGTCCCTATAATGGGGGCACCTTGGGGGCCTCAGACCGGTGAGAACAGTTAGAACCACCTTGAATATGCACTTTTCTGCAGGATACCCCTACCTCGTGATTCGCTCGTGACTGTTCGTGGATGAGTGAATTGTTTGTGTATAGGTTTATGTGATATTGTTTGTGCACTAAAAATAAACCTCGTGATAAGGTCTAAAGAATAATCCCCATGCATGAAAATACCATGACATGAGAAGAAAGACCATGTGTGAAAATATAATAAAAGTGAGGAGTATGTGCATCATTACCAATAAGATATCATGCATCCTCATAAACCATGCATTCTAGGTTCACCAATACCTCTTGACATGAGTAAAAGAGACCCATAATTATCGAGATTCTCCGTTGGGGAGGGATCATAAGTCAAGGAGGGTGGTAACACTCCGTTTTAAAAAGGCATCGCCTTAAAAATGGAGGGTTATCAAGCTCATGTCAAGAGCGTATTCATCCCATAAATAAACTAATTAAACATTCATTTTAGAAAGTGGCTGGTCATCTCTCTGTCCTCACACGCGCGCAGAAAATCAAGAAGATGGAAGCGTTGGAGGAACAAAATAAGAAGCTTACAGCCGAGCTCTCACAGCTCAAGGAGCAAATGGCGCAAATAATGGAACTCATGCGTCACCACAACATACACGGGGCTGAGCACAGTGACCATGAGTCCCATCATGTTGGAGGAAAAGTGGAACAAGAGATGAAAAGTGGGAAGCTAGCTAAGCCTTCCCAATCATATGAAGCTAAGAAGGCCTTCGGGAAGAAGAAAGAGGGAGGAGTCAATGCTATAACCATACCCTCGGCTACTTCCACTTCGAAGTCGGGAAGATCGCAATTCACTCCTGTGAAGAAGTTTGATAAACTTCCGACCACTTATAGCGATCTCCTGCCGAAGCTAGTAGAAGCCAAACTTCTAGCTTATGTTCCACCAAGGAAGATCGACCCACCTTACCCCGATTGGTACAAGCCACAAGACAAATGTTTATACCATTCGGGGGCACCAGGGCATTCAACAGAGAACTGCCTAGCTCTCAAACACAAGGTCCAAAGCCTTATTGATGCTGGGTGGGTCACTTTCGATTCGACAGCGCCCGACGTGAGCAAGAATTTTTGGCCAAAGCAGGAGTAGAAAGAAGAGCAAGCCACAATAGGGCCCCTCCATATTCTTCTTTTAGGGACTCATGATCAGTACCCGAGATCATGAGAACCTTTTCATGTAAATAAGGGTTTTTATACAGTTTTAATACATATCAATAAAGAGGCATTTTTCACATATCATTCTCTCTTTTGTTCTTTTCTCTCTTTCCTCATTAACATTAATAATTCTAAACCCAAACAGAACCAATGAAATAATTATGTCTGTAATTGTTCGCTCTGACCGGGATCCGAAAGTTGAGGATGAATGGGTTGAGTTGGAGAGTGATGAGGAGGCCATCTCTCCGGATCTGCAAAGACTGCTAGAACGAGAAGCTCGCCTACTCCAACCATATCAAGAGAAATTGGAAACTGTGAATTTGGGGGCCAGGCCGAGAGACAAAAGAGGTCAACATTAGAACCCATATCAGTGATGAAATAAGGACACATGTTTCCGCTATGATTATAATAAAATCATTCTTTCTCATTGCTTCTTTTCTTGCTTATAATAAAATTCTAAACCACATTATTTTTAACCTTGTTTGAATAAACATGAATGAGGTTAAAATCATCTTAATAATAATAAACCCGCATCATTTTTATGTGGAAGTGTGTGTGACAACTTGGAGCACCTTCCCTTGGCCTTGACAAGTGCCATCATGGGTAAAAAGAAATCTTTTAAAATAAAAGAAGCTCGGCGGGAAACCCAAAAAGGGGGCTGCGCAAAAATAAGAGCAAAAGACCCGCTAGGAATCCCACAAAAGGGTGACCTAGGCAAAAGTTAGGGTTGCAAAAATGAATAAAAACAAAAGTCCGCTAAAACGCCACAAAAGGGTGTTTTAGACAAAAATAAGGACAATCAAAAAAACAAAAGAAATCCATGATGGTACCATGAACCGAATTCAAAAAGAAAGGTTCAAGAGAAGCTATCCAAGTTGTCAAAATCACAACGTTAATAAACAAGATTTTATTAACTTCATAAGTGTTTAATCAAACAAGCCTAAACACATAAGCCTACCTTGGCCAACCATTCTTACAAAAACCATTTTTGAAAAATAAAATCCCCTCTAAAACACAAACTTCATAACAAAAATATCTTTCCTTTCTTTTCTCTCTTGTCCCAAACGATTTTAGAATAATCTAGCGGAAGCATGGAGAAATAAATTATCACTGAAAATGGATCTAATCTGAATAATAAAATGGTGGAAGAACTGTGCCAAGAATTCAAGATCCAACACCGCAACTCTTCCCCATATCGGCCGAAGATGAATGGGGCAGTCAAGGCAACCAATAAGAACATCAAGAAAATAGTGCAAAAGATGGTTGTCTCATTTAAAGACTGGCACGAGATGTTACCCTTCGCTCTCCATGGTTATAGGACTTCTGTACGCACATCTACAGGAGCTACTCCATCTCCCTTGTCTATGGGATGGAGGCAGTTCTACCCGTCGAAGTCGAAATACCTTCTCTAAGGGTAATCATGGAAGCAAAACTTTCCGAGGCAGAGTGGGTTCAAAGCCGATATGATCAATTGAACCTTATCGAAGAAAAACGGCTGAATGCCATATGCCATGGTCAAGCCTATCAGAGAAAGATCAAAAAGGCTTTTGACGAGAAAGTCCATCCTCAAGTCTACCACGAGGGAGAGCTGGTAATGAAGAAGCTGTTACTAGCTCAAAAGGACAAAATCGGAAAGTAGGCCCCAAATTACGAAGGACCATACGTGGTGAAGCGAGCCTTCTCAGGAGGAGCATTGATCCTCACAGACATGGATGGAGAAGAACTTCGATACCCAGTCAACGCTGACGTGGTAAAGAAGTGCTATGCTTGAAGACGTTGCTTGCATAAGCCCGCTAGGATGAAAACCCGAAAAGGGCGTGCTAGGCAAAAGTTAGGGCAAAATAAAAAGCCCGCCAGTACAAGGGTGCTAGGCAAAACAAAGGCGAATTTATCCCCGCTAGGATACGTCCTAGGCAAAAATTAGGGGCAAAAGAATAAGACACAAAAACAAAGCAAGCATCGATCACTTGAACCGAAAACCGAAAGGCGGTTCAAGTGATTATCTTCTAGAAGCAAGCGTCTACACTCCTGGCTCAGGCATCTCACCCGAAGCAATTAGGGGAACGTAAGAGCAACAATTACAGATATAATTGTTAAGCCTGATGTATATAGCCTACCCTGGCTAGCTATTCTTCAGAAATTCCTTTTGTATATCTTTCTGTAAAAACACTTGTGAATATCAATAAAATATCTATTCATTTCTCTTCTCTCTTGACCATGTGATTATGCCTCTAAATTGGTATTTCATAAAAATTGTACGAAATTCCTTTAATAATCGGTCAATAAAGAAAATTGGAGGGGTTCCTATAAAATCCGTAATCTCCTGCGAAAAAGGCTCACAAAAAATCTTCCCTCACGTCGACGACAGAAATTCCTCCAAGAAAAGGAGGATAAGGAGAGCCATTCATTTTTCTAAAAACATTAACAAAATAATTAAACTTGCATTTTATGCATCACACACACATTAGTTGCACATTCAAAGACCTTATCATGAGGCAATCGCATAAAATAGAAAAATAGAAAAATTGTTTGTGTATGACAGCAGTCAACAGAAAAAGCCAAAATCAACGAAAAAAGGCAAAAATACAGAAAAAGTCAAAATTCGACAAAAAAGGCAAAGATTCCGCATCATACAGAATAACTGAGCCTGGAGAGGCTTGCCGAAATAATACTCGTACAGAATAACTGAGCCTGGAGAGGCTTGCCGAAATAATACTCCCCAATTGTACAGAATAACTGAGCCTGGAGAGGCTTGCCGAAATAATACTCCCACAGAATAATTGAGCCTGGAGAGGCTTGCGGAAATAATACTCCCTCATCACACAGAATAATTGAGCCTGGAGAGGCTTGTCGAAATAATACTCCCCAAGAGACATCTCCGCTTGCACTCTTGGGCTGAACAAAAATCAATAAAACGTACAAGAATAACCGAGCCTGGAGAGGCTTGCCGAAATAATACTCCCACAGAATAATTGAGCCTGGAGAGGCTTGCCGAAATAATACTCCCCAGAGATATCTCAGCTTCCACGCTCGGACTAAATTCCCCAGTGAAAGCTATCAAAGCAAGATCAGCAAGATTCCCCAAGGGAGGCTTGATCATCCAAACAGAATATCTAAGTCAAAGGACTTTTGACTTCCTCAGTGAAAGATAGCTTTCCAACTCAAGCGATGAGTGAAGCTAAGCCTGAAGAGGCTTTCTAAATAATACTCTGGGATATATAAACTTTAAATCCCCATTCGCCTACTCAGAGGCACCCCTTCAAAAAGAGAAAAAAATCAAAAATATCAATAACCATTCCCCAAGCGGAATCCGGCACTCAGCCGAACACTGAACATCAAGATCATTCGCCTACTCAGAGGCACTCCTTCAAAAAAAGAAAATCAAAAAAGATCAATAATCATTCCCCAAGCAGAATCCGGCTTTCAGCCAATCACTGAACATCAAGATGATACGCCTAACAGAAGAGGCTAATCAAAATCAACGACAAAATCCCCCAGTGGATAACAGCCTACACAGAGGCAACAAAATTGAAAAATCAAAAGAGTCACCCGAATAAGGATAACCGGGATACTCCACCAACGTCGAAAGGACGTCAGCCAATCATAAGGCATCGCTCACCTCAAAAAGAGCATCTTCGTGTCTACACCCCAAGGAAACAGAAATTCCTCAATGGGTACCAACTACGCAATGGAAAGTTGGGACACAAGAACCTATGAGTAACTGCACATCCCCTAGACGGATCCCTGCGTTATCCAGCCCTCAGTGGCACAAAAATCAAAAACAATCGTCGAAGCAGCATCGTGGACTGTGGAGACAAAATCATCGCTAGCCTGGAGAGGCAACGACTAATACTCACCCTGGAGAGGGCAAGGCTCACGCTAGCCTGGAGAGGCGACGACTAATACTCACCCTGGAAAGGGCAAGACTCACGCTAGCCTGGAGAGGCAACGACTAATACTCACCCTGGAGAGGGCAAGACTCACGCTAGCCTGGAGAGGCGACGACTAATACTCACCCTGGAGAGGGCAAGACTCACGCTAGCCTGGAGAGGCGACGACTAATACTCACCCTGGAGAGGGCAAGACTCACGCTAGCCTGGAGAGGCGACGACTAATACTCACCCTGGAGAGGGCAAGACTCACGCTAGCCTGGAGAGGCGACGACTAATACTCACCCTGGAGAGGGCAAGACTCACGCTAGCCTGGAGAGGCGACGACTAATACTCACCCTGGAGAGGGCAAGACTCACGCTAGCCTGGAGAGGCGACGACTAATACTCACCCTGGAGAGGGCAAGACTCACGCTAGCCTGGAGAGGCGACGACTAATACTCACCCTGGAGAGGGCAAGACTCACGCTAGCCTGGAGAGGCGACGACTAATACTCACCCTGGAGAGGGCAAGACTCACGCTAGCCTGGAGAGGCGACGACTAATACTCACCCTGAAGAGGGCAAGACTCACGCTAGCCTGGAGAGGCGACGACTAATACTCAACCTGGAGAGGCTACTCAACAATTTTCCACCGGAAGACACTACAAGTCAGAAGGATGGCCTATTCCCCGGACAGTTGGGTCAACTCCTTTACTTGTCAACCGGTACACCAAAAAACCGTTTGACTAAGTAAAGGGCGGGGCAGCTGTAGACCCCTAAAATTGTCCGGGTCGGAAATAAGACTCGAAGACTCTCAAAGATCAAAGGAAAGTCAGCCAGAAGGACTCCCAGAAGACCATAGGATGACTATCTGTAGGTTTAGAGGTCTTAGAGTAGCCAAAAATAAGAAAGTGGGAGGTTTGGAGCTCAATACGGCCTCCTTGGAGTTCAGTACGGCCGTACTGCACATTTTGTACTACAATACGGCCGTACTGAAACCAATACGGTCGTATTGAAGTTTCTGTATTTCAATACGGCCGTACTGAATTCAATACGGCCGTATTGAAGTACAAAAACTCAATACGGGCCGTATTGAACCCAGGGGCCGTACTGCGCCTCATCCCTATAAATAGGACGTCATTTGGACGTCATTCCACACTTTTTCCAGCTATTCTGGACCCCCTGGCTGAGTATTCTTGGGTTTTTGAGCAGTGCTCTGCCCTAGAAATCTCTCTGAAAGCCAATCCGACGAAGTTCTTGAATCATAAGCCATTTGCTTGAGATTCGAACGAGTCGAAGGGAAATCTATTTGATTTCCATAGTAAAAATTTTATTTTAGGGAAAGGAGAAAGCGAGCGTGTAGTGGGAAGGAGCGCCAAAAAGCCTCCTAGTTCTTTTAAATATATAAAAGCACGCTTCAAGAGGTTTTCTTCCAAAACTCGTCTTTTATTGCTTTCTTTATCGCTTTCTGATTATTACATTGCATGTTTAAAGCTTTCATCATGTAGATAATTCACTTAATATCGTTCTAATAAATAGGGGTAATTTAATAATTTTAAGCTATTATTCATGAAATAATCTGTCATAGGGAACCCGAAAGGGGCGTTGTGGGGTGCTAACACCTTCCCCGCACGTAACCGACTCCCTTACCCAACTCTGGTTGTAATGGCCTAAGTTGATTTGCGAAATCAATTGCCTTAACTTTTTTTCCAATGTTTTGAGTAAAACATTGGTGGCGACTCCAAGAACCCTTTTTGCGAAAACTACTAATCCATGGAGGGTCCCGCTTGGGATTAACATGGATTGGTGAATCATTTAATAAAATTGTTAGTTCGATGAGGTCTCAGTTTGAGAATAAGTCGTTCTAACAATCCATCATTTTTCAAACTCTTAAAAAGAGTCCGACCATCGTCGCGAATGCCAAGGTCCGTTTCGGCGGGTGGCGACAACATTTTGAACTACAATACGGCCGTACTAAAACCAATACGGTCGTATTGAAGTTTTTGAACTTCAATACGGCCGTACTGAATTCAATACGGCCGTACTGTAGTTCAAATCTTCAGTACGGGCCGTATTGATGTCAGAGGCCGTACTGCGCCTCACCCCTATAAATAAGACGTCATTTGGACGTCATTCCACACTTTTTCCAGACTTCTGGACCCTCTTGCTGAGTATTCTGGGGTTTTTGAGCAGTGTTCTGCCCTAGAATTCTCTCCGAGAGTCGATCCGACGAAGTTCTTGAGTTTTGAGCATTTAGCTTGAGAATTCGGACTAGTCGAAGGGAAATCTTTTTTATTTCCATAGTAAAGATTAATTTTTAGGAAGGAGCGAGCGAGCTTGTAGAGGGAGGGAGCGCCAAAAAGCCCCCTAAACTTCATTGATATATAAAAAGCACGCTTCAAGAGGTTTCTTCTCTAAAAATCCCTTCTTTTACCGCTTTCTGATTGTTGCATATTTAAATTCGTCATCATGTAGATATTTAATTTATAGCCGTTTATAATAAATAGGGGTAATTTAGTAATTTTACGCTATTATTTAATAAATAATTCGTCATAGGGAACCCGAAAGGGGCGTTGTGGGGTGCTAACACCTTCCCCGCACGTAACCGACTCCCTTACCCAACTCTGGTTGTAATGGCCAAGGTTGATTTTTGAAATCAATTGCCTTATCCCTTTTTCCAATGTTTTGAGTAAAACATCGGTGGCGACTCCAAGAACCCTACTTTGCGAAAACCACTAATCCATGGAGGGTCCCGCTTGGGATTAACATGGATTGGTGAATCATTTAATAAAATTGTTAGTTCGATGAGGTCTCAGTTTGAGAATAAGTCGTTCTAACAATCCATCATTTTCCAAAACTTTAAAACGAGTCCGACCATCGTCGCGAATGCCAAGGTCCGTTTCGGCGGGTGGCGACAAGTCTCACTAAATCTGATAGGCTACTCAGATTCGGACTATGTTGGGTGAAGACTAGACAGAAAAAGCACAAGTGGTACTTGTCACCTACTAGGTAGTGCACTTGTCTCATGGCATAGCAAAAAGCAAGCTTGTGTTGCTTTAAGTACAGCTGAGGCTGAGTATATAGCTGATGGAAGTTGTTGTGCTCAAATTCTTTGGATGAAGCAACAATTAAGAGATTATGGAGTTGAGCTAAATAAAATACCTTTGAGATGTGACAACACAAGTACAATAAATCTGACCAAAAATCCAATTTTGCACTCTAGGACAAAACATATTGAGATAAGACACCAGTTTTTGAGAGATCATGTTCAAAGGAATGATTGTGTTGTAGAGTTTGTAGAGACTAGAAAACAATTAGCTGATATATTTACAAAACCTCTAGCAAGGGAAAGATTCAACCAATTAAGAATTGAATTAGGGATAATCAATGAATCATGTTTGAATTAATTATGCTTTGAGAGTGATAGTTAGAGATGTATTGATGGAATCATGCTTAGGAAAGCAAGGGGTGACATATTGAAGGAGCCAAGAGGAGTGGGCTAGACATGGAGAATTGGGCCAGTCAAGGCCCAATGGGCCCTATGGGCTTGAAAGGCCCAAGTTGAGCTTCTTATGGGCCATATCTTATTTTAGCTATTTTCTTATGTCTTGCATATACCATGTTAGTATAGGTTCTCTATATTTTGGGTCTTGTATTTTGGACCATTTAGTAGGCCATAGGCTTATTGGGCCTAGTTTTGGGCTTCATGACCCTTTGGGCTTTTGGTACCCAATATTGGGCTCATTTTCATTCTTGTAATTTTTCCTTTCCATTGTATTTGCTTGGCCATTGTATTTAGGCCATTAGAATAGGAATTTAGAAGGATTAAGTATTAAAGCATGAATCATAGAATGTTAATTACATTTAAGAGTAATTAGAGTTGCATTTGAGTCACATGTTTTGTGCCAAAGGAGGCTGCACATGTGATCACTCAAATGAACCCTAAATTACACGTAAATGTAATTAAGGTTTCTAGAAGGAGGGGCTGCACATGGGGAGCCAAAGTGGACGTTCAAAATTTGAATTCAAACTCAAATTTGAATTCAAATTTTGGCGCCACTTTTAGTGCACATGGGTTAGCTTCTTGATCCGTGGCTTTATATGCTTGAATCCTTCACCTTTGTAAAAACTTTTGATGAATGAGAATTTATGAATTTTACTTCAGCCCTAATTCTCTCAAAGGTCACCGAAATCTCACCTTCCCTAGTTCTTAGGAAAACCTCCATTCCTAAGCTTGAAAGTGAGCTTTCTTTTGGTTCTTGAGCTTGGATGCTTCCATCCATAGCTTAGGGGTTTTCTCCTATCATTTCAATCATCTTCCTCCATCATTAAATCCGTGGAAAGCTCAAGGAAAAGGTCTTCAAATTCGGAGAAGGTCACAAGAAGCAAGAATCCATCCATTGCTTCAACCTAAACTCCATCAAGTGGTATCATGAGCAAGGTTGCTTCCTTGAGCTAAGTAATCCTTTTCCACCGAATTTTTTTTTGTGCTTTTGTGTTCTTCTATGTCTCAATTGTGTTTTTCTGTTTGGATCTAAATTCTTGTTCAAAATTTTTGAGAGATCCAATTGGTGTGATTGTATTTGAAAATCCGGCAATCACATTGAGTCTAGGAATTCTACCTTGTCCGTTTTCAATTTGTTTGAGTCACTTCTTATTTCTTTTGTTTGATTCGGTCATCTCATTGTCTATGCATGTTTTTGATTTTGATTTTTGAATCTTAAGTTTTGTCAAGTCATGTTAGTTCTTTAAAATGTCAAAAAATATTCAAGATGTGCTTGTGTTCATATGCTGAAAATTTTTGAGTCTTTTTGAATTTGGCCGAGATTCATTTCTAATCATATGTGCCTTTGCTTGTTTGCTTTTCTTTTTGCATTTTTGAGTTCATGTTCATCATTAGATCATTGGTGAACTCCTAGAGTTAGGTTTCCATTATGTACATGAGTTTTCAAATTTCACCTTCCATCTCAAAATAGTGAATCAATCACATTTTCATTGAAATTTTAAGTGATGCTTTGTGTTTTAGTGTATTGATTGTATTGGATCCGAATTTGATATGTTTGATTGCTGGAAAACAGAGAAATACAGAGTCTATTGACACAAAATACATTGAAAAAGAAAGCAAAACAAAGAACTAAAAAGGATCCAAACACTTTTCAAATTAGAATACACTAGAACTTGAGTTTTATTTCACTTAAAATTACTATTCTAGTAGATCCGGTTCTTGCTT
This sequence comes from Cajanus cajan, assembly GCF_000230855.2. Classification (NCBI taxonomy): domain Eukaryota; kingdom Viridiplantae; phylum Streptophyta; class Magnoliopsida; order Fabales; family Fabaceae; genus Cajanus; species Cajanus cajan. Next base: position 43,048,608 of record NC_138524.1, on the reverse strand, counting down.
CTTTGATTTGTGAAATTTTTTGAGATAAAAGGCAAATATCTTCTCTGGAAAAGAAATTTGAATTCATAAAAGCAAAAGAATTAAAAAAAATATATATAAAGAAAATTATAGCAAGAAAAGCCGAGAAGAAAAAAAAAATTAGAAGAAAACACAAATTATTTCACAAGCAATTGATCTACTAGTTTGGTTTCTCTTCTTTGATTGCTTCCAAATTTTGTTTTTGTTGTCTTAATCTACTCTAGTGCCAATCTAAGACTTTCCTAATTGAGTGCTAGCTTGTTTTGAGTCTTAATCTTTTTGCCTTAATTCCTTGGCTTTCTTTGAGTCTTGTCATACACACTTATTCCTTCAATTTTGGTATAAGCTTTGATAAATTATGCTTTTGCTGCTTGTCTAAGTTTTCTTTGTTAAAATTATGTGCTGGAAGTTGCATCAAATCCTTGCTAAAGAACCAAACATTGACTCAACAAGGATAGGAAAGGAGTTTTGAAACAAGGACCTTAAAATTTGACCTAAATTTGGTGACCTAAAACTCCTAAAACTACCTTCACAAGAGTGATCAAGCCTTTCATCTTGTGAGCAGCCTTCTTTCACCTATTTTTTGTGTTCACTGTGCAGGTTCAAAGTGCATCAAAGGACAAAGGTTGGAGGTGGATTCAAGCATTCAAACAAGTGATGGAAAAATGAGGCTGAAAATCCGTCACTAAATTGGACTCCAAATCCGTCACAACTTTGTTTTAAGGATTAGTTTGTTTACTTTTATGTCCAGCATTTATTACCTTGTAATTGGCCATTTAAAGGAGTGTCTTGGGTGTGTCTTTGGTACACAACCATCTCTCCTTAGGTGTACATTTTCGTTAGTACTTTGTGAGAGTGGTCCTTGATTGATCTTTGGTATCTTTCAAGTTCTCACACTAGGACACGTTTAGGTAGTTTTAATTCTTGCTTAATACTTGTTTTAGTTGCTTTCATACGTCTAGTATATCATAGTTCACAAAACATCAAACATAATTTTCATTAAAAAGAATTTGGTAGAGATTAACTACAAAGGGGATTAGTAATTTTTACTTGAAGAGGCTTGGTTTTTAAGTCGCTCTTAGTAGCTCACCTCCCTCCAAAGTTCAATTTGTATACTTAATCCTCCAAGTACTTAGTCTTAACCTTGCATAAAAAATTGCTTTTCAAACTTCTTTTATCAAAAGAAATCTTTCACCTATAATGGAAGAATTTTCTACTCCTCCTAGTGATAGTAATTCAAGTGACTACAATGACATTTCAAAAGTAGCACATGAATTAAGATCATTAAAGGTTTGGAGAGAGCAAGAGGCCAAGCGTAGCCTTAAAGAAAAGGCCCGTCTTGCACTCTTAGGAGAGGAAATTCGGCTATTAAAGGAAAAGGAAGAAAGATCACACAATAAGCACCGAAGTAAGCATGGAAGTTCTCAAATTCCATAGTTCAAAATCTTTTTCACAAAAGCATAAGCCAATAACACTTTGGACAAAGCAAGAAGCCTTAAAAAGAGAAAAAGAAAAACTTGAAAAAAAAGCACAAATTGCAATTTTAGAGGAAGAAATTCACATTCTTAAACAAAAGCAAGAAAAACTTTTAGCGAAAGAAAAAAGGCATTGCTCTGAGGGAAGAATAAGGAGGAAAATATCTCCTCTAAAGGACTTGTGAGTGAAGAGAGTTGTTCTATCTTTAAAAACCATTTGCAAAATACTCTCTTCATACATAAAGACCTTAACTCTTACCCTTGTGCTACCACTAGTCATGAAGTAGAGATTCTAGAACCAAATATTTTAAAGAAAAATGAATCTCAACTTCAAGATGTAGTGAAGAAGGAGTGGACTACACTTAGTTCCACTTCTTGTGCTACTTCCTTGGAGGTGCCCAAGGAAGATAGCCTTCCTCTCTTTAGGACTCCTTCTACCATAGTTGTTCTAATAAAGCACCCAAATTTTGGAATATATTGTTTGATAGATACATCTTGTCATAATTCATATTCTATTTTTGATCTTATGGGAACTTCATCTTTATTTGAACTTAATTTGCACCCTTCCCTACAAGACAAAAATAGTTTATATGAGTTTTCAAGATTTTCCAAGACATTTTATCTACCAAACAATATGATTCAAAATTATTTAAGACGTTTTCTAGTATTTTTTTCTTTATATTTTAGGAAAAGCCTAGGCTACCATTTAGGGTACTTTAGGCAAGATGTTGTAGTTTTTAAGAATCATTCTTTTCATTGTTTTAGTCATAGTGTCACTACATTTTTAGGATTTCATTCTAGGTTATACTTAGAAGAGGATCCTATTTCTACTTTTAGGGATTTTCATTTTAATAGTTTAGTTTTCTTTGCTAGGTTAGTTAGAAGGATTCCTCTTAGGATCCACATTCCATTTTCTTCCTATAAACATGTCACCTCTTATACATGGTATGTTGTGTATGTAGGTGATAATTCTTATTCCATGCATCCTCGTGATTTGAGGACAAATCCTTTTCAAGAAGGAGGGGATGATGGAATCATGCTTAGGAAAGCAAGGGGTGACATATTGAAGGAGCCAAGAGGAGTGGGCTAGACATGGAGAATTGGGCCAGTCAAGGCCCAATGGGCCTTATGGGCTTGAAAGGCCCAAGTTGAGCTTCTTATGGGCCATATCTTGTTTTAGCTATTTTCTTATGTCTTGCATATACCATGTTAGTATAGGTTCTCTATATTTTGGGTCTTGTATTTTGGACCATTTAGGATAGCATTTTAGGCCATAGGCTTATTGGGCCTAGTTTTGGGCTTCATGACCCTTTGGGCTTTTGGTACCCAATATTGGGCTCATTTTCATTCTTGTAATTTTTCCTTTCCATTGTATTTGCTTGGCCATTGTATTTAGGCCATTAGAATAGGAATTTAGAAGGATTAAGTATTAAAGCATGAATCATAGAATGTTAATTACATTTAAGAGTAATTAGAGTTGCATTTGAGTCACATGTTTTGTGCCAAAGGAGGCTGCACATGTGATCACTCAAATGAACCCTAAATTACACTTAAATGTAATTAAGGTTTCTAGAAGGAGGGGCTGCACATGGGGAGCCAAAGTGGACGTTCAAAATTTGAATTCAAACTCAAATTTGAATTCAAATTTTGGCGCCACTTTTAGTGCACATGGGTTAGCTTCTTGATGGAATCATACTTGGGAGAACAAGAGGAGACACATTAAAAGATCCAAGAGGAGTGGGCTAGAGATGAAGGTTTGGGCCAGTCAAGGCCCAATAGGCCCGATGGGCCTGGGAAGGCCCAAGTGGAACTTTTCATGGGCCATATTTTGTTATAGCTATTTTCATATGTTTTGTATACATAATGTTAGTATAGGTATCATATATTTTGGTCTTGTATTTTGGACCACATAGAGTAGCATTTTAGGTTTTAGGCTTGTTGGGCCTAGTTTTGGGCTTCATGGGCCTTTGGGCTTTTGGTACCCAATATTGGGCTCATTTTCATTCTTGTAATTTTTCCTTTCCATTGTATTTGTTTGACCATTGTATTTAGGTCATTAGATTAGGAAAATACAAGAAATACTAAAGTAGGTTAACTAGGTTAAATTAGGTTTAATTTGGAAGCCATTTAAGTTACATTTGAGTCACATGTTTTGCACCAATTGGTGGCTGAACATGTGACACTCAAATTAACCCTAAATGACTCTCAAATCAGACCTAGATGCACATTAGATACCTAAACTCACGGCCACACCCATGTGCACCAAAATTTGAATTCAAATTTCCAATTTGAATTCAAATTTTAGGCGCCAACTTGTGTAGTTTAGTCTAGGTGCCAAAACCGTCCCTACTTAAAGTGTTTCTCCTACACATTGTAATCACTTTTGATATATGAGATTTCTGAAAATTATTTCAGCCATCCTTTCAAGAGTCACCGAATCCAAGAGAAAGCCATAGAGAGAGTGCCTTCAAATCCTTAGGAAAACCTAGTTTCCTTATCTTTGAAGTGAGCAATCCCTTGAGTGCTTGAGCTTGGATGCTTCCTTCAAGGCTTAGGCCTTCATTCCGCAAGTTTCTCACCATCATAAGGTGTTCATTCATTCGGTAGTATCTCCTTTGAAGTGGATCCGTGCCTAGAAGGAGCTTGGAGGAGTTCAATCATCACTTCTCCCACTCACTTCTATCATTTTTGGTATCAAGAGCAAGGTCTTCAAGGAGATAAGTTCTTCATCTTGTTTTGGTCCGAATATTATGTGTTCTTTGTGTTCTTATGTTTGTCTTAATTGAGTTTCAATTCGGATCTATATTTTGATGTTATTGAGTTCATAGATCCATTGTTGATTGTCTTGAATTTTTCTTCCATAATCAACTTGTAGGAACTATTTGCTTTGTGCTAATTTTGAGTTTATTTTGAGTCTCTCCATTCCTTGTATGTGTCCGTGATTGGACCTCATGCATTGCATTTAGATTTTGTTTTTAAATCTTTGTTGTGTCTTAGAAGTTTGTATTTAGTCCTTACTTGTTGCAAATTCCTTGAATAGCATGTTTAACCTAGTTTTATTTTGAGTTTTGTGTCCATATTTTGCTTTCGGTTTACCTATTGTTCTTGCCTCCTATATGTGCTTTTTCTTTTGCCTTATTGTGTTCATAACTTGCTATTAGTTCTAGTAAGTTTCTTTAGAGTTAGGTTTCTATTATGTTCTTAAGTTTTCAAATCACATTCCATTGAAAAACTTATAAAGATTTTGTGATTCAAAAATTTCAAGTGTAAACCTACTTCTAGTGCACTCTTTTTGTGGATTCAAATTTTAAAAAAATTAGAGGCTGAAAACAGAGATAAAACAGAGCCTAAAGTGTTCAAAATATCAAAAAGAAAAGAGTTCAAAAGGAATCCAAACCAAAAACCTAAAGATTAGTGCACTAGTTATTCAAGTTACTTGAAATTTGACCTAATTTTTGGCTGATTTGTATTCTCGGTTTCTATAACTTGGAATCATTGAAAAATTTGAAACAAAAGGCAAATATACTCTCTGGACTCTTAATTTGATACTGGAAAAAGAAAGAATTAAAAAAAAAAATAGAGAAAGAAAATTAAAAGGAAAAAGCCGAGAGGTATACAAGTTGAAAAACCTACTTGATTCCTTGTTATTGTTTTGGCTACTACTTTTGCTAAACTTGTCCAATTGTCTTCAAATTTTTTTTGATTTGTTCATCTATTCTAGTACCTATCTAGGAACCCTTCTCTCTGAGTGCTAGCTTTTATTTGGAGTCTTAATTTTCAGTTTTACTTGTTGAACTTCTTTGAGTCTTGTCATATACACATATTACTCTTAATTTTGGTATAAGCTTTCCAAATTGTGCTTTGTTGCTTGTCTAGTTTTCTTTCAATAATTTCCTGTGCTGGAAGTGGCCTTAAATCCTTGCTCAAGGATCAAGCATTGCTCAACAAAGAGTAGGAAAAATTTTTGACACTATAATCACCAAATTTGACCTAATTTAGTGACCAAAATTCTCCTAAATCTCCTTCACTTGAGTGACCAATTCCTTCACCTTGTGAGGCAGCCACCTTAACCTCTTTGTTGTGTTTCTTTTGCAGGTTCAGGAGCAGCATATTGAAGGATTAGTGGCGGATTAAACACTTGGTTAAGTGTTGGAAAAGTTGAACACAAAACCGCCACTAATTGGTCACCAAAGCCGCCACTTTATTGTTTTTTTTAGGCTAGTTTAATTTTGTCAATTCTCTTGTATTTTAAACCAATTTGTAAAGCTTGGAGGGAGTATTAAGAAGCTGGTCAGGTATATCTACATCCTTGATAGACTCTCACGTGTAGTACTAGTGGAAGTGGCTTGGAAATTTCATATGTTTCAAGCTTCCACTTAGGATATCCGACTAGTTGCTTAACTTGCTTCTTTTAAGTTTTCTTGTACTTAATTGCTTTACTTTGCTGCCTATAAACGTCTAGAATTGTGTAGTTTTAATTGTTCACGCTTAGTTAAGTGTCAAAAACAAACAAAGTTGTAAAAAGCATACAAAATTTTTGTGAAAAGTTTTGGGGATTTGGAAATACCACAAAGGAGTTTAGTGATTTCCACTTGAAAAGGCTTGGTTATTAAGTGGCTCTTTGTAGCTCACCTCCCTTGATAGTGCAACTTGTACACTTAGACTTCCAAGTGCTATTTTCATTCCTAGAAAATAAAAAAAAAACATTTTATAACTTCTTGCATAGCATATAAAATCTTATTGTTTAATCATGAGTCAACATTCTCAAAGTAGTAGTGGCTTTGAATCTCCTAAAAGTTTTAAAAGAATTGTCAAGGAGGTTGAGGCACTAAAACTTTGGAAGCATGATGAAATACTTCAAAAACAAAAAGAAAAACTTGAAAAGGAAGTACAAATCATGGCTTTAGAACAAGAGATTCAAAAGATTAAGCAACGAGAAGAAAAACTTTTAAAAAGATTAAATAAAAATAAAAGTCCAAAAGGTTCTTCTAGGAGCTCAACCAAGAGCTCCAATGATTCTCAAAGTCAAAATAATGATGGTAGTATCCAAATGGATGCTTACTATCAACCAACACCTAGGAGAGTCATTAAAGAACACAAAGTGAGGGAATCAAGGGTTGATCTCCCTTACTTTCATGGAAAAGATAATGTGGACACCTACTTAGATTGGGAGATGAAAGTGGAGCAAATCTTCACTTGTCATCAAGTAGGTGAGGAAAGAAAAGTTCCTTTGGCCACCCTAGCTTTTCAAGGACAAGCCATGTATTGGTGGACATCCTTGGAAAGAGAGAGAAGACTTCACAATGATCCTCCCATCACTTATTGGAATGAGTTGAGGAGTGCTATGAGAAGAAGGCACATACCTTCTTATTATAGTAGGGAGCTTATGGATAAGCTCCAAAGACTCCAACAAAAGAATATGAGTGTTGAGGAGTATAGACAAAAGATGGAGTTGTATCTCATGAGGGCTGGCATAAGGGAAGAGGAAAGGTTGACCATTGCTAGATTTTTAAGTGGTCTCAATTTTGATATTAGAGATAGAGTTGAGTTACTCCCTTATAGGGACCTTGATGATTTGGTCCAACTTTGTATAAGGGTGGAACAACAAAATTTGAGAAAAGGCAAAACTCAATCTAGCTCTTATATCAAGAGAGAGGACAAGAGGGAGGGTCAATATGACTCTTCTAAAAACTCTAGTAAAGGTCAAGAAAAAGAAAAAGAAAATGATAAAAATAAAAATGTTGTCACTTCTAGTAGTAAAACTAGTGACATCAAATGCTTTAAATGTCTTGGGAGAGGCCATATAGCTTCTCAATGTCCAACTAAAAAGGTCATGATTTTGAGAGGACAAGACATTTATAGTAGCCTTGATGAATCTAGTTCTACCACTTCAAGTGATAGTGAGACTAGCAAAGAAGACCCTCAAATTGAAAAGCTATATCCTGTTGATGGTGATCTTCTTATGGTCAAAAAGCTTCTTGGAAGTCAACCTTGTCCCACTTCACTATCACAAAGAGAGAACATCTTTCACACAAGATGTTTAGTTTCTAAAAAAACTTGTTCTCTTATTGTTGATAGTGGATCATGTTCAAATTGTTGTAGTACAAGGTTGGTTAACAAGTTAGCCCTTACCACCATTCCTCACCCTCACCCTTATAAACTTCATTGGCTCAATGAAGGTGAGGAATTGGAGGTGAATCAACAAGTGAAGGTCAAGTTTTCTGTAGGGGATTATAAAGACAAAGTTTTATGTGATGTGATCCCTATGGAAGCTTGTCATATTTTGCTTGGTAGGCCATGGCAATTTGATAAGCAAACTATACATGATGGCCTTACTAACAAAATAACCTTCACTCATAAAAATAAAGAAATTGTTTTTAATCCTTTGACACCACCCCAAGTGTTTGAGGATCAAAAACAAATGAAAAAGAAAATAAACAAAGAAAAAAAAGAAGGAAAGAGTGTGGATCAAGGGGACTCCACTAAGACTTTTGTGACAAAAGAGAGTTATTTCATGACCACACAAGCTTACCCAAGAACTCTCTTTATTCATAAAAATCTTGACTCTTATCCTAATGCTGCCACTTCTCTTAAAGTTGAGAATGAGGAACAAAATGAATTTCAAGCAAAGAATTCTTCTCAACTTCGAGATATAGTGAAGAGGGAGTGGACTATACCTAGTGTTACTCCTTATACTACTTCCTTGAAGGTGCACAAGGAAGGAAGTATTTCTTTTAATGTCATAAAGCACCCAATTTTGGGTTTACATTGTTTAGTAGATCTAACTTGTAATAATCTATATTCTATGTTTGATCTTATGGGAAGTTCTTCCTCTTTTGAACTTAATATGATTTCTTCCCTACAAGATAAATATAGTTTATATGATTATGAGCATCTAGCAAACAATCAAATCCAAAATTGTCTAGGGCGTTTTCTAGTAATTTTTTCTTTATCTCTTAGGAAAAGCCTAGGTTACCATTTAGGGTACTTTAGGCAAGATATAGTAGTGTTTAGAAATCATACTTTTCATTGTTTTAGTCATAGTGTCTTTACATTTCTAGGTTTTATTTCTAGGTTATGCTTAGAAGAGGAGCCTAGTTCTAGAGAGTCTAATATTTTCCCTTTCTTTGTTAGGTTAGATATTAGGACTCCTCTTAGGATTTTTACTCTTCTTTCTTACCCTCTCACTTTTTATTCTTCGAATGCTTTCTTTGTAGGTATTGATTTTTCTACTTCCATTCATCCTCGAGATTTGAGGACAAATCCTTTTCAAGAGGGAGGGGATGATGGAATCATACTTGGGAGAACAAGAGGAGACACATTAAAAGATCCAAGAGGAGTGGGCTAGAGATGAAGGTTTGGGCCAGTCAAGGCCCAATAGGCCCGATGGGCCTGGGAAGGCCCAAGTGGAACTTTTCATGGGCCATATTTTGTTATAGCTATTTTCATATGTTTTGTATACATAATGTTAGTATAGGTATCATATATTTTGGTCTTGTATTTTGGACCACATAGAGTAGCATTTTAGGTTTTAGGCTTGTTGGGCCTAGTTTTGGGCTTCATGGGCCTTTGGGCTTTTGGTACCCAATATTGGGCTCATTTTCATTCTTGTAATTTTTCCTTTCCATTGTATTTGTTTGACCATTGTATTTAGGTCATTAGATTAGGAAAATACAAGAAATACTAAAGTAGGTTAACTAGGTTAAATTAGGTTTAATTTGGAAGCCATTTAAGTTACATTTGAGTCACATGTTTTGCACCAATTGGTGGCTGAACATGTGACACTCAAATTAACCCTAAATGACTCTCAAATCAGACCTAGATGCACATTAGATACCTAAACTCACGGCCACACCCATGTGCACCAAAATTTGAATTCAAATTTCCAATTTGAATTCAAATTTTAGGCGCCAACTTGTGTAGTTTAGTCTAGGTGCCAAAACCGTCCCTACTTAAAGTGTTTCTCCTACACATTGTAATCACTTTTGATATATGAGATTTCTGAAAATTATTTCAGCCATCCTTTCAAGAGTCACCGAATCCAAGAGAAAGCCATAGAGAGAGTGCCTTCAAATCCTTAGGAAAACCTAGTTTCCTTATCTTTGAAGTGAGCAATCCCTTGAGTGCTTGAGCTTGGATGCTTCCTTCAAGGCTTAGGCCTTCATTCCGCAAGTTTCTCACCATCATAAGGTGTTCATTCATTCGGTAGTATCTCCTTTGAAGTGGATCCGTGCCTAGAAGGAGCTTGGAGGAGTTCAATCATCACTTCTCCCACTCACTTCTATCACTTCTTGATCCGTGGCTTTATATGCTTGAATCCTTCACCTTTGTAAACACTTTTGATGAATGAGAATTTCTGAATTTTACTTCAGCCCTAATTCTCTCAAAGGTCACCGAAATCTCACCTTCCCTAGTTCTTAGGAAAACCTCCATTCCTAAGCTTGAAAGTGAGCTTTCTTTTGGTTCTTGAGCTTGGATGCTTCCATCCATAGCTTAGGGGTTTTCTCCTATCATTTCAATCATCTTCCTCCATCATTAAATCCGTGGAAAGCTCAAGGAAAAGGTCTTCAAATTCAGAGAAGGTCACAAGAAGCAAGAATCCATCCATTGCTTCAACCTAAACTCCATCATGTATGATACATTGATGCATAGAAGAAAGTGTTCAAGTGACAAATTAGACTTGGTGTAATTTGAAAGGTTAAAATTCTGAGAAGTAAAACTTCTCTGAAATAATCGATTATCTTAAAATATAATCGATTATTTTAAGTAAACCCATAAGAATAATCGATTATTTGGGTAATAATCGATTACCTGGAAGATGAAGAATTCCAAGAGCCTATGAAATAATCGATTATTTGGGCAATAATCGATTATCTGGTATAAAGAAACTCAAGAGTCTCTGGAATAATCTATTATCTTGGGAAATAATCGATTATCTAGGAAGAGGAATTTGAAAGGCCTCTGAAATAATCGATTATCTTGAAAATAATCGATTATCTGGGCAAAGTTAGGAGAAACTACTCTCTGTAATAATCGATTATCTTGAAAATAATCGATTATTCACATCAGATTAAGTTTTTAAGGGGTTTTACTGATACAAATAATCGATTATTTTTATAAATAATCGATTATCTGGGCGACCTTTGATATTTCTGAAGCATTTGAACGGTTATATACGCGCCAAACTCTTAAAACCTCCCATTACTCTTAAAACCTCTCCCACTCAGAACGTGCTAGGGCATAACTACTCTCACAACTTCTCTTCTCTCATTTTCTCACATTCTCTCAAACCCACAAACCCTAACCCTCTCAACTCTCTCATTCTCTTCTTCTTCTTCAAGACCCACTCATGGCATCTTCATCAAAGAGACCCAAGAAGCTTGAAGTGAGGGGGAGCAAGCGTTCTCTACCCTCAGGGCAACTGATTTCAAAATGGTTCCCGGATGAGAAGACTCAAGAGTATTATTTTGAGTGGTATGCGGGGCGGAGAATCATTCCTCCTAAGACCCTTAAGCTGGAATGGTTTAAAAATGAAGGTTTTAGTTTCCCAACCCTGCTGGAGCACCAAGAACTTGGGAAGTTTTTGGAAATGGAGGGACCGTACTACCCTGAACTGATCATGTTATTCCTCTGCTTTGCTACAAGCAATGAGGGTATCATGCAATCAGTAGTGAAGGGAAAAATGATTAAGCTGGACGGGCCAGCATTGAAGGTTGTTGCGAGGCTGAGCGGCACGGGACGTGAAAAACCCCAACCCTTCAATTTTGGGGACTTTGAAGAACTGACGACCTTCCAGGACTGTCAGAGAAATTCGGTGAATACCAACTATGAGAAACTTCTGGCGGGATGTATGAAAAAGAGTTCCTGTTTAATTTTCTTTTATCATTGCTTGGATGTTGAAACCTCGCTTGCATAACCATGCTCAAATGTCAAGAGATGACATTCTACTTATGCATGTGATTAAAAAGAAAATTAAGATTGATTGGGTATCAGTCGTTAATGATTGTATGTGGAAGGAAAGGCGGAAAGAAGATGGACCTATTCCGTATGCTCTGTTACTGTCAAAATTTTTTGAGAATGCAGGTGTGGACTTGACAGGGGAAAGGAAAATAATTCTCCATGTGTCGAACAAGATTGAGAAATCTTCCTTGCATCACATGGGGATGCTCAAACAGGAAGATAAATGGGTGTTTAAAGGAGATGTACCCCCAACCCCTGAGCCGGCAACTGATGAAGATGGTGTTCTGTCACATGATGAGGATCAGCCACCTCAGGTGGAAGCTAAACCTGGTAGGGAGCCAGAAGCGGAGCCGAAACCATTCTCGCCTTTTGAGCAACAAATCATAATAAATAAGATTGATGCGGTGATGGAAATGTCTCGAAGGCATGAGTCTTTATTTTCTGGTATTCTTGATAGGTTTGATGATCTTGATCATGAGGTGAAGCTACTCAAGACTCACCTAGGCATACCTGAAGATGAAGAATGATTTCTGTTCTATTCTAATGCTTAGTTTTAGGTTTTTAAATTCTATTCTTGAACTATCATTTCGATTTGGTTGTAATACTTTTAAGTCTGGAACAATTTTTAATGCTTTGTGTTGTTGAACAATTAAATTCTGGTGAATTTGAAGTTTATTTTACTGATGTGTTGATTTGAATGAAGTACCAAGTGCTGATTTGGTTGGTTGGTGTATTGATGCTCTGGTTTTGAGCATGTGTATTAATGCTCTGCTTTTAACTTTCATATTGTGATGTTTTTAGTGAGCCAAGTCGTAGTTGATTGCTGATTAAAATGCTCTGTTTTGAGCATAAGTGATTGTTGATATATTGTTGATATTTTTGGATTGAATTATTCTGAATTGTGGTTTGTAGCTTGTAATCAATTCATATTGCTAAGCTAATACTATTGACTTGAATATTAAAGTTCACAAAGTTTGAATCTAATACCTATGATGTGTTATATTTGTTTTGGTATGATTCTGAGCACTTCAGGTATATGCATATGGCTTATATTGTGTAAAACATTGCTTAGTTTGTTTTTGATAATGTCAAAGGGGGGGAAAGGTTGTGGTGTGCATATGGTTGTTGTTTTGCAGGTATTGTGCTTGTGTGTGTGTGTGTATGTTTTTGCAGGTTTTGTATGTAGAAATGAAAAGCACAATGGTTGAAGTCTAGATTAGTTTGTCATCATCAAAAGGTTGAAGTCTAGATTGGTTTGTCATCATCAAAAAGGGGGAGATTGTTGAGCTTAGGGAAGATTATCTCTGAAGCTTAAAAGAGTTTTCATGATCACAAAATGTGTGTCAAGGACAACAACAAGCACCAAACAACTTAGAAGACAAAAACAAAGTCAAAGAAAGTGCTATGTAATAGGGATTAGTATATAAATTGTTTTGAATGAGTTTATTTGTTGTGTGTGTTGTGTGCATAAGCAAAATCTATATCTAAACTGATTAGAGAGTGTATGATGATGAGTTAAAGGGACTAAAAATTTATTTTGAGACTTAAAAAGAAGTTTTGAAAACTAACTCAAAATAATCGATTATCATTAAATATAATCGATTATTTCAGCAATAGGTAAAATGGGATGCCTTGCTGCAATAATCGATTATTTGTGAAATAATCGATTATCCTAGAAATGACTCTCTAGAATAATCGATTATCTAGCACAATAATCGATTATATTGTTCTTGGTTGGTTTCTAGAAAATCTGAAGAACAAAATAATTGATTATTCTTTAAAATAATCGATTATCTGGTTCTGAAGCTTTTATAAATAGTTTGAACATTTTGAAACTTCAGAACAGAGTTAGAGTTGATAATCAAATTTAGAAAAACGTTTTTGTGGAGTCTTTGTGACAATCTTGGAGAGTTTTCTTTGTGAATCCAAGAAGAAAAACGTTTGTGAAAAACTTTGAGAAAGGATCATCATCATCATCACATTCTTGAAAGGGGAAGATTAAGATTTGCTTCTGAATTCCAGGTGAATTCGTTCCTTAATTCTTTGTGAATACTTGTAAAATCTTGAGAAGGGTTTCTCAAGTGGTAAGGATTCTTGTAGTGGGTTTCTACAAGGGGTGCTTCTTGGGGTCAAGAAAGTGGTTATCTTTAGTGTTGAAGTATATGCATGTGTGGTGTGCTTGTAAACCTTCTTCATTGAGATAGTGGAACAAATCTTGATCAGGTGCTGATTGAGGACTGGATGTAGGTCACATGTGGAGTGGCTGAACCAGGATAAAAGACTTGTGCAATCTTCTTCTACCTTTATCTTTTACTTTGAGTAATATCTTGATTGTACATTAAAGAAGATGATTCTTGATTAGCATGTGTGTGTGAATATTGGTGGTTTAAACTGAATTAAAGCATTACATTTGAACCTCATTATTTTGTAATCAAGAAAGCATATAGCATTCATTCTTCTATAAACAAGTGTTTGAAGAAACTTCATTGAAAATTCAGTCTTAGAAAAGTTTAAGTGAAATAAAGATCCTAAATACTTTGAAATTTTTAAAGGGTCATAGAATCTAATTCACCCCCCCTCTTGGATTGTGCCATTCTTTTCTAACATTTTCCTCCACCAACCTTCTAAAGGAAGATCTATCCAGGAACCATAATCAAGTCCAAAACTGCATAGACTCCACCACAGGTACCCTTCATCTCATACTTCCTGTACACCAGTAACCATCCTCTCCATCTCCCAAACTTAACAACAAAACCTCATCCACTACAACCATCCATCTAAGATGATGATAGAAGAAGTAGGAGAAGTCAAGATTGAACTCCTCCTAAGCTCCTCTTAGGTACGAATCCTCTTCAATGGAGATGACACCGAATTGATGAACACTTTAGAAGGATGATTCTCGGATAGGATGAAGGCTCAAGCCTTGGATGGAAGCATCCAAGCTCAAGAATCAATGGAGAGCTCACTTCAAAGAGAAGGAAGAAGGTGAATTTCCTAGGGTTTTGAGGTGAACTCTTGGTGACTTTGAAGGGAGAAACTCGACACTAAAGGCTCTCAAATTTCATATATGATTCAAAGTAGTACAAAATGGTAAGGAAGGAGCTTATAAAGCCTCCAGATTTGCTCACACTTGGCGCCAATGTGCAAGCCTCATGTGGCGCAAAGTTTTTGAATTCAAAAACTTAACTCACATGTTAAGGTCCGGTCACATTAGTTTTAAGTGCACATTTAGGTTGAATTTAAGTGGCATTTAGGGTTGAATTTGTGTCACACTTGTTCAGCCAAGGTGGCGCAAACAATGTGACTCCAAATTCAACTTAAATGCAAGTTAAATTTAACCTAATGTTGCCTAATCCTTAGATTTAATAATTCTTCCTTAAATCCTAAACTAATGACCCAAATACAATGGTCAATGAAATACAATGAAAAGGAAAAATTATAAGAAGAAGAATGAGCCTAATATTGGGTATCAAAAGCCCAAAGCCTAAGAAGCCCAAATACAAAAACCCTAATCTATGGTCAAAATACAATACAAAAAATCAAAGTAACTTCATATGCTAAGAAATGCATTAAGACATGGTGTTTATTCAAGTAAGGTCCACGTGAGAAGCACCTAGGCCCACCAAGCCCATTGGGCCCACTAAGCTTTGAAGCAGACAAGTCTTCAAGTAATCTCCTGGCCATAGCTCTAATGGTTGGGCCTTTAGCCCATGCTCTTCCATCATTCCCTCTCTCTTGAGAAGGATTCGTCCTCGAATCTGAAGACTCTTCCTCATCATCACTAGCACCTACAAAAGGTTTGAGATCACTAATATTAAAAGTAGGGCTTACTCCATAATCAGAGGGTAAATCAAGTCTATAAGCGTTATCATTGATACGCTGTAAGACCTGAAAGGGACCATCTCCTCTAGGACTAAGTTGGAACTTCCTCTGTTTTGGAAAACGTTCTTTTCTTAAATGAAGCCAAACCCAATCACCTTCCTCGAAGATCATAGGTTTCTTGCCTTTATTTCCTTGTTGAGCATATTTCTCATTTTGGAGTTGAATATGAGTTTTAATCCTTTCATGAAGTTTCTTAACAAACTCAGCTTTTGAAGCTCCTTCCTTATGAATGAAATGTTCAACATTAGGAAGTGTAGACCCCTAAAATTGTCCAGGTCGGAAATAAAGCTTGAAGACTCTCGAAGACTGAAGGAAGATCAGCCAGAAGGACTCCTGGAAGGCCCTAGGAGGGTTCTCTGTAGGTCTAGAGGTCTTAGAATAGCTCAAAATAAGAAAGTGGAGGGAATGATGCCCAATACGGCCGTACTGAAATCAATACGGCCGTATTGAAGCTTCAATACGGCCGCAGTGAACTCAATACGGCGTATTGAAGATTCTGAAACTTCAATACGGCCGTACTGAAATCAATACGGCCGTATTGCAGCTTCAATACAGCCGTAGTGAACTCAATACGGCCGTATTGAAATTTCTGAGCTTCAATACGGCCGTATTGAACTCAATACGGCCGTATTGAAGTTCAAAAATTTCAATACGGCCGTATTGGTTCCAGGGACCGTATTGAGCCTGTTCCCTATAAATATGACGCCATTTGGACGTCATTTGACACTTTCACACACAGTTTTAACCCTCTCCTTGAGTATTCTGGGGTTTTTGAGCAGTGTTCTGCCCTAGAAATCACTCGGAGAGTTGATCCGACGAAGTTCTTGAGCCCCGAGCCATTTTGCTTGAGGATCGAACCTAGTCGAAGGGAAATCCTCCGGATTTCCAAGTCAAAAATTATTTTTAGGAAGGAGTGAGCGGGCTTGTAGAGCGAGGGAACGCCAAAAAGCTTCCCAGTTTTACTTGATATATAAAAAGCACGCTTCAAGAGGTTTCTTTTCTAAAAATCCCTTCTTTTACTGCTTTCTGTGTGCATATTTAACTGTCATCATGTAGATAGTTAATTTATAATTGCTTAGAATAAATAGGGGTAATTTAGTAATTTTATATTGTTATTTTAGAAATAATCTGTCATAGGGAACCCGAAAGGGGCGCTGTGGGGTGCTAACACCTTCCTCACGCGTAACCGACTCCCTTACCCGACTCTGGTTGTAATGGCCGAAGTCGATTTTTGAATCGATTGCCTTATCCCTTTTTCCAATGTTTTGAGTAAAACATTGGTGGCGACTCCACGAACCCTCCTTTTACGAAAACCGCTAATCCATGGAGGGTCCCGCTTGGGATTAACATGGATTGGTGAGACTTTTAATAAATAAATTGGATAAGATCGACAAGGTCTCAGTTTGAGAACAAGTCGTTCTAATAATCCAATACATTTTCAAAACCAAAATAAAAAGCGAGCTCGACCGTCTTCGCGACCGCCGAGGCCCGTTTGGGCCGGTGGCGACAGATGGCGACTTCACTGGGGAAGCCTCGAGAGTCAGTCCCATTTAGTGACAGATTATTTTTAACAAATAATAGTTAAAATTACTTCATTACCCCTTGCTTGTATGATAACATGCTTTATTTATTTGGCTTTAATAACTGTTGTTTGTTTAAATTTCCGCAATTGTTTGAAATAAAAACTGCACACAAACCTTTGCACACAACAGTTCCCTCTATACCCGGGGGCATGAGTGATTAACCATAGGGAGTGGATGTTAGTACGGCCGGTTGTCGAATGGGTCTATAGGTGCCCGTAGACCGTTGTCGGAAAACATCACTCAAGGTGATAACCATGAACTTGAGTCCGACGGTGCGTTGGAGCTTTCCATCGACCTACGATGAGAGGAATTGGGTCCCTATAATGGGGGCACCTTGGGGGCCTTGGACTGGTGAGAACAGTTAGAACCTACCTTGAATATGCACCTTTCTGCAGGATACCCCTACCTCGTGATTCGCTCGTGACTGTTCGTGGATGAGTGAATTGTTTGTGTAAATGTTTATGTGCAATTGTTTGTGCATTAATAAATAACCTCGTGATAAGGTCTAAAGAATAATCCCCATGCATGAAAAAATGACATGAGAGGAAAAACCATGTGTGAAAATATAATAAAAGTAAGGAGCATAGGCATCATTATCAATAATACCTCATGCATCCTCATCAACATTTATAGGTTCACTAATACCCTCTCGATGTGAGTGAAAGAGACCCGTGACTATTGAAATTCTCCGTTGTGGAGAGATCATAGGTTAGGGAGGGTGATAAACTTTCATCTTAAAAAGGCAGCGCCTTAAAGATGAAAGATTATCAAGCTCACATCAAGAGTGTATTCATATCATAAATAAGCTAATTAGAATAAACATTCATTTTAGAAAGTGGCTGGTCATCTCTCTGTCCTAACGCGCGCGCAAAAACTCAAGAAAATGGAAGCATTGGAGGAGCAAAATAAGAAGCTCACAACCGAGCTTTCACAGCTTAAAGAGCAGATGGCGCAAATGATGGAACTCATGCGTCAACATAACGTCCATGGATCAAGCCACAGTGATCATGGGTCCCATCATGAGGGAGAGGAGGAAGAGCATGAAGAAGATCCTCCACACGCTATACCTATAGGGGCTGGAATTGTAATCAAAGAGCCCGAGGTTTCAAAGGAACAATTCCACGCCCTAGAGGATCGGTTGAGGGCTATGGAGGGGCATGATTTTGACATTAAAGATGCCGCCGACATGTGCTTAGTGAGGGACATTCAATTCCCTCCTAAATTTAAAGTGCCGGATTTCCCAAAGTACGCGGGATCAACTTGCCCCAAAAGTCATCTCACCATGTACTGTCGCAAGATGGCTGCATATGCCACAAATGAAAAGCTCTTGATCCACTGCTTTCAAGAGAGCTTGGCTGAAACTGCACTCAACTGGTATATGCAGCTAGATGGAAATCTAGTACATACATGGAGGCAGTTGGCCGACGCCTTTCTCAAGCGCTATAAATATAACATCGACCTAACACCCGATAGGTCTGATCTTCAAGCCTTGAGTAAAAAGAATGATGAATCCTTCAAGGCGTACGTCCAACGATGGAGGGAGTTGGCGGCACAGATAGAGCCCCCGCTGTCGGATAAGGAGATGGTGTCCTTGTTCATAAATTCGTTGACCGGTCCCTATTATGACAAAATGATAGGGAACACGACAACACTCTTCTCGGACATCATCACCATTGGAGAGAGGGTGGAACAAGGACTTAAAAGTGGGAAGCTGGCTAAGCCTTCCCAACCATATGAAGCTAAGAAGGCCTTCGGGAAGAAGAAAGAGGGAGGAGTCAATGCTATAACCATACCCTCGGCTACTTCCGCTTCGAAGTTGGAAAGATCGCAATTCACCCCTGTGAAGAAGTTTGATAAACTTCCGACCACTTATAGCGATCTCCTGCCGAAGCTAGTAGAAGCCAAACTTCTAGCTCATGTTCCACCAAGGAAGATCGACCCACCTTACCCCGATTGGTACAAGCCACAAGACAAATGTTTATACCATTCGGGGGCACCAGGGCATTCAACAGAGAAATGCCTAGCTCTCAAATACAGGGTCCAAGACCTTATTGATGCCGGGTGGGTCACCTTCGATTCGACAGCGCCCGACGTGAGCAAGAATCCTCTGCCAAAGCAAGAGTAAAGAGAAGAACAAGCCACGATAGGGCCCCTTCATATTTTTCTTTTCTTTTAGGGACTCATGATCAGTACCCGAGATCATGAGAACCTTTTCATGTAAATAAGGGTTTTGTACATTTTACATATATCAATAAAGAGGCATTTTCACATTACTCTCTTTTTTGTTCTTTTCTCTCTTTCCCCATTAACATTAATAATTCTAAACCTAAACAGAACCAATAAAATAATTATGTCTGTAATTGTTCGCTCTGACCGGGATCCGAAGGTGAAAGGGTTGAGTTGGACAGTGATGAGGAGACCATTTCTCTGGATCTGCAAAGATTGCTAGATCAAGAAGCTCGTCAAGAGAAATTGGAGACTGTGAATTTGGGGCATGGCCGAGAGATAAAAGAGGTCAATATTGGGACCCATATCAGTGATGAAATAAGGACACATGTTTCCACTATGATTATAATAGAATCATTCTTCATTGCTTCTTTTCTTGCTTATAATAAAATTCTAAACCACATTATTTTTAACCCTGTTTGAATAAACATGAATGAGGTTAAAATCATTTTAATAAACCCGCATCATTTTATGTGGAAGTGTGTGTGACAACTTGGAGCACCTTCCCTTGGCCTCGACAAGTGCCATCATGGGTAAAAAGAAATCTTTCAAAATAAAGAAGCTCGGCAGGAAACTCAAAAAAAGGGGACTGCGCAAAAATAAGAGCAAAAGACCCGCTAGGAATCCCACGAAAGGGTAACCTAGGCAAAAGTTAGGGTTACAAAATAAATAAAAACAAAGGTCCGCTAAAACGCCACAAAAGGGTGTTTTAGGTAAAAATAAGGACAATCAAAAAACAAAAATAAATCCATGATGGTACCATGAACCGAATTCAAAAAGAAAGGTTCAAGGGAATCTATCCAAGTTGTCAAATCACAACACGACTTTTTAACTTCATAAGTGTTTAATCAAACAAGCTTAAACACATAAGCCTACCTTGGCCATCCATTCTTACAAAAATCATTTTTGAAAAATAAATCCCCTCTAAAACACAAACTTCAGAACAAAAATATCTTTCCTTTCTCTTCTCTCTTGTCCCAAAAGATTTTAGAATAATCTAGTGGAAGCATGGAGAAATAAATCATCACTGATAATGGATCTAATCTGAACAACAAAATGGTGGAAGAACTGTGTCAAGAATTCAAGATCCAACACCACAATTCTTCCCCATATCGGCCAAATATGAATGGGGCAGTCGAGGCAACCAATAAGAACATTAAGAAAATAGGGCAAATGATGGTTGTCTCATTTAAAGACTGGCACGGGATGTTACCCTTCGCTCTTCATAGCTATAGGACTTCAGTACATACATCTACAGGAGCTACTCCATTCTCCCTCGTTTATGGGATGGAGGCAGTTCTACCCATCGAAGTCGAGATACCTTCTCTAAGGGTAATTATGGAAGCAAAACTTTCCGAAGAAGAATAGGTTCAAAGCCGGTATGACCAGTTGAACCTCATTGAAGAAAAACGGCTGAACGCCATATGCCATGGTCAAGCCTATCAGAGGAAGGCCAAAAAGGCTTTTGACAAGAAAAGTCCACCCTCGAGTCTACCATGAGGGAGAGTCGGTAATGAAGAAATTGCTACCAACTCGAAAGGACAAAATCGGAAAGTATGCCCCAAATCACGGAGGACCATACGTGGAAAAACGAACTTTCTCAGGAGGAGCATTGATCCTCACAAACATGAATGGAGAAGAACTTCGATACTTAGTCAACACTAACGTGGTAAAGAAGTACTATGCTTGAAGACGTTGCTTGCATAGGCCCGCTAGGATGAAAACCCAAAAAAGGGCGTCCTAGGCAAAAGTTAGGGCAAAATAAAAAGCCTGCCAGTACAAGGGTACTAGGCAAAACAAAGGCAAAATCATCCCCGCTAGGATACGTCCTAGGCAAAAGTTAGGGGCATAAGAATAAGATGTAAAAGCAAAGCAAGCAACGATCGCTTGAATCGAAAACCGAAAGGCGGTTCAAGTGATAATCTTCTAGAAGAAAGCGTCTTGCAGCATCTACACTCCTGGCTCAGGCATCTCACCCGAAGCAATTAAGGGAACGGGAAGAGCGACAATTACAGATATAATTGTTTAAGCCAAAAATGTATATAGCCTACCCTGGCCAGCCATTCTTCAGAAAATTCCTTCTGTATATCTTTCTGTAAAAACACTTGCGAATATCAATAAAATATCTATTCATTTCTTTTCTCTCTTGACCATGTGATTATGCCTCTAAATTGATGTTTCAAAAATTGTACGAAACTCTCTTAATAATCGGTCAAATAAAGAAAATTGGAGGGGTTCCTGTAAAATCCATAATCTCCTGCATAAAGGCTCACAAAAATACTCCCTCGCGTCAATGACAGAAAGTCCTCCAAGAAGAAGAGGATAGGGAGAGCCACTCACTTTTCTAAATAAACGAACAAAAATAAAAAATTGTATTGCATTTGTGCATCACACACACATTAGTTGCACATTCAAAGACCTTATCATGAGGCAACCACATAAAATAGAAAAATAGAAAATTGCTTGTGAATGACAGCAGCAAGCAAAATGCAAAGATTCAGAAAATCAACAGCGTCATACAGAATAACTGAGCCTGGAGAGGCTTGCCGAAAGAATACTCTCACAAAATAATTGAGCCTGGAGAGGCTTGCCGAAATAATACTCTCTCACAGAATAATTGAGCCTGGAGAGGCTCGCAGAAATAATACTTCTACAGAATAATTGAGCCTGGAGAGGCTCGCAGAAATAATACTCCCCAGAGATATCTCAGCTTCCACTCACGGGCCAAATTCCCCAGTGAAAGCTATCAAAGCGAGATCAGCAAAATTCCCCAATGGAAGCATGATCCAAACAAAATATCCAAGTCAAAGGACTTAGACTTCCTCAGTGGAAGATAGCTTTCCAACTCAAACGAAGAGTGAAGCTAAGCCTGAAGAGGCTTTCTAAATAATACTCTGGGATACATAAGAACTTCAAATCCCCAGTCGCCTACACAGGGGCATTCCTACAAAAATCAAAAATCCAAAAGATCAATAATCATTCCCCAAGTGGAATCCGGCTCTCAGCCAATCATTGAACATCAAGCTGATACGCCTAACAGAAGAGGCCAATCACAACCAATGACAAAATCCCCTAGCGGATAACAGCCTACACAGAGGCAACAAAATCCAAAAATCAAAAAGAGTCACCCGAATAAAGATAACCGGGATACTCCACCAACGTCGAAAGGACGTCAGCCAATCATAAGGCATCGCTCACCTCAGGAAGAGCATCTTTGTGTCTGCATCCCCACGGAATCAGAATTTCCCAGTGGGCACCAACTACGCAATGGAAAGTTGGGACACAAGAACCTATGAGTAACTGCACATCCCCTAGACGGATCCCTGCGTTATCCAGCCCTCAGCGGCATCAAAATAAAAAATAAACCGTCGAAGCAGCATCGTGGACTGTGGAGACAAAATCATTACGACAGAATCCCCTAGTGGATAACAGCCTACGCAGAGGCAACAAAATTGAAAAAATCAAAAGATACACCCGAATAAAGATAACCGGGATACTCCACCAACGTCAAAGGACGTCAGCCAAACATAAGGCATCGCTCAATTCAAGAAGAGCATCTGTGTCTACACCCCAAGGAAACAGAAATTCCTCAATGGGTACCAACAATGCAATGCAAGTTGGGGCACAGGAACCTATGAATGACTGCACATCCCCTAGACGGATCCCTGCGTTATCCAGCCCTCAGCGGCACAAAATCAAAAAAAACCGTCGAAGCAGCATTGTGGACTGTGGAGACAAAATCATCTCAAAGCCTAAAAGGCAATACTCAGCTACCCAGTTGACGAGAGCACTGAGGTATGCACAAGTCTGGAGAGACGGTACTCAAACAAGGTCTGGAGAGACAGTACTCAAACAAGGTCTGGAGAGACAGTACTCAAACAAGGTCTGGAGAGACAGTACTCAAACAAGGTCTGGAGAGACAGTACTCAAACAAGGTCTGGAGAGACAGTACTCAAACAAGGTCTGGAGAGACAATACTCAAACAAGGTCTGGAGAGACAGTACTCAAACAAGGTCTGGAGAGACAATACTCAAACAAGGTCTGGAGAGACGGTACTCAAACAAGGTCTGGAGAGACGGTACTCAAACAAAGTCTGGAGAGACGGTACTCAAACAAAGTCTGGAGAGACGGTACTCAAAGTCTGGAGAGACGGTACTCAGACAAAGTCTGGAGAGACAATACTCAAACAAAGTCTGGAGAGACAGTACTCAAGGTCTGGAGAGACAATACTCAAGGTCTGGAGAGACAATACTCAGCCATCAGCGTCGTCAGAGGCACGTTGGTGTTAAACTTAGCTATCGAGGTTGTCAGAAGCGCCGAGGTATGCAACAACCTGGAGAGGCTACTCAACAATTTTCCACCGGAAGACACTACAAGTCAGAAGGTTGGCACATCACCCGGACAATTGGGTCAACTCCTTTACTTATCAACCGGTACACAAAAAAACCGTTTGACTAAGTAAAGGGGGGGCAGCTGTAGACCCCTAAAATTGTCCAGGTCGGAAATAAAGCTTGAAGACTCTCGAAGACTGAAGGAAGATCAGCCAGAAGGACTCCTGGAAGGCCCTAGGAGGGTTCTCTGTAGGTCTAGAGGTCTTAGAATAGCTCAAAATAAGAAAGTGGAGGGAATGAAGCCCAATACGGCCGTACTGAAATCAATACGGCCGTATTGAAGCTTCAATACGGCCGCAGTGAACTCAATACGGCGTATTGAAGATTCTGAAACTTCAATACGGCCGTACTGAAATCAATACGGCCGTATTGCAGCTTCAATACAGCCGTAGTGAACTCAATACGGCCGTATTGAAATTTCTGAGCTTCAATACGGCCGTATTGAACTCAATACGGCCGTATTGAAGTTCAAAAATTTCAATACGGCCGTATTGGTTCCAGGGACCGTATTGAGCCTGTTCCCTATAAATATGACGCCATTTGGACGTCATTTGACACTTTCACACACAGTTTTAACCCTCTCCTTGAGTATTCTGGGGTTTTTGAGCAGTGTTCTGCCCTAGAAATCACTCGGAGAGTTGATCCGACGAAGTTCTTGAGCCCCGAGCCATTTTGCTTGAGGATCGAACCTAGTCGAAGGGAAATCCTCCGGATTTCCAAGTCAAAAATTATTTTTAGGAAGGAGTGAGCGGGCTTGTAGAGCGAGGGAACGCCAAAAAGCTTCCCAGTTTTACTTGATATATAAAAAGCACGCTTCAAGAGGTTTCTTTTCTAAAAATCCCTTCTTTTACTGCTTTCTGTGTGCATATTTAACTGTCATCATGTAGATAGTTAATTTATAATTGCTTAGAATAAATAGGGGTAATTTAGTAATTTTATATTGTTATTTTAGAAATAATCTGTCATAGGGAACCCGAAAGGGGCGCTGTGGGGTGCTAACACCTTCCTCACGCGTAACCGACTCCCTTACCCGACTCTGGTTGTAATGGCCGAAGTCGATTTTTGAATCGATTGCCTTATCCCTTTTTCCAATGTTTTGAGTAAAACATTGGTGGCGACTCCACGAACCCTCCTTTTACGAAAACCGCTAATCCATGGAGGGTCCCGCTTGGGATTAACATGGATTGGTGAGACTTTTAATAAATAAATTGGATAAGATCGACAAGGTCTCAGTTTGAGAACAAGTCGTTCTAATAATCCAATACATTTTCAAAACCAAAATAAAAAGCGAGCTCGACCGTCTTCGCGACCGCCGAGGCCCGTTTGGGCCGGTGGCGACAGGAAGAGGTATCAAGTCTAAAGGAGTCAAAGGATTAAACCCATACACAGCTTCAAAAGGAGAAATATTGGTAGTTTTGTGAACTACCCTATTGTAGGCAAATTCAATGTGAGGCAAATACTCATCCCAAGATTTGTGATTGCCCTTTAGGACTGCCCTAAGCATAGTAGACAGAGACCTATTTACTACCTCAGTTTGGCCATCTGTTTGAGGATGACAAGTAGTTGAAAAGTGGAGTTTGGTTCCTAGTCTTGATCATAAGACACGCCAAAAGTGGCTTAGGAACTTAGTATCTCTATCTGAAACTATTGTCCTAGGAAGTCCATGGAGTTGAACCACATCTCTAAAGAAGAGTTTTGCAATGTTGCTTGCATCATCTACTTTGTGGCATGGAATGAAATGAGCCATTTTACTGAAACGGTCCACAACCACAAAGATAGAATCCATTTCCCTTTGGGTTCTAGGTAAACCTAGCACAAAATCCATGCTAATATCTACCCAAGGGGAAGAAGCAACAGGCAAAGGTGTGTATGTGCCATGAGGCATCACTTTAGACTTGGCTTGTAAACAAGCCAAACATCTAAAACAATGCCTTTGGACATCCTTTAGCATATGGGGCCAATAAAATTTTTCTTTTAGCAAACTAAGGGTTTTATCAACACCAAAGTGCCCCATAAGCCCACCTTCATGACTCTCTTTAATTAATAGTTTCCTAATGGATCCTTGGGGTATACATAACCTTCCTTCTTTGTACAAATACCCCTCAGCCATATAGAAACCATCAAAAGCTTTTTGTTGACATTTTTTTATAATTATCACCAAACTCAAGATCTTCCTCATACAACTCCCTAATATTATCAAATCCAAGAATTTGGGTACCTAGAGACACAAGCAAAGTATGTCTTCTAGATAAAGCATCAGCTACAATATTTGATTTTCCTTTCTTGAATTTAATAATATATGGAAATTGTTCAAGGAACTCTAACCATTTGGCATGCCTTTTATTTAACTTACCTTGACCTCTTAAATATTTAAGTGACTCATGGTCACTATGGATGACAAACTCTTTGGACACTAGATAGTGTTCCCAAGTTTGTAAAGCCCTAACCAAGGCATATAACTCCTTGTCATAGGTAGGGTAATTGAGGGAGGCACCTTTTAGTTTTTCACTAAAATATGCAATGGGGTGTCCTCCTTGCAATAACACAGCCCCTATGCCAACTCCTGATGCATCACATTCTAGCTCAAAAGTCTTTTCAAAATTTGGTAGAGCTAGTATGGGTGCATTAGTAAGTTGATCCTTAAGAAGTTGAAATGCTTGGTCATGCTTTGAAGTCCATTCAAATAAAATATCTTTTTTAACAAGCTCATTCAAGGGTGAAGCAATGCTAGAGAAGTTAGGCACAAATCTTCTATAAAAACTTGCTAGTCCATGAAAACTCCTAACTTCACTAACATTTTTAGGCTTGGGCCACTCTTGAATGGCTTTGATTTTCTCGGGGTCCACACGAACCCCATCTTTGCTTACAATGAACCCTAGGAAAACCACATGATCCACACAAAAAGTACATTTTTCAAAATTTGCAAATAAGTGGTTTTTCTTAAGGGTCATCAAAACTTCTCTAAGATGTCCTAGGTGATCATCTTGAGACCTACTATAGATTAAAATGTCATCAAAATAAACAACAACAAATTTACCTATACACTCTCTCAAGACATGATTCATAAGCCTCATGAATGTACTTGGTACATTAGTTAAACCAAAAGGCATAACTAGCCACTAATACAATCCAAATTTGGTCTTAAAAGCAGTTTTTCACTCATCACCCTCTTTGATTCTTATTTGGTGATAACCACTCTTAAGATCAATTTTAGAAAATATAGTAGCACCATGTAATTCATCAAGCATATCATCAAGTATAGGGATTGGGTGCCTGTACTTGATTGTGATATTGTTAATGGCCCTACAATCACAACACATTCTCCATTTTCCATCTTTCTTGGGCACTAACAATACAGGCACAACACAGGGACTCAAACTCTTTTGCACCCACCCCTTATCCAATAGCTCTTGGACTTGGTTCTCTATCTCCTTAGTTTCTTGAGGATTTGTCCTATAGGCTGGTCTATTGGGTAGACTAGCCCCAGGCACAAAATCAATTTGATGTTCTATAAAGGAAACTTAAAGGAAGCAAGATAAGCAACTAGTCGGATAACCCTAAATGGAAGCTTGAAACATATGAAATTTCCAAGCCACTTCCACTAGTACTACACGTGAGTAGGCTATCAAGGAGTTAGATATACCTGACCATCTTCTTAATACTCCCTCCAAGCTTTACAAATTGGTTTAAAAATGCAAAAGAGATTGCAAAATTTAAACTAGCCTAGAAAGCAATAAATTGCGGCTTTAGTGACCAAGTTAGTGACGGAATTTGTTGTCCAATTTTCTAACACTTGTTTAAGTGTTTTAATCCGTCACCAACCCTTCAATAAAAATGCTCCTGTACCTGCACAATTAACACAACAAAAGAGATTAATGGAGGCTGCTCACAAGGTAAAAGGAATGGTCACTCAAGTGAAAGAAGTTTAGGAAAAGTTTGGTCACTAAATTAGGTCAAATTTTGTGGTATTAGTGTCCAAAACTTTCCTACTCTTTGTTGAGTCAATGCTTGATCCTTAAGCAAGGATTTGAGGCCACTTCCAGCACAGAGAATTTAATGAAAGAAAAGAAGACTAGCAACAAAAGCACAATTTGAAAAGCTTATACCAAAATGAAGAGTAATGTGTATATGACAAGACACAAAGAAGTTCAACAAATAAAACTGAAAATTAAGACTCCAAAGAAGGCTAGCACTCAGTTAGGAATGTTCCTAGATAGGTACTAGAGTATATTAACAACACAAAATTTTTTCTGAAGCAATTGGATAAGTATAGACCAAATAGTAGTCAAAACAAGCTAAGGAATCAAATGAAATTTCTTATATGTACTCTTCTCGGCTTTTTCAATTTTAAATTGCTTTATCTATTTTTTTTTATTCTTTATTTTTCTATATTCAAATTAAGATTCCAGAGAAGTATTTGCCTTTTGTTTCAATTTTTTTTTATGATTCCAAGCTATAGAAACCGAGACTACAAGTTAACCAAAAATTCAAGTGAAAATGATGAAACTAGTGCACTAGTTTTTAGGTTTTGTGTTGGATTCTTTTTGAACTCTTTTCTTTTGAACTTTTGAACCTTAGGCTCTGTATTTTCCTCTGTTTTCCAGCCTCTTTTACTCTTTTTTTTTATAAAATTTGAATCCACAAAATTAGTGCACTAGAAGTAGGATTACACTTGAGATTTTGAGTAACACAATTTTTTTTAAAGAATTTTTCAATGGAAAGTGAATTGAAAACTTAAGTACACAATGGAAACCTAACTCTAAAGAAATTTGCTAGAACTAATAGCAAATTATGAACACAATAAGGTAAAAGAAAAAGCACATATAGGTAGGAAAGAATGAAATCAAACCGAGACCAAATATGAGACAATGTACTAAAAGAAAATTAGGTCAACATGCTATTCAAGGAATTTTTAAACATATAAGGACTAAACAAACACTCTAAGACAAAACATGGATTAAAAACCAAAATCTAATGCAATGCATGAAGTCCAATCACATACACATACAAGAATGGAGAGACTCAAAGAGAAACAAAAATAAGCACAAGCTAATAGGTCCTAAAACATTGATTGTGGAAGAAAATTAAAAACAATCAACAATGGATCTATGGAACACAAGATGATTCAAAGCATATAGATCCAAAAAGAGACTCAAATAGGACAAGAAGAACACATAGAACACAAACACGAACACAAAAGGATGAAGCAAACTTATCTCCTTGAAGACCTTGCTCTTGATACCAAAATTGATAGAAGAAGTAGGAGAAGTGAAGATTGAACTCCTCCTAAGCTCATCCTAGGCACGGATCCTCTTCAATGGAGATGACACCGAATTGATGAACAATTTAGAAGGATGATTCTCGGATAGGATGAAGGCTCAAGCCTTGGATGGAAGCATCCAAGCTCAAGAATCAATGGAGAGCTCACTTGAAAGAGAAGGAAGAAGGTGAATTTCCTAGGGTTTTGAGGTGAACTCTTGGTGACTTTGAAGGGAGAAACTCGGCACTAAAGGCTCTCAAATTTCATATATGATTCAAAGTAGTACAAAATGGTAAGGAATGAGCTTATAAAGCCTCCAGATTGGCTCACACTTGGCGCCAATGTGCAAGCCTCATGTGGCGCCAAGTTTTTGAATTCAAATTTGAATTTGAATTCAAAAACTTAACTCACATGTTAAGGTCCGGTCACATTAGTGTTAAGTGCACATTTAGGTTGAATTTAAGTGGAATTTAGGGTTGAATTTGTGTCACACTTGTTCAGCCAAGGTGGCGCAAACAATGTGACTCCAAATTCAACTTAAATGCAAGTTAAATTTAACCTAATGTTGCCTAATCCTTAGATTTAATAATTCTTCCTTAAATCCTAAACTAATGACCCAAATAAAATGGTCAATGAAATACAATGAAAAGGAAAAATTATAAGAAGAAGAATGAGCCTAATATTGGGTATCAAAAGCCCAAAGCCTAAGAAGCCCAAATACAAGCCCAAAAGCAAAAACCCTAATCTATGGTCAAAATACAAGACCAAAAATCAAAGTAACTTCCTATGCTAAGAAATGCATTAAGACATGGTGTTTATTCAAGTAAGGTCCACGTGAGAAGCACCCTAGGCCCACCAAGCTCATTGGGCCCACTAAGCTCTGAAGCAGACAAGTCTTCAAGTAATCTCCTGGCCATAGCTCTAGTGGTTGGGCCTTTAGCCCATGCTCTTCCATCAGATGCCCTCCACCATCTGTACCAAAGGTAGAATTTATCAATCTATCAAACAAATTCACCCCTATACATATAGGTCTTTATCGCTCTCTCTCTGTGTTCGAATATGCTGCATTTGGCCATTTGCGCCTTTGTATAGATACACCAATACAACTATATTTACCTCATACCTTATACACAAATCAAGATACTCCAATTTTTGTCTATCCTGATTGTGTTTGCCCCTGTCTTCCCCCAATCAATCCAAACAAGATGAAGGATCCTATGCTACATCTAGGACCAATGCCCAAACCATCAAGAGTTGTGGTTCGCTATTATAAAGGAGTAAACTTGGATAGGCCATAGGACCTTGCCAGAGCGCTACAATACACTAAAGACGATGCTGAAAAGTTCTATCAGAACTTCATGTACAAGTGCAATCAAGAGGCAAGTTTGTTTGGACTCTTAGACGAAGAAAAAGCTGAGACACCCATGCTATGCAGGTATCGCTGGATGACCCCCTGTAGACTGATGCACTTCAGTGACACATCTACCGCCTTTCTTCATAGACGACGTGGGTCAGATCTTGATGCTCTCAGCAAAAGATACCTCGTTCACTCTACACTGTTCAACTTAGATCTCTACAAGGATGAATGGAAGGTCGTCACAAACACATGGCATAAAGTTTCGTATAAGTGGTGCAAGGACATCCCACCATGGAAACTTGGGATGCCTAAGCCTTGGGATGCTCCCTCTGAAGTAGCACAATTTGAATCATTTGAGCCCATTTCAGCTGAGCCAATTTCAGCATCTGCCCCTCTCGAGGAGCTTCCAACTTCATTTGAATCTACACAATAATATGTCTCCCTTGAGACTTTCAATGACTTCAAAGCAGATCTGAACAACAAGTTGGATAGTCTGTTCAACTTGGTGGCATCTCGGCTCTCCAAGGATCCACCTCCATCATCTTGATCATTCTAGAAAAACTAGCTTAGGGATATCTAAATTAAGGGGAGAGTAGTTTGATGCATTCTTTCTTTGTTGTTTCTGGATTGCATTGATCCTTCTCAGTTTATACATTAAACAATTTAGTTCAATACAACTCTATTTCCTTTCAACTATATTAAGCTATGAAGTACTCTGATCTGATTATGATTTTGTTATTGATTAACGTTGTCTTGATATTATAACCCCGGTATCTAATTTCTTTTGATGATGACAAAGGGGGAGAAATAGAAACAAATTAAATTAATAAAATGTGCTAAATGAATAAAAAACGTCTAAGGAATAATCAAGTAAAGGGGAGAGCATATACTATCAAATGTGTTAAATGAATCGAAAACGTCTAAGGAATAATCAAGTAAGCAGGAGAGCATATACTAAGGGGGAGAGTTGTAATACATTGATAATATGAGAACTCGCTATAAATTTGATCAATTATATTTGTCATCATCAAAAGGGGGAGATTGTTAAGTCAGGTGAAACAATTCCCAGCAAGGTTTTGAATGAGACAATTATAATACATGTTATTTCTGACAAGTGTGTTAGTGTTTCAGAAAAACATAAGTACAGGCAAGATGAAAAATAGAGCATGTACCACTCCTTACGTCAGAACCAAGATAAAGGGTAAAAGCTTCAAGCATCAGAAGGAAAACTCCTAGAAGGAAATCGATCAAGCATTGAGACTAAGCATAATCCCAAGACAGACGAAAGGCCAACACAAGTATCCAACAAGGCCGAAACAAGAACAAGACAAAAGTGTGTCAAGAACAACCTAAAAGGAAACATAAAGAATCAGACGAAGGTTGGTCAAAGATCAGAAGAAAGTCAACAACATATTAGATGAAGGACAACACAAACTGATAAGCATTCTAGACGAAATTGAAAGTCTGACCATACACAAGTTAACCAGATGAAAGGAAAAGTCAATGCATTAATAAAAAATGCTTAGAGAAAGGTCAAGTCTTGAGCTACTTATAGACTACCAGACGTAGACGAAATTCGTCATGCAACCACCTGAAGAATCAAGCTTCAAAGGGCAATTTGAATATCGTCTACTCTCACAGGAGAACACACGAAGTCATTGAAATTGTGAGAAGAAAAGAAGAAAGTAGAAAATGAAGCGCAGAAGTAAAAACATGCATGTGTCAAAAAAAGTACATTACTTTTTCAGATAAAGACAACACTCCATAGCTACGTGACCAGAAAAGGACAAAAAGGTTCCTAGGTCTCTGCTAAATTCAGACACAACTGCTAACAAGGCAAGAAGAATTCGCACAATGTCTATCACAGGAAGCAACATTTAATGCAAGAATCTGAGCATTGAATGAGAAGATCAAACCAGTCATAAATGACTACATCTGCTTCAACGGACACTTGCAACGGGCAGATTTCACAAGACTATATATAGGTCACAATGTCGAACCTAAAATGGTTGGCTGTTTGGCTCGAAATTGTTCAAGCGAGAATAAAAGTGATATCCATCCCATGATGCAACGAAACTAGAGATATAGTGTATAGAGTCAAACGTACCATAGTGTACTCATCTCTGTAAACTAAGGAGTTCCAAACATGTGCATCTTAGGAACAAAACCTTAGTGAGTGTACCAACTTATGTATCCTCTCCATGAGAGTAAACCAAACACTCAGTCTTTGTAAAGACTAAGGTTGCATACCTTAGTGAGTGTGGAAACCTATGTATCCTCTCTTTGAGAGTAACCCACACACTCAAACCAAACTTGCCTAGAAAATATTGTAAAGCCTAAAGAGGCTAGGAAAAGAATGCTTATAAAGCCTGGAAAGGCTTGTCAAAGAATACTTACTACGAGCCAAAAGTGGCTGAGCAAAGAATACTAGTGTTGATGAGTGAAGTCAACGAGCCAGGAGTTGGTCGAGAATACTCACTAAGAGCCAGAAGTGGCTGATCAAAGAATACTAGCATTAGTAAGTGAAGCTGGCGGGCCAGGAGTTGGTTGATAATACTCACTAAGAGCCAGAAGTGGCTGAACAAAGAATACTAGCGTCAATAAGAAAGGTTGACGAACCAGGATGTTAGAAAAGAATGGTTCAATCTAAGAGGGGGGTGAATTGGATTCTATGACACTTAAATTTTTTTTAGTGTTCTAAGGATCTTTATTTTAACTTAAACTTTTCTAATATAAATTCTCAAAGAAGTTCCTTAAAAGACTTGCCAATGGGAATGAGTCCTATATGCTTTCTTTATTAATCTTAATTAAGTTCAATGTTAAGAACACCTAATATGCCATACTTTGAGTCAGTTTAAAGCAATGTTATACAAACATATTAATCAAGACCAGCCAATTTAACACTCAACCAAGATTTTGCTCAATGTAAAAGATAAGAGTGAGAGAGAAGAATGCACAAGTATTTTATCCTGGTTCAGCCACTCCACATGTGACCCACATCCAGTCCTCAATCATAACCTGATCAAGATTTGTTCCACTATCTCAATGAAGAAGTTTTACAAGCATACCATACATGCATATACTCCTACATTCAAGATAACCACTTTCTTGCCCCCAAGAAAGCACTTCTTGTAGAAACCCACTACAAGAATTCCTTACCACTTGAGACACCTACTCAAGATTTCCCTTACACTTTACACAAAGAGTTAAAGGAACGAATTCACCTGGAAGCTGAACAAATTAGACTGTGAATTCCAAAAGCAAATCTTAATCTTTCTCTCCCAAGAATGTAGTGATGATTATGATCTCTTTCAAAGCATTTCAAAAAATGTTTTTCTTCTTGGTTTCACAAAGAAAACACTCCAAGAAGGTCACAAAGACTTCACAATATAGTTTTTCTCTCGTTGATTCTCAATTCATTCTCTGTTCTGAAGTTTTAAAGTGTGAAAGCTATTTATAAAAATTTCAGAACCAGATAATCAATTATTTTAAAGGATAATCGATTATTTTTTTCTTCATGATTTCTAGAAATCACTCAAGAACAGAATAATCGATTATTTTGTAGGATAATCGATTATTTCAGAGAGTGCTTCTTGGAATAATCGATTATTTCACAGATAATTGATTATTACAGCAAGGCTCTTTTCAATTGTTGCTGGAATAATCGATTACACGTAATGATAATTGATTAGTTTGAGTTAGTTTTCAAAAACTCAATTTTAAAATCTTTTCAAGTATTTTAAATCATCATCATACTCACTCTTAGTGATGGAAAACTTGTTGTGAAACCCGGATTGATGTTGAGTTCCCTTCAAGCTCCTCCCTAAACCTTGAACTCCTTGATTCTTCCTATGCTTGGTTAAGGCTTCCTATGGAGGAGGAAGCCTTAAGGCCACCACGGTTGGTGGAGGAACACTCCCAAGAGGCGCCACTCCTTGAAGAAGAGATAAGCCCTTTCAATTCTCACCACACTCTTCTATGGAAGGGATAAGAGAATTGGATGCACTCAAAGAGGTTTAGGGACTTTTGGAAGAGAGAAATCTGATCTCAACTCAGAAAATACAATCTCTAATTCATCAAAAGTGTTTTACAATGAAGTAAAAACGAAAATATAGGAGTAGGAAGCTTAGAGAGCAAGCTAGTCTTAACCATGGTTCACTAGGAACCATTGTTGGGTCTAGCTAAACCGTCCAAGGTCAAGAGGCTTGGAGAGCAAGCTTCTCTCTTAGCTTGCATGGTAAGCTTGCTAAGGAGAAGCTTGTGCTTCAAGCTTCCAAGCTTGAGAAGCACCAAGCTATTTGGCCAAGTGTGAACACAAGTGTGAACACATCTAGGTGGGCGGCTCTTTGGAATTATTTTACTCCAATCACGTTTTAAAATTGTTAATTTGGTTTAGTTAGGTTCATCCAATGTGAATGGAACCTAGCTAAATCAAATTTATGAAAAATTAGGAGTAAAATGAGTCCAATATGTAAATTTTAGCCTAGGACCACCTTTTGGCTAAATTGCTAGGAACACTCTCTAGCTTACTAGAGACACTCTCTAGTTTGCTAATGCCACTCCTATTCCTACTACTAGAAAACTAAGAAATAGTGTATTTCTAGGTTAGGTTAAATGGAGTCAAAGTGCCCAAGTAACCTACCCTAGAAACAATATACAATAGCTACTAGAAAGGAAATAAAGTGCCTCACAAATACAAAGGCAAAAATACACCTATACAAGTATCTACTATATACAAGGTACAAGAAATCAACTATACAAGTATGTACAATGGAAACTCAAGAGACTAATAAGAGGAATCATAATCAATGCTCATGAAGAGCAAAGGTCTAAGAAGCACCTCCTCTTTAGAAGCCTCTTCTAGCTTCCTAACCATGGACCTAGTTAAAGGCCCAATGGTCTTCAAGTGTGAGCATCCTTGGATCACCCTTCACCCTTCTTGGTCTTACTTCTTCCAAAGGGATCCTTGGGATTAGATTTCCATCATACCCTCCCCCTTCGAAAGGATTTGTCCTCAAATCCAGTGGTCCTTCCACAAAGATAGGATCACCTACAATGAGAATAAGAAATAAAGCATTAGGGATGACATATTCATATAACATATGTGGAAAGTGCACCCTATGAGGAATTCCTTCTATAGTCCTAGCAAGGGTCCTTAGACTAGGAAGGATGGGTTCTATAAGAATAGGATCCTCACTATAGTGTATTCTGAGTGTAAAACTAAATCCTAAAAATGTTAAAGTGCTAAAACTATAACAAACTAATGAAGTAGTCCTACATACTAAGATATCTTGCCTAAATTACCCTATGTAGTAACCTAGGCTTCTACAAGAAAATAAAGTGAATATAATAAGGAAACTACCTAGACATCCCTTGATCATATTATATGTTAGATACATCAAGGAAGAGGGTGTAAAGAGTTTAGAAAAGTCATAGAATCTAATTTGGTCTTGAAGGGAAGTAGTAAAATTAAGTTCAAAGAAGTTTGAACTTCCCTTAAGATCAAAAGTAGAAAATAAGACACCATGAGATGTATCTAATAAACAATATAAACCAAAGGTTGGGTGCTTTATTAGAACAACTAAAGTAGGAGAAGTCCTAAATAGACAATGGGCGTCTACTTTGGGCACCACCAAAGTAGTAGCATAAGAAGTAGAACTAGGTGAAGGTGACCTATTGGTTGTCCAAAGGTTACTTACCAACCAACCCAATGATCAAGACCAATCACAAAGAGAGAACCTTTTCCATTCTAGATGCAAAATTTTCAAGAAAACTTGTTCTCTCATTGTTGATAGTGGATCTTATAATAACTTTGTAAGCCAAAGGTTGGTAGATAAGCTTAACCTAACTACTATAGCCCATCCTAAATCTTATAAACTTCAATGGCTTAATGAGGATGGACCTATAGAAGTTAAGGATCAAGTAAATGTTCCTTTCCCCATTGGAAAATATAAAGATGAAATTTTATGTGATATAATTCCAATGGATGCAAGCCACATTTTACTTGGAAGGCCTTTGATACCATCCACTTCTTCTTCACAAGACTAAGAACTTGAGATCCATTATTTTCAAAAATATTTAGGTGGTGGATCTTAAGCTCTAAGGTTGTGGCAGCAGTAGAAAAAGAGCTAAAATCTTTATGAAGAAGAAAAGTCTTTTTATAATTATTTTGAATTAAAAAGTGACTTTCCTTTTGCATAAGATTTTTGGAGGAGACACTATCCTCCTTACTCTTTTCCAAGAGTAGTGTCTTTTTAGTTTTAAGAAGGTGAAGAGGTTGTTCAACTAGAAGACATTTCTTGATAGAATGTTTTATTAAAAATTGACTTCTAGGAACAACTTCCTTGGAGGAGACACTACCCTCCAACTCTAGAACCTTCTTTTTCTCCTCTTTTTTTATTTATTTATTTCATAAATACTCGATCCTCCAACACTTGTGAAGGTGAAAGAGGAGTCAAGGTGTGTTTCTTCCCTAGGTGGACTAGGCGAATTTTTTTTGTAACACCATCATGAATGGCCTTCCTATCATGTTGCCAAGGCCTTCCAAGTAAAATGTGGCTTGCATCCATTGGAATTATATCACATAAAATTTCATCTTTATATTTTCCAATGGAGAAAGGAACATTTACTTGATCCTTAACTTCTATAGGTCCATCCTCATTAAGCCATTGAAGTTTATAAGATTTAGGATGGGCTATAGTAGTTAGGTTAAGCTTATCTACCAACCTTTGGCTTACAAAGTTATTACAAGATCCACTATCAACAATGAGAGAATAAGTTTTCTTGAAAATTTTGCATCTAGAATGGAAAAGGTTCTCTCTTTGTGATTGATCTTGATCATTGGGTTGGTTGGTAAGTAACCTTTGGACAACCAATAGGTCACCTTCACATGGTGCTTCGTCACTAGAACTAAGACTAGCATCTTCTTCACTTGAGGAGGATGAAGAAGATGAAGTGCTTTCTTCACTTAGGATCTCATTACCCCTAATGATCATGGTCTTTTTTGTGGGGCATTGGGAGGCTATGTGTCCCCTTCCTAAGCACTTAAAACACTTAATGGAACTAGTCCTAGGCTCATCGGAAGGTTTTTCTTTTTGTTTTTCTTTTAGTGGCCTTTCTTTGGAATAGGAGGGAGTACCCTCCTTCTTGAAGTTCTTCTTAGGGTATGAGGTAGATTCCTTCCTAAGGGTAGGCTTTCTCTTAAGTTGTTGTTCTACTCTCACACAAAGTTGAACTAGCTCATTTAGGTCTCTATAGGGTAATAGTTCAACTTTATCCCTAATTTCTAGGTTTAGGCCACTTTGAAACCTAGCAATGGTGGTTCTTTCTTCCTCTCTTATTCCAGCCCTCATCATAAGCAACTCCATTTGTTGCCTATATTCCTCAACACTAAGGTTTCTTTGTTGGAGTCTTTGCAGCTTGTCCATCAACTCCCTCTCAAAATATGGAGGAATGTGCCTTCTCCTTAATGCACTTCTAAGCTCATTCCAATATTGAATTGGAGGCTCATGATGAGTTCTTCTTTCCCTTTCAAGGGAAGTTCACCAATACATGGCATACCCTTGAAAGCTTAGGGTAGCCATGGGAACCTTTCTCTCTTCACTCACATTGTGGCAAGTGAAGAGTTGTTCAACCTTCATCTCCCAATCTAAGTAATCATCAACATTATCTTTTCCATGGAAGGGAGGAAGGTCAAACCTAGGTTCTCTAAGAGTAGTTGTATCATGGCTAGGCCTATGATGCCTAGGGGGTCTTTGATAGTAGGTATCATCATGGTGACTACTATGAAACCCTTCACTTGTAGATGAGTGAGTGTGTGTTTGATGGCTTTTAGGCCGAGATGACCCATCATCATGTGTATGTATGTCTTTTGGGCCTAGAAGGCCCATGACCCTCATTGGCATGGGGTTTGCTAGCCTCACCCCCCACCACAAGCTTGTTTAACAACTCTCTTATAGCTTCATTGTTTTTTTCATTTTCTTTCTCTTTTTTCCTAATATAACTCCTAAGTTCTCTAAGTTCTTCTTTAGTGCTCTTATGACTTCTAGGAGAATGATGACCATGCACACTACTCTCATGAGAATGATCACTCATTTTGCAAGAGTAAAAGGTTTTCAAAAATCTTTAAGAATTTTGCAAATGAGTGATAAGGATTTTCACAAAAGAGTTTTTCTTTTTTGTGTAAGACTAAGTACTTGGAGGTCTAAGTATACAAGTTGCACTATCAAGGGAGGTGAGCTACAAGGAGCCACTTAATAACCAAGCCTTTTCAAGTGGAAATTACTAAACCCCCTTATACTTTTCTTACAAAACAAATTTTCACACAAGTAAGCAAAGTAGTTGTGTGTGTGTGCACGAAACCCCTAGTAGGCAATGGAAGCCTTCTAAACGAACTTAGAAGCTAAACAAGTAAAAAGAAAGCAAGTAAAGCATATACTAGTCGTAGGGTCCTAATGTGGAAGTCCAAGTGGCACTTGAAGCTTTTTGGGACACTTCCACAAATCTAAACGAAGTATGAAAGCAATAAAGCTAGGCGTGTCCTAATGGAAGCCCAAATGGCACTTAAAGCCTTTGGGGACCCTTCCACATGTACTAACCAAGTCTATTATTCTTTATTTAGAACTATTTAGGAAGTGGTGGAACTTAAACAATGTCCCAAACAACCACTCCTAAATGTAGGTACAAGTAAATTTAAAACAAAACTAACCCAAGTAGGGTTAAAGAGTTACAAATCAATGGAAACAAACTAAATCAAGTCTTCTTGAGGAATTTTTTTTTTCACCAAGGGCAGTGAGAACAGGTCTGGAACAGCCTTGAAGTCAATAGGAAAAGTCCCAAGTTGGTCTCCACCAAGCCTTCACCAAGCCCTCCAAATCCGTCACTAATTTCCTCAAAATCCGCCTCCAATTTGTTTCACTTTCCGTCTCTAATTTGTGACCTAAAAATCAAACAATTCTTGGCTGCAAAAATAACAAAAAAATTAGCCTATCCAAGGGTGTTTCCCTCAGGTTTGGTGTACCTCAATCTCCTTCAAGTATAAGCTCCTTTGAGATTAGCCAATATGTCTCAATTAAGCCTTCCTTCCAAGT
Source organism: Cajanus cajan (assembly GCF_000230855.2). Classification (NCBI taxonomy): domain Eukaryota; kingdom Viridiplantae; phylum Streptophyta; class Magnoliopsida; order Fabales; family Fabaceae; genus Cajanus; species Cajanus cajan. The sequence continues at coordinate 43,009,367 of NC_138524.1, read as the reverse complement.
GTGATGGCTTGAAAAGTATTATGTCTCAACAAGGAATAACAACCAAACAAGAGAGAATAGAGGCCAATGAATGAAAACTAAAAAGCACAATTTAGAAAAGGCTATACTCTAATAGGAATTAGTGTGACAAAACAAAGAGAGCCAAGAAGACACAAAGCAACAAATAAGGGCAAATTTCAAAAGGCTAGCACACAAAAGGATTAAACCTAAGAATGGAACTAGAATGGATTACAAAAATTAAAACAAAATTTGTGCTATTGTTTTGAAGGTTTTAAAGTCTTTTTCCAACCACTGGACAGCAAGCCAACCTCACAAAAATTCACACAAAAAATTCAAGGCCAAGTGCTACTAAATTTGTTTTGTTTTCACTTTGATTTTTTCTAGGTTTTCTCTTTTGTTTTCTTTTTGTCTCTTTTATTTCTTTCTTTTATTTCAATACAGAGAGAAAGCACTTCAAACAGAGGCCAAACAATTAATAAAGAGGTTTCCAAGTGGTGGAGAAAAGAAGAACAAGAAGAGTAGAAGTGTAAGTGTACTAGTCAAAAAAATTTCAACACAAATTGTTACTAGTTTTAGTACTAGTTTGTTCACTTCTTTTGTACACTTTAATTTTCGTTTTCAATACACTTCTACCTCTGTTTTATTTTGTCAAAACAAGCACAAGACACACAAGGAATTGCTGGTCACAATTTGCTAAGAAACTAATAGCAAAAGAAGTTCACAAAAAAATTGACTCTAGAACATGTTAGGTCTAATAACATGCATTGGAATCATTTTATGGGCACACTAAGATTTATTAATGTTCAACCAGCAATGACACAATATAGGAACAGAGATTAACACATTAAGATTCAAAAAGAAAAAGGCACAACAAGGATTTAATGACAAGTAAAACAACTACACATGATTCTAAGACAAAACTAGTAGATTAAGAAATGTAAAAAGCTTGTATTCTTGTTTCTTTTTAGGAGTTTCTTTTTGACCGAATATTATAGGAGTCCAAAGGAAGATAAAAGCAGTCATAAAACAATTAAAAAGACATACAAAGAATACCTAAGGCACATACTGATGGAAGAACTTTTGAGGAGGCCGGATTGATGTAGCTTCCTTCAAGTCTCTCCCTAGATCTTTGGCTCCTAGAATCCTTCCAATGCTTGTGTAAGGTTCCAATGGAGGGAGGAACCTCACGGCCACCTTAAGATGGTGGAGAAGCCTCTCAAGAATGCGCCACTCTTGGTGAAGGGATAAGCATTCTTCAACCCGCCACACTTGTCCTTGGAAAAGTGATAAGAGATTGGTTTTGCACAAAGAGGTTTAGGACCTTTGGGGAGGAGAGAATTCGGATCTCTAAGCTGAATACTCAATTCTCATTAATGCCAAAAGTGTTATACAAGTGAAAATTTGAGGCTATATAGGCGTGGCCACCTAGGGGTTAAGCTAGACTAGACCATGGTTCACTAGGAACCATGGTTGGGTCCGTCCAACTTAAGGAGCAAAAAAAGGCTAGACCATGGTTCTCTAGGAACCATGGTTGAGCCTTCCTAAACCGCCCTAGTGTAGGAGAGAAAGGAGGTCCAAGCATTTGGCCAAGTGTGCACCAATGTGAACACAAGGTGTGAACACAAAGGTGTGGACGGTTTTGATTGGTTTCATTTAACTCCACCCGGTTTGAAAATGGTTCATTTGGTTTAGTTAGGTTCATTCAATGTGAATGGAACCTAGCTAAATCAAATCTATGAAAAATTAGGAGTTAAATGAGTCCAATATGTAAAACCTTTATCCTAAGACCACATTTGGCTAAAATGCTAGGAGCACACTTTAGTCTACTAATGCCACTCCTATGCCTACTTCTAAAAAGAAAAAGGTGCCTCCAAAATACAAAGGCAAAACAATCCTATACAAAGTCTACTATATACAATATATACAATGGAACTACCCAAGATACTACTAAGGAGAAAAGTACACAATGCTCATGGTGAGCAAGGGTCTAAGAAGCACCTCCTCCTTAGATGTCTCTTCTAGCTTCCTTACCATGGACCTTGTCAAAGGTCCAATGGCCTTCATGTATTCCTCTTCCTTGGATGGTCCTCCATCACATACAAAGGTTGATTCACAAGAAATTATAAAATGAATCAAGAAAAGCAAGACAAGGTGAGTGTGTTCTATAGATTTATGGTTGTGACACAAGAACCACTCAAGGCACACAAACTCAAGACTCAAAAAGGAAATACATGTGAGAACAGTTTAGACACAATACAAGATGATATGAACCGAAGAAAACAAGACAAAGAAGCATAGGAACGAATTTACCAAGGAGACCTAGCTCTTGATACCAAATGATGGAAAACTTGTTGTGAAACCCGGATTGATGTTGAGTTCCCTTCAAGCTCCTCCCTAGACCTTGAACTCCTTGATTCTTCCTATGCTTGGTTAAGGCTTCCTATGGAGGAGGAAGCCTTAAGGCCACCACGGTTGGTGGAGGAACACTCCCAAGAGGCGCCACTCCTTGAAGAAGAGATAAGCCCTTCAATTCTCACCACACTCTTCTATGGAAGGGATAAGAGAATTGGATGCTCTCAAAGAGGTTTAGGGACTTTTGGAAGAGAGAAATCTGATCTCAACTCAGAAAATACAATCTCTAATTCATCAAAAGTGTTTTAAAATGAAGTAAAAACGAAAATATAGGAGTAGGAAGCTTAGAGAGCAAGCTAGTCTTAACCATGGTTCACTAGGAACCATGGTTGGGTCTAGCTAAACCGTCCAAGGTCAAGAGGCTTGGAGAGCAAGCTTCTATCTTAGCTTGCTTGGTAAGCTTGCTAAGGAGAAGCTTGTGCTTCAAGCTTCCAAGCTTGAGAAGCACCAAGCTATTTGGCCAAGTGTGAACACAAGTGTGAACACATCTAGGTGGGCGGCTCTTTGGAATTATTTTACTCCAATCACGTTTTAAAATTGTTAATTTGGTTTAGTTAGGTTCATCCAATGTGAATGGAACCTAGCTAAATCAAATCTATGAAAAATTAGGAGTAAAATGAGTCCAATATGTAAATTTTAGCCTAGGACCACCTTTTGGCTAAATTGCTAGGAACACTCTCTAGCTTACTAGAGACACTCTCTAGTTTGCTAATGCCACTCCTATTCCTACTACTAGAAAACTAAGAAATAGTGTATTTCTAGGTTAGGTTAAATGGAGTCAAAGTGCCCAAGTAACCTACCCTAGAAACAATATACAATAGCTACTAGAAAGGAAATAAAGTGCCTCACAAATACAAAGGCAAAAATACACCTATACAAGTATCTACTATATACAAGGTACAAGAAATCAACTATACAAGTATGTACAATGGAAACTCAAGAGACTAATAAGAGGAATCATAATCAATGCTCATGAATAGCAAAGGTCTAAGAAGCACCTCCTCTTTAGAAGCCTCTTCTAGCTTCCTAACCATGGACCTGGTTAAAGGCCCAATGGTCTTCAAGTGTGAGCATCCTTGGATCACCCTTCACCCTTCTTGGTCTTACTTCTTCCAAAGGGATCCTTGGGGATTAGATTTCCATCACTTAGTGAATTTAGATTAAAATTAACTTATGCACAAAGCATACACATGCAAAATAAGCTAATCAAAACAACACAACTCATAAGAACTTACAAACTACTCCTATTACACATTATGATATTCATATCTTCTTCTTGACTTGGTTTGTGTCCTTGGTCAGCTTCAACTCTCAGAATCCATCCTTTGTCATCATCAAAACCCTCATGCTCTCTCATACTTCAGAGCTTAGTTGATTTACTACTCCATGAATCTCAACACAGGAGTGGTTGAGAATACTTGGACAACCAGAAGTGGTTTAAGAATACTAGTGTCTGTGAGTGAAGCAGACGAGCCAGAAGTGGTTGAGAATACTTGGGACCAGGAGTGGTCGTGACCTGGGTGGTCTATAATACTCACTGTGAGCCTGAAGAGCCTGAACAAACAATACTTGTACTTAATTGATATTCTAGTGGAACCATTCAATTGAAGGAAACTAGATGTAGCTCAGTTTGAGTGAACTAGTATAAAAATACTTGCATTATTTTTATATTTCAGACACACGTTTATTTGAGTAATTTAATATACTGAAAACTTCGTCTAATGCTTACCGTCTATTAAAAATATCTTCAGAAAAAAACTATACTTGCTCATCTAATCATCCTAAAAGAACAGTTTTTGTCCATGAAGTATTTTTCTCTTAGCAGACGATAAAAATCCTAGATGCAAAATGATTTTGGCAAATCAACCCTGGGTTGTTTCTATTCAAGCATTCACTAGTAATATTTTTATTGGACGAAAGCCTTATTGTGAAAAGTTTTTAAAATTCCTTGTTCACATGCGCACACATATTCAACCCCCCTTCTATGTGTTTTCACTAAAACTTCAATATCTTCTTTCAACTTTTCTTCCTCTTGTCTAACTAGTCTTAACTTTTCTTCTAGGATAGCAAGTTGGGCCTCCCTTTCAATTTTATCCTTCTCTTTTTGGATGGCCTCTTGCTTTCTCCATAGTTTAAGTGATTTTAGCTCTTTTGTTAAGTAAGAGATGCTTTTAGGAGAGCTATCACTTCCACTATAGTCGGATTATTGAGACATATTAAACAAAAGGTATTTTTCATACAAAAATAGTTTTTAAAAAATATTTTTTTTAAGTGCTAGATTTGCCACTTAGAGGTCTAAAAGTACAAATTGAACTATGGAGGGAGGTGACCTACAAAGAGCCACTTAATAACCAAGCCTCTTCAAGTAAAAATCTCTAAACCCCCTTGTACTTTGCCTTGCACAAAAAGTTTTCACAAAGTATTTTTCAAAAAAGGAAAATTAACAAGCAAGTGCCTGATGTGTACAATTAATCAAGACTTGAAAACATAAATTGCTTGAAAACAAATTGCATGAAAACATAAATTGCTTGAAAACTTAAATTGCTGAAAACATAAATGGCTTAAAACATAAATTTCAAGAAAACTTAAAGACAAGAAAACATAAACTAGGCGTTTAAGACTAGTAAACCTATGTGAGAGCTTGGAAAGTACCAAGGACCACTCTCACAAGTACTAAACGTGATTACCCTAATATGAAAACACTAAGGAGAGATGGAAATGCACTAAAGGCACTCCAAGACACTCCTAAAAGGCCTTGTACAACAAATGAAATGAAAATTTACAAGAAATGAAATGCAAATTTACACCAAATGAAATGTAAATTTACACCAAATAAAATGTAAATTCACACTAAATGAAATGTAGTGGCTGCACAAAAATTTAGGAAACAAAATTCAGCCACTAAGTTAGTGACAAATTTAGAGACGGATTTAACAAGGAAAATTTTGGTGACAAAAATTTCCGTCTCTAAACTAGTCTCTAGTTTTCACAAAATTTCTCAAAATTTGTTTGCTCCTTTTAAGTTTCTTGCAGCTGCAGCAACTCCCAAGTGTTTCACTCCTTTCTTAGGAATAATGTTGATGTTGGTTATTCCTTGTTGTTTAAGCTTCCAAAGCCTTCCTCCAATGGAGAAACAAGCTTCCTAGGCCACCACAAAAACTTCCAATGTTGGCTTCCTTTGTAACTTGGCCTTCCACACCTTCAAGAAGAACTCAACACACCTTAAGTTTTTGGAATATATAGTAAAAACTGAAAAGGAAAAATTAGGAGAAGATACACCAAATGGTGGAAATTAATGAGACAAAACTAGGAAGAATTCCAAACTAAAGACAAGCAAAAATTAAGGCACCAAAGAAAGGCTAGCACACAAAGGGAAACCTATCAATGGCACTAGAGTAGATTACAAAATAAAATCTAAGATTAGAAAATTAAAAACTCAATGTAAGCACACAAAGCTATGGCTGGACAGAAAAGAAATAAAGCTAACACCACACAAATCCGAGAGCATTCAAATACCAATTTCAACTCCTTTTTGGCTTTTCTTTTGTTCTTTCTTTGTTCTTCTTTTTGCAATTTTTTTTCACTTCTTTTTCTTTTAGAACACAGGAGTATTAATGCCTTTTAAACATGTATAAGTCTCGGATTTAATGATGTAAAAATGCTGCCAAAAATTTCACAAAACAAGAAGTATACTAGTGAAATTGTTTTTGTAGTGCTTAACAATTTTTGTACAATTTTTAGGCCAATTTTCAAGCACTATTTTCTTTTGTTTTTCCAATGCTTTTAGAACACTAATACATCTGTTTTGCCTCTGTTTTTATGCTTTAAAAAGTGATACAAGTTTCAGCCACAAAACAAAACTCAAGGAAACCTAATAGGAATAGTGTTTAGTATTTTTTTTTTGACAAACTTTTTAATAAGACATAAAGGAAACCTAACTCTAGGAAATTTGCTAGAACTAATAGAAAATTAAGAACTCAATCATGTAAAACAAAAGCACATATAGGTATGCACAAGATTAGAAATCAAAAATCGAACCAATGTAGACAGAAAAACAACACAAACAATTAAGGTTCAACAAGCTAGTCTAGGAATTCATGACATACAAAGGACTACGCATGACTCTAGACAAAACTTATGATTCAAAAACAAAAACACATGCTAACAATATCAATGTCCAATCACAGAATCATGTTATAAGGAATAGCGAAGACACAAGCAAAATAAAAACGCACAAGCTCAAGAACCTAAAGCATAAACAGAATTGATTCAAGGAATTAGGAAACAAGAAAAATCATGAATCAATTAACAATATGAGACATAAGGATCCATCAAAATATGTATTAGACCTAGATCCATTCAGAAAATACAAGAAGACATGTAAAAGATGGAAGAGACAACACGGATTCAAGAAAAAGTTTAAGAATACATAACCTCAAGAGAAACAAGGCTCTAGATACCAAAAATGATGGAAGAGGCTTGAAGAAAGGTTGATGTTCTTCAATCTCCACCGTCCAAGACCTTTTTTCTTGAGGTTTAACTCTTAACAATGGTGAAAGAACCTTGAAGGATTCTTCAATGGTGAAGAAGCACTAAGGAGTGCTCGGTTACTCCTTAAAAGTGAAGAAGCTTGATGAAGCCAATGCACAAAGGTTGAAAACATTTTTGAGGAACCTAAGGAGAAAGTTCTCCACGGATTCTAGGTTACTTTGAGAAGAGAGAATTCTATAAGAGTTTCTGAATTAATTCATCAAAAGTGAGGAAAAAGGTTAGTGTTACAAATATATAGAAGAGGTAGCTTAGGGAGCAAGCTAACTTTAACCATGGTTGAGTTGCTTGACCTTCCAAGCTAGTTAAGAGGCTTGTGGAGCAAGCTTCTCACTTAGCTTGCTTGGGAAGCAAGCTAAGGAGAAGCTTGTAGCACAAGCTTCTCAAGGCTTCAAGGAATGAGAACTAATTCGGCCAAGGAAGAAGAACTAGGCAAGCTAGGGAGCCTTGGGTCCATTTTGCTCACTTTAATTATTTCGAAAATTTTGGTTTGGTTTAGTTAGGTCCATCCAAAAATGATGAGACCTAGCTAAATCAAATCCATGAAAAATTAGGAGCAAAATGATCCAATATGTAAAATTTTGCCTAAGCCCAATTCTGGCCCAATTACTAGTCACACCCTCAAGCATTGCTAATTGTCACCCCACTTCTACTACAAAAAAATAGAAAAAGAGTGTTCTTCAATACTAGGTTAAATGGAATCAAAGTCTCAAAGTAACCTACCCTAGAAACAATATACAATGATCAATAAAATGAAAGAAAGTGTCTCACAAATACAGAGGCAAAAATAAACCTATACAAGGAAACTCTGTACAAGTTTATATACAACAGATCCATGTCTTCTCTTCATGATAGATTGGCCCATATGAATAATATCTTAGGCTTGGAAAGCCCACTGGTCTTCAAGTTGTCCAATCCTTCTTGTGCTCCTAACCATAACTCTAGTGATTGGGCCATTGGCCTATGGTCCATCATGTCCTCTATCAGCCTCACAAGTGAGTGAGGACTAAATAAAAATGAAAGCCAATAGATAAGAAGAAGAGAAAATAAAAAAAAACAAAAACAAAAACCAAAGAAAAACCTTCCCTTGAATGAAGAAAGGGAGGAGAAGGTACCAAGCTTAGAGGCTAGTGTTTCCTCTAAGGAAGTTGTGCACAAAAGTCATTTATCACTTAAGAATGATATCAAGAAAACTTTTTTGTGTGAGAAAACTAGCCATGAACTTGAGTTTCTACCTCATGAGGTTGAAAAACTTTTTAAAGGAATTTGATGATTTATTTCCTCAAGAAGTTCCATGTGGACTTCCACCTTTAAGAGGAATAGAATATCAAATAGACCTCATACCAAGTGCTAGTTTTCCTAATAGGCCCACCTATAGGACTAACCCTCAAGAAACCAAAGAGATAGAATCTCAAGTTGATGACTTGTTGAAGAAGGGTTGGGTTCAAAAGAGTCTTAGCCCTTGTGCCGTCCCCGTTCTCTTGGTGCCCAAGAAAGATGGCAAATAGAGGATGTGCACCGATTGTAGGGCCATCAATAACATTACAATAAAGTACAGGCACTCGATTCCTAGGCTAGATGATATGTTAGACGAATTGCATGGAGCCATTATATTTTCCAAAATTGACCTTAAAAGTGATTATCACCAAATCTGAATCAAAGAGGGTGATGAGTGGAAAATTGCTTTTAAGACCAAATTTGGTTTATATGAATGGCTAGTGATGCCTTTTGGTCTCACTAATTCCCCTAGCTCCTTCATGCGTCTAATGAATCATATTCTTAGGGATTGTATAGGGAAGTTTGTAGTTGTCTACTTTGATGACATTTTAGCGTATAGCAAAACCTTAGATGAGCATCTTGGGCATCTAAGGCAAGTCTTAATAACTCTTAGGGAAAACCACCTCTATGCCAACTTTGAGAAGAACACATTTTGTAAAGACCAAGTCAACTTGTTGGGATTCATAGTTGGCAAAGAGGAGGTCCATGTTGACCCCGAGAAAATAAAGGCCATCCAAGATTGGCCCACCCCAAAAAGTGTTGGAGATATTAGGAGATTTCATGGTTGTAGACCCCTAAAATTGTCCGGGTCGGAAATAAGACTCGAAGACTCTCAAAGATCGAAGGAAAGTCAACCAGAAGGACTCCTAGAAGACCATAGGATGACTATCTGTAGGTTTAGAGGTCTTAGAGTAGCTAAAAATAAGGAAGTGGGAAGATTGGAGCTCAATACGGCCTCCTTGGAGTTCAGTACGGCCGTACTGCACATTTTGAACTACAATACGGCCGTACTGAAACCAATACGGCCGTATTGAAATTTTTGAACTTCAATACGGCCGTACTGAATTCAATACGGCCGTACTGTAGTTCAAATCTTCAGTACGGGCCGTATTGATGTCAGAGGCCGTACTGCGCCTCACCCCTATAAATAAGACGTCATTTGGACGTCATTCCACACTTTTTCCAGACTTCTGGACCCTCTTGCTGAGTATTCTGGGGTTTTTGAGCAGTGTTCTGCCCTAGAATTCTCTCCGAGAGCCGATCCGACGAAGTTCTTGAGTTCTGAGCATTTAGCTTGAGAATTCGAACTAGTCGAAGGGAAATCTTTTTGATTTCCATAGTAAAGATTAATTTTTAGGGAAGGAGCGAGCGAGCGTGTAGTGGGAGGGAGCGCCAAAAAGCCTCCTAACATTTGAATATATATAAAAGCACGCTTCAAAGGTTTCTTCTTCAAAATCCTTCCTTTTACTGCTTTCTGATTGTTGCATCGCATGTTTAATTTATTCATCATGTAGATATCTTATTCATAGCCGTTTATAATAAATAGGGGTAATTTAGTAATTTTACATTGTTATTTATGAAATAATCCGTCATAGGGAACCCGAAAGGGGCGTTGTGGGGTGCTAACACCTTCCCCGCACGTAACCGACTCCCTTACCCGACTCTGGTTGTAATGGCCAAAGTTGATTTATGAAATCAATTGCCTTATCCCTTTTTCCAATGTTTTGAGTAAAACATTGGTGGCGACTCCAAGAACCCTTCTTTTTGCGAAAACCACTAATCCATGGAGGGTCCCGCTTGGGATTAACATGGATTGGTGAATCATTTAATAAAATTGTTAGTTCCATGAGGTCTCAGTTTGAGAATAAGTCGTTCTAACAATCCACCATTTTTCCAAAACTTAAAACGAGTCCGACCATCGTCGCGAATGCCAAGGTCCGTTTCGGCGGGTGGCGACAATGGTTTAGCTAGCTTCTATAGAAGATTTGTGAAAGACTTCTCCACACTTGCATCCCCTCTTAATGAGCTTGTTAAGAAGGATGTACCATTCCTTTGGGGTGAAGCCCAAAAAAAAGCCTTTAAAACCCTAAAAGAGAAACTCACCAATGCACCCATCCTAGCTCTTCCAAATTTTGACCAAACCTTTTGAGCTAGAATGTGATGCATCTGGTCTTGGCATAGGTGCCGTGTTACATCAAAGAGGCAACCCCATTTCCTACTTTAGTGAAAAACTCCATGGGGCCACCTTGTAGTATCCCACCTATGACAAGGAAATCTATGCTCTTATAAGAGCTCTCCAAGTTTGGGAGCACTACTTAGTGACTAAAGAATTTGTCATACACACCGACCATGTGTCACTCAAGTATCTTAGAGGGCAAGGGAAATTGAATAAGAGGTATGAAAAGTGGGTTGAATATCTTGAAAAATTCCCCTACATCATCAAATATAAAAAGGGGAAGAGCAATTTGGTAGCCGACGCTCTTTCAAGGAGGCATACCTTACTTTCCACCTTAGGAACACAAATACTTGGTTTTAATGATGTAAAGGAATTGTATGAATAGATATCTTAAAATAAAAATTTTATTGGCCACATATGAGAATATATGTCTAAAGGCATTGCTACAAATGCATTAATTGTCTTAAAGCTGAATCAAGAGTAATGCCTCATGGACTCTATACCCCCCTTCCCATACCTAGCTCCCCTTGGGTAGATATTGATGGCATCCTTCAAGGGTCACATCTAGTTTAGAGAAGGAATATGGTGGAATGGGAAAAAATGGAGAGTATGGATGAAGTGTTTGATGAAAGGTTTGTAGACACCCAATTTCATCTGGGGGCACACAAACAACAAGATAGGACATCAGAGGGCCCAAAAGCCCAAATCAACTATTTTTAGTGTCCAAAATCGGAATGGGCCGTTCCCAAGTCCGGAACGGGCCGTTCTTGAGTTGGAATGGGTCGTTCCGAGGCTCCTAAAAGGCCTAAAAATTGTAGGTTGGAACGGGTCGTTCCAGTCCAGAACGGGCCGTTCCAAACCAATCAAAGGGCCTAAAAAAACTTGGTTTGGAACGGGCCGTTCGCATTTCAGAATGGGCCGTTCTGGTTTCCTGAACGGACCGTTCTGATTTCAGAACGGGTCGTTCTAGGGTACAAAATTATCACATAACGTTCAGATCTGGAACAGGTCGTTCCGAATCCATAACGGGCCATTCCGGCGCACATATGATGCCTATAAATAGAAATCTCGGGCACAGTTCTCAAGGACCTCAAAAAATTTCGTTCATGACTCCTTAGAGCTCAAAATTTCTCTCTCTATCTCCTATTGTATTTCTTGAGTTTTGTGAGGCATATTATAGTGTGAAAGGTTTCCGCAAAGCACCTAAAATTTCCATAGTTGAAGATCTAATAAAGCTTGCTACGAGGTATTACTCATCAATCTCTTGTTCAATCTTTCACTTATTTTATTTTATATATTGCTATAATAAATGCAATTATGTAGATATCTTAGGGTTCACCATGTAATTTAATTTTCATCTAAATAATCATTAATAAAGGGGATTAAATATTTAAATTATTAATTCTTATTACGTTATCTTCATCATAGGGTACCGATTTAGTGCATTGTAGGGGTGCTTAATACCTTCCCTACATGTAACCGACCCCCGAACCCAATTCTAGTTATCAAGGTCATTATTGGACTTTTAAAAACCTTTTCTTTTTCCAATGTTTTGAGTAAAACATTGGTGGCGACTCCATGAACCTATTTTTAAAACCATTAATTAAGGATTAGTCTAACGTCCGGGCATTCCTTAATTGATGAGATTTTCAAAAGGATGTCTAAACCATAAGTCACAAGATCAGAAATTTTCAGGTTGCGACAGATGGCGACTCCACTAGGAACATTTTAAGAGGGTCAGGCCCATATAAATGATGAAGTTAATAAAATAAAAATTATAATTTAAATATTTTTCCCCTTTACTTTGTTTGTTTTATTTGTTTGGCTTTAATATTTGTTTGCCTGTTTAAATTCTGCATTTTTTTAATAAAAATTGTACACAAACCTTTGCACACAACAGTTCCCCCTACACCCGGGGGCATGAGGGTATTAAACATATGGAGTGGTTGACATACGACCGGCCCAAGTTTGGCCTTGGAGCCTGCGAGCCTTGTCGGAAATCACACTCAAGGTGATAACCAGTTACTCTAGCCCGAAATACTACGACATACCTTAGAGTTGCCAGGTGACGGTGACAGAGATACTAGGTCCCTATAATGGGGGCAGCTTGGGAGCCTTGAGAACCAGTGAGATTAGAACCATCCTATACAATGCATTTTTCTTGACAAGGACCACAGACCAAGGATTTGAACACGATCGTTCGTGGGTGTACGTTGATTGGGCATGTGTGTGTGCATTTGTTTGTATTATTTTGTTCTAATAAGATGGATTGGAATTTTAAAATAAACAAACAGATAATAAAAAATAAAAAAAATAAAAATAAAAATTTTATACCCCTTTGTACATTCTTAGGTCAGCATTCCATTAACATCATATAGGTAGTTTCCTTTTTGTAAAAAAAAAATCAATAAGACACCCCACAATACAAGGGTAAAATGGGAAATACAAGTAAAAATAAATCTTATGACTAAGACACTCCCAAAATACAAGGGTAAAATAGGAAATACAAGAAAAATAAATCCTATGTCTAAGGTACCCAAAATAAAAGGGTAAAATAGGAAATTAAAACAAGGGCAAAAATAGGAATAAATCTTATACTAATAAAAACTTAAGAGCTAAGGACAAAAAGTAGTCCTACTTCTCTCATGGTTTTCAAAACAAACTCATTCCACTTGCCTCCTTCAATATATCTCCTCTTGGTCTTCTTGGGCTTAGTGTGATTCCATCAGATATTAGTATGGACTTTGTGCTTGGACTTCCAAGGACTCAAAGGGGATTTTACTCCATCTTTGTGGTAATGGACCGTTTTAGCAAAATGGCTCATTTCATACCATGCCACAAAGTGGATGATGCTAGCTATATAGCTAAATTGTTCTTTAGGGAAGTGGTCTGCTTGCATGGCCTGCCCAAGACAATTGTGTCCGATAGAGATTTTAAGTTCCTTAGTCACTTTTGGAAAGTACTATAGGAAAAACTAGGAACAAAACTCCTCTGTTCTACTACTTATCATCCCCAAACCGATGGCTAAAACTGAAGTAGTAAATAGGTCCCTATCCACTTTGTTAAGGGTACTCCTAAAAAGGATAAGAAAACTTGGGATGATTGTCTCGCCCACCTAGAATATGCATACAATAGAGTAGTTCATAAGACTACTAATCTTTCACCTTTTGAAGTTGTATATGGCTTTAACCCAATAACCCCTCTTGATCTACTACCCCTTCCTAATACTCCTTCCTTGTTTCACAAAGAAAGTGTATCTAGGGTAGATTTTATTAAGAAATATCATGAGAATATCAATAATCAAATTAAAAACAAAACACAAAAATATGCCAAATACAACAACAAAGGAAGAAAGAAAATCACCTTTGAGGTTGGGGATTGGGTTTGGCTTCATTTAAGGAAGGATAGATTTCCCACTCAAAGGATGTAAAAACTAACCCTAGGGGAAATGGACCATTCCAACTCTTTCACAAAATAAATGACAATGCATATAAATTAGACCTTCCTTCTAAGTGTGGCATTAGCTCATCTTTTCATGTATGTGATCTAACACCATTTTTAGGAGCTGAGGATATGGATGAAGATCTTAATTTGAGGATAGATGCTTCTCAAGAATGAGGGGATGATGGAGGACCATCCTCGAAGACACATGTGGGCCCTATCACTAGGTCCATGGTTAGGAGAGTGAAAGAGAAGGAGAGAGCTCACACACCAGATTCAGGATATGGGTTGACAACACCTTCATGAGAGAAGAAGCCAAAGGAACTCCCTCTACATGAGATCTTCTGAAACGCCACATCCAAGCAAGTGGAGGACTAGCTCTACAGTTAGATGACCTAGGCCTCTCTAAGGGGAAACCTCATTCTACTTCTCTGAGATGAATCACGAACTTAGGGCATGCCCGGGCCCTCGATCTACATTAAATGGGCACGTGTAAATTGAAAATTTTATTTTAATACTATACATTTTTCTACTTCATTTCTCTTCTCCCTTTTATCTACTCTAAGCCTCGTCAACAAACCTTAAATGAACAAGCACATTTGAAATAAAGACGTCATTAGAAACAATGGCCTAATGTGCGACAAGGAACACATAGAGACCAATCAAATTCGGCATGACTTGTGGATAAAAGTCTTAACGAAATCAGTGCAAGGGGCGTACCCCTTTAATGAAGGAATGAGAGATGATCACAAATGCTGCAAAGACAAAAGCCCCGCAAGAAACTATTGAGAGGGAAACACAAAGATTAGAGCAAGGTCCTCTAGGAGACCCACAAACAAAAAGGGTAGCCTAGGCAAAAGTGAGGATCATAAAGAAAATGTCCGCTAGGAAACATATCTCAAGTTACCTAGGCAAAAGTTAGGACAAAGCAACATCCTGAGCTAAAAATTGAAATACTGCTTGGGAATATCAATTAGTCAATATGCAATCCCAAGTCATCGTTGAACTTTGAAGGAAATAATGAGCTAATGCGGAAAATGATTTCCTCACTTTGAATGTGCTTGTTCATCAGCCTAAACCACTAGCCTACCTCGACCAACCATTCTTCTAAAAACTATTTTTGAAAAAATTCCTTTCTAACAAAACTTCTACAAAAAATATATATATATATCCCCTTCCTCTCTTTCCTCTTGACCTATATGGCATTAGATAAATTTGAGAGATACACGGAATATACACAGTGAACACTCACAAGGAAAAGATGGAGGTGTCCTAGAACACAGTCTAGGTACACCTGATCTAAGGGATAACATATCATATCCGATACAAGCGAAAGGGCTGAACTACACAAACCTCAGGTTTAAGAAGCAACACTGAATTCGACAAGGCTAAAGGCTAACAATCCATGTCATTGATCAATGCGCATAGATTAATTTCTTGAAAGTAAAAATAATTTAAGCATTAGCATAGAAGCATCATTGCATAACATGCATATGGCACAAGTGTGCACAAAAGGGTACAAGTTCACTTAAAAAAATTGAAAAAAATATAATCCATTCCTGCTTTGCATTTTCTTTTGCATTCTTGCATTCTTTGTGTGTGTCTATCCATCACTTATCAGAGGAATCAAGAGGCCGAAGCACTTATAAAAAAGATCAACAGATAGACAGTGCCTTAAGAGCCAATATCATGTCAAAAAGCATAGCCCCAATAAGGGCATTCCATACAAGTGGTTTCATATAGCCACCAAGAAAAGAACGACACGTCAACAACAAGACGGGATAGAACCAGACGAGGAAGAATAATCAAGTCCACAAGCATGAAGAAACCACCAAGCCTTATTCTGTCTTCGACTGAGCTATACTCCTCAACCGAATGATGGAATATCCATGAAAATGCCAAGATCAGGAATGTTTTCCTACCAAAGCCAGGAGTGGCTTCCAAAATAATACTCATCAATAAAGATTGAGCAAATAACATCATCATGGGATGGGATCCCTCCACCAATGATGACAATAAAGAGCAAAAGCAACAACATGAGAAAAAGGTAAGCTTCGTAAATGTTGAAAAAGTCAAAGCATTTAGAAAAATAGCAGAAAAAGGAAAGTTTCAAACATGAAAGAGCAGAAGCTAAACAAAAATGAAATTCAGAAAAAAAAAAAAAAAAAACTACCACAAGAAATGCCTGGAGAGGTATCACAATACTCATATCGCAGCGGCAGCACCAGAATCCCTATCACCCGTCAACTCTTTTGCTCACCAGCACAAGAGCACCACCTACCAGCAATCTTCGTCTTCATTAGACGTCCTCCCCAAAGAAAAGGGGCAATCAGAGCATCAACAGGCAGCCTGGAGAGGCCAACCATAATAATACTCACCATTAGCAGGAAACCTGGAGAGGTCAGCCATAATAATACTCACCATTAGCAGGAAGCCTGGAGAGGCCAGCCATACTAATACTCAGCATTAGCAGGCAACCTGGAGAGGCCAGCCATAATAATAATAAGCATTAGTAGGCAGCCTAGAGAGGCCAGCCATAATAATACTTAGCATTCAATAGGAAGCCTAGAGAGGCTAGCCATAATAATACTCAACATCAGCAGGTGACCTGGAGAGTCTGGCACAATAATAATACTCAACATCAGCAAGCGACCTGGAGAGGCCGGCACAACAATACTCATAACATCAGCAGGTAGCCTGGAGAGGCCGGCACAACAATACTCACAACATCAGCAGCCAGCCTGGAGAGGCTGGCATAACAATACTTACCATCAGCAATCGACTTGGAGAGGCCAACACAATAATACTCATCATCAGCAGCCGGCCTGGAGAGGCCGGCACAATAATAATCACCATCAGCAACCTGCCTAGAGAGGCTGACACAACAATACTCACCATTAGCAACCACCCTGGAGAGGTTGGCACAACAGTACTCACCATCAACAACTGGCCTGGAGAGGCCGACACAACAATACTCAAAACATCAGCAACTAGCTTGGAGAGGCTGGCATAATAATACTCCTTCTTCAACAAGCTATGAATAAAAGAACGCACTATCACAAGAGAAACGATGAAGCATCTACTTGAAGACTGAAGATCAGGTGTACATGTTATGAGCCTTGTTACCTAATAGAGTATGCAACCAACACTCAACTGCTCTAAAGGGTGAGGATACGAGCAAATACACCTATCCAAGGGAAACAAACGTAGAAGCGCCAACACCAAAGAGACGAGGAGAAGACCTGGATGAAATGTCTACGACTTTACTTGCCTTTGGAAAAGCAACACATAGTTATTCCAAAGGACAAGTAAAGAGGGGCAGCTGTAGACACCCAATTTCGTTCAGGGGGCATACAAACAAGGAAATGGACTTCCATTGTCGAAGGAAAGAAGCTCCCAAAGCATGGAAACAATAGGACATTACATCAGAAAGCCTAAAGCCCAAATAAGCTAGTTTTAGTAGCCCGGAACGGGCTGTTCCAAAACCAGAACGGGCCATTCCCAAATTGGAACGGGTCGTTCTAAGTTACAAAAAGGGGTTAAAACCCTAGTTTGGAACGAGTCGTTCCTGAACTGCAATGGGCCGTTCCAAGCTCCTAAAAAAGGCTAATACCTAAGTTTGGAACGGGTCATTCCTAAATTCGAACGGGTCATTCCAAATTACAAAAAAGGCCTAAAACCTTAGTTTGGAACAGGCCATTCCAGCATAGGCAGTTATGTGTTAAACTCACCTCTGGAACGGGCCGTTCCAAGATACGAAATTAACACACAACGTACAGATCCAGAACAGACCGTTCCAAATTCGGAACAGGCTGTTCTGGAAACTTTTTGATGTCTATAAATAGTAGACTCGGGCACAATTCTCAGGACACAAAATTTTGTCCAAGACTCCTTAGAGCTTGAAATTTCTCTCTTTCTCTCTATTTTTGTATTTCTTGAGATTTTGTGAGGCATATTGATAGACCATGGGCCAAGGGCCTAGTCACTAGAGCTATGGCTAGAAGAATTCAAGAAGAGTTGGACCTCTTGTGATGGAAGAGCATGGGCTAAAGGCCCAACCACTAGAGCTATGGCCAAGAGATTACTTGAAGACTTGTCTACTTCAGAGCTTGTAGACCCCTAAAATTGTCCGGGTCGGAAATAAAGCTTGAAGACTCTCGAAGACTGAAGGAAGATCAGCCAGAAGGACTTCCAGAAGGCCCAAGGAGGGTTCTCTGTAGGTTTAGAGGTCTTAGAGTAGCAAAAAATAAGAAAGTGGAGGGAATAAAGCCCAATACGGTCTCCCAAGGGTTCAGTACGGCCGTATTGAAGTTTCTGAACTTCAATACGGCTGCACTGAACTCAATACGGCTGCACTGAACTTCAATACGGCCGTATTGAGGTTTTTGAACTCAATACGGCTGCACTAAACTTCAATACGGCCGTATTGAGGTTTTTGAACTTCAATACGGCCGTATTGAATTCAATACGGCCGTATTGAATTCAATACGGCCGTATTGTAGTTCAAAACTTCAATACGGACCGTATTGACCCCCAGAGACCGTATTGAGCCTCATCCCTATAAATATGATGTCATTTGGACGTCATTGGAAACTTTTACACTGAGTTTTAACCCTCTTCTTGAGTATTCTGGGTTTTTTTGAGCAGTGCTCTGCCTAGAAATCACTCGGAGAGTTAATCCGACAAAGTTCTCGAGTTCTGAGCTTTTTGCTTGAGTCTCGAACTGAGTCGAAGGGAAATCCTCCGGATTTCCATAGTTAAAATTTTCTAGGAGGGAGCGAGCGGGCTTGTAGAGCGAGGGAACGCCAAAAAGCTTCCCAGTTTTACTTGAATATAAAAGCACGCTTCAAAGGTTTCTTCTTAAGTCCTTCCTTTTACTGCTTTCTGTGTGTATATTTAACTGTCATCATATAGATAATTGTTTAGAATAAATAAATAAGGGGTAATTTAGTAATTTCGCACTATTATTTTTAGAAATAATCTGTCATAGGGAACCCGAAAGGGGCGCTGTGGGGTGCTAACACCTTCCCCACGCGTAACCGACTCCCTTACCCGACTCTGGTTGTAATGGCCGAAGTCGATTTTTGAATCGATTGCCTTAAACTTCTTTTTCCAATGTTTTGAGTAAAACATTGGTGGCGACTCCATGAACCCTTCCTTTTTATGAAAACCGCTAATCCATGGAGGGTCCCGCTTGGGATTAACATGGATTGGTGAGCCTTTTAATAAAATTGCTCGTTTGACAAGGTCTCAGTTTGAGAATAAGTCATTCTGGCAATCCATATTTTTAAACAAATAAAAGAGTCCAACCATCCTTCGCGAATGCCGAAAGCCCGTTTCGGGCCGGTGGCGACAGATGGCGACTCCACTGGGGAAGCCTCGAGAGTCAGTCCCATTTAGTGACAGATTATTTTTAACAAATAATAGTTAAAATTACTTCATTACCCCTCACTTGTATTATAATATGTTTTACCTATTTGGCTTTAATAAATTGTTGCGTGTTTAAATTTTTGCAATTGTTTGAAATAAAAATTGCACACAAACCTTTGCACACAACAGTTCCCTCTATACCCGGGGGCATGAGTGGTAAGCCATAGGGAGTGGATGTTAGTACGGCCGGTTGTCGAATGGGTCTATAGGTGCCCGTAGACCGTTGTCGGAAAGCATCACTCAAGGTGATAACCATGAACTCGAGTCCGACAGTGCGTTGGAGCTTTCTATCGGCTTACGACAAGAGGAATTGGATCCCTATAATGGGGGCACCTTGGGGGCCTCAGACCGGTGAGAACAGTTAGAACCACCTTGACTATGCACCTTTCTGCAGGAAACCCCTACCTCGTGATTCGCTCGTGACTGTTCGTGGATGAGTGAATTGTTTGTGTAAATGCTTATGTGCAATTGTTTGTGCATTAATAAATAACCTCGTGATAAGGTCTAAGAATAATCCCCATGCATAAAAATACCATGACATGAGAGGAAAGACCATGTGCGAAAATATAATAAAAGTGAGGAGCATGTGCATCATTACCAATAAGACATCATGCATCCTCATAAACCATGCATTTTAGGTTCACCAATACCTCTTGACATGAGTAAAAGAGACCCATAATTATCGAGATTCTCCGTTGAGGAGAGATCATAAGCCAAGGAGGGTAGTAACACTCTGTTTTAAAAAGGCAGCGCCTTAAAAATGGAGGGTTATCAAGCTCATGTCAAGAGCGTATTCATTCCATAAATTAATTAGATTAAATATTCATTTTTAGAAAGTGGCTGGTCATCTCTCTGTCCTCACACGCGCGCAGAAAATCAAGAAGATGGAAGCGCTGGAGGACCAAAATAAGAAGCTTACAGCCGAGCTCTCGCAGCTCAAAGAACAAATGGCACAAATGATGGAGCTCATGCGTCATCATAATGTACATGGGTCACACCACAGTGACCATGGGTCCCATCATGAGGAGGAAGAGCACGAGGAAGAGCCTCCGCACGCCATACCTATTGGGGCTGGAATTGTAATCAAAGAGCCCGAGGTCTCGAAAGAACAATTCCACACCCTCGAAGATCGGCTAAGGGCTATGAAGGGGCATGATTTTGACATCAAGGATGCCGCCGACATGTGCTTAGTGAGGGACATTCAATTCCCTCCTAAATTTAAAGTGCCAGATTTCCCGAAATACGTGGGATCGACTTGCCCCAAGAGTCATCTCACCATGTACTGCCGAAAGATGGCTGCATATGCCACAAGCGAAAAGCTCTTGATCCACTGCTTCCAAGAGAGCTTGGCTGATACCGTGCTCAACTGGTATATGCAGCTAGATGGAAATCTAGTACACACATGGAGGCAGTTGGCCGACGCCTTTCTCAAGCGCTACAAATACAACATCGACCTAACACCCGATAGGTCAGATCTTCAAGCCTTGAGTAAAAAGAACGATGAATCCTTCAAGGTGTACGCCCAACGTTGGAGGGAGTTGGCGGCACAGATAGAGCCCCCGCTGTCGGATAAGGAGACGGTGTCCTTGTTCATCAATTCGTTGACTGGTCCCTATTATGACAAGATGATAGGGAACACGACAACACTCTTCTCGGACATCATCACCATTGGAGAAAGGGTGGAACAAGGACTCAAAAGTGGGAAGCTGGCTAAGCCTTCCCAACCATATGAAGCTAAGAAGGCCTTCGGGAAGAAGAAAGAAGGAGGAGTCAACGCTGTAACCATTTCTCCATCTTCTTCCACTTTGAAGTCAGGCAAATCGCAATACAACTCTGTGAAGAAGTTTGACAAACTTCCGACCACTTATAGCGATCTCCTGCCGAAGCTAGTAGAAGCCCAACTTCTAGCTTATGTTCCACCGAAAAAGATCGACCCACCTTACCCCGATTGGTACAAACCACAAGACAAATGTCTATACCATTCGGGAGCGCCGGGGCATTCAACGGAGAACTGCCTAGCTCTCAAGCACAAGGTCCAAAGCCTTATTGACGCTGGTTGGGTCACTTTCGATTCGACAGCGCCCGACGTGAGCAAGAACCCTCTGCCAAAACAGGAGTAGAGAGAAGGGCAAGCCATGATAGGGCCCCTCCACATTTTTCTTTTAGGGACTCATGATCAGTACCCGAGATCATGAGGACCTTTTAATGTAAATAAGGGTTTTGTACAGTTTTACATACATATATCAATAAAGAGGCATTTTTCATACATTATTCTCTCATTTTGTTCTATTCTCTCTCTCTCATCAATATTAATAATTCTAAACCTAAACAGAACCAATAAATAATTATGTCTGTGATTGTTCGCTCTGATCGGATCCGAAAGCCAAGGATGAATGGGTTGAGTCGGACAGTGATGAGGAGACCATCTCTCCGGATCTGCAAAGACTGCTAGATCAAGAAGCTCGTCTACTCCAGCCATATCAAGAGAAATTGGAGACCGTGAATTTGGGGCAGGGTCAAGAGTTACAAGAAGTCAATATTGGGACCCATATCAGTGATGAAATAAAAACGCAATTGATTCAATTGTTGAGGGAATACAAAGACGTATTTGCATGGTCGTACCATGATATGCCCGGTTTGGACTCCAACATCGTCGAACACAAGTTGCCATTAAAAGAGGGGTTTCGACCCATTAAGCAAAAGCTTCGACGAATCAAGCCCGAATGGTCCTTAAAGATTAAGGAGGAGGTAGAAAAACAATTAGACGCGGGATTCTTGGTTGTATCCCAGTATCCCGAATGGCTGGCTAACATTGTGCCAGTCATCAAAAAGAATGGGAAGGTTAGAGTGTGTGTTGATTATAGGGATTTGAATCGTGCCAGTCCAAAGGACGATTTTCCCTTGCCCCACATCGATACACTTGTGGATCACACTGCCACAAACACACTCTATTCCTTTATGGATGGATACTCGGGATATAATCAAATAAAGATGAATATAGAAGACCGCGAGAAAACTTCTTTCATTACACCCTGGGGCACTTTCTGCTACAGGGTGATGCCTTTTGGACTTAAAAATGCGGGTGCCACCTACCAACGAGCGATGGTGACGCTATTCCACGATATGATCCACAAAGAAATTGAAGTATACGTGGATGACATGATCGCAAAGTCGAAGGACGAGATGGACCACATCCAATATTTGAGAAAATTATTCAATCGGCTTCGTAAGTATCAGCTTAAGCTAAACCCGGCTAAGTGTACTTTCGGAATTCGGTCGGGTAAGCTTCTCGGGTTCATCGTCAGTGAAAAAGGCATAGAGGTGGACCCCGATAAAGTAAAGGCAATAATGGAAATGCCTCCTCCTAGAACCGAGAAAGAAATAAGAGGATTCCTCGGCAGGGTGAACTACGTCGCGAGGTTCATCGCACAATTGACTGACACGTGCAAACCGATATTCAAGCTGTTGCGCAAGAATCATTCCGAAACTTGGGATGAGAATTGTCAACAAGCTTTCGATAAGATCAAACAGTGCTTGACCAATCCACCAGTGTTGGTGCCACCTGTCGAGGGAAGACCATTAATCCTCTATCTAACGGTACTTGATGAGTCCATGGGAGCTGTGCTAGGACAACAAGATGAAACAAGGAAGAAAGAACAAGCCATCTACTACCTGAGCAAAAAGTTTCTTGATTATGAAACCCGCTACACGCCGCTAGAAAAGACGTGCTGCGCGTTAGCATGGGCAACACAAAGGCTCAGGCAGTATATGATTAGGCATACTACTTGGTTGGTTTCCAAAATGGACCCAATTAAGTATGTGTTCGACAAACCCATAATCACTGGGAAGATTGCCCGATGGCAAGTGCAATTATCAGAATTTGACATCATACATGTCACCCAAAAGGCCATCAAGGGCAGTACCCTAGCTGATTACCTAGCACACGGGCCGACCTATGACTATCAATCCCTTCAGGATGATTTCCCCGATGAGGATATCATGAACTTACAACATGAAGAGCGCAAAGATGATGCGTGGACCATGTATTTTGATGGAGCCTCCAACATGCTTGGACAGGGGATTGGAACAGTGTTAATCTCCCCACAAGGAAAGCATATCCCCCTAACAGCAAGACTCAATTTCGATTGTACAAACAACATGGCCGAATACGAAGCTTGCGCGCTAGGAATCCAAGCAGCTATCAACAATGGTATCCTAAAGCTCAAAGTGTTTGGAGATTCGGCTTTAGTCATTCATCAGCTACGAGGTGACTGGGAAGTCCGAAATCCTAAACTAATACCATATGTTGAGCATATCAAAGACTTGATACATCTTTTTCAAAGTGTCGTCTTTGAGTATATTCCAAGGGAGGAAAATCAGTTTGCCGACGCTCTTGCTACACTCTCGTCGATGTTCGCCTTGGATAAAGAGCATGAAATGCCCATCATTAATATCCGGCGGCATGATAAGCAAGCGTTTTGCCTTCTGATAGATGAAGTTATCGACGATTGTCCATGGTTCCGCGATATCAAACAATATCTGAAAAAAAGGGAATATCCTGATATGGCCAACGATAATGACAAAAAGCATATCCGAAGAAGGGCCATGGGATTTCTGCTGATAGGAGAAACCCTCTACAAAAAGAATTATGACTCGGTTTTGTTGAGGTGTGTAGACCAAGTCGAAGCTCAAAATGTGATCAAAGAAATACATGAGGGGGTTTTCGGTACCCACATTCCCGGACCTGCAATAGCTAAGAAAATCCTTAGGGCACGGTACTATTGGTCGACCATGGAAAGGGATTGTTACCAATACGTTCGGAAATGCCACAAATGTCAAGCATATGCCGACAATATTCATGTCCCACCAACGCCACTCAATGTATTGGCTTCACCTTGGCCATTTGCAATGTGGGGCATGGATGTTATTGGACCCATCGAACCAAAGGCATCCAATGGACATAGATTCATCCTGGTGGCCATTGATTATTTCACCAAATGGGTAGAAGCGGCATCGTATGCTCATGTGACCCGAAAGGTGGTAACATCCTTCATCAGAAAAAACATTATATGCAGATACGGTATTCCCGATAAGATCATCACTGATAATGGATCCAATCTAAATAACAAGATGGTGGAAGAACTGTGCCAAGAGTTCAAGATCCAACACCACAACTCTTCCCCATATCGACCAAAGATGAATGGGGCAGTCGAGGCAGCCAATAAGAATATCAAGAAAATAGTACAGAAGATGGTTGTCTCATTCAGAGACTGGCATGAGATGTTACCCTTCGCTCTCCATGGATACAGGACTTCAGTGCGCACATCCACAGGAGCTACTCCATTTTCCCTTGTTTATGGAATGGAGGCAGTTCTGCCTGTTGAAGTCGAGATACCTTCTCTGAGAGTAATCATGGAAGCAAAACTTTCCGAGGCAGAATGGGTTCAAAGCCGATACGACCAATTGAACCTTATCGAAGAAAAACGACTGAACGCCATATGTCATGGTCAAGCCTACCAAAGGAAGATCAAAAAGGCTTTTGACAAGAAAGTCCACCCTCGAATCTACCATGAGGGAGAGCTGGTGATGAAGAAATTGCTACCAGCTCAAAAGGACAAAATCGGAAAGTGGGCCCCAAATTACGAAGGACCATACGTGGTGAAGCGATCCTTCTCCGGAGGAGCACTGATCCTCACAAACATGGACGGAGAAGAACTTCGATACCCAGTCAACGCTGACGTGGTAAAGAAGTATTATGCTTGAAGACGTTGCTTGCACAAGCCCGCTAGGATGAAAACCCAAAAAGGGCATCCTAGGCAAAAGTTAGGGCAAAACGAAAAACCCGCCAGTACAAGGGTACTAGGCAAAACAAAGGCAAAATTATCCCCGCTAGGATACGTCCTAGGCAAAAGTTAGGGGCAAAAGAATAAGATGTAAAAGCAAAGCAAGCAACGGTCACTTGAATCGAAAACCAAAAGGCGATTCAAGTGATTATCTTCTAGAAGCGAGCGTCTTGCAGCATCTACACTCCTGGCTCAGGCATCTCACCCGAAACGATTAAGGGAACGGGAAGAGCGACAATTACAGATATAATTGTTTAAGCCAAAAATGTATATAGCCTACCCTGGCCAGCCATTCTTCAGAAAATTCCTTCTGTATATCTTTCTGTAAAAAACACTTGTGAATATTAATAAAATATCTATTCATTTCTTTTCTCTCTTGACCATGTGATTATGCCTCTAAATTGGTCTTTCTAAAAAATTGTATGAAATCCCTTAATAATCGGTCAATAAAGAAAAATTGGAAGGGTTCCTATAAAATCCATAATCTCCTGCATAAAAGGCTCACAAAAATATTCCCTCACGTCGATGACAGAAATTCCTCCAAGAAAAGGAGGATGGGGAGAGCCATTCATTTTTCAAAAAACATTAAATAATAAAACTTGCATTTGTGCATCACACACGTTAGTTGCACATTCAAAGACCTTATCATGAGGCAATCGCATAAAATAAAAAATAGAAAAATTGCTTGTGTATGGCAGCGGTCAACAGAAAAAGCCGCAAATCAACAGAAAAGGCAAAAATACAGAAAAAGCCAAAAACGACAAAAAAGGCAAAAGATTTAGAAAATCAATCGCCTCGTACAGAATAATTGAGCCTGGAGAGGCTTGCTAAAATAATACTCTCTCAGAATAACTGAGCCTGGAGAGACTTACCGAAATAATACTCTCTCAGAATAATTGAGCCTGGAGAGGCTTGCCGAAATAATACTCCTTCAGAATAACTGAGCCTGGAGAGGCTCGCCGAAATAATACTTCACAGCACACAGAATGACTGAGCCTGGAGAGGCTTGCCGAAATAATACTCTCTCAGAATAATTGAGCCTGGAGAGGCTTGCCGAAATAATACTCTCTCAAAATAATTGAGCCTGGAGAGGCTCGCCGAAATAATACTCTCTCAGAATAATTGAGCCTGGAGAGGCTCGCAGAAATAATACTCCCCAGAGAAACCTCAGCTTAAGCTCATGGAACAAATCCCCAGCGAGAGCTATCAAAGCAAGATCGTCAAAATTCCCAATGGAAGCACGATCACCCAAGCAGTATATCTAGTCAAAGGACTTAAAACTTCCTCAGTGGAAAATAGCTCTCCAACTCAGGCGTTGAGTGAGTCTAAGCCTGTAGAGGCTTCCTAAATAATACTCTGGGATACATAAGATCCCCAAACCCCCAGTCGCCTACTCAAGAGGCACCTCTACAAAAGAAGAAAAATAAAAAATATCAATAAACCATTCCCCAAGTGGAAATCGGCTTTGAGCCAAACATCAAGCGTCAAGATGATCCGCCTAACAATAGAGGCTAATAAAAAATCAACATCCAAAATCCCCCAGCGGATAATAGCCTACACAGAGGCAACAAAATTGAGAAAATCAAAAGAGTCACCCGAATAAGGATAACCGGGATACTCCACCAACGTCAAAGGACGTCAGCCAAACATAAGGCATCGCTCAATTCAAGAAGAGCATCTGTGTCTACACCCCAAGGAGTCAGAAATTCCCCATGGGTACCAACTAAGCAATGCAAGTTGGGGCACAAAAACCTATGAATGACTGCACATCCCCTAGACGGATCCCTGCGTTATCCAGCCCTCAGCGGCACAAAATCAGAAAAACAAACCGTCAAAGCAGCATTGTGGACTGTGGAGACAAACTTATCTCAAGGCCTGGAGAGGCGATACTCAACTGCCTCATGTTGAGAGGCAGGGCCTGGAGAGGCGATACTCAACTGCCTCATGTTGAGAGGCAGGGCCTGGAGAGGCGATACTCAACTGCCTCATGTTGAGAGGCAGGGCCTGGAGAGGCGATACTCAACTACCTCATGTTGAGAGGCAAACCTCATGTTGAGAGGCAAAACCCTGGAGAGGGCAAAATCACGCTACCAAAGTGACCAGAAGCACGGAGGTACGCAACCCTGGGGAGGGCAAACCGCAGACCCTGGAGAGGGCAAACTCACGCTACCGAAGTGTACAGAAGCACGGAGGTATGCAGCTTCCGGCTCGGGCGGCGAGCGAAGCAAAGCCTGGAGAGGCAGTACTCACAACTTCCAGCTCGGGCGTCGAGTGAAGTTGAGCCTGGAGAGGCGGTACTCACAGCTTCCAGCTTGGGCGGCAAGCGAAGCTAACCCTGGAGAGGGCAAACTCAACTGCCTAGGATGTCAGAAGCACCGAAGCAGAGCCTGGAGAGGCGGTACTCACAGCTTCCGGCTTGGGCGGCAAGCGAAGCTAACCCTGGAGAGGACAAACTCAAGTACCGAAGTGTTCAGAAAACATGGAGGTATGCAACTTCCAGCTCGGGTGTCGAGTGAAGTTGTATCTGGAGAGACTGTACTCACAGCTTCCGGCTCGGGCGTCGAGTGAAGCTAACCTGGAGAGGCTACTCAACAAAATTTTCCACCGGAAGACACTACAAGTCGGAAGGATGGCCTTATTCCCCGGACAATTGGGTCAACTCCTTTACTTGTCATCCGGTACACTAAAAAGACCGTTTGACTAAGTAAAGGGGGGGCAGCTGTAGACCCCTAAAATTGTCCGGGTCGAAAATAAAGCTTGAAGACTCTCGAAGACTGAAGGAAGATCAGCCAGAAGGACTTCCAGAAGGCCCAAGGAGGGTTCTCTGTAGGTTTAGAGGTCTTAGAGTAGCAAAAAATAAGAAAGTGGAGGGAATAAAGCCCAATACGGTCTCCCAAGGGTTCAGTATGGCCGTATTGAAGTTTCTGAACTTCAATACGGCTGCACTGAACTCAATACGGCTGCACTGAACTTCAATACGGCCGTATTGAGGTTTTTGAACTCAATACGGCTGCACTAAACTTCAATACGGCCGTATTGAGGTTTTTGAACTTCAATACGGCCGTATTGAATTCAATACGGCCGTATTGTAGTTCAAAACTTCAATACGGACCGTATTGACCCCCAGAGACCGTATTGAGCCTCATCCCTATAAATATGATGTCATTTGGACGTCATTGGACACTTTTACACTGAGTTTTAACCCTCTTCTTGAGTATTCTGGGTTTTTTTGAGCAGTGCTCTGCCTAGAAATCACTCGGAGAGTTGATCCGACAAAGTTCTCGAGTTCTGAGCTTTTTGCTTGAGTCTCGAACTGAGTCGAAGGGAAATCCTCCGGATTTCCATAGTTAAAATTTTCTAGGAGGGAGCGAGCGGGCTTGTAGAGCGAGGGAACGCCAAAAAGCTTCCCAGTTTTACTTGAATATAAAAGCACGCTTCAAAGGTTTCTTCTTAAGTCCTTCCTTTTACTGCTTTCTGTGTGTATATTTAACTGTCATCATATAGATAATTGTTTAGAATAAATAAATAAGGGGTAATTTAGTAATTTCGCACTATTATTTTTAGAAATAATCTGTCATAGGGAACCCGAAAGGGGCGCTGTGGGGTGCTAACACCTTCCCCACGCGTAACCGACTCCCTTACCCGACTCTGGTTGTAATGGCCGAAGTCGATTTTTGAATCGATTGCCTTAAACTTCTTTTTCCAATGTTTTGAGTAAAACATTGGTGGCGACTCCATGAACCCTTCCTTTTTATGAAAACCGCTAATCCATGGAGGGTCCCGCTTGGGATTAACATGGATTGGTGAGCCTTTTAATAAAATTGCTCGTTTGACAAGGTCTCAGTTTGAGAATAAGTCATTCTGGCAATCCATATTTTTAAACAAATAAAAGAGTCCAACCATCCTTCGCGAATGCCGAAAGCCCGTTTCGGGCCGGTGGCGACAGAGCTTAGTGGGCCCAATGGGCTTGGTGGGCCTAGGGTGCTTCTCACGTGGGCTTTAATAGATTGACACCATGTTTATATTGTAATTACTTAGCATAGGAAGTTACTTTGATTTTGGTCTTGTATTTTGACCATAGACTAGGGTTTGTGTACCTTGGGCTTATAATTGGGCTTCATGGGCTTTACGCTTTTGATACCCAATATTGGGCTCATTCTCCTTCTTGTAATTTTTCCTATTCATTGTATTTTCTTGACCATTGTATTTAGGTCATTAGATTAGGATTTAAGGAGGATTATTAGTTTAATTGGATTAGGTTAAACTAGGTTTAATTTAGAATGCATTTAAGTTACATTTTGAGTCACATGTTTGACGCCACCTTGGCTGAACATGTGTGACTCAAAATTAACCCTAAATGCATACTAAATCAAAACCAAATGCACCTAGACCTAGTGTGATCCGGTCATGACATGTGAGTTAAGTTTTGAATTCAAATTTTTGAAATTTGAATTCAAAACTTGGCGCCACATGTGAAGCCTTCACATTGGCACCAAGTGCTCTTGTTTCCGGATCCTTTAAAACCCCTCCTTCACACATTGTATGTTACTTTCGAGATTAATGAAATTTGAGAGCTTATTCAGCCAAATTTCCTTGAGAGTCACCGTGAGAGAGAGAGCTTCACCTTAGGAACCCTACTAGGTTTCCTCCTCTTTGAAGTGGGCTTTCCCTTGAACCTTAAGCTTGGATGCTTCCATCCAAGGCTTAAGCCTCTTTCCATCCGAGATTCATCTTCCTTCTAGTGTTCATAGCCACGGATTCAAGTCTTCTTGAAGAGATCCTAGCTTTGGTGAATCCGAGGAGAAGACACCTATCACTTCTCCTAGAGTTTGCCATCAATTTTGGTATCAAGAGCAAGGTCTTCAAGGAGATAAGTGTCTTCAATTTGTTTGTCCGTGTGTGTCTTGTGTTCTTTGTGTTCTTATTGTCTTGCTTGAGTTTCTTTTCAGATCTACTTGTTTTGAATCAATTTTTGTTCCATAGATCCAATGCTTGGTTGTATTTGAATTTTTCCACAATCAACATGTTTTAGGACCTATTTGCTTGTGCTTATTTTGCTTTTATTTGAGTCTCTCCATTCCTTGCATGTGTCCGTGATTGGACTTCATTCATTGCATTAGATGATGAGATTCCTCTTGGAAATCTCAAGATTGCTTCAAGCCTTCACGGAATTCCTTGGAAGAACTTCAAGGATGGAGACTCCACAAAGGCTTCAATGTGACCTAGGCTTGCATAAAGCTAAGTCTGTAGAAGAGATGAAGGTTCTAGCTCTACAAAGAGAAGCTCTCAAGAAGGGTAGAGACTAGAAACAAGGTGACTTCAGAGGGGAGAGTTTTAAGAGAGAAAAACTCATCAAATAAATTCCAAAGTGCCATACAAGTCTCGGCCATAAGAATTTATAGGAGAAAATTAGGTCAAGGTAACCATGGGTTAGCCTAAGGTTAAGTGGAACCAAGGTAGGGTTCACTTAACCTTAGGCGCCCAAAATTTGAATTCAAAATTCAAATTTTGGTGCCTATACCCGAATCACCCATGTGCAAGTTCATTTGGAATGTCATTAGACTTCCATTTGAGTTGCATTTCGGATCACACCATGTGCATGTGTTTCACATGGCCGAAATGCACACCAAATGTGAATCTAATTACATTCTAATGCAACTACACATACAACCTAAATAACCCTAAATTCAAATGACCTTTAAATGAAAAACCTAGCTAAATGGCCGTGAATACAAGGCCCAAAAGAAAATACAAGGCACTAAGACCCAATCCTATACTAACCCTAATCTACTTGGGCTTGAGTCAAAGCCCAACAAAACAAAGAGATGGGCTTTCCTTGGGCTTGGGCCTACTCCTCATGCATCCTTCTTGCCATATCCCTAGTAGTTGGGCCCTTGACTCATGGGCTTCCTGATGGAGGAAGCCCATGGGCTAAGGGCCCAACTACTAGGGCTATGGCAAGGATGATGCATGAAGAGTGGGCCCAAGCCCAAGAGAAGCCCACCACTTTATTTTGTTGGTCTTTATCTCAAGCCCATTAGATTAGGGTTAGTGTAGGAATGGGCCTTGGTGCCTTGTATTTTCTTTGGGCCTTGTATTTCCGGCCATGTAGTGTAGGATTTACATTTAGAGGTCATGTGAATTTAGGGTTATTTAGGTTACATGTGTAGTTACATTAGCATGTAATTAGAAATACATTTGGTGTGCATTTCGGCCATGTGCAACACATGCACATGGTGTGATCCGAAATGCAACTCAAATGACTTCTTAATTACATGCCAAATGAACTAGCACATGGAGGGGTCCGGGTTTGGCTCCTAAAATTTGAATTTTGAATTCAAATTTTAGGCGCCTAAGGTTAAGTAACCATACCATGGTTTTACTTAACCTTAGGCTAACCCAAGGCACCATTTAACCTAATTTTCTCCTATATATTCTAGATGGCCGAGAATGTGTAGCACTTTGGATTATATTGAATGAGCATTTCTTTCAAAGAATTCTCCTTCTCCGAAGTCACCCTAATTCTAGCTTCTACCCTACTTGAGAGCTTCTCCTTGTAGAGCTAGGAAACCTTATCTTCTTTGGACTTAGCTTGAATGCAAGCTTAGGTCACCTTGCACCTTTGAAGGCGTCTCAATTCCTTGAAGAATCATCCAAGGAATTCCGTGAAGGTGTGAAGACTCCATGTGCATCCAAGTGGAAGCACACCAAGTGGTATCAGAGCATCCGGTTTTTGATCTTCAAGAGATAAGTCTTAGCTCTTATCTTTTGAATTCTTGTGATCCGTGGTTGTTTGTTCTTCCTATTTCATCTCGTGTTCATCATTTTCTTTCATGTCATTTTTTTTTGAGTTGATTCCTTCCTAGATCTATTTTCTTGTCTTTAAAGTTGATGGATCTAGTATCAATTGCTTGAATGATTCATTTATGCGCCTATGACTATATGCTACCATGAATCATGCTCCAATTTCTTTTACCTATTAGGAATTTTCTGCCTATGAGCTTTTTGAATTGATTGAGTCATATTTCAAATTTTATTCGGTCCATGTGTGCTTGAGTCTTTTATTTTTGAAATCCATGTCTAGTAGGATTGTGTAGTCCTTTATATGTTCATAATTCTTAGCTATGCTTGTTGATCCATTTTGAATTTTGTGTTGCATCTTGAAAATATTTTCTGGATTTGGCCGAGATCCATAGCCTTTGGTATAAGCTCATCATTTTTTTTAATTGAGTTCATGAACTACTATTAGACCATTAGTAGTTTTCTTAGAAAATTTTAGGTTTCCAAAATTTGAAAATGTCTTCAAAAAATATTTTAATCCGTGAGTGATTGATCTTTGTTGTCTAAAAGTGTGCTGAAATTTGTGTTTATAATTCAAATTTTGAATCTGAATTGTGGAGCCAAAACCGTGCATGTGCCATCCAAATTAGCAAGCATAAAAAGCATGTTACATGTTCATTGAATTTTAATCTAATTTGGAAGTCATTTAGAGTTCAAATTTGAATCCGGTTTTGAGTGCTTCCCAAAGTGTGACCGAGACCTATATACTTCAAATTTTTTGGACAGCAAAAGGCAACTCCTAAAGTTAAAAAAAAATAGAAGAAAGATCCAAAAGAAAATTAAGACAAAAGTGATTAAAAAAAAAAAAAAAAGGTGTTAACCTAAATTTGAAAAGCAAAAGCCAATTAAGGAGTTTGAATTTCTCAATTGTGCTTCTCGGTTTGTATATGTTCTTGCATCATATTATTTTCAGCTCACATATCTTTGAGTGTTTTGGTTTTGTGCATCTATTCTAGAACTATTCATAGGTCAACTCCTTCTTGTTCTAGTCAACTACTTGTTTGTGTCATCTAAACTTGTCATCTCCTAATCTACTCTTGTCTTTTCTACTTTCTCAATATTCTTTGTTGCTCTTATACTTGATTAAAATCAAAGTGTGGCCTAAGTTTGACCTAGCCTATCTTCCTAGAAGCTAGTTCTACAAGGGTCATCAAAAGAAGCCTAAGGAAAGGAGGAGGAAAGACTTATAGGTGGCTCTCGGATTTGACTATTTCAAACATAAACACCATAAACACTTGGCTGGAAATTGTGGTGGCTGGATTGGATCAACCGTGAAGATTGGTGGAGATTCAAATTTGAATTGTACTTGAATTTTAAAATAAAAAAAAATAGAGTATTAGTGACGGATTTAGAGACCAAATTTTCCTTTCTACTTTGAAATTTTGTTGCAAAATTGGTCACTAATCCATCACTAATTTTGGTGGTTGTTTTGGTTTACTCTTTTAAGCCACTTTGTAGTTGCTGTTTAGCTTTGTTTATACATTGTATTTGGCCATTTAAAGGAGTGTCTTGGGAGTGTATTTGGTACACAACCATCTCTCCTTAGGTTTACAACTTTCGTTAGTACTTGGTGGGAGTGGTCCTTGATTGATCTTTGGTATCTCTCAAGCTCTCACCATAGGACACATTTAGGTAGATTAATTTTCTTGTTTAATACTTGTTTTACTTGCTTCCACGACTAGTATCTCCTAGTTCATAAAACATCAAAAACAATTTTCATTGAAAAGAATTTGGTAGAGATTAACTACAAAGGGGATTAGTAATTTTTACTTGAAGAGGCTTGGTTTTTAAGTGGCTCTTAGTAGCTCACCTCCCTCCAAAGTTCAATTTGTATACATAATCCTCCTAGTACTTAGTCTTAACCTTGCACAAAAACAATTGCTTTTCAAAATTCAATCATCAAAAAGAATCTTTCACCTATAATGGAAGAATTTTCTACTCCTCATAGTGATACTAATTCAAGTGACAACAAAAGTGTTTCTAGATTGTCACGTGAATTAAGATCACTAAAGCTATGGAAAGAGCAAGAATTACAACAAAAACTTGAAAAAGAAGCTCAATTTTCTCTTATGGAGGAGGAAATTCGTTTATTAAAGGAGAAAGATAAAAGAAAACATTATCATGGTCAACATAGTTCATACGTTCATAGTTCCACTCTAGGAGAGTCAATGCATGATAGCCTAGCTTTAGGAGATCATTATCAACCACCTCCTAGGAGAACCCATAGAACCTCTAAGACAAGGGAATCTAGGGTCGATCTCCCTTATTTTCATGGTAAAGATGATGTGGAGGGGTATCTAGACTGGGAAATGAAAGTGGAACAAATATTCACTTGCCACCAAGTGAGTGAGGAAAGAAAAGTTTCCCTAGCTACCTTGAGTTTCCAAGGTGATGCCATGTATTGGTGGACCTCACTTGTGAGAGATAGGCGTCTCCATAATGAACCTCCAATTCAATATTGGAATGAATTAAGGAGTGCCTTGAGGAGGAGACACATACCCTCTTACTATACTAGGGAGCTTATCAATAAGCTCCAAAGACTCCATCAAAAAAATATGACTGTTGAAGAATATAGACAAACAATGGAGTTGTATATCATGAGGGCTGGCATTAGGGAAGAAGAAAATCTTACCATTGCTAGATTTTTGAGTGGTTTATCTTTTGACATAAGAGATAAGGTTGAGCTTCTCCCTTATAGGGATTTGGATGACTTGGTTCAACTTTGCATAAAGGTTGAACAACAAAATTTGAGAAAAGGTTATAAAGCAAGCTCATACTCATCTTCTTTGTCTAAGGATAGCTACAAGAGGGAGGGTAAGAAAAATGATTTTGAAAAGAAAGATACTTTCCCCTCCAAAAATCTAGATAAAGGTAAGGAAAAAGATAAAAAAAACCAACACTTCACACACTAGCACCAAGTCTAGTGACATAAAATGCTTTAAGTGTCTTGGGAGAGGCCACATTGCTTCTCAATGCCCTAACAAGAAAGTGATGATTTTAAGGGGCCAAGACATTTATAGTAGCCATGATGAAGCTACTACTTCTTCATCTTCAAGTGAGGATGAAGAAGAAGCAAGTGAAGAGGAGTCATGTGAGGTTACTTACCCTTAAAATGGGGAACTTCTTATGATGAGAAGGGTCCTCAATAACCAACCTAGTGATACACAATCCCAAAGAGAGAACATTTTTCATACAAGATGTAACATTTCAAACAAAGCTTGTTCTCTCATAGTGGATAGTGGATCTTGGTGCAATTGTTGTAGCACTAGGATGGTTGAGAAGTTGGGTTTGACTACCACACCTCATCCAAAACCTTATCAACTTCATTGGCTTAATGATGATGGGGATATGGTAGTCAACCAACAAGTGGAAGTAGAGTTTTCTATTGGGAACTATCAAGATAAAGTTCAATGTGATGTAGTTCCCATGGAGGCTTGTCATATTTTATTAGGTAGGCCATGGCAATTTGACAAACAAACTCATCATGATGGCCTCACTAATAAAATTACTTTCACTCATAAGGGTAAAAAGTTTGTACTTCATCCTCTATCACCTTCCCAAGTGAAGGAGGATCAAGTACAAATGAAGACCAAACGTGACCAAGAAAAAGAAAAAAAAAAAAAAAAAAAAAAAAAAGATAAAAAAAAAATCTTCTAAAAAAAGATGAAAAAGAGGATCCTAGAGAGACTAGTGTTCCCTCTCTAGAGATAGTTCAAGAAGAGAATTTTGATTCACAACCTTTACATAAAACTTCTCTCTTCATTGAACCATCTTCCCATATCCTCATGTGTAGAGGAACACTAACTTGCACTGCCACTTCTTTGGAAACTTCTCTACCTCTTGTGGTTAAAAATCTTTTACAAGAATTTGATGATATATTTCCCAAGGAAGGCCCAATTGGACTTCCTCCTTTTAGGGGAATAGAACATCAAATAGATCTTATGCCTGGGGCTAGTCTTCCAAATAGACCAGCCTATAGGACTAATCCACAAGAAACCAAGGAGATAGAGAAGCAAGTACATGAGTTGTTGGAGAAGGGCTGGATTCAAAAGAGTCTAAGTCCTTGTGCTGTACCTGTCATCTTGGTGCCAAAAAAAGATGGAAAATGGAGGATGTGTTGTGACTGTAGAGCCATCAACAACATCACCATAAAATATAGGCACCCAATTCCTAGGCTTGATGACATGCTTGATGAATTGCATGGGTCATCCATATTTTCCAAGGTAGATCTTAAGAGTGGATATCACCAAATTAGAATCAAGGAAGGTGATGAGTGGAAAACCGCTTTTAAGACTAAGTTTGGACTATATGAATGGTTAGTAATGCCTTTTGGGCTTACTAATGCACCTAGCACATTCATGAGGCTCATGAATCATGCCCTTAGGGATTGCATTGGTAGGTTTGTAGTTGTTTATTTTGATGATATTTAAATCTATAGAAAAAGTCTAAGTGATCATGTTGATCACCTAAGACAAGTCTTTCTTGTCCTTAGGGACAATCACTTGTTTGCCAATGTGGACAAGTGCACTTTTTGTGTGGATAATGTTATCTTCTTAGGATTTGTGGTGAGTAAAAATGGGGTTCATGTGGATCCCGAGAAAATCAAAGCCATCCAAGAATGGCCTATTCCTACTAATGTTAGTGAAGTTAGGAGCTTCCATGGTTTGGCAAGTTTTTATAGAAGATTTGTTCCTAACTTCTCTATATTAGCTTCACCTCTCAATGAGTTGGTAAAGAAGGATGTGGCCTTTGAATGGAAGGAAAAACATAATTTAGCTTTTCAAGAACTTAAGCATAAACTTACTCAAGCACCCGTTCTAGCTTTGCCTGATTTTTCTACAACTTTTGAGCTAGAATGTGATGCTTCCGGTCTTGGCATAGGAGCTGTGTTGTTACAAGGTGGTCACCCCATAGCTTATTTCAGTGAAAAACTTCATGGGGCTACCTTGAACTACCCTACCTATGACAAGGAGTTATATGCTCTAGTTCGTGCCCTTCAAACTTGGGAACATTACCTTGTCACCAAGGAATTTGTTATCCATAGTGATCATGAGTCACTTAAATACTTGAAGGGTCAACATAAATTAAATAAGAGGCATGCAAAATGGGTTGAGTATTTAGAACAATTTCCTTATGTCATCAAATATAAAAAAGGCTCTACAAATGTAGTAGCTGATGCTTTATCTAGAAGACATGTGTTATTGAACATCCTAGGTTCTCAAATACTAGGGTTTGATGACATCAAGGAGTTGTATGAGAAAGACCTTGATTTTGCTAACTTTTATTCTTTATGTATTCAAAAACCTTACCAAGGTTACTATATTTCTGAGGGGTTTCTTTTTAAAGAAAATAAACTTTATATACCCCAAGGATCTATTAGAAAACTTTTGGTTAAGGAGAGCCATGAGGGTGGGCTCATGGGGCATTTTGGAATTGAGAAGACTCTTTCACTTTTGAGAGAGAAATTTTTTTGGCCTCATATGAAGAGAGATGTCCAACGGTTTTGTAGTAGTTGCCTTGCTTGTTTACAAGCAAAGTCTACCATTAAACCTCATGGGCTATATACCCCCTTGCCTATATCCTCTTCTCCTTGGGTAGACATTTCCATGGATTTTATCTTTGGATTGCCTAGAACCCAAAGAGGAAAGGATTCCATCTTTGTGGTTGTGGACCGTTTTAGCAAAATGGCACACTTTATTCCATGCCACAAAGTGGATGATGCAAGTCACATTGCTAAATTATTCTTTCAAGAAATTGTGAGACTACATGGGTTACCTAAAACTATAGTCTCCGATAGAGATGTTAAGTTCCTAAGCCATTTTTGGAAAACTCTTTGGGCAAGGCTAGGAACTAAACTACTATTTTCTACCACATGTCATCCACAAACGGATGGGCAAACTGAGGTAGTAAATAGATCTCTAGGGACTATGTTGAGGGCAATCCTCAAAGGCAATAAAAAGTCATGGGATGACTATCTCCCTCATGTGGAGTTTGCCTATAATAGAGTGGTTCACAAAACCACTAACATGTCTCCTTTTGAGATTGTTTATGGCTTCAATCCTCTTACTCCATTCGATTTATTACCCCTACCAGATGTTGCTTCCTTTATTCATAAAGAAGGGACATCTAGGGCTGAGTTTGTCAAAAAATTACATGAGAGGGTTAGAGATCATATTCAATCCCAAACAGAAAAATACCAAAAATATAATAATAAGGGTAGGAAAGAGGTTATCTTCAAGGAAGGTGACTTGGTTTGGCTACACCTTAGGAAGGATAGGTTTCCTTCCAAGAGAAAGTCAAAACTTAGTCCTAGAGGGGATGGTCCTTTCCAAATCCTTAAGAGAATCAACAATAATGCCTATGTCCTAGATCTCCCTTCTGAGTATGGTGTTAGTTCTAGTTTCAATGTTTCTGACTTGTCTCTTTTTACAGGGCTAGCTACCCAAGAGGAGGATGCTTTGGATTTGAGGACAAATCCTCTTCAAGAGGGAGGGGATGATGGAGGAAGCCCATGGGCTAAGGGCCCAACTACTAGGGCTATGGCAAGGATGATGCATGAAGAGTGGGCCCAAGCCCAAGAGAAGCCCACCACTTTATTTTGTTGGGCTTTATCTCAAGCCCATTAGATTAGGGTTAGTGTAGGAATGGGCCTTGGTGCCTTGTATTTTCTTTGGGCCTTGTATTTCCGGCCATGTAGTGTAGGATTTACATTTAGAGGTCATGTGAATTTAGGGTTATTTAGGTTACATGTGTAGTTACATTAGCATGTAATTAGAAATACATTTGGTGTGCATTTCGGCCATGTGCAACACATGCACATGGTGTGATCCGAAATGCAACTCAAATGACTTCTTAATTACATGCCAAATGAACTAGCACATGGAGGGGTCCGGGTTTGGCTCCTAAAATTTGAATTTTGAATTCAAATTTTAGGCGCCTAAGGTTAAGTAACCATACCATGGTTTTACTTAACCTTAGGCTAACCCAAGGCACCATTTAACCTAATTTTCTCCTATATATTCTAGATGGCCGAGAATGTGTAGCACTTTGGATTATATTGAATGAGCATTTCTTTCAAAGAATTCTCCTTCTCCGAAGTCACCCTAATTCTAGTTTCTACCCTACTTGAGAGCTTCTCCTTGTAGAGCTAGGAAACCTTATCTTCTTTGGACTTAGCTTGAATGCAAACTTAGGTCACCTTGCACCTTTGAAGGCGTCTCAATTCCTTGAAGAATCATCCAAGGAATTCCGTGAAGTTGTGAAGACTCCATGTGCATCCAAGTGGAAGCACATCACTTCCTCCATCATCCCCTCCCTCTTGAAGAGGATTTATCCTCAAATCCAAAGAATCCTCCTCTTGGGTAACAAGTCCTGTAAAGAGAGATAAATCAGAAACATTAAAACTAGGACTAACACCATATTCAGAAGGGAGATCTAGAACATAGGCATTATTATTTATTTTCCTAAGGACTTGAAAGGGTCCATCTCCTCTAGGACTAAGTTTTGACTTTCTTTTGGAAGGAAACCTATCCTTCCTGAGGTGGAGCCAAACCCAGTCACCTTCCTTGAAGACAACTTCCTTTCTTCCCTTATTATTATATTTTTGGTATTTTTCTATTTGGGATTGAATATGATCTCTAACCCTCTCATGTAATTTCTTGACAAACTCAGCCCTAGATGTGCCTTCTTTATGAATAAAGGAAGCAACATCGGGTAGGGGTAATAAATCCAATGGAGTAAGAGGGTTAAAACCATAGACAATCTCAAAAGGAGACATGTTAGTGGTCTTGTGAACCACCCTATTATAGGCAAACTCCACATGAGGGAGATAATCATCCCATGAATTTTTATTGCCTTTGAGGATGGCCCTCAACATAGTCCCTAGAGACCTATTCACTACCTTAGTTTTCCCATCAGTTTGGGGATGACATGTGGTAGAAAATAGAAGTTTAGTTCCTAACCTTGCCCAAAGAGTTTTCCAAAAATGGCTAAGGAACTTAACATCTCTATCTGAGACTATAGTTTTGGGTAACCCATGTAGTCCCACAATTTCTTGAAAGAATAATTTAGCAATGTTACTTGCATCATCCACCTTGTGGCATGGAATAAAGTGTGCCATTTTGCTAAAACGGTCCACAACCACAAAGATGGAATCCTTTCCTCTTTGGGTCCTAGGTGTCGCCACCCGCCCGAAACGGACGTCGGCATTCGCGACGATGGTTGGACTCTTTTTAGTTTTGAAAAACGATGGATTGTTAGGATGACTTATTCTCAAACTGAGACCTCATCGAACTAACAATTTTATTAAATGATTCACCAATCCAAGTTAATCCCAAGCGGGACCCTCCATGGATTAGTGGTTTTCGTAAAAGGGTTCTTGGAGTCGCCACCAATGTTTTACTCAAAACAATGGAAAAAGAGTTAAGGCAATTGATTTCGCAAATCAACTTAGGCCATTACAACCAGAGTTGGGTAAGGGAGTCGATTACGCGTGAGGAAGGTGTTAGCACCCCACAACGCCCCTTTCGGGTTCCCTATGACGGATTATTTCATGAATAATAGCTTAAGATTACTAAATTACCCCTATTTATTAGAACGATTAATGATAAATTATCTACATGATGAAAACTTTAAACGTGCAATGCAGCAATCGAAAGCAATAAAAGAAAGCGATAAAAGAAGGGATTTAGAAAGAAACCTCCGAAACGGGCTTTTATATATTCAAGAAGAATTAGGA
The DNA here is from genome assembly GCF_000230855.2 of Cajanus cajan. Lineage (NCBI taxonomy): Eukaryota > Viridiplantae > Streptophyta > Magnoliopsida > Fabales > Fabaceae > Cajanus > Cajanus cajan. The sequence goes on along the minus strand of NC_138524.1, from coordinate 42,968,662 downwards.
AGCTTTTTGGCGTTCCTTCCCTCTACAAGTTCGCTCGCTCCTTTCCCTAAAACAAAATTTTTACTATGGAAATCAAAGAGATTTCCCTTCGACTCGTTCGAATCTCAAGCTAATGGCTCGTGACTCAAGAACTTCGTCGGATTGGCTTTCAGAGAGATTTCTAGGGCAGAGAATAGCTCAAAAACCCAAGAATACTCAGCCAGGGGGTCCAAAATGCTTGGAAAAGTGTGGAATGACGTGCAAATGACGTCCTATATATAGGGTAGAGGCGCAGTATGGCCTAGGAGGTCAATACGGCCCGTACTGAATTTTTGAACTACAGTACGGCCGTATTGAATTTAGTACGGCCGTACTGAAGTTCAAAAACTTCAGTACGGCCGTATTGATTTCACTACGGCCCGTACTGAGTTTTTGAACTACAGTACGGCCGTACTGAATTTAGTACGGCCCGTACTGAAGTTCAAAAACTCCAGTACGGCCGTATTGATTTCAGTGTGGCCGTATTGTAGTTCAAATTGCTCAGTACGGCCGTACTGAACCTCCAGGAGGGTGTACTGAGCTCCAATCCTCACACACCCTTATTCTAAGCTACTCTAAGACTTCTAGACCTATAAAGAATCATCCTAGGGTCCTCCAGGAGTCCTTCCGGCTGACTTTCCTTCGGTCTTCGAGAGTCTCTGAGTCTTATTTCCGACCCGGACAATTTTAGGGGTCTACAGCTGCCGCCCCTTTACTTAGTCGAACGGCTTTTTTGGTGTACCGGTTGACAAGTAAAGGAGTTGACCCAATTGTCCGGGGAGTAAGCCATCCTTCCGACTTGTAGTGTCTTCAGGTGGGAAAATCGTTGAGTAGCCTCTCCAGGGTTGCATACCTCCGTGCTTCTGGTCACTTTGGTAGCGTGAGTTTGCCCTCTCTAGGGTCTGCGGTTTGCCCTCCCCAGGGTTGCATACCTCCGTGCTTCTGGTCACTTTGGTAGCGTGAGTTTGCCCTCTCCAGGGTCTGCGGTTTACCCTCCCCAGGGTGAGTATTAGTCGTCGCCTCTCCAGGCTCGTGCATACTTCGGTTGTTTCTGATGACCTTAGTAGCGTGAGTTTGCCCTCTCCAGGGTCTGCATGCCTCCGTGTTTCTGACGACGTTGGCAGCTGAGTACCGCCTCTCCAGGCTGGTGCATACTTCGGTTGTTTCTGACGACCTCGGTAGCGTGAGTTTGCCCTCTCCAGGGTCTGCGGTTTGCCCTCCCCAGGGTTGCATGCCTCCATGTTTCTGACGACGTTGGCAGCTGCATACCTCCGTGTTTCTGACGACGTCGGTAGCTGAGTACCGCCTCTCCAGGCTTGTGCATACCTCGGTTGTTTCTGACGACCTTGGCAGCTTGAGTTTGCCCTCTCCAGGGTCTGCGGTTTGCCCTCCCCAGGGTCTGCATGCCTCCGTGTTTCTGACGACGTTGGCAGCTGAGTATTAGTCGTCGCCTCTCCAGGCTCGTGCATACCTCGGTGTTTCTGACAACCTCGGTGGCGTGAGTTTGCCCTCTCCAGGGTCTGCGGTTTGCCCTCCCCAGGGTTGCATACCTCCGTGCTTCTGGTCACTTCGGTAGCGTGAGTTTGCCCTCTCCAGGGTCTGCGGTTTGCCCTCCCCAGGGTTGCATACCTCCGTGCTTCTGGTCACTTTGGTAGCGTGAGTTTGCCCTCTCCAGGGATTGCGGTTTGCCCTCCCCAGGGTTGCATACCTCCGTGCTTCTGGTCACTTTGGTAGCGTGAGTTTGCCCTCTCCAGGGTCTGCGGTTTGCCCTCCCCAGGGTGAGTATTAGTCGTCGCCTCTCCAGGCTCGTGCATACTTCGGTTGTTTCTGACGACCTTAGTAGCGTGAGTTTGCCCTCTCCAGGGTCTGCATGCCTCCGTGTTTCTGACGACGTTGGCAGCTGAGTACCGCCTCTCCAGGCTGGTGCATACCTCGGTTGTTTCTGACGACCTCGGTAGCATGAGTTTGCCCTCTCCAGGGTCTGCGGTTTGCCCTCCCCAGGGTTGCATGCCTCCATGTGTCTGACGACGTTGGCAGCTGCATACCTTTGTGTTTCTGACGACGTCGGTAGCTGAGTACCGCCTCTCCAGGCTTGTGCATACCTCGGTTGTTTCTGACGACCTTGGCAGCTTGAGTTTGCCCTCTCCAGGGTCTGCGGTTTGCCCTCCCCAGGGTCTGCATGCCTCCGTGTTTCTGACGACGTTGGCAGCTGAGTATTAGTCGTCGCCTCTCCAGGCTCGTGCATACCTCGGTGTTTCTGACAACCTCGGTGGCGTGAGTTTTCCCTCTCCAGGGTCTGCGGTTTGCCCTCCCCAGGGTTGCATACCTCCGTGCTTCTGGTCACTTCGGTAGCGTGAGTTTGCCCTCTCCAGGGTCTGCGGTTTGCCCTCCCCAGGGTTGCATACCTCCGTGCTTCTGGTCACTTTGGTAGCGTGAGTTTGCCCTCTCCAGGGTAGTGCATACCTTGGTTGTTTCTGACGACCTCGGCAGCTTGAGTTTGCCCTCTCCAGGGTCTGCGGTTTGCCCTCCCCAGGGTTGCATACCTCCGTGCTTCTGGTCACTTTGGTAGCGTGAGTTTGCCCTCTCCAGGGACTGCGGTTTGCCCTCCCCAGGGTTGCATACCTCCGTGCTTCTGGTCACTTTGGTAGCGTGAGTTTGCCCTCTCCAGGGTCTGCGGTTTGCCCTCCCCAGGGTGAGTATTAGTCGTCGCCTCTCCAGGCTCGTGCATACTTCGGTTGTTTCTGACGACCTTAGTAGCGTGAGTTTGCCCTCTCCAGGGTCTGCATGCCTCCGTGTTTCTGACGACGTTGGCAGCTGAGTACCGCCTCTCCAGGCTGGTGCATACCTTGGTTGTTTCTGACGACCTCGGTAGCGTGAGTTTGCCCTCTCCAGGGTCTGCGGTTTGGCCTCCCGAGGGTTGCATGCCTCCGTGTTTCTGACGACGTTGGCAGCTGCATACCACCATGTTTCTGACGACGTCGGTAGCTGAGTTCCGCCTCTCCAGGCTTGTGCATACCTCGGTTGTTTCTGACGACCTTGGTAGCTTGAGTTTGCCCTCTCCAGGGTCTGCGGTTTGCCCTCCCCAGGGTTGCATACCTCCGTGCTTCTGGTCACTTTGGTAGCGTGAGTTTGCCCTCTCCAGGGTCTTCGGTTTGCCCTCCCCAGGGTTGCATACCTCCGTGCTTCTTGGTCACTTTGGTAGCGTGAGTTTGCCCTCTCCAGGGATTTGTGATGCTTTTGTCTCCACAGTCCACGATGCTGCTTCGACGGTTGTTTTTGATTTTGGTGTCGCTGAGGGCTGGATAACGCAGGGATCCGTCTAGGGGATGTGCAGTTACTCATAGGTTCTTGTGTCCCAACTTTCCATTGCGTAGTTGGTGCCCACTGGGGAAATTCTGATTCCTTGGGGATGCAGACAAAAAGATGCTCTCTCTGAGATGAGCGATGCCGTATGATTGGCTGACGTCCTTTCGACGTTGGTGGAGTATCCCGGTTATCCTTATTCGGGTGACTCTTTTGATTTTCTGGTTTTTGTTGCCTCTGCGTAGGCTGTTATCCGCTGAGAGATTCTGTCGTATTGATTTTGATTGGCCTCTTCTGTTAGGCAGATTATCTTGACGTTCGGTGTTTGGTTGTATGCCGAATTCCGCTTGGGGAATGATTGTTGATGTTTTTTGGATTTTCTCTTTTTTAAGGAGTGCCTCTGAGTAGGCTGTTATCCGCTAGGGGATTCTGTCGTATTGATCTGAATTGGCCTCTTCTGTCAGGCAGATTATCTTGACGTTTGGTGTTCGGCTGAGTGCCGGATTCCGCTTGGGGAATGGTTATTGATCTTTTTCGGTTTTTCTCTTTTTGAAGGAATGCCTCTAAGTAGGCGAATTATCTTGATGTTTGTCGTTCGGCTGAGTGCCGGATTCTGCTTGGGGAATGGTTATTGATTTTTCGTTTTTTTTCTCTTTTTGAAGGAGTGCCATCTGAGTAGGCGAATGGGGATTGGGAATCTTATGTATCCCAGAGTTTTATTTAGAAAGCCTCTTCAGGCTTAACTTCACTCGTCGCTTGAGTTGGAAAACTATCTTCTACGGAGGAAGTCTAAGTCCTTTGACTCGGATATTCTGTTTGGATGATCATGCTTCCATTGGGGAATCTTGCTGATCTTGCTCTGATAGCTTCCACTGGGAGTTCGGCCCAAGAGTGCAAGCTGAGATGTCTCTGGGGAGTATTATTTCGGCAAGCCTCTCCAGGCTCAGTTATTCTGTACAATTGGGGAGTATTATTTCGGCAAGCCTCTCCAGGCTCAATTATTCTGTATGATGAGGGAGTATTATTTCGGCAAGCCTCTCCAGGCTCAGTTATTCTGTATGATGAGGGAGTATTATTTCGGCAAGCCTCTCCAGGCTCAGTTATTCTGTACGATGGGGGAGTATTATTTCGGCAAGCCTCTCCAGGCTCAGTTATTCTGTACGATGGGGGAGTATTATTTCGGCAAGCCTCTCCAGGCTCAGTTATTCTGTACGATTGTTGGTTTTCTGAACTTTTGCCTTTTTTGTCAATTTTCGGCTTTTTCTGTCGACTGCTGTCATACACAAGCAATTTTTCCTATTTTTTCTATTTTATGCGATTGCCTCATGACGAGGTCTTTGAATGTATGATGCAGAAATGCAAGTTTGATCATTTTGTTAATGTGCAACTTTCTTTATGGCCAATACGGCCGTATCCATTTCAGTATGCCCGTACTGAGTTGAAAATTTGTTCATAACCCTAATTTTAGTACGGGCATACTGAACATGGTACGGGCACATTGTTTTTTCTGAAGTTTGATTTTTTTTTATTTTTTATTTTTTTGATTTTTGATTTTTTTCAATAAACAGAGAATAAGTGATCTTCCAGTACACCTATCATCTGTATGCATGTATGCGGTATGATGCACCTAATTCTATTTGATTTATTCTTCAAAAGAATTAACCGATGCGTTTCTTTGCTTGGATTTTGCCATTCCTCTAAACGGGCTGTGCGCTGCCGATTTCTATAACCGAGGAATGATGCGTGTTATATCGAGATTGGTGTCATCAACCAAGTGATCCTTTCCTTCCTTTAGAAGATGTGTCAACCCTCCTATTGACCACTATATCTCCATGTTTCCACTAGATTATTCTAAAATCGTTTGGGACAAGAGAGAAAAGAAAGGAAAGATATTTTTGTTCAAAAAGTTTGTGTTTTAGAGGGGGTTATTATTATTTTGAAAGCGGTTTTTGTAAGAATGGCTGGCCAATGGTAGGCTTATGTGTTTAGGCTTGTTTGTTTAAACACTTATGAAGTTAAGAAAGTCTTGTTATTGACGTTGTGATTCGACAACGTGGATAGCTTCCCTTGAACCTTTATTTTTGAATTCAGCTCATTGTACCATCATGGATTTCTTTTGCTTTTTTGATTGTCCTTATTTTTGCCTGAAACACCCCTTTGTGGTGTCTCAGCGGACATTTGTTTTTGTTCATTTTTGCAACCCTAATTTTTGCCTAGGTCACCCTTTTGTGGGATTCCTAGCGGGTTCTTTGCTCTTATTTTCGCGCAGCCCCCTTTTTGGGTTTCCTGCCGAGCTTTTTGTTTTTAGGACTTTGTCCTTAAAGGATTTCTTTTTTATCCACGATGGCACTTGTCGAGGCCAAGGAAAGGTGCTCCAAGTTGTCACACACACTTCCACATAAAAATGATGCGGGTTTATTGTTATTAAGACAATTTTAACCTCATTCATGCTTATTCAAACAGGGTTAAAAATAATGCGGTCTAGAAATTTATTGCAAGCGAGAAAAGAAGCAATAAGAAATAATAAAGAATGATTTTATTATAATTTTAGTGGAAACATGTGCCCTATCGAGGCTCGGGGGTCGGGCTGTCCCCGAGGAGTGATCTCTAACAGTCATCAGGTCTATACATCCCTATCGGAAGAAAAAAAGCACTTGATGACGACGACCGGCCTTGACGCTTGTGAACCGGCCTTCCTAAAGATCTGGCTTAAAGAACGTCGAGAAGGATCTTCGTTCCTCTTCGTCCTTTGATCTTTAATAGGGTTGTATCCTAACCCTTGTTTCCCCGGATTATCCTTAATGATGGGTAGCTCGGAAATTCCTTGGGAATCCTTGCCAAGTCCTTGTCCAGGCAAGTATCCGTTCTTGGTGAGCATGTAGGCTACCTTCTTCATTTCTCGGGGAAACGTTTCGACATTGGCAATCTCCAATGCTTGGAAGGCGGTCTCTAGAGCTTCCTCTGCTGCATCCACATATGGCAGATGGCTTGCTGATGAGTATGTCATCTTCAGCTTGTACGGTCACCAGCTTGTCACCCACTATGAATTTGACTTTCTGGTGGAGCGTAGAGGGAACAGCTTTCGCATCATGAATCCAAGGTCGGCCGAGGAGACAGCTGTACGCGGGAGTAATGTCCATCACTTGAAATTCGACATTAAAGAGAGTGGGTCCAATTTGGATTGGAAGATTGATTTCTCCCACTACTTCTCTTTTAGAACCGTCGAAAGCTCGAATGATCATGTTGCTCGGGCGCATTTGGATTCCCTTGATTGCCACTTGATCAAGCGTTCTTTTTGGCATTACATTCAAGGAAGATCCATTATCCACCAAGACTTTAGCGATGTGATATTCCTTGCACTTTACAGAGATGTGCAAGGGCTTGTTGTGATTTGGTCCCTCAGCGGGGATTTCTTCATCGGTGAAAGTGAGGTGATCATTAGCCGTGATGTGACTAACAATCCCCTCAAATTTGTCTCGGGAGATAGTATGCGACACGTACGCCTCGTTCAAGACTTTCAACAGAGCTTGCCGATGCGGTTCGGAGCTTAGGATCAACGACAACAGAGTAATCTTTGCTGGCGTCCTATGAAGTTGATCCACGATGGAGTACTCGCTCTGTCGTATATACTTTAATAGCTCATCAGTCTCCTCCTCAGATTCTTTATTCTCCTCGGTTTTCTCTTTTTCTTTTTCTTTTCCTTTATTCTTGGGAGCTTTGTCATGAAGATCTTCGGGAGCGTAGATCCTGCCACTCCTAGTCATGCCCCCAAGTCCAGCGATGTTAGGGATATCGCTGTCGGCAGAAGAATGGATGTCGTATATCCATGGCACAGCCTTATTTGATTCATAGGGAAAAGGTCTTGGAGCGGTGATCTTCAACGGCGTCGGACCTTCCCCTTTATTCGTCTTGATTACCAACAACGGAGTTGATGTGCGTTCGCTTGGCGCGGTTGTTGGCTTGCATTTAATAACGAACGGCGTGCGATCCATTCTGAACATACGCATCGGTTAATTCTTTCTTTTTATTTATGTTATTAATAAATTACTAGGAGGGATGTATGCAAATGAATGACTATGAAATGCAAAGGTAATTGAAAGATTTCATAGATCTCAAAAACTCGATTTATTAATCAAAGAAAGTGTACAACTCATTATACAATGCTTTGAAGCAATTTTTTACAAAATGAGAAAAGCCGATAGAAACCCACAGGCGGGTTCATGTTTCTTCTCCATTCAACTTCGGCTTCCTCTACATGTCGGGCCATTGCTTCGACTTGCGTATGGACTGCTTGGCTCATATTATCACTAATCTTTTGAGCGTCCTTCGCCTTTTGAACATGGTAGTTGATCATGGCTTGCAGCTCATTAAGCTCCTCTTCAGCTCGATCCTTCTCCTCTCGGAGCTTAGCCATGTATGCTAGTCCTTCCCTTTCCTTCCTGCGAAAATCAGAAAGGCTTGCGGTTTGTTGTTGAGCAACTTCCCGCCATTGCTGCGCGTCGGATCGAGTCAAGAATAAGTCTTCTTGCATATCCTTGATCAACTGTGCCTGCCTTGCATATTCGGCTTCAAGGTGTGCTATCTTTGCGTTGACATCTTGGAGTTGACTACTCGGTTCGACCTTTGGCATTTTGGATGCCCGAATAGCCTTCTCATTAAGGTTAGCACACTCATCCTTGAGCCGCTCTATCTCATGGTCTTTTTTCTTGCACTGCCTTTGTAAACCGTCAATGGCGAAACTGGATTCTTCGTTTTTCTCCTCAAGAACTCTCATTTGAGCTCCCATGATTTCCAGCTTCTTGGTCAAGGCATCGACTTGTTCTTGCAACAGCCTCCTCGTTACTGCGGTCGCGCAAGAGGTGGATGGTTGAGGCACTCCCCTCTCGCTCCTCCAAGTCTCGTAGTCGGTAGAGACAGATACCCGAGGCTTTCCAAGCTCTCGATCTCCCTCATAGATTGGTCTCTCCCACGCCCTAATGACAGCGTGCATGTCCCTTTGATGCTCGGAATCAAAGGAGAAACACAATCCTCCAAGCTCCTCTTTAGTAGGAACAATCTGAGTCCTCATAAGTTGCCTCATAGCCAATCTAGGTGAATAAGCTATGCAACCTCTGAGGCCCATCAATGGTACGCTTGGGTAGCTGCCGCATCTCATCAATACGTTGCTCGGACGGAACCAAGGACAAACCCATGTGAAGTGCTCAATGCTCCACTGTTCCATCTCTTCTTTCCATTCGGAAGCATAGCGGCGGCATACGGGAATCTTTGAAAAACTCCTCAACGGATCGGGCAAGGTCCCCATGTGACTAGAGGCGTAGAAGTGTGTGATGCTCCACACATATAACAAGGAGGTGCAGCATCGGATAATCTTCCCTTGCTTCTGTTGAGATATGTTGACAGAAAGCAAGGTGTCGGCAAGAATGGCAGGCACGGGACTCTTCATGTGTACATCCCATGCGAAGAAAGCGTCCATAGCGGCATGGTCCACTGTGTTAGCGTGAAAGGGGAATAAGATCGTCCCAAACACAGCTAAAGCTAGAGTCTTGTTGAAAGCTAACCAATCTCCCTCACCAGCTAAGGAAGAAAGGTGATCCTCAATCATAGCGAGCTTCCAACCTTTGATACTGCCGTTCCCCACTAGGGCAGCTGATCGTGATGGTAGTTTGACTTGAGTGGCGACCCTCTCTACGGCCACATAATTACCATGAAAAACATAGACCCCTGTTGATTTGGGCCATCGCAGCATGAGCTCGTACTCCTCGAGAGTAGGAACTAAGTCAAACTGGGGGAACTCGAAGCAATGCAGATCGAGACTCCAAAAGTGAACCAATGCTCTCAGAAAGGCCGGATCCACACAAATCTTCATCAAATCGAGAACTCGTCCATATGATTTTTCGAATCCAACACGAGCCTCATGTGGCATCAAAGAACAGAGGTGGTCCAACCTCTCGGCACGGTATAATAAGAAGTCCACTTTCTTCAACTGCCCTTGTACTCCCCTAGATCCCTCCATGATCTACAATAAGAATGCATGATATGAGATGATGGCGTTGAATATGCATGCATTGTGTTTATTCAACTAAGCATTATCATGTTTTGAGGATGTTCCTAATATGATGCATGATATTGCTTGGTTTGGATAAATAACTATTTTTTTTTGTATTTGGGTATTTTGTTTTTTTGTATTTTCTTTGGGTGAAAAGGGAAACTACCTATATGAATGTGATGAAGGTAGATGTTAACACCATGTAATGGAAGATTCTTATTCCTATTTATTTTTATTATTATTTTTTTTTAAAAGGGAATGTTGTATGTTTAAAGAATGCAATGTATGCTCAAACAATGTCACATAAACAATGCACAATCAATTCAATCATCCGCGAACAGTCACGAGCGAATCACGAGGTAGGGGTATCGTGCAGAAAAGTGCATATTCAAGGAGGTTCTAACTGTTCTCACTGGTCCAAGGCCCCCAAGGTGCCCCCATTATAGGGACCTAATTCCTCTCGTCGTAAGTCGATGGAAAGTTCCAACGCACTGTCGGACTTGAGTTCATGGTTTTCACCTTGAGTGATGCTTTCCGACAACGGTCTACGGGCACCTATAGACCCATTCGACAACCGGCCGTACTAACATCCACTCCCTATGGCTTTCCACTCATGCCCCCGGGTATAGAGGGAACTGTTGTGTGCAAAGGTTCGTGTGCAGTTTATATTTCAAACAAGTGCGAAATTTAAACATACAACAGTTATTAAAGCCAAATAGATAAAACATATTATCATACAAGCAAGGGGTAATGAAGTAATTTTAAACTATTATTTTAGAAATAATTCATCACTAAATGGGACTGACTCTCGAGGCTTCCCTAGTGGAGTCGCCATCTGTCGCCACCCGCCCGAAACGGACGTCGGCATTCGCGACGATGGTTGGACTCTTTTTAGTTTTGAAAAACGATGGATTGTTAGGATGACTTATTCTCAAACTGAGACCTCATCGAACTAACAATTTTATTAAATGATTCACCAATCCAAGTTAATCCCAAGCGGGACCCTCCATGGATTAGTGGTTTTCGTAAAAGGGTTCTTGGAGTCGCCACCAATGTTTTACTCAAAACATTGGAAAAAGAGTTAAGGCAATTGATTTCGCAAATCAACTTAGGCCATTACAACCAGAGTTGGGTAAGGGAGTCGATTACGCGTGAGGAAGGTGTTAGCACCCCACAACGCCCCTTTCGGGTTCCCTATGACGGATTCTTTCATGAATAATAGCTTAAGATTACTAAATTACCCCTATTTATTAGAACGATTAATGATAAATTATCTACATGATGAAAACTTTAAACGTGCAATGTAGCAATCGAAAGCAATAAAAGAAAGCGATAAAAGAAGGGATTTAGAAAGAAACCTCCGAAGCGGGCTTTTATATATTCAAGAAGAATTAGGAAGCTTTTTGGCGTTCCTTCCCTCTACAAGTTCGCTCGCTCCTTTCCCTAAAACAAAATTTTTACTATGGAAATCAAAGAGATTTCCCTTCGACTCGTTCGAATCTCAAGCTAATGGCTCGTGACTCAAGAACTTCGTCGGATTGGCTTTCAGAGAGATTTCTAGGGCAGAGAATAGCTCAAAAACCCAAGAATACTCAGCCAGGGGGTCCAAAATGCTTGGAAAAGTGTGGAATGACGTGCAAATGACGTCCTATATATAGGGTAGAGGCGCAGTACGGCCTAGGAGGTCAATACGGCCCATACTGAATTTTTGAACTACAGTACGGCCGTATTGAATTTAGTACGGCCGTACTGAAGTTCAAAAACTTCAGTACGGCCGTATTGATTTCACTACGGCCCGTACTGAGTTTTTGAACTACAGTATGGCCGTACTGAATTTAGTACGGCCCGTACTGAAGTTCAAAAACTTCAGTACGGCCGTATTGATTTCAGTGTGGCCGTATTGTAGTTCAAATTGCTCAGTACGGCCGTACTGAACCTCCAGGAGGGTGTACTGAGCTCCAATCCTCACACACCCTTATTCTAAGCTACTCTAAGACTTCTAGACCTATAAAGAATCATCCTAGGGTCCTCCAGGAGTCCTTCCGGCTGACTTTCCTTCGGTCTTCGAGAGTCTCTGAGTCTTATTTCCGACCCGGACAATTTTAGGGGTCTACACTAGGCAATCCAAGGATAAAATCCATGGAAATGTCTACCCAAGGAGAAGTGGATATTGGCAAGGGGGTGTATAGTCCATGAGGTTTAGTGGTAGACTTTGCTTGTAAACAAGCAATGCAACTACTGCAAAACCTTTGGACATCTCTTTTCATATGAGGCCAAAAGAATTTCTCTCTCAAAAGTGAAAGAGTCTTCTCAATCCCAAAATGCCCCATGAGCCCACCCTCATGGCTCTCCTTAACCAAGAGTTTCCTAATAGATCCTTGGGGTATACAAAGTTTATTTTCTTTAAAAAGATACCCCTCAGAAATATAGTACCCTTGATAAGGATTTTGAATACATAAAGAATAAAAGTTAGCAAAATCAAGGTCTTTCTCATACAATTCCTTGATGTCATCAAACCCTAGTATTTGAGAACCTAGGATGTTTAACAAAACATGTCTTCTTGACAAGGCATCAGCTACTACATTTGTAGAGACCTTTTTATATTTGATGACATAAGGAAATTGTTCAAGATATTGAACCCATTTTGCATGTCTTTTATTTAAATTATGTTGACCCTTCAAGTATTTAAGTGATTCATGATCACTATGGATAACAAATTCCTTGGTGACAAGGTAATGTTCCCAAGTTTGAAGGGCACGAACCAAAGCATATAACTCCTTGTCATAGGTAGGGTAGTTCAAGGCAGCCCCATGAAGTTTTTCACTGAAATATGCTATGGGGTGACCACCTTGTAACAACACAGCTTCCTATGGCAAGACCAGAAGCATCACATTCTAGCTCAAAAGTTTTACTAAAATCAGGCAAAGCTAGAACAGGTGCTTGAGTAAGTTTATTCTTAAGCTCTTGAAAAACTAAGTTATGTTTTTCTTGCCACTCAAAGACCACATCCTTCTTCACCAACTCATTGAGAGGTGAAGCTAATGTAGAGAAGTTAGGAATAAACCTTCTATAAAAGCTTGCCAAACCATGGAAGCTCCTAACTTCACTAACATTAGTAGGAATAGGCCATTCTTGGATGGCTTTGATTTTCTCGGGATCCACATGAACCCCCTTTTTGCTTACCACAAACCCTAGAAAAATAACATTATCCACACAAAAAGTGCACTTGTCTACATTGGCAAACAAGTGATTGTCTTTAAGAACAAGAAAGACTTGTCTTAGGTGATCCACATGATCACTGAGACTTTTGCTATATATTAAAATATCATCAAAATAAACAACTACAAATCTACCAATGCAATCCCTAAGGGCATGATTCATCAACCTCATGAATGTGCTAGGTGCATTAGTAAGCCCAAAAGGCATTACTAACCATTCATATAGTCCAAATTTAGTCTTAAAAGCGGTTTTCCACTCATCACCTTCCTTGATTCGAATTTGGTGATATCCACTCTTAAGATCTACTTTGGAAAATATGGATGACCCATGCAATTCATCAAGCATGTCATCAAGCCTAGGGATTGGGTGCCTATATTTTATGGTGATGTTGTTGATGGCTCTACAGTCACAACACATCCTCCATTTTCCATCCTTTTTTGGCACCAAAATTACTGGTACAGCACAAGGGCTTAGATTCTTTTGAATCCAACCCTTATCCAACAACTCTTGTACTTGCTTCTCTATCTCTCTAGTCTCTTGTGGATTAGTCCTATAGGCTAGTCTATTTGGAAGACTAGCCCCAGGCACAAGATCTATTTAGTGTTCTATGCCCCTAAAAGGTGGAAGTCCCATTGGGCCTTCACTAGGGAACACATCTCCAAATTCTTTCAAAAGATTTTTCACCTCAAGAGGTAGAGAAGTTTCCAAGAATTTGTGGCAGTGCAAGTTAGTTTTCCTCTAGACATGAGGATATGAGAAGATGGTTCAAGAAAGAGAGAAGTTTTGTGTAAAGGTTTTGAATCAAAAATCTCTTCTTGAACTATCTCTAGAGAGGGAACACTAGTCTCTCTAGAACCCTCTTTTTCACTAATTTTTAGGAGTTTTTTTTTTCTTTCATTTTTTTTTGTTTTCCCTTTTCTTGCTCACGTTTGGTCTTCATTTGTACTTGATATTCCTTCACTTGTGAATGTGAAAGAGGATGAAGCACAAACTTCTTACCCTTATGAGTGAAAGTTATTTTATTAGTTAGGCCATCATGATGAGTTTGTTTATCAAATTGCCATGGCCTACCCAATAAAATATGACAAGCTTCCATGGGAACTACTATTTTCTACCACATGTCATCCACAAACGGATGGGCAAACTGAGGTAGTAAATAGATCTCTAGGGACTATGTTGAGGGCAATCCTCAAAGGCAATAAAAAGTCATGGGATGACTATCTCCCTCATGTGGAGTTTGCCTATAATAGAGTGGTTCACAAAACCACTAACATGTCTCCTTTTGAGATTGTTTATGGCTTCAATCCTCTTACTCCATTCGATTTATTACCCCTACCAGATGTTTCTTCCTTTATTCATAAAGAAGGGACATCTAGGGCTGAGTTTGTCAAAAAATTACATGAGAGGGTTAGAGATCATATTCAATCCCAAACAGAAAAATACCAAAAATATAATAATAAGGGTAGGAAAGAGGTTATCTTCAAGGAAGGTGACTTGGTTTGGCTACACCTTAGGAAGGATAGGTTTCCTTCCAAGAGAAAGTCAAAACTTAGTTATAGAGGGGATGGTCCTTTCCAAATCCTTAAGAGAATCAACAATAATGCCTATGTCCTAGATCTCCCTTCTGAGTATGGTGTTAGTTCTAGTTTCAATGTTTCTGACTTGTCTCTTTTTACAGGGCTAGCTACCCAAGAGGAGGATGCTTTGGATTTGAGGACAAATCCTCTTCAAGAGGGAGGGGATGATGGAGGAAGCCCATGGGCTAAGGGCCCAACTACTAGGGCTATGGCAAGGATGATGCATGAAGAGTGGGCCCAAGCCCAAGAGAAGCCCACCACTTTATTTTGTTGGGCTTTATCTCAAGCCCATTAGATTAGGGTTAGTGTAGGAATGGGCCTTGGTGCCTTGTATTTTCTTTGGGCCTTGTATTTCCGGCCATGTAGTGTAGGATTTACATTTAGAGGTCATGTGAATTTAGGGTTATTTAGGTTACATGTGTAGTTACATTAGCATGTAATTAGAAATACATTTGGTGTGCATTTCGGCCATGTGCAACACATGCACATGGTGTGATCCGAAATGCAACTCAAATGACTTCTTAATTACATGCCAAATGAACTAGCACATGGAGGGGTCCGGGTTTGGCTCCTAAAATTTGAATTTTGAATTCAAATTTTAGGCGCCTAAGGTTAAGTAACCATACCATGGTTTTACTTAACCTTAGGCTAACCCAAGGCACCATTTAACCTAATTTTCTCCTATATATTCTAGATGGCCGAGAATGTGTAGCACTTTGGATTATATTGAATGAGCATTTCTTTCAAAGAATTCTCCTTCTCCGAAGTCACCCTAATTCTAGCTTCTACCCTACTTGAGAGCTTCTCCTTGTAGAGCTAGGAAACCTTATCTTCTTTGGACTTAGCTTGAATGCAAGCTTAGGTCACCTTGCACCTTTGAAGGCGTCTCAATTCCTTGAAGAATCATCCAAGGAATTCCGTGAAGGTGTGAAGACTCCATGTGCATCCAAGTGGAAGCACACCAAGTGGTATCAGAGCATCCGGTTTTTGATCTTCAAGAGATAAGTCTTAGCTCTTATCTTTTGAATTCTTGTGATCCGTGGTTGTTTGTTCTTCCTATTTCATCTTGTGTTCATCATTTTATTTCATGTCATTTTTTTTGAGTTGATTCCTTCCTAGATCTATTTTCTTGTCTTTAAATTTGATGGATCTAGTATCAATTGCTTGAATGATTCATTTATGCGCCTATGACTATATGCTACCATGAATCATGCTCCAATTTCTTTTACCTATTAGGAATTTTCTGCCTATGAGCTTTTTGAATTGATTGAGTCATATTTCAAATTTTATTCGGTCCATGTGTGCTTGAGTCTTTTATTTTTGAAATCCATGTCTAGTAGGATTGTGTAGTCCTTTATATGTTCATAATTCTTAGCTATGCTTGTTGATCCATTTTGAATTTTGTGTTGCATCTTGAAAATATTTTCTGGATTTGGCCGAGATCCATAGCCTTTGGTATAAGCTCATCATTTTTGTTTAATTGAGTTCATGAACTACTATTAGACCATTAGTAGTTTTCTTAGAAAATTTTAGGTTTCCAAAATTTGAAAATGTCTTCAAAAAAAATTTTAATCCGTGAGTGATTGATCTTTGTTGTCTAAAAGTGTGCTGAAATTTGTGTTTATAATTCAAATTTTGAATCTGAATTGTGGAGCCAAAACCGTGCATGTGCCATCCAAATTAGCAAGCATAAAAAGCATGTTACATGTTCATTGAATTTTAATCTAATTTGGAAGTCATTTAGAGTTCAAATTTGAATCCGGTTTTGAGTGCTTCCCAAAGTGTGACCGAGACCTATATACTTCAAATTTTTTGGACAGCAAAAGGCAACTCCTAAAGTTAAAAAAAATTAGAAGAAAGATCCAAAAGAAAATTAAGACAAAAGTGATTAAAAAAAAAAAAAAAAGGTGTTAACCTAAATTTGAAAAGCAAAAGCCAATTAAGGAGTTTGAATTTCTCAATTGTGCTTCTCGGTTTGTATATGTTCTTGCATCATATTATTTTCAGCTCACATATCTTTGAGTGTTTTGGTTTTGTGCATCTATTCTAGAACTATTCATAGGTCAACTCCTTCTTGTTCTAGTCAACTACTTGTTTGTGTCATCTAAACTTGTCATCTCCTAATCTACTCTTGTCTTTTCTACTTTCTCAATATTCTTTGTTGCTCTTATACTTGATTAAAATCAAAGTGTGGCCTAAGTTTGACCTAGCCTATCTTCCTAGAAGCTAGTTCTACAAGGGTCATCAAAAGAAGCCTAAGGAAAGGAGGAGGAAAGACTTATAGGTGGCTCTCGGATTTGACTATTTCAAACATAAACACCATAAACACTTGGCTGGAAATTGTGGTGGCTGGATTGGATCAACCGTGAAGATTGGTGGAGATTCAAATTTCAATTGTACTTGAATTTTAAAATAAAAAAAAAACAGAGTATTAGTGACGGATTTAGAGACCAAATTTTCCTTTCTACTTTGAAATTTTGTTGCAAAATTGGTCACTAATCCATCACTAATTTTGGTGGTTGTTTTGGTTTACTCTTTTAAGCCACTTTGTAGTTGCTGTTTAGCTTTGTTTATACATTGTATTTGGCCATTTAAAGGAGTGTCTTGGGAGTGTCTTTGGTACACAACCATCTCTCCTTAGGTTTACAACTTTCGTTAGTACTTGGTGGGAGTGGTCCTTGATTGATCTTTGGTATCTCTCAAGCTCTCACCATAGGACACATTTAGGTAGATTAATTTTCTTGTTTAATACTTGTTTTACTTGCTTCCACGACTAGTATCTCCTAGTTCATAAAACATCAAAAACAATTTTCATTGAAAAGAATTTGGTAGAGATTAACTACAAAGGGGATTAGTAATTTTTACTTGAAGAGGCTTGGTTTTTAAGTGGCTCTTAGTAGCTCACCTCCCTCCAAAGTTCAATTTGTATACATAATCCTCCTAGTACTTAGTCTTAACCTTGCACAAAAACAATTGCTTTTCAAAATTCAATCATCAAAAAGAATCTTTCACCTATAATGGAAGAATTTTCTACTCCTCATAGTGATACTAATTCAAGTGACAACAAAAGTGTTTCTAGATTGTCACGTGAATTAAGATCACTAAAGCTATGGAAAGAGCAAGAATTACAACAAAAACTTGAAAAAGAAGCTCAATTTGCTCTTATGGAGGAGGAAATTCGTTTATTAAAGGAGAAAGATAAAAGAAAACATTATCATGGTCAACATAGTTCATACGTTCATAGTTCCACTCTAGGAGAGTCAATGCATGATAGCCTAGCTTTAGGAGATCATTATCAACCACCTCCTAGGAGAACCCATAGAACCTCTAAGACAAGGGAATCTAGGGTCGATCTCCCTTATTTTCATGGTAAAGATGATGTGGAGGGGTATCTAGACTGGGAAATGAAAGGGGAACAAATATTCACTTGCCACCAAGTGAGTGAGGAAAGAAAAGTTTCCCTAGCTACCTTGAGTTTCCAAGGTCATGCCATGTATTGGTGGACCTCACTTGTGAGAGATAGGCGTCTCCATAATGAACCTCCAATTCAATATTGGAATGAATTAAGGAGTGCCTTGAGGAGGAGACACATACCCTCTTACTATACTAGGGAGCTTATCAATAAGCTCCAAAGACTCCATCAAAAAAATATGACTGTTGAAGAATATAGACAAACAATGGAGTTGTATATCATGAGGGCTGGCATTAGGGAAGAAGAAAATCTTACCATTGCTAGATTTTTGAGTGGTTTATCTTTTGACATAAGAGATAAGGTTGAGCTTCTCCCTTATAGGGATTTGGATGACTTGGTTCAACTTTGCATAAAGGTTGAACAACAAAATTTGAGAAAAGGTTATAAAGCAAGCTCATACTCATCTTCTTTGTCTAAGGATAGCTACAAGAGGGAGGGTAAGAAAAATGATTTTGAAAAGAAAGATACTTTCCCCTCCAAAAATCTAGATAAAGGTAAGGAAAAAGATAAAAAAAACCAACACTTCACACACTAGCACCAAGTCTAGTGACATAAAATGCTTTAAGTGTCTTGGGAGAGGCCACATTGCTTCTCAATGCCCTAACAAGAAAGTGATGATTTTAAGGGGTCAAGACATTTATAGTAGCCATGATGAAGCTACTACTTCTTCATCTTCAAGTGAGGATGAAGAAGAAGCAAGTGAAGAGGAGTCATGTGAGGTTACTTACCCTTATAATGGGGAACTTCTTATGATGAGAAGGGTCCTCAATAACCAACCTAGTGATACACAATCCCAAAGAGAGAACATTTTTCATACAAGATGTAACATTTCAAACAAAGCTTGTTCTCTCATAGTGGATAGTGGATCTTGGTGCAATTGTTGTAGCACTAGGATGGTTGAGAAGTTGGGTTTGACTACCACACCTCATCCAAAACCTTATCAACTTCATTGGCTTAATGATGATGGGGATATGGTAGTCAACCAACAAGTGGAAGTAGAGTTTTCTATTGGGAACTATCAAGATAAAGTTCAATGTGATGTAGTTCCCATGGAGGCTTGTCATATTTTATTAGGTAGGCCATGGCAATTTGACAAACAAACTCATCATGATGGCCTCACTAATAAAATTACTTTCACTCATAAGGGTAAAAAGTTTGTACTTCATCCTCTATCACCTTCCCAAGTGAAGGAGGATCAAGTACAAATGAAGACCAAACGTGACCAAGAAAAAGAAAAAAAAAAAAAAAAAAGATAAAAAAAAAATCTTCTAAAAAAAGATGAAAAAGAGGATCCTAGAGAGACTAGTGTTCCCTCTCTAGAGATAGTTCAAGAAGAGAATTTTGATTCACAACCTTTACATAAAACTTCTCTCTTCATTGAACCATCTTCCCATATCCTCATGTGTAGAGGAACACTAACTTGCACTGCCACTTCTTTGGAAACTTCTCTACCTCTTGTGGTTAAAAATATTTTACAAGAATTTGATGATATATTTCCCAAGGAAGGCCCAATTGGACTTCCTCCTTTTAGGGGAATAGAACATCAAATAGATCTTATGCCTGGGGCTAGTCTTCCAAATAGACCAGCCTATAGGACTAATCCACAAGAAACCAAGGAGATAGAGAAGCAAGTACATGAGTTGTTGGAGAAGGGCTGGATTCAAAAGAGTCTAAGTCCTTGTGCTGTACCTGTCATCTTGGTGCCAAAAAAAGATGGAAAATGGAGGATGTGTTGTGACTGTAGAGCCATCAACAACATCACCATAAAATATAGGCACCCAATTCCTAGGCTTGATGACATGCTTGATGAATTGCATGGGTCATCCATATTTTCCAAGGTAGATCTTAAGAGTGGATATCACCAAATTAGAATCAAGGAAGGTGATGAGTGGAAAACCGCTTTTAAGACTAAGTTTGGACTATATGAATGGTTAGTAATGCCTTTTGGGCTTACTAATGCACCTAGCACATTCATGAGGCTCATGAATCATGCCCTTAGGGATTGCATTGGTAGGTTTGTAGTTGTTTATTTTGATGATATTTAAATCTATAGCAAAAGTCTAAGTGATCATGTTGATCACCTAAGACAAGTCTTTCTTGTCCTTAGGGACAATCACTTGTTTGCCAATGTGGACAAGTGCACTTTTTGTGTGGATAATGTTATCTTCTTAGGATTTGTGGTGAGTAAAAATGGGGTTCATGTGGATCCCGAGAAAATCAAAGCCATCCAAGAATGGCCTATTCCTACTAATGTTAGTGAAGTTAGGAGCTTCCATGGTTTGGCAAGTTTTTATAGAAGATTTGTTCCTAACTTCTCTATATTAGCTTCACCTCTCAATGAGTTGGTAAAGAAGGATGTGGCCTTTGAATGGAAGGAAAAACATAATTTAGCTTTTCAAGAACTTAAGCATAAACTTACTCAAGCACCCGTTCTAGCTTTGCCTGATTTTTCTACAACTTTTGAGCTAGAATGTGATGCTTCCGGTCTTGGCATAGGAGCTGTGTTGTTACAAGGTGGTCACCCCATAGCTTATTTCAGTGAAAAACTTCATGGGGCTACCTTGAACTACCCTACCTATGACAAGGAGTTATATGCTCTAGTTCGTGCCCTTCAAACTTGGGAACATTACCTTGTCACCAAGGAATTTGTTATCCATAGTGATCATGAGTCACTTAAATACTTGAAGGGTCAACATAAATTAAATAAGAGGCATGCAAAATGGGTTGAGTATTTAGAACAATTTCCTTATGTCATCAAATATAAAAAAGGCTCTACAAATGTAGTAGCTGATGCTTTGTCTAGAAGACATGTGTTATTGAACATCCTAGGTTCTCAAATACTAGGGTTTGATGACATCAAGGAGTTGTATGAGAAAGACCTTGATTTTGCTAACTTTTATTCTTTATGTATTCAAAAACCTTACCAAGGTTACTATATTTCTGAGGGGTTCTTTTTAAAGAAAATAAACTTTATATACCCCAAGGATCTATTAGAAAACTTTTGGTTAAGGAGAGCCATGAGGGTGGGCTCATGGGGCATTTTGGAATTGAGAAGACTCTTTCACTTTTGAGAGAGAAATTTTTTTGGCCTCATATGAAGAGAGATGTCCAACGGTTTTGTAGTAGTTGCCTTGCTTGTTTACAAGCAAAGTCTACCATTAAACCTCATGGGCTATATACCCCCTTGCCTATATCCTCTTCTCCTTGGGTAGACATTTCCATGGATTTTATCTTTGGATTGCCTAGAACCCAAAGAGGAAAGGATTCCATCTTTGTGGTTGTGGACCGTTTTAGCAAAATGGCACACTTTATTCCATGCCACAAAGTGGATGATGCAAGTCACATTGCTAAATTATTCTTTCAAGAAATTGTGAGACTACATGGGTTACCTAAAACTATAGTCTCCGATAGAGATGTTAAGTTCCTAAGCCATTTTTGGAAAACTCTCTGGGCAAGGCTAGGAACTAAACTACTATTTTCTACCACATGTCATCCACAAACGGATGGGCAAACTGAGGTAGTAAATAGATCTCTAGGGACTATGTTGAGGGCAATCCTCAAAGGCAATAAAAAGTCATGGGATGACTATCTCCCTCATGTGGAGTTTGCCTATAATAGAGTGGTTCACAAAACCACTAACATGTCTCCTTTTGAGATTGTTTATGGCTTCAATCCTCTTACTCCATTCGATTTATTACCCCTACCAGATGTTGCTTCCTTTATTCATAAAGAAGGGACATCTAGGGCTGAGTTTGTCAAAAAATTACATGAGAGGGTTAGAGATCATATTCAATCCCAAACAGAAAAATACCAAAAATATAATAATAAGGGTAGGAAAGAGGTTATCTTCAAGGAAGGTGACTTGGTTTGGCTACACCTTAGGAAGGATAGGTTTCCTTCCAAGAGAAAGTCAAAACTTAGTCCTAGAGGGGATGGTCCTTTCCAAATCCTTAAGAGAATCAACAATAATGCCTATGTCCTAGATCTCTCTTCTGAGTATGGTGTTAGTTCTAGTTTCAATGTTTCTGACTTGTCTCTTTTTACAGGGCTAGCTACCCAAGAGGAGGATGCTTTGGATTTGAGGACAAATCCTCTTCAAGAGGGAGGGGATGATGGAGGAAGCCCATGGGCTAAGGGCCCAACTACTAGGGCTATGGCAAGGATGATGCATGAAGAGTGGGCCCAAGCCCAAGAGAAGCCCACCACTTTATTTTGTTGGGCTTTATCTCAAGCCCATTAGATTAGGGTTAGTGTAGGAATGAGCCTTGGTGCCTTGTATTTTCTTTGGGCCTTGTATTTCCGGCCATGTAGTGTAGGATTTACATTTAGAGGTCATGTGAATTTAGGGTTATTTAGGTTACATGTGTAGTTACATTAGCATGTAATTAGAAATACATTTGGTGTGTATTTCGGCCATGTGCAACACATGCACATGGTGTGATCCGAAATGCAACTCAAATGACTTCTTAATTACATGCCAAATGAACTAGCACATGGAGGGGTCCGGGTTTGGCTCGTAAAATTTGAATTTTGAATTCAAATTTTAGGCGCCTAAGGTTAAGTAACCATACCATGGTTTTACTTAACCTTAGGCTAACCCAAGGCACCATTTAACCTAATTTTCTCCTATATATTCTAGATGGCCGAGAATGTGTAGCACTTTGGATTATATTGAATGAGCATTTCTTTCAAAGAATTCTCCTTCTCCGAAGTCACCCTAATTCTAGTTTCTACCCTACTTGAGAGCTTCTCCTTGTAGAGCTAGGAAACCTTATCTTCTTTGGACTTAGCTTGAATGCAAGCTTAGGTCACCTTGCACCTTTGAAGGCGTCTCAATTCCTTGAAGAATCATCCAAGGAATTCCGTGAAGTTGTGAAGACTCCATGTGCATCCAAGTGGAAGCACATCACTTCCTCCATCATCCCCTCCCTCTTGAAGAGGATTTATCCTCAAATCCAAAGAATCCTCCTCTTGGGTAGCAAGTCCTGTAAAGAGAGATAAATCAGAAACATTAAAACTAGGACTAACACCATATTCAGAAGGGAGATCTAGAACATAGGCATTATTATTTATTTTCCTAAGGACTTGAAAGGGTCCATCTCCTCTAGGACTAAGTTTTGACTTTCTTTTGGAAGGAAACCTATCCTTCCTGAGGTGGAGCCAAACCCAGTCACCTTCCTTGAAGACAACTTCCTTTCTTCCCTTATTATTATATTTTTGGTATTTTTCTATTTGGGATTGAATATGATCTCTAACCCTCTCATGTAATTTCTTGACAAACTCAGCCCTAGATGTGCCTTCTTTATGAATAAAGGAAGCAACATCGGGTAGGGGTAATAAATCCAATGGAGTAAGAGGGTTAAAACCATAGACAATCTCAAAAGGAGACATGTTAGTGGTCTTGTGAACCACCCTATTATAGGCAAACTCCACATGAGGGAGATAATCATCCCATGACTTTTTATTGCCTTTGAGGATGGCCCTCAACATAGTCCCTAGAGACCTATTCACTACCTCAGTTTTCCCATCAGTTTGGGGATGACATGTGGTAGAAAATAGAAGTTTAGTTCCTAACCTTGCCCAAAGAGTTTTCCAAAAATGGCTAAGGAACTTAACATCTCTATCTGAGACTATAGTTTTGGGTAACCCATGTAGTCCCACAATTTCTTGAAAGAATAATTTAGCAATGTTACTTGCATCATCCACCTTGTGGCATGGAATAAAGTGTGCCATTTTGCTAAAACGGTCCACAACCACAAAGATGGAATCCTTTCCTCTTTGGGTCCTAGGTGTCGCCACCCGCCCGAAACGGACGTCGGCATTCGCGACGATGGTTGGACTCTTTTTAGTTTTGAAAAACGATGGATTGTTAGGATGACTTATTCTCAAACTGAGACCTCATCGAACTAACAATTTTATTAAATGATTCACCAATCCAAGTTAATCCCAAGCGGGACCCTCCATGGATTAGTGGTTTTCGTAAAAGGGTTCTTGGAGTCGCCACCAATGTTTTACTCAAAACATTGGAAAAAGAGTTAAGGCAATTGATTTCGCAAATCAACTTAGGCCATTACAACCAGAGTTGGGTAAGGGAGTCGATTACGCGTGAGGAAGGTGTTAGCACCCCACAACGCCCCTTTCGGGTTCCCTATGACGGATTATTTCATGAATAATAGCTTAAGATTACTAAATTACCCCTATTTATTAGAACGATTAATGATAAATTATCTACATGATGAAAACTTTAAACGTGCAATGCAGCAATCGAAAGCAATAAAAGAAAGCGATAAAAGAAGGGATTTAGAAAGAAACCTCCGAAACGGGCTTTTATATATTCAAGAAGAATTAGGAAGCTTTTTGGCGTTCCTTCCCTCTACAAGTTCGCTCGCTCCTTTCCCTAAAACAAAATTTTTACTATGGAAATCAAAGAGATTTCCCTTCGACTCGTTCGAATCTCAAGCTAATGGCTCGTGACTCAAGAACTTCGTCGGATTGGCTTTCAGAGAGATTTCTAGGGCAGAGAATAGCTCAAAAACCCAAGAATACTCAGCCAGGGGGTCCAAAATGCTTGGAAAAGTGTGGAATGACGTGCAAATGACGTCCTATATATAGGGTAGAGGCGCAGTATGGCCTAGGAGGTCAATACGGCCCGTACTGAATTTTTGAACTACAGTACGGTCGTATTGAATTTAGTACGGTCGTACTGAAGTTCAAAAACTTCAGTACGGCCGTATTGATTTCACTACGGCCCGTACTGAGTTTTTGAACTACAGTACGGCCGTACTGAATTTAGTACGGCCCGTACTGAAGTTCAAAAACTTCAGTACGGCCGTATTGATTTCAGTGTGGCCGTATTGTAGTTCAAATTGCTCAGTACGGCCGTACTGAACCTCCAGGAGGGTGTACTGAGCTCCAATCCTCACACACCCTTATTCTAAGCTACTCTAAGACTTCTAGACCTATAAAGAATCATCCTAGGGTCCTCCAGGAGTCCTTCCGGCTGACTTTCCTTCGGTCTTCGAGAGTCTCTGAGTCTTATTTCCGACCCGGACAATTTTAGGGGTCTACAGCTGCCGCCCCTTTACTTAGTCGAACGGCTTTTTTGGTGTACCGGTTGACAAGTAAAGGAGTTGACCCAATTGTCCGGGGAGTAAGCCATCCTTCCGACTTGTAGTGTCTTCAGGTGGGAAAATCGTTGAGTAGCCTCTCCAGGGTTGCATACCTCCGTGCTTCTGGTCACTTTGGTAGCGTGAGTTTGCCCTCTCTAGGGTCTGCGGTTTGCCCTCCCCAGGGTTGCATACCTCTGTGCTTCTGGTCACTTTGATAGCGTGAGTTTGCCCTCTCCAGGGTCTGCGGTTTACCCTCCCCAGGGTGAGTATTAGTCGTCGCCTCTCCAGGCTCGTGCATACTTCGGTTGTTTCTGATGACCTTAGTAGCGTGAGTTTGCCCTTTCCAGGGTCTGCATGCCTCCGTGTTTCTGACGACGTTGGCAGCTGAGTACCGCCTCTCCAGGCTGGTGCATACCTCGGTTGTTTCTGACGACCTCGGTAGCGTGAGTTTGCCCTCTCCAGGGTCTGCGGTTTGCCCTCCCCAGGGTCTGCATGCCTCCATGTTTCTGACGACGTTGGCAGCTGAGTATTAGTTGTCGCCTCTCCAGGCTCGTGCATACCTCGGTGTTTCTGACAACCTCGGTGGCGTGAGTTTGCTCTCTCCAGGGTCTGCGGTTTGCCCTCCCCAGTGTTGCATACCTCCGTGCTTCTGGTCACTTCGGTAGCGTGAGTTTGCCCTCTCCAGGGTCTGCGGTTTGCCCTCTCCAGGGTTGCATACCTCCGTGCTTCTGGCCACTTTGGTAGCGTGAGTTTGCCCTCTCCAGGGTAGTGCATACCTCGGTTGTTTCTGACGACCTCGGCAACTTGAGTTTGCCCTCTCCAGGGTCTGCGGTTTGCCCTCCCCAGGGTTGCATACCTCCGTGCTTCTGGTCACTTTGGTAGCGTGAGTTTGCCCTCTCCAGGGACTGCGGTTTGCCCTCCCCAGGGTTGCATACCTCCGTGCTTCTGGTCACTTTGGTAGCGTGAGTTTGCCCTCTCCAGGGTCTGCGGTTTGCCCTCCCCAGGGTGAGTATTAGTCGTCGCCTCTCCAGGCTCGTGCATACTTCGGTTGTTTCTGACGACCTTAGTAGCGTGAGTTTGCCCTCTCCAGGGTCTGCATGCCTCTGTGTTTCTAACGACGTTGGCAGCTGAGTACCGCCTCTCCAGGCTGGTGCATACCTCGGTTGTTTCTGACGACCTCGGTAGCGTGAGTTTGCCCTCTCCAGGGTCTGTGGTTTGCCCTCCCCAGGGTTGCATCCCTCCGTGTTTCTGACGACGTTGGCAGCTGCATACCACCGTGTTTCTGACGACGTCGGGAGCTGAGTACCGCCTCTCCAGGCTTGTGCATACCTCGGTTGTTTCTGACGACCTTGGCAGCTTGAGTTTGCCCTCTCCAGGGTCTGCGGTTTGCCCTCCCCAGGGTTGCATACCTCCGTGCTTCTGGTCACTTTGGTAGCGTGAGTTTGCCCTCTCCAGGGTCTGCGGTTTTCCCTCCCCAGGGTTGCATACCTCCGTGCTTCTTGGTCACTTTGGTAGCGTGAGTTTGCCCTCTCCAGGGATTTGTGATGCTTTTGTCTCCACAGTCCACGATGCTGCTTCGACGGTTGTTTTTGATTTTGGTGCCGCTGAGGGCTGGATAACGCAGGGATCCGTCTAGGGGATGTGCAGTTACTCATAGGTTCTTGTGTCCCAACTTTCCATTGCGTAGTTGGTGCCCACTGGGGAAATTCTGATTCCTTGGGGATGCAGACAAAAAGATGCTCTCTCTGAGATGAGCGATGCCGTATGATTGGCTGACGTCCTTTCGACGTTGGTGGAGTATCCCGGTTATCCTTATTCGGGTGACTCTTTTGATTTTCTGGTTTTTGTTGCCTCTGCGTAGGCTGTTATCCGCTGAGAGATTCTGTCGTATTGATTTTGATTGGCCTCTTCTGTTAGGCAGATTATCTTGACGTTCGGTGTTTGGTTGTATGCCGAATTCCGCTTGGGGAATGATTGTTGATGTTTTTTGGATTTTCTCTTTTTTAAGGAGTGCCTCTGAGTAGGCTGTTATCCGCTAGGGGATTCTGTCGTATTGATCTGAATTGGCCTCTTCTGTCAGGCGGATTATCTTGACGTTTGGTGTTCGGCTGAGTGCCGGATTCCGCTTGGGGAATGGTTATTGATCTTTTTCGGTTTTTCTCTTTTTGAAGGAATGCCTCTAAGTAGGCGAATTATCTTGATGTTTGTCGTTCGGCTGAGTGCCGGATTCTGCTTGGGGAATGGTTATTGATTTTTCGTTTTTTTTTCTCTTTTTGAAGGAGTGCCATCTGAGTAGGCGAATGGGGATTGGGAATCTTATGTATCCCAGAGTTTTATTTAGAAAGCCTCTTCAGGCTTAACTTCACTCGTCGCTTGAGTTGGAAAGCTATCTTCTACTGAGGAAGTCTAAGTCCTTTGACTCGGATATTCTGTTTGGATGATCATGCTTCCATTGGGGAATCTTGCTGATCTTGCTCTGATAGCTTCCACTGGGAGTTCGGCCCAAGAGTGCAAGCTGAGATGTCTCTGGGGAGTATTATTTCGGCAAGCCTCTCCAGGCTCAGTTATTCTGTACAATTGGGGAGTATTATTTCGGCAAGCCTCTCCAGGCTCAATTATTCTGTATGATGAGGGAGTATTATTTCGGCAAGCCTCTCCAGGCTCAGTTATTCTGTATGATGAGGGAGTATTATTTCGGCAAGCCTCTCCAGGCTCAGTTATTCTGTACGATGGGGGAGTATTATTTCGGCAAGCCTCTCCAGGCTCAGTTATTCTGTACGATTGTTGGTTTTCTGAACTTTTGCCTTTTTTTGTCGATTTTCGGCTTTTTCTGTCGACTGCTGTCATACACAAGCAATTTTTCCTATTTTTTCTATTTTATGCGATTGCCTCATGACGAGGTCTTTGAATGTATGATGCACAAATGCAAGTTTGATCATTTTGTTAATGTGCAACTTTCTTTATGGCCAATACGGCCGTATCCATTTCAGTATGCCCGTACTGAGTTGAAAATTTGTTCATAACCCTAATTTTAGTACGGGCGTACTGAACATGGTACGGGGGCATTGTTTTTTCTGAAGTTTGATTTTTTTTTTTTTTTTTTTTTTGATTTTTGATTTTTTTCAATAAACAGAGAATAAGTGATCTTCCAGTACACCTATCATCTGTATGCATGTATGCGGTATGATGCACCTAATTCTATTTGATTTATTCTTCAAAAGAATTAACCGATGCGTTTCTTTGCTTGGATTTTGCCATTCCTCTAAACGGGCTGTGCGCTGCCGATTTCTATAACCGAGGAATGATGCGTGTTATATCGAGATTGGTGTCATCAACCAAGTGATCCTTTCCTTCCTTTAGAAGATGTGTCAACCCTCCTATTGACCACTATATCTCCATGTTTCCACTAGATTATTCTAAAATCGTTTGGGACAAGAGAGAAAAGAAAGGAAAGATATTTTTGTTCAAAAAGTTTGTGTTTTAGAGGGGGTTATTATTATTTTGAAAGCGGTTTTTGTAAGAATGGTTGGCCAATGGTAGGCTTATGTGTTTAGGCTTGTTTGTTTAAACACTTATGAAGTTAAGAAAGTCTTGTTATTGACGTTGTGATTCGACAACGTGGATAGCTTCCCTTGAACCTTTATTTTTGAATTCAGCTCATTGTACCATCATGGATTTCTTTTGCTTTTTTGATTGTCCTTATTTTTGCCTGAAACACCCCTTTGTGGTGTCTCAGCGGACATTTGTTTTTGTTCATTTTTGCAACCCTAATTTTTGCCTAGGTCACCCTTTTGTGGGATTCCTAGCGGGTTCTTTGCTCTTATTTTCGCGCAGCCCCCTTTTTGGGTTTCCTGCCGAGCTTTTTGTTTTTAGGACTTTGTCCTTAAAGGATTTCTTTTTTATCCACGATGGCACTTGTCGAGGCCAAGGAAAGGTGCTCCAAGTTGTCACACACACTTCCACATAAAAATGATGCGGGTTTATTGTTATTAAGACAATTTTAACCTCATTCATGCTTATTCAAACAGGGTTAAAAATAATGCGGTCTAGAAATTTATTGCAAGCGAGAAAAGAAGCAATAAGAAATAATAAAGAATGATTTTATTATAATTTTAGTGGAAACATGTGCCCTATCGAGGCTCGGGGGTCGGGCTGTCCCCGAGGAGTGATCTCTAACAGTCATCAGGTATATACATCCCTATCGGAAGAAAAAGAGCACTTGATGACGACGACCGGCCTTGACGCTTGTGAACCGGCCTTCCTAAAGATCTGGGTTAAAGAACGTCGAGAAGGATCTTGGTTCCTCTTCGTCCTTTGATCTTTAATAGGGTTGTATCCTAACCTTTGTTTCCCCGGATTATCCTTAATGATGGGTAGCTCGGAAATTCCTTGGGAATCCTTGCCAAGTCCTTGTCCAGGCAAGTATCCGTTCTAGGTGAGCATGTAGGCTACCTTCTTCATTTCTCGGGGAAACGTTTCGACATTGGCAATCTCCAATGCTTGGAAGGCGGTCTCTAGAGCTTCCTCTGCTGCATCCACATATGGCAGATGGCTTGCTGATGAGTATGTCATCTTCAGCTTGTACGGTCACCAGCTTGTCACCCACTATGAATTTGACTTTCTGGTGGAGCGTAGAGGGAACAGCTTTCGCATCATGAATCCAAGGTCAGCCGAGGAGACAGCTGTACGCGGGAGTAATGTCCATCACTTGAAATTCGACATTAAAGACAGTGGGTCCAATTTGGATTGGAAGATTGATTTCTCCCACTACTTCTCTTTTAGAACCGTCGAAAGCTCGAACGATCATGTTGCTCGGGCGCATTTGGATTCCCTTGATTGCCACTTGATCAAGCGTTCTTTTTGGCATTACATTCAAGGAAGATCCATTATCCACCAAGACTTTAGTGATGTGATATTCCTTGCACTTTACAGAGATGTGCAAGGGCTTGTTGTGATTTGGTCCCTCAGCGGGGATTTCTTCATCGGTGAAAGTGAGGTGATCATTAGCCGTGATGTGACTAACAATCCCCTCAAATTTGTCTCGGGAGATAGTATACGACACGTACGCCTCGTTCAAGACTTTCAACAGAGCTTGCCGATGCGGTTCGGAGCTTAGGATCAACGACAACAGAGTAATCTTTGCTGGCGTCCTATGAAGTTGATCCACGATGGAGTACTCGCTCTGTCGTATATACTTTAATAGCTCATCAGTCTCCTCCTCAGATTCTTTATTCTCCTCGGTTTTCTCTTTTTCTTTTTCTTTTCGTTTATTCTTGGGAGCTTTGTCATGAAGATCTTCGGGAGCGTAGATCCTGCCACTCCTAGTCATGCCCCCAAGTCCAGCGATGTTAGGGATATCGCTGTCGGCAGAAGAATGGATGTCGTATATCCATGGCACAGCCTTATTTGATTCATAGGGAAAAGGTCTTGGAGCGGTGATCTTCAACGGCGTCGGACCTTCCCCTTTATTCGTCTTGATTACCAACAACGGAGTTGATGTGCGTTCGCTTGGCGCGGTTGTTGGCTTGCATTTAATAACGAACGGCGTGCGATCCATTTTGAACATACGCATCGGTTAATTCTTTCTTTTTATTTATGTTATTAATAAATTACTAGGAGGGATGTATGCAAATGAATGACTATGAAATGCAAAGGCAATTGAAAGATTTCATAGATCTCAAAAACTCGATTTATTAATCAAAGAAAGTGTACAACTCATTATACAATGCTTTGAAGCAATTTTTTACAAAATGAGAAAAGCCGATAGAAACCCACAGGCGGGTTCATGTTTCTTCTCCATTCAACTTCGGCTTCCTCTACATGTCGGGCCATTGCTTCGACTTGCGTATGGACTGCTTGGCTCATATTATCACTAATCTTTTGAGCGTCCTTCGCCTTTTGAACATGGTAGTTGATCATGGCTTGCAGCTCATTAAGCTCCTCTTCAGCTCGATCCTTCTCCTCTCGGAGCTTAGCCATGTATGCTAGTCCTTCCCTTTCCTTCCTGCGAAAATCGGAAAGGCTTGCGGTTTGTTGTTGAGCAACTTCCCGCCATTGCTGCGCGTCGGATCGAGTCAAGAATAAGTCTTCTTGCATATCCTTGATCAACTGTGCCTGCCTTGCATATTCGGCTTCAAGGTGTGCTATCTTTGCGTTGACATCTTGGAGTTGACTACTCGGTTCGACCTTTGGCATTTTGGATGCCCGAATAGCCTTCTCATTAAGGTTAGCACACTCATCCTTGAGCCGCTCTATCTCATGGTCTTTTTTCTTGCACTGCCTTTGTAAACCGTCAATGGCGAAACTGGATTCTTCGTTTTTCTCCTCAAGAACTCTCATTTGAGCTCCCATGATTTCCAGCTTCTTGGTCAAGGCATCGACTTGTTCTTGCAACAGCCTCCTCGTTACTGCGGTCGCGCAAGAGGTGGATGGTTGAGGCACTCCCCTCTCGCTCCTCCAAGTCTCGTAGTCGGTAGAGACAGATACCCGAGGCTTTCCAAGCTCTCGATCTCCCTCATAGATTGGTCTCTCCCACGCCCTAATGACAGCGTGCATGTCCCTTTGATTCTCGGAATCAAAGGAGAAACACAATCCTCCAAGCTCCTCTTTAGTAGGAACAATCTGAGTCCTCATAAGTTGCCTCATAGCCAATCTAGGTGAATAAGCTATGCAACCTCTGAGGCCCATCAATGGTACGCTTGGGTAGCTGCCGCATCTCATCAATACGTTGCTCAGACGGAACCAAGGACAAACCCATGTGAAGTGCTCAATGCTCCACTGTTCCATCTCTTCTTTCCATTCGGAAGCATTGTAGACCCCTAAAATTGTCCGGGTCGGAAATAAAGCTTGAAGACTCTCGAAGACTGAAGGAAGATCAGCCAGAAGGACTCCTGGAAGGCCCTAGGAGGGTTCTCTGTAGGTCTAGAGGTCTTAGAATAGCTCAAAATAAGAAAGTGGAGGGAATGAAGCCCAATACGGCCGTACCAAACTTAATACGGCCGTATTGAAGCTTCAATACGGCCGCAGTGAACTCAATACGGCGTATTGAAGTTTCTGAAACTTCAATACGGCCGTACTGAAATCAATACGGCCGTATTGAAGGTTCAATACGGCCGCAGTGAACTCAATACGGCGTATTGAAGTTTCTGAAACTTCAATACGGCCGTACTGAAATCAATACGGCCGTATTGAAGCTTCAATACGGCCGCAGTGAACTCAATACGGGCGCATTGAAATTTCTGAATTTCAATACGGCCGTATTGAATTCAATACGGCCGTATTGAATTCAATACGGCCGTATTGAAGTTCAAAAATTTCAATACGGCCGTATTGACTCTGTAGCCCGTATTGCGCCTGTTCCCTATAAATATGACGTCAATTGGACGTCATTTGACACTTTCACACACAGTTTTAACCCTCTCCTTGAGTATTCTGGGGTTTTTTGAGCAGTGCTCTCCCTAGAAATCACTCGGAGAGTTGATCCGACGAAGTTCTTGAGCCCCGAGCCATTTTGCTTGAGGATCGAACCTAGTCGAAGGGAAATCCTCCGGATTTCCATAGTCAAAATTTTATAGGAGGGAGCGAGCGGGCTTGTAGAGCGAGGGAACGCCAAAAAGCTTCCCAGTTTTACGAAATATATAAAAAGCACGCTTCAAAGGTTTCTTCTTAAAGTCCTTCCTTTTACTGCTTTCTGTGTGCATATTTAAACTGCCATCATGTAGATAGTTAATTTATAATTGCTTAGAATAAATAGGGGTAATTTAGTAATTTTTACGCTATTATTAATAAAATAATCTGTCATAGGGAACCCGAAAGGGGCGCTGTGGGGTGCTAACACCTTCCTCACGCGTAACCGACTCCCTTACCCGACTCTGGTTGTAATGGCCGAAGTCGATTTTTGAATCGATTGCCTTAAACTTCTTTTTCCAATGTTTTGAGTAAAACATTGGTGGCGACTCCATGAACCCTTCCTTTTTATGAAAACCGCTAATCCATAGAGGGTCCCGCTTGGGATTAACATGGATTGGTGAGACTTTTAATAAATAAATTGGATAAGATCGACAAGGTCTCAGTTTGAGAACAAGTCGTTCTAATAATCCAATACATTTTCAAAACTAAAATAAAAGCGAGCTCGACCGTCTTCGCGACCGCCGAGGCCCGTTTGGGCCGGTGGCGACAGATGGCGACTCCACTGGGGAAGCTTCGAGAGTCAGTCCCATTTAGTGACAGATTATTTTAACAAATAATAGTTAAAATTACTTTATTGCCCCTCACTTGTATGATAACATGTTTATCTATATGGCTTTAAATAACTGTTGTATGTTTAAATTCCGCAATTGTTTGAAATAAAAACTGCACACAAACCTTTGCACACAACAGTTCCCTCTATACCCGGGGGCATGAGTGATTAACCATAGGGAGTGGATGTTAGTACGGCCGGTTGTCGAATGGGTCTATAGGTGCCCGTAGACCGTTGTCGGAAAACATCACTCAAGGTGATAACCATGAACTTGAGTCCGACGGTGCGTTGGAGCTTTCCATCGACCTACGACGAGAGGAATTGGATCCCTATAATGGGGGCACCTTGGGGGCCTTTGACCAAGTGAGAACAGTTAGATCCTCCTTGAATATGCACTTTTCTGCAGGAGACCCCTACCTCGTGATTCGCTCGTGACTGTTCGTGGATGAGTGAATTGTTTGTGCATTGTTTATGTGAAATTGTTTGAGCATACATTGCATTTCTTTAAACATACAACATTCTTGTTTACAATAAAAAAAAAAAAATAAGAATAAATAGAAATAAAGATTTTCTAGTACATGGTGTTAACATCTGCCTCCATTGCATTCATGTAGGTAGTTTCCCTTTTCACCCAAAATATACAAAAATACAAAATACTCAAAAAGAAAAAATACGTATTTATCCAAACCAAGCAATATCATGCATCATCTTAGGAATATCCCGAAAACATGATAATGCTTAGTTGAATAAACACTATGCATGCATATTCATCGCCATCATCTCATATCATGCATTGTATTGTAGATTATGGAGAGGTCTAGGGAGGTGCAAAGGCCATTAAAGAAAGTGGACTTCCTATTATACCGTGCTGAGAGGTTGGATCACCTCTGTACCTTGATGTCAAGAGAGGCTCGCGTCGAGTTTGAGAAATCTTATGGACGAGTTCTCGATTTGATGAGGATTTGTGTGGATCCAGCTTTTCTGAGGGCATTGGTTCACTTCTGGAGTCCCGATCTGCACTGTTTTGAGTTCCCCCAGTTTGACCTGGTTCCTACTCTAGAGGAGTACGAGCTCATGTTACGGTGGCCTAAATCAGCTGGGGTCTACCTTTTTCAGGGGAACCATGTGGCCGTAGAGAGAGTAGCCACTCAGGTCAAACTACCACTACGATCAGCTGCCTTAGTAGGGAACGGCAGTATCAAGGGTTGGAAGCTTGCTATGATCGAAGACCACCTTTCTTCCTTGGCTGTTGAGGGAGATTGGTTAGCTTTCAACAAGACTCTTGCGTTAGCCGTGTTTGGGACGATCCTATTCCCCTTTCACGCTAACACAGTGGACCATGCTGCGATGGACGCTTTCTTTGCTTGGGACGTGCATATGAAGAGTCCCGTGCCCGCTATTCTTGCCGACACCTTGCTGTCTGTTCATCTATCTCAACAGAAGCAAGGGAAGATCATCCGATGCTGCACCTCCTTGTTATATGTGTGGGGCATCACACATTTCTACGCCTCTAGTCACATGGGGGCTTTGCCCGATCCGTTGAGAAGCTTCTCAAAGATCCCCGTCTGCCGCCGATATGCTTCCGAGTGGAAGGATGAGATGGAACAGTGGAGTATCGAGCACTTCACGTGGGTTTGCCCTTGGTTCCGTCCGAGCCATGTATTG
Source organism: Cajanus cajan (assembly GCF_000230855.2). Classification (NCBI taxonomy): domain Eukaryota; kingdom Viridiplantae; phylum Streptophyta; class Magnoliopsida; order Fabales; family Fabaceae; genus Cajanus; species Cajanus cajan. The sequence continues at coordinate 42,934,014 of NC_138524.1, read as the reverse complement.
ACAAGATGCGGCAGTTATTCGAGCATACCGTTGATGGGTCTCAGAGGTTGCATAACCTACTCACCTAAATTGGTTATGAGGCAACTAATGAGGACCCAAATCATTCCTACCATAGAGGAACCGGGAGGGTTGTGTTTCTCTTTCGATCCCGAGCATCAGAGAGATATGCACGCTGTTATAAGAGCGTGGGAGAGACCAACCTATGAGGGAGATCTCGAGCTTGGAAAGCCTCGGGTATCCGTCTCTATTGATTATGAGAAATGGAGGAATGAGAGGGGGGTGTCACAACCATCCACCTCTTGTGCAACCACGACTACAAGGAGGGTGTTGCAAGAACAGGTCGACGCCTTGACCAAGAAACTGGAAATCATGGGAGCTCAGATGAGAGTTCTTGAAGAGAAAAACGAAGAATCCAGTTTCACCATTGATGGTCTTCAAAGGCAATGCAAGAAGAAGGACCATGAGATAGAGCGGCTCAAGGATGAGTGTGCTAACCTCAACGAGGAGACTACTCGGACATCCAAAATGCCAAAGGTTGAACCGAGTAGTCAACTCCAAGAAGTCAATATGAAGATAGCACGCCTTGAAGCCGAGCATGCAAAGCAGGCACAGTTGATCAAGGACATGCAAGATGATTTGTTTCTGACTCGATCTGACGCACAGCAGTGGCGGGAAGTCGCTCAACGACAAGCCGCAAACCTTTCCGATTTCCGCAGAAAGGAAAGGGAAGGATTGGCACAAATGGCCAAACTCCAAGAGGAGAAGGATCGAGCCGAAGACGAGCTTAATGAACTACAGGCCATGATCAACTACTATACTCAGAAAGCGAAGAAGGCTCAGAAAATCAGTGACGATATGAGCCAAGCGGTCCATACGCAGATTGAAGCAATGGGTCGTCATGTCGAGGAAGCCGAAGATGAATGGCAAAGAAATATGAACCCGCCTGTGGGTTTTTACCGGCTTTTCTCTTATTGTAAAAAATTGCTTCAAAGCATTGTATAAAAGTTGTACACTTTCTTTAATGAATAAAATCGTATTTTTGAGATTTATTGCCTTTGCATCTCATTAGTCATTCATTTTGCATTTATCTCTCTTGGTAATTAATAATAAAGATTAATAAAAAGAAAGAATTAATCGATGCGTATGTTCAGAATGGATCGCACGCCATTTGTGATAAAATGCAAACCAACAACTGCGCAAAGCGAACACACGACGACGCCGTTGTTGGTAATCAAGACAGAAAAAGGGGAAGGTCCCACGCCCTTAAGGATTGTCGCACCAAGACCATTCCCTTACGAATCGAATAAGGCTGTGCCATGGATATACGACATCCATACTTCTGCCGACAGTGATATCTCTAATATCGCTGGACTTGGGGGCATGACTAGGAGTGGCAGGATCTACACTCCCGAAGATCTTCATGATAAAGCCCCCAAGAATAAAGAAAAAGAAGAAAAGAAAACCGAGGAAAAAGAATCCGAGGAGGAGACAGACGAGCTTTTGAAGTACATCCGACAAAGCGAGTACTCCATCGTGGATCAACTTCACAGGACGCCAGCGAAGATTACTCTGCTGTCGTTGATCCTAAGCTCTGAACCGCATCGACAAGCTTTGTTGAAAGTCTTGAACGAAGCATATGTGTCGCATTCCATATCCCAAGACAAATTTGAGGGAATTGTTGGTCACATCACGGCTAATGATCACCTTACCTTCACAGATGAAGAGATCCCCGCTGAGGGACCAAACCACAACAAGCCCTTGCACATCTCTGTAAAGTGCAAGGAGTATCACATCGCTAAAGTCTTGGTAGATAATGGATCTTCCTTGAACGTGATGCCAAAAAGAACGCTCGATCAAGTGGCAATCAAGGGAGTCCAAATGCGCCCGAGCAACATGATAGTTCGAGCTTTCGACGGATCTAAAAGAGAAGTAGTGGGAGAAATCAATCTTCCAATCCAAATTGGACCCACTATCTTCAACGTCGAATTTCAAGTGATGGATATTACTCCTGCATACAGCTGTCTCCTCGGCCGACCTTGGATTCATGATGCGAAAGCTGTACCCTCTACGCTCCACCAGAAAGTCAAGTTCATAGTGGGTGACAAACTGGTGACCGTGCAAGCTGAAGATGACATACTCATCAGCAAGCCATCCAACATACCTTATGTGGATGCAGCAGAGGAAGCTTTGGAAACCGCCTTCCAAGCATTGGAAATCGCCAATGTTGAGACATTTCCCCGAGAAATGAAGAAGATAGCTCATATGCTCACAAAGAACGGATACTTGCCAGGACAAGGATTAGGCAAGGACTCCCAAGGAATCCCGGAGCTACCCATTATCAAGGACAATCCGGGGAAACAAGGGTTAGGATACAACCCTAGCAAAGATCAAAGAACGAAGAGGAATCAAGATCCTTCTCAACGTTCTTTAAGCCAGATCTTTAGGAAGGCTGGTTCACAAACGTCAAGGCCAGCTGTCGTCATCAAGTGTCCTTTTCCTTCTAATAGGGATGTGTAAATTCAGTGACTATTAGAGATCACTCCTCGGGGACAGCCCGACCCCCGAGCCTCGATAGGGCACATGTTTTCCACTATGATTATAATAAAATCATTCTTCATTATTTCTTATTGCTTCTTTTCTTGCTTGCAATAAAATTCTAGGCCGCGTTATTTAACCCTGTTTGAATAAACATGAATGAGGTTAAAATCGTCTTAATAATCAATAAACCCGCATCATTTTTATGTGGAAATGTGCGCAATAACTTGGAGCACCTTTTTCTTGGCCTCAATAAGTGCCATCATGGATAAAAGAAATCCTAAAAATACAAAATAAGCTCGGCAGGAAACCCAAAAAGGGGACTGCGCAAAAATAAGAGCAAAAGACCCGCTAGGAATCCCACAAAAAGGGGACCTAGGCAAAAATTAGGGTTGCAAAATAATAAACAAAAAGCAATAGCCCGCTAAGACACCACAAAGGAGTGTTTTAGGCAAAAGATAGGGCCATCAAAAAGGAAAAACAAAATAAATCCATGATGGTACCATCAATTGAATTCAACAAGGGGCTCAAGAAAAGCTATCCAAGTTGTCAAAGCACAATCATTAATAAAGATGTGCTTAATCTCATAAGTGTTTAAATCGAACAACCCTAAACACAATAAGCCTACCATGGCCAGCCATTCTTACAAAATCCATTTTTCAAAAATAAAATAATCCCCTCTAAAACACAAACTTTTGAAAATATATCCTTTCTTTCTTTTCTCTCTTGTCCCAACGATTTTTGAATAATCTAGTGGAAACATGGAGATATAGTGGTCAATAGGAGGGTTGACATATCTTCTAAAGGAAGGGAAGAATCATTTGGTTGATGACACCAAAATCAAAATACGCATCATTCCTCGGTTACAGAAATCGGCAAAGCACAGTCTGTCCAGAAGGAATGGCAAAATCCAAACAAAGAACGCATCGATTAATTCTTTTGAAAAACGAATCAAATAGAATTAGGTGCATCATATTTGCATACATGCATACAGATGATAGGTGTACTGGAAGATCACTTATTCTCTGTTTATTGGAAAAAACAAACAAAAAACAAAAATATATAAACTTCAGAAAAAACAATGCACCCGCACCATGTTCAGTACGCCCGTACCAAAATTAGGGTTATGAACAAATTTTCAATACAATACGGGCATACTGAAATGAATAACGGCCGTATTGGCAATAATAGAAATCCTCCCTCACGTCGATGACAAAATTCCTCCAAGAAGAAGAGGATAGGGGGAGCCATTCATTTTTTCTAAAAAACAACAAATTAATAAAATAATTAAACTTGCATTTTGTGCAACGCGCACATTAATTGCACATTCAAAGACCTCGTCATGAGGCAATTGCATAAAATAGAAAAATAGAAAAATTGCTTGTGTATGACAGCAGCAAACAAAATGCAAAGATTCAGAAAATCAACAGCGTCATACAGAATAACTGAGCCTGGAGAGGCTTGCCGAAAGAATACTCACAGAATAACTGAGCCTGGAGAGGCTTGCCGAAATAATACTCCCGCAGAATAACCGAGCCTGGAGAGGCTTGCCGAAACAATACTCAACAGTTTGTACAGAATAACTGAGCCTGGAGAGGCTCGCCGAAAGAATACTCTTTCAGAATAACTGAGCCTGGAGAGGCTTGTCGAAATAATACTCCCACAGAATAATTGAGCCTGGAGAGGCTTGTCGAAATAATACTCCTTCAGAATAATTGAGCCTGGAGAGGCTCGCCGAAATAATACTCTCTTAAAATAATTGAGCCTGGAGAGGCTCGCCGAAATAATACTCTCTTAAAATAATTGAGCCTGGAGAGGCTTGCCGAAATAATACTCCTTCATCATAACTGAGCCTGGAGAGGCTTGCAGAAATAATACTCCCTCAGAATAACTAAAGCCTGGAGAGGCTTGCAGAAATAATACTTCCCAACTGTACAGAATAAATGAGCCTGGAGAGGCTCGCAGAAATAATACTCCCCCAGAGAAACCTCAGCTCGCGCTCAAAACAAATCCCCAGCGAGAACTATCAAAGCAAAATCGACAAAATTCCCAATGGAAGTACGATCTCCCGAGCAGAATATCCAAGTCAAAGGACTAAAACTTCCTCAGTGAAGATAGCTCTCCAACTCAAGTGTTGAGTGAGGCTAAGCCTGCAGAGGCTTCCTAAATAATACTCTGGGATACATAAGATCCCTCATTCCCCAATCGCCTACTCAGAGGCATCCCTGCAAAAAGAGAAAAAATCAAAAATATCAATAAGTATTCCCCAAGCGGAATCTGGCACTCAGCCAAACACTGAACTTCAAATCCCCAGTCGCCTACATAAGAGGCACTCCTTCAAAAGGAAAAAACATAAAAAGATCAATAATCATTCCCCAAGTGGAATCTGGCTCTCAGCCAATCATTGAACATCAAGGTGATATGCCTAACAGAAGAGGCTAATCAAAACCAATGACAAAATCCCCTGGCGGATAACAGCCTACACAGAGGCAACAAAATCCAAAAATTAAAAAGAGTTACCCGAATAAGGATAACCGGGATACTCCACCAACGTCCAAAGGACGTCAGCCAAACATAAGGCATTGCTCAACTCAAAGAGAGAGCATATGTGTCTACACCCCAAGGAGTTAGAAATTCCCCATGGGTACCAACTAAGCAATGCAAGTTGGGGCACAAAAACCTATGAATGACTGCACATCCCCTAGACGGATCCCTGCGTTATCCAGCCCTCAGCGGCACGAAATCAAAAACAATCGTCGAAGCAGCATCGTGGACTGTGGAGACAAAATCCAGAATCCCCAGTGGATGATCGCCTACTCAAGAGGCATCCCTACAAAAGGAGAAGAAAATCAAAAGATCAATAAACTATTCCCCAAGTGGAATTCGGCTATCAGCCAGACAATGAACATTGAGAAAATCCGCCTAACAGAAGAGGCCAATCAAAATCAATCCCCAGTGGACGATCGCCTACTCAAGAGGCATCCCTACAAAAGGAGAAGAAAATCAAAAAGATTAATAAAATTCCCCAAGCGGAATTTGGCGCCCAGCCAAACATCGAACATCAAGATTATCTGCCTAACAGAAGAGGCCAGTCAAGAAATGAATGACAGGATCCCCTAGTGGATAACAGCCTACACAGAGGCTACAAAGATCAGAAAATCAAAAGAGACACCCGAATAAGGACAACCGGGATACTCCACTTACGTCGAAAGGACGACAGCCAAGCATAAGGCATCGCTCAACTCAAAGAGAGAGCATCTGTGTCTACACCCCAAGGAGTCAGAAATTCCCCATGGGTACCAACTAAGCAATGCAAGTTGGGGCACAAGAACCTGTGAATGACTGCACATCCCCTAGACGGATCCCTGCGTTATCCAGCCCTCAGTGGCACAAAAATCAAAAACAATCGTCGAAGCAGCATCGTGGACTGTGGAGACAAAATCAACATCCAGAATCCCCAGCGGATAACAGCCTACACGGAGGCAGCAAAAATCAGAAAATCAAAAAGAGATACCCGAACAAGGATAACCGGGATACTCCACCAACGTCGAAAGGACGTCAGCCAATCATAAGGCACCGCTCACATCAGAAAGAGCATCTTTGTGTCTGCACCCCAAAGGAATCAGAAATTCCCCAGTGGGCACCAACTACGCAATGGAAAGTTGGGACACAAGAACCTATGAGTAACTGCACATCCCCTAGACGGATCCCTGCGTTATCCAGCCCTCAGTGGCACAAAAATCAAAAAACAACCGTCGAAGCAGCATCGTGGACTGTGGAGACAAAATCATCACAAATCCCTGGAAAGGAGATATTCACGCTACCCCCGTCGTCACAAACACGGAGGTATGCAGCTTCCGGCTCGAGCAATGAGCGAAGCTATCTCTGGAGAGGCGGTACTCACAGCTTCCAGCTTGGGCAGCAAGCAAAGCAAAGCCTGGAGAGGCAAAACTCACACTGCTCACCGTCGTCACAAGGGTACTTAGCTTCCGGCTCAAACAAAGAGTGAACCTAAGCCTGGAGAGGCGGTACTCACAGCTTCCAGCTTGGGCAGCAAGCAAAGCAAAGCCTGGAGAGGCGAAACTCACACTGCTCACCGTCGTCACAAAGGTGCTTAGTTTCCGGCTCGAACAAAGAGCGAGACTAAGCCTGGAGAGGCGAAACTCACACTGCTACCGTTGTCACAAGGGTACTTAGCTTCCGGCTCGAACAAAGAGTGAAGCTAAGCCTGGAGAGACAGCACTCACAGCTTCCAGCTTGGGCAGCAAGCAAAGCAAAACCTGGAGAGGCTACTCGACAATTTTCCACCGGAAGACGCTACAAGTCAGAAGGTTGGCGTATTACCCGGACAATTGGGTCAACTCCTTTACTTGTCAATCGGTACACCAAAAGGCCGTTTGACTAAGTAAAGGGGGGGCAGCTGTAGACCCCTAAAATTGTCCGGGTCGGAAATAAAGCTTGAAGACTCTCGAAGACTGAAGGAAGATCAGCCAGAAGGACTCCTGGAAGGCCCTAGGAGGGTTCTCTGTAGGTCTAGAGGTCTTAGAATAGCTCAAAATAAGAAAGTGGAGGGAATGAAGCCCAATACGGCCGTACCAAACTTAATACGGCCGTATTGAAGCTTCAATACGGCCGCAGTGAACTCAATACGGCGTATTGAAGTTTCTGAAACTTCAATACGGCCGTACTGAAATCAATACGGCCGTATTGAAGGTTCAATACGGCCGCAGTGAACTCAATACGGCGTATTGAAGTTTCTGAAACTTCAATACGGCCGTACTGAAATCAATACGGCCGTATTGAAGCTTCAATACGGCCGCAGTGAACTCAATACGGGCGCATTGAAATTTCTGAATTTCAATACGGCCGTATTGAATTCAATACGGCCGTATTGAATTCAATACGGCCGTATTGAAGTTCAAAAATTTCAATACGGCCGTATTGACTCTGTAGCCCGTATTGCGCCTGTTCCCTATAAATATGACGTCAATTGGACGTCATTTGACACTTTCACACACAGTTTTAACCCTCTCCTTGAGTATTCTGGGGTTTTTTGAGCAGTGCTCTCCCTAGAAATCACTCGGAGAGTTGATCCGACGAAGTTCTTGAGCCCCGAGCCATTTTGCTTGAGGATCGAACCTAGTCGAAGGGAAATCCTCCGGATTTCCATAGTCAAAATTTTATAGGAGGGAGCGAGCGGGCTTGTAGAGCGAGGGAACGCCAAAAAGCTTCCCAGTTTTACGAAATATATAAAAAGCACGCTTCAAAGGTTTCTTCTTAAAGTCCTTCCTTTTACTGCTTTCTGTGTGCATATTTAAACTGCCATCATGTAGATAGTTAATTTATAATTGCTTAGAATAAATAGGGGTAATTTAGTAATTTTTACGCTATTATTAATAAAATAATCTGTCATAGGGAACCCGAAAGGGGCGCTGTGGGGTGCTAACACCTTCCTCACGCGTAACCGACTCCCTTACCCGACTCTGGTTGTAATGGCCGAAGTCGATTTTTGAATCGATTGCCTTAAACTTCTTTTTCCAATGTTTTGAGTAAAACATTGGTGGCGACTCCATGAACCCTTCCTTTTTATGAAAACCGCTAATCCATAGAGGGTCCCGCTTGGGATTAACATGGATTGGTGAGACTTTTAATAAATAAATTGGATAAGATCGACAAGGTCTCAGTTTGAGAACAAGTCGTTCTAATAATCCAATACATTTTCAAAACTAAAATAAAAGCGAGCTCGACCGTCTTCGCGACCGCCGAGGCCTGTTTGGGCCGGTGGCGACAAGCATAGCGGCGGCATACGAGAATCTTTGAAAAACTCCTCAACGGATCGGGCAAGGTCCCCATGTGACTAGAGGCGTAGAAGTGTGTGATGCTCCACACATATAACAAGGAGGTGCAGCATCGGATAATCTTCCCTTGCTTCTGTTGAGATATGTTGACAGAAAGCAAGGTGTCGGCAAGAATGGCAGGCACGAGACTCTTCATGTGTACATCCCATGCGAAGAAAGTGTCCATAGCGGCATGGTCCACTGTGTTAGCGTGAAAGGGGAATAAGATCGTCCCAAACACAGCTAAAGCTAGAGTCTTGTTGAAAGCTAACCAATCTCCCTCACCAGCTAAGGAAGAAAGGTGATCCTCCATCATAGAGAGCTTCCAACCTTTGATACTGCCGTTCCCCACTAGGGCAGCTGATCGTGATGGTAGTTTGACTTGAGTGGAGACCCTCTCTACGGCCACATAATTACCATGAAAAACATAGACCCCTGTTGATTTGGGCCATCGCAGCATGAGCTCGTACTCCTCGAGAGTAGGAACTAAGTCAAACTGGGGGAACTCGAAGCAATGCAGATCGAGACTCCAAAAGTGAACCAATGCTCTCAGAAAGGCCGGATCCACACAAATCTTCATCAAATCGAGAACTCGTCCATATGATTTTTCGAATCCAACACGAGCCTCATGTGGCATCAAAGAACAGAGGTGGTCCAACCTCTCGGCACGGTATAATAAGAAGTCCACTTTCTTCAACTGCCCTTGTACTCCCCTAGATCCCTCCATGATCTACAATAAGAATGCATGATATGAGATGATGGCGTTGAATATGCATGCATTGTGTTTATTCAACTAAGCATTATCATGTTTTGAGGATGTTCCTAATATGATGCATGATATTGCTTGGTTTGGATAAATAACTATTTTTTTTTGTATTTGGGTATTTTGTTTTTTTGTATTTTCTTTGGGTGAAAAGGGAAACTACCTATATGAATGTGATGAAGGTAGATGTTAACACCATGTAATGAAAGATTCTTATTCCTATTTATTTTTATTATTATTTTTTTTTAAAAGGGAATGTTGTATGTTTAAAGAATGCAATGTATGCTCAAACAATGTCACATAAACAATGCACAATCAATTCAATCATCCGCGAACAGTCACGAGCGAATCACGAGGTAGGGGTATCCTGCAGAAAAGTGCATATTCAAGGAGGTTCTAACTGTTCTCACCGGTCCAAGGCCCCCAAGGTGCCCCCATTATAGGGACCTAATTCCTCTCGTCGTAAGTCGATGGAAAGTTCCAACGCACTGTCGGACTTGAGTTCATGGTTTTCACCTTGAGTGATGCTTTCCGACAACGGTCTACGGGCACCTATAGACCCATTCGACAACCAGCCGTACTAACATCCACTCCCTATGGCTTTCCACTCATGCCCCCGGGTATAGAGGGAACTGTTGTGTGCAAAGGTTCGTGTGCAGTTTATATTTCAAACAAGTGCGAAATTTAAACATACAACAGTTATTAAAGCCAAATAGATAAAACATATTATCATACAAGCAAGGGGTAATGAAGTAATTTTAAACTATTATTTTAGAAATAATCCATCACTAAATGGGACTGACTCTCGAGGCTTCCCTAGTGGAGTCGCCATCTGTCGCCACCTGCCCGAAACGGACGTCGGCATTCGCGACGATGGTTGGACTCTTTTTAGTTTTGAAAAACGATGGATTGTTAGGATGACTTATTCTCAAACTAAGACCTCATCGAACTAACAATTTTATTAAATGATTCACCAATCCAAGTTAATCCCAAGCGGGACCCTCCATGGATTAGTGGTTTTCGTAAAAGGGTTCTTGGAGTCGCCACCAATGTTTTACTCAAAACATTGGAAAAAGAGTTAAGGCAATTAATTTCGCAAATCAACTTAGGCCATTACAACCAGAGTTGGGTAAGGGAGTCGATTACGCGTGAGGAAGGTGTTAGCACCCCACAACGCCCCTTTCGGGTTCCCTATGACGGATTCTTTCATGAATAATAGCTTAAGATTACTAAATTACCCCTATTTATTAGAACGATTAATGATAAATTATCTACATGATGAAAACTTTAAACGTGCAATGTAGCAATCGAAAGCAATAAAAGAAAGCGATAAAAGAAGGGATTTAGAAAGAAACCTCCGAAGCGGGCTTTTATATATTCAAGAAGAATTAGGAAGCTTTTTGGCGTTCCTTCCCTCTACAAGTTCGCTCGCTCCTTTCCCTAAAACAAAATTTTTACTATGGAAATCAAAGAGATTTCCCTTCGACTCGTTCGAATCTCAAGCTAATGGCTCGTGACTCAAGAACTTCGTCGGATTGGCTTTCAGAGAGATTTCTAGGGCAGAGAATAGCTCAAAAACCCAAGAATACTCAGCCAGGGGGTCCAAAATGCTTGGAAAAGTGTGGAATGACGTGCAAATGACGTCCTATATATAGGGTAGAGGCGCAGTACGGCCTAGGAGGTCAATACGACCCGTACTGAGTTTTTTAAACTACAGTACGGCCGTACTGAATTTAGTACGGCCCGTACTGAAGTTCAAAAACTTCAGTACGGCCGTATTGATTTCAGTGTGGCGGTATTGTAGTTCAAATTGCTCAGTACGGCCGTACTGAACCTCCAGGAGGGTGTACTGAGCTCCAATCCTCACACACCCTTATTCTAAGCTACTCTAAGACTTCTAGACCTATAAAGAATCATCCTAGGGTCCTCCAGGAGTCCTTCCGGCTGACTTTCCTTCGGTCTTCGAGAGTCTCTGAGTCTTATTTCTGACCCGGACAATTTTAGGGGTCTACACTAGGCAATCCAAGGATAAAATCCATGGAAATGTCTACCCAAGGAGAAGTGGATATTGGCAAGGGGGTGTATAGTCCATGAGGTTTAGTGGTAGACTTTGCTTGTAAACAAGCAATGCAACTACTGCAAAACCTTTGGACATCTCTTTTCATATGAGGCCAAAAGAATTTCTCTCTCAAAAGTGAAAGAGTCTTCTCAATCCCAAAATGCCCCATGAGCCCACCCTCATGGCTCTCCTTAACCAAGAGTTTCCTAATAGATCCTTGGGGTATACAAAGTTTATTTTCTTTAAAAAGATACCCCTCAGAAATATAGTACCCTTGATAAGGATTTTGAATACATAAAGAATAAAAGTTAGCAAAATCAAGGTCTTTCTCATACAATTCCTTGATGTCATCAAACCCTAGTATTTGAGAACCTAGGATGTTTAACAAAACATGTCTTCTTGACAAGGCATCAGCTACTACATTTGTAGAGACCTTTTTATATTTGATGACATAAGGAAATTGTTCAAGATATTCAACCCATTTTGCATGTCTTTTATTTAAATTATGTTGACCCTTCAAGTATTTAAGTGATTCATGATCACTATGGATAACAAATTCCTTGGTGACAAAGTAATGTTCCCAAGTTTGAAGGGCACGAACCAAAGCATATAACTCCTTGTCATAGGTAGGGTAGTTCAAGGCAGCCCCATGAAGTTTTTCACTGAAATATGCTATGGGGTGACCACCTTGTAACAACACAGCTTCCTATGGCAAGACCAGAAGCATCACATTCTAGCTCAAAAGTTTTACTAAAATCAGGCAAAGCTAGAACAGGTGCTTGAGTAAGTTTATTCTTAAGCTCTTGAAAAACTAAGTTATGTTTTTCTTGCCACTCAAAGACCACATCCTTCTTCACCAACTCATTGAGAGGTGAAGCTAATGTAGAGAAGTTAGGAATAAACCTTCTATAAAAGCTTGCCAAACCATGGAAGCTCCTAACTTCACTAACATTAGTAGGAATAGGCCATTCTTGGATGGCTTTGATTTTCTCGGGATCCACATGAACCCCCTTTTTGCTTACCACAAACCCTAGAAAAATAACATTATCCACACAAAAAGTGCACTTGTCTACATTGGCAAACAAGTGATTGTCTTTAAGAACAAGAAAGACTTGTCTTAGGTGATCCACATGATCACTGAGACTTTTGCTATATATTAAAATATCATCAAAATAAACAACTACAAATCTACCAATGCAATCCCTAAGGGCATGATTCATCAACCTCATGAATGTGCTAGGTGCATTAGTAAGCCCAAAAGGCATTACTAACCATTCATATAGTCCAAATTTAGTCTTAAAAGCGGTTTTCCACTCATCACCTTCCTTGATTCGAATTTGGTGATATCCACTCTTAAGATCTACTTTGGAAAATATGGATGACCCATGCAATTCATCAAGCATGTCATCAAGCCTAGGGATTGGGTGCCTATATTTTATGGTGATGTTGTTGATGGCTCTACAGTCACAACACATCCTCCATTTTCCATCCTTTTTTGGCACCAAAATTACTGGTACAACACAAGGGCTTAGATTCTTTTGAATCCAACCCTTATCCAACAACTCTTGTACTTGCTTCTCTATCTCTCTAGTCTCTTGTGGATTAGTCCTATAGGCTGGTCTATTTGGAAGACTAGCCCCAGGCACAAGATCTATTTAGTGTTCTATGCCCCTAAAAGGTGGAAGTCCCATTGGGCCTTCACTAGTGTCGCCACCCGCCGAAACGGACCTTGGCATTCGCGACGATGGTCGGACTCTTTTTAAGTTTTTGAAAGTGGTGGATTGTTAGAACGACTTATTCTCAAACTGAGACCTCATCGAACTAACAATTTTATTAAATGAGTCACCAATCCATGTTAATCCCAAGTGGGACCCTCCATGGATTAGTCGTTTTCGCAAAGTAGGGTTCTTGGAGTCGCCACCAATGTTTTACTCAAAACATTGGAAAAAGGGATAAGGCAATTGATTTTCGCAAATCAACCTTGGCCATTACAACCAGAGTTGGGTAAGGGAGTCGGTTACGTGCGGGGAAGGTGTTAGCACCCCACAACGCCCCTTTCGGGTTCCCTATGACGGATTATTTTATAAATAACAGTGTAAAATTACTAAATTACCCCTATTTATTAGAAACGACTATGAATAAGATATCTACATGATGAATAATTTAAACATGCGATGCAACAATCAGAAAGCAGTAAAAGAAGGGATTTTGGAGAAGAAACCTTTGAAGCATGCTTTTATATATTCAAATGTTAGGAGGCTTTTTGGCGCTCCCTCCCACTACACGCTCGCTCGCTCCTTCCCTAAAAATTAATCTTTACTATGGAAATCAAAAAGATTTCCCTTCGACTAGTTCGAATTCTCAAGCTAAATGCTCAGAACTCAAGAACTTCGTCGGATCGGCTCTCAGAGAGAATTCTAGGGCAGAACACTGCTCAAAAACCCTAGAATACTCAAGAAGAGAGTCCAAGAAGTGTGGAAAAGTGTGGAATGACGTCCAAATGACGTCCTATATATAGGAGTGAGGCGCAGTACGGCCTCTGACATCAATACGGCCCGTACTGAAGATTTGAACTACAGTACGGCCGTATTGAATTCAGTACGGCCGCATTGAAGTTCAAAAACTTCAGTATGGCCGTATTGGTTTCAGTACGGCCGTATTGTAGTTCAAAATGTTCAGTACGGCCGTACTGAACTTCTAGGAGGCCGTATTGAGCTTCAATCCTCCCACATCCTTATTTTAAGCTACTCTAAGACCTCTAAACCTACAGATAATCATCCTAGGGTCTTCCAGGAGTCCTTCTGGCTGACTTTCCTTCGGTCTTCGAGAGTCTTCGAGTCTTATTTCCGACCCGGACAATTTTAGGGGTCTACAGCTGCCCCCCCTTTACTTAGTCAAACGGATTTTTGGTGTACCGGTTGACAAGTAAAGGAGTTGACCCAATTGTCCGGGGAATAAGCCATCCTTCTGACTTGTAGTGTCTTCCGGTGGAAAATTGTTGAGTAGCCTCTCCAGGTTGAGTATTAGTCGTCGCCTCTCCAGGCTCGTGCATACCTCGGTGTTTCTGACAACCTCGGTAGCTGAGTACCACCTCTCCAGGCTATACCAGCGTGTTCTTGACAACCTCACTGGCAGTTGCATACCTCCGTGTTCTTGACAACCTCGGGGTAGCCGAGTACCGCCTCTCCAGGCTATACCAGCGTGTTCTTGACAACCTCACTGGCAGTTGCATACCTCCGTGTTCTTGACAACCTCGGGGTAGCCGAGTACCGCCTCTCCAGGCTATACCAGCGTGTTCTTGACAACCTCACTGGCAGTTGCATACCTCCGTGTTCTTGACAACCTCGGGGTAGCCGAGTACCCGCCTCTCCAGGCTATACTAGCGTGTTCTTGACAACCTCACTGGCAGTTGCATACCTCCGTGTTCTTGACAACCTCGGGGTAGCCGAGTACCGCCTCTCCAGGCTATACCAGCGTGTTCTTGACAACCTCACTGGCAGTTGCATACCTCCGTGTTCTTGACAACCTCGGGGTAGCCGAGTACCGCCTCTCCAGGCTATACCAGTGTGTTCTGGACGACACTGGCAATTGCATACCTCCGTGTTCTTGACAACCTCGGGGTAGCCGAGTACCGCCTCTCCAGGCTATACCAGCGTGTTCTTGACAACACTGGCAATGTGAGTTTGCCCTCTCCAGGGATCAGTGATGGTTTTGTCTCCACAGTCCACGATGCTGCTTCGACGGTTTGTTTTCGATTTTGATGCCGCGGAGGGCTGGATAACGCAGGGATCCGTCTATGGGATGTGCAGTTACTCATAGGTTCTTGTGTCCCAACTTTCCATTGCGTAGTTGGTGCCCGTTGGGGAATTTCTGATTCCTTGGGGTGTAGACACAAAGATGCTCTTTCTGAGATGAGCGATGCCTTATGATTGGCTGACGTCCTTTCGACGTTGGTGGAGTATCCCGGTTATCCTTATTCGGGTGACTCTTTTTGATTTTCTGGTTTTATTGCCTCTGCGTAGGCTGTTATCCGCTGGGGGATTCTATTGTGATGATTTTGTCTCCACAGTCCACGATGCTGCTTCGACGGTTGTTTTTGATTTTGATGCCGCTGAGGGCTGGATAACGCAGGGATCCGTCTAGGGGATGTGCAGTTACTCATAGGTTCTTGTGTCCCAACTTTCCATTGCGTAGTTGGTGCCCACTGGGAAATTCTGATTCCGTGGGGATGCAGACACAAAGATGCTCTTCCTGAGGTGAGCGATTGTCGCCACCCGCCGAAACGGACCTTGGCATTCGCGACGATGGTCGGACTCTTTTTAATAGTTTTGAAAAGTGGTGGATTGTTAGAACGACTTATTCTCAAACTGAGACCTTATCGAACTAACAATTTTATTAAATGATTCACCAATCCATATTAATCCCAAGCGGGACCCTCCATGGATTAGTGGTTTTCAAAAAGAAGGGTTCTTGGAGTCGCCACCAATGTTTTACTCAAAACATTGGAAAAAGGGATAAGGCAATTGATTTTCGCAAATCAACCTTGGCCATTACAACCAGAGTTGGGTAAGGGAGTCGGTTACGTGCGGGGAAGGTGTTAGCACCCCACAACGCCCCTTTCGGGTTCCCTATGACGGATTATTTCATAAATAACAGTGTAAAATTACTAAATTACCCCTATTTATTATAAGCGATTATAAATTAAATATCTACATGATGACAATTTTAAATATGCAACAATCAGAAAGCAGTAAAAGAAGGGATTTTAAGAAAGAAACCTTTGAAGCGTGCTTTTATATATATTTCAATGAAGTTTAGGAGGCTTTTTGGCGCTCCCTCCCTCTACAAGCTCGCTCGCTCCTTCCTAAAAATTAATCTTTACTATGGAAATCAAAAAGATTTCCCTTCGACTAGTCCGAATTCTCAAGCTAAATGCTCAGAACTCAAGAACTTCGTCGGATCGACTCTCGGAGAGAATTCTAGGGCAGAACACTGCTCAAAAACCCCAGAATACTCAGCAAGAGGGTCCAGAAGTCTGGAAAAAGTGTGGAATGACGTCCAAATGACGTCCTATTTATAGGGATGAGGCGCAGTACGGCCCCTGGGTTCAATACGGCCCGTATTGAGTTTTTGTACTTCAATACGGCCGTATTGAATTCAGTACGGCCGTATTGAAATACAGAAACTTCAATACGGCCGTATTGGTTTCAGTACGGCCGTATTGTAGTACAAAATGTGCAGTACGGCCGTACTGAACTCCAAGGAGGCCGTATTGAGCTCCAAACCTCCCACTTTCTTATTTTTGGCTACTCTAAGACCTCTAAACCTACAGATAGTCATCCTATGGTCTTCTGGGAGTCCTTCTGGCTGACTTTCCTTTGATCTTTGAGAGTCTTCGAGTCTTATTTCCGACCCGGACAATTTTAGGGGTCTACAGCTGCCCCCCCTTTACTTAGTCGGACGGCCTTTTGGTGTACCGGCTGACAAGTAAAGGAGTTGACCCAATTGTCCGGGTGATGTGCCATCCTTCTGACTTGTAGCGTCTTCCGGTGGAAAATTGTTGAGTAGCCTCTCCAGGTTGAGTATTATTCTTCGCCTCTCCAGGCTCATGCATATCTCAGTGTTTCTGACAACCTCGGTAGCTGAGTACCGCCTCTCCAGGCCCTGCCTCTCAACATTCGGCAGTTGAGTATCGCCTCTCCAGGCCCTGCCTCTCAACATGAGTCAGTTGAGTATCGCCTCTCCAGGCCCTGCCTCTCAACATGAGGCAGTTGAGTATCGCCTCTCCAGGCCCTGCCTCTCAACATGAGGCAGTTGAGTATCGCCTCTCCAGGCCCTGCCTCTCAACATGAGGCAGTTGAGTTTGCCCTCTCCAGGGTTTTGCCTCTCAACATGGGCAGCTGAGTTTGCCCTCTCCAGGGTTTTGCCTCTCAACATGGGCAGCTGAGTTTACCCTCTCCAGGGTTTTGCCTCTCAACATGGGCAGCTGAGTTTGCCCTCTCCAGGGTTTTGAGATAAGTTTGTCTCGACAGTCCACAATGCTGCTTCGACGGTTTGTTTTTCTGATTTTGTGCCGCTGAGGGCTGGATAACGCAGGGATCCGTCTAGGGGATGTGCAGTCATTCATAGGTTTTTGTGCCCCAACTTGCATTGCTTAGTTGGTACCCATGGGGAATTTCTGATTCCTTGGGGTGTAGACACAGATGCTCTCTCTCTGAGTTGAGCGATGCCTTATGTTTGGCTGACGTCCTTTTGACGTAAGTGGAGTATCCCGGTTGTCCTTATTCGGGTGTCTCTTTTGATTTTTTCAATTTTGTTGCCTCTGTGTAGGCTGTTATCCACTGGGGGATTTTGTCATTTTGTTGTGATTAGCCTCTTCTGTTAGGCAGATCATCTTGAGGCTTGATGTTTGGCTGAGAGCCGGATTCCACTTGGGGAATGATTATTTGTCTTTTGTGATTTTTTCTTTTTGAAGGAGTGCCTCTGAGTAGGCGAATTATCTTGATGTTCGGTGTTCGGCTGAGTGCCGGATTCCGCTTGGGGAATGGTTATTGATCTTTTTGATTTTTCTCTTTTTTAAAGGAGTGCCTCTGAGTAGGCGAATGATCTTGATGTTCAATGTTCGGCTGAATGCCGAATTCCGCTTGGGGAATGATTATTGATCTTTTTTGATTTTTCTCTTTTTGAAGGGGTGCCTCTAAGTAGGCGAATGATCTTGATGTTCGGTGTTCGGCTGAGTGCCGGATTCCGCTTGGGGAATGGTTATTGATGTTTTTGATTTTTTTGCTTTTTGAAGGGGTGCCTCTGAGTAGGCGAATGGGGATTGAAGGTCTTATGTATCCCAGAGTATTATTTAGGAAGCCTCTGCAGGCTTAGCTTCACTCATCGCTTGAGTTGGAAAGCTATCTTTCACTGAGGAAGTCAAAAGTCCTTTGACTTAGATATTCTGTTTGGATGATCAAGCCTCCCTTGGGGAATCTTGCTGATCTTGCTTTGATAGCTTTCACTGGGGAATTTGGCCCGTGAGTGGAAGCTGAGATATCTCTGGGGAGTATTATTTCGGCGAGCCTCTCCAGGCTCAATTATTCTGAGAGAGTATTATTTCAGCAAGCCTCTCCAGGCTCAATTATTCTGAGAGAGTATTATTTCGGCAAGCCTCTCCAGGCTCAATTATTCTGTACGAGTATTATTTCGGCAAGCCTCTCCAGGCTCAGTTATTCTGTACAATTGGGGAGTATTATTTCGACAAGCCTCTCCAGGCTCAATTATTCTGAGAGAGTATTATTTCAGCAAGCCTCTCCAGGCTCAATTATTCTGAGAGAGTATTATTTCGGCAAGCCTCTCCAGGCTCAATTATTCTGTGGGAGTATTATTTCGGTAAGCCTCTCCAGGCTCGGTTATTCTTGTACGTTTTATTGATTTTTTGTTCAGCCCAAGAGTGCAAGCGGAGATGTCTCTTGGGGAGTATTATTTCGACAAGCCTCTCCAGGCTCAATTATTCTGAGGTGAGAGAGTATTATTTCGGTAAGCCTCTCCAGGCTCAGTTATTCTGTACAATGCGGTTGATTTTCTGAATTTTTGCCTTTTTTGTCGTTTTTTGGCTTTTTCTGTTTTTTTGCCTTTTTTGTCAATTTGCGGCTTTTTCTATTGACCGTTGCCATACACAAGCAATTTTTCCTATTTTTCTATTTTATGCAATTGCCTCATGAAGAGGTCTTTGAAAATTTCTTTATGGCCAATACGGCCGTATCCATTTCAGTACGCCTGTATTGAGTTGAAAATTTGTTCGTAACCCTAATTTTAGTGCGGGTGTACTGAACATGGTACGGGCGCATTGTTTTTTCTGAAGTTTATTTTTTTGTTTTTTTTGTTTTTTTGTTTTTTTGTTTTTTTGTTTGTTTTTTCAATAAATAGAGAATAATTGATCTTCCAGTACACCTATCATCTGTATGCATGTATGCGGTATGATGCACCTAATTCTATTTGATTTATTTTTTTCAAAAGAATTAACCGATGCGTTTCTTTGTTTGGATCTTGCCATTCCTCTAGACGGGCTGTGCGTTGCCGATTTCTGTAACCGAGGAATGATGCGTGTTATATTGAGATGGGCGTCATCAACCCAGTGATTCTTCCCTTCCTTTAGAAGACATGTCAACCCTCCTATTGACCACTATATCTCCATGTTTCCACTAGATTATCCTAAAATCGTTTGGGACAAGAGAGAAAAGAAAGGAAAGATATTTTTATTCGAAAGTTTGTGTTTTAGAGGGGATTTATTTTTCAAAAAAATGGTTTTTGTAAGAATGGTTGGCCAAGGTAGGCTTATGTGTTTAGGCTTGTTTGATTAAACACTTATGAAGTTAAGAAAATCTTGTTATTTGACGTTGTGATTTTGACAACTTAGATAGCTTTCCTTGAACCTTTCTTTTTGAATTTGGTTCATGGTACCATCATGGGTTTCTTTTGCTTTTTTGATTGTCCTTATTTTTGCCTAAAACACCCCTTTGTGGCGTCTTAGCGGACCTTTATTTTTGTTTATTTTTTGCAACCCTAATTTTTGCCTAGGTCACCCTTTTGTGGGATTCCTAGCGGGTTCTTTGCTCTTATTTTTGCGCAGCCCCCTTTTTGGGTTTCCTGCCGAGCTTTTTGTTTTTAGGATTTCTTTTTTTATCCATGATGGCACATGTCGAGGCCAAGGAAAGGTGCTCCAAGTTGTCACGCACACTTCCACATAAAAATGATGCGGGTTTATTGTTATTAAGATGATTTTAACCTCATTCATGTTTATTCAAACAGGGTTAAAATAATGTGGTCTAGAATTTTATTGCAAGCAAGAAGAGAAGCAATAAGAAATAATAAAGAATGATTTTATTATAATCATAGTGGAAACATGTGCCCTATCGAGGCTCGGGGGTCGGGCTGTCCCCGAGGAGTAATCTCTAACAGTCATCAGGTCTATACATCCCTATCGGAAGGAGAAGAGCACTTGATGACGACGACCGGCCTTAACGCTTGTGAACCGGCCTTCCTAAAGATCTGGCTTAAAGAACGTCGAGAAGGATCTTGGTTCCTCTTCGTCCTTTGATCTTTATTAGGGTTGTATCCTAACCCTTGTTCCCCCGGATTATCCTTGATAATAGGTAGCTCGGGAATTCCTTGGGAATCCTTGCCAAGTCCTTATCCTGGCAAGTATCCGTTCTTGGTGAGCATGGAGGCTACCTTCTTCATTTCTCGGGGAAATGTTTCGACATTGGCAATCTCCAATGCTTGGAAGGCGGTTTCTAAAGCTTCCTCTGCTGCATCCACGTAAGGTATGGTGGATGGCTTACTGATGAGTATGTCATCTTCAGCTTGTACAGTCACCAGCTTGTCACCCACTGTGAATTTGACTTTCTGGTGGAGCGTAGAAGGAACAGCTTTCGCATCATGAATCCAAGGTCGGCCGAGGAGACAGCTGTATGTGGGAGTAATATCCATCACTTGAAATTCGACATTGAAGATGGTGGGTCCAATTTGGATTGGAAGATTGATCTCTCCCACCACTTCTCTTTTAGAACCATCGAAGGCTCGAACGATCATGTTGCTCGGGCGCATTTGGACTCCCTTGATTGCCACTTGATCAAGAGTTCTTTTAGGCATCACATTCAAGGAAGATCCATTATCCACCAAGACTTTTGCGATGTGATATTCCTTGCACTTTACAGAGATGTGCAAGGGCTTGTTGTGATTTGGTCCCTCAGCGGGGATCTCTTCATCGGTGAAAGTGAGGTGATCATTAGCCGTGATGTGACTAACAATCCCCTCAAACTTGTCTTGGGAGATAGTGTGCGACACGTATGCCTCGTTCAAGACTTTCAACAGAGCTTGCCGATGCGGTTCGGAGCATAGGATCAAAGACAACAGCGTAATCTTTGCTGGCGTCTTATGAAGTTGATCCACGATGGAGTACTCGCTCTGTCGGATATATTTTAACAGCTCATCAGTCTCCTCCTCGGATTCTTTATTTTCCTCGGTTTTTTCTTCTTTTTCTTTCCCTTTATTCTTGGGAGCTTTATCATGAAGATCTTCGGGAGTGTAGATCCTGCCACTCCTAGTCATGCCCCCAAGTCCAGCGATGTTAGAGATATCGCTGTCGGCAGAAGAATGGATGTCGTATATCCATGGCACAGCCTTATTTGATTTGTAAGGGAAAGGCCTTGGAGCAGTGATCCTTAATGGTCTCGGACCTTCCCCTTTATTCGTCTTGATTACCAACAACGGAGTTGATGTGCGCTCACTTGGCACGGTTGTTGGCTTACACTTGATAACGAACGGCGTGCGATCCATTCTTTGAACATACGCATCGATTAATTCTTTCTTTTTATTAATGTTTATTAATGAATTACTAGGAGGGATGTATGAAATGCAAACCTAGATCCCTCCATGATCTTTGATAAGAATGCATGATATGAGATGATGGCGATGAATATGCATGCATTGTGTTTATTCAACTAAGCATTATCATGTTTTCGGGATGTTCCTAAGATGATGCATGATATTGCTTGGTTTGGATAAATATCTTTTTTTGGATATTTTTCTTTTGGGTATTTTGTTTTGTATATATATTTTTTTTTTATTATTTTTTTTTTTTTTTGGGTGAAAAGGGAAACTACCTACATGAATGTGATGATGGTAGATGTTAACACCATGTAATGGAAGATTCTTATTCCTATTTATTCTTTTTTTTTTTAAAAAAAAAGGAATGTTGTATGTTTAAATAATGCAATGTATGCTCAAACAATGTCACATAAACAATGCACAAACAATTCACTCATCCACGAACAGTCACGAGCGAATCACGAGGTAGGGGTATCCTGCAGAAAAGTGCATATTCAAGGAGGTTCTAACTGTTCTCACTGGTCTGAGGCCCCCAAGGTGCCCCCATTATAGGGACCCAATTCCTCTCGTCGTAAGTCGATGGAAATTTCCAACGCACTGTCGGACTTGAGTTCATGGTTATCACCTTGAGTGATGTTTTCCGACAACGGTCTGCGGGCACCTATAGACCCATTTGACAACCGGCCGTACTAACATCCACTCCCTATGGATTACCACTCATGCCCCCGGGTATAGAGGGAACTGTTGTGTGCAAAGGTTCGTGTACAGTTTTTATTTCAAACAATTGCAAAAATTTAAACATTCAACAGTTATTAAAGCCAAATAGATAAACATGTTATCATACAAGTGAGGGGTAATAAAGTAATTTTAAACTATTATTTTGAAAAGAATCCATCACTAAATGGGATTGACTCTCGAGGCTTCCCCAGCGGAGTCGCCATCTGTCGCCACCCGCCGAAACGGACCTTGGCATTCGCGACGATGGTCGGACTCTTTTTAATAGTTTTGAAAAGTGGTGGATTGTTAGAACGACTTATTCTCAAACTGAGACCTTATCGAACTAACAATTTTATTAAATGATTCACCAATCCATATTAATCCCAAGCGGGACCCTCCATGGATTAGTGGTTTTCAAAAAGAAGGGTTCTTGGAGTCGCCACCAATGTTTTACTCAAAACATTGGAAAAAGGGATAAGGCAATTGATTTTCGCAAATCAACCTTGGCCATTACAACCAGAGTTGGGTAAGGGAGTCGGTTACGTGCGGGGAAGGTGTTAGCACCCCACAACGCCCCTTTCGGGTTCCCTATGACGGATTATTTCATAAATAACAGTGTAAAATTACTAAATTACCCCTATTTATTATAAGCGATTATAAATTAAATATCTACATGATGACAATTTTAAATATGCAACAATCAGAAAGCAGTAAAAGAAGGGATTTTAAGAAAGAAACCTTTGAAGCGTGCTTTTATATATATTTCAATGAAGTTTAGGAGGCTTTTTGGCGCTCCCTCCCTCTACAAGCTCGCTCGCTCCTTCCTAAAAATTAATCTTTACTATGGAAATCAAAAAGATTTCCCTTCGACTAGTCCGAATTCTCAAGCTAAATGCTCAGAACTCAAGAACTTCGTCGGATCGACTCTCGGAGAGAATTCTAGGGCAGAACACTGCTCAAAAACCCCAGAATACTCAGCAAGAGGGTCCAGAAGTGATGGAGGACCATCCTTGAAGACTCATGTGGGCCCCATGACTAGGTCCATGGCTAGGAGGGTTGAAGAGGAGGAGGGTGTTCACACACCAAGGGACACTCTCCTCATGATCATAGAGTACCAATACTCTCCTAAGCTTCATTAGTTTAGGATTTATTTTGTTTTCCATTTTTACCCTTGTATTTTGGGGTATTTTAGTCCTAGGGTTTATTTCTTTGTATTTCCCATTTTGCCCTTGTATTTTGGGGTAATTTAGATGCTTAGGATTTTAATTGGGCTAGGGTGCATCCATTAAGGAGGTGACGCACACTTAGTGGTGTTGTTTGGTCATTTTTTTGGTATTAGGTAGGCTTAGGCCCAATTGGAGGGCCAAGGATGCATGGACTTATCATGCACCTTGTTGTAGCCAACCTAAACCCTTAAAGATGCCAAACTTGGCCACCAAGTAGCATCTAGGGTTAATTTGCATCTCATTTAGTGTGCATTTAGCTTGGTGAATTTCGGCCAATGCAACACCAAATGAAACCCTAGATGCTAGCACTCCTATTTATACCCTAGCCTATCACCTTGTACATACTTTGGATTATAGTGATATTGAGTGTGCATTCTTGCCTCATTGTCATTCTCCTTAGTCTTAGGAACTCCACGGCCCCTCCCTTCTCCTCCTCCCTAAACCACCGTGAGTGAGTGAGCTTGGCCTTCCTTGGTTGGCCTTCACCACCTTAGTGAAGTGAGCTAGCCAAAAGGAGCATCACCTCCACCAAACACCTTCCCTTCACCTTGTGCGCCACCTTCAACCACCCTAAACATCAACCTTTCCATAGTTCTAGGTTGCCTTTGGCTAACCTCCTCCCATCTCCACCATAAAAGCAAAACCCTACTTAGGTCTCATCCTACACTTGGATGATACTACCTTGAGCAAACCATCTTCACCATCATCTATTTGTGCTTCCGCCAACATCACCACCATTTTGGAGTCTCCTTGTTGAACCAAGATCAAGGGCGCGTATGGAACTAAGCCACACTCCATCAAGTGGTATCTAGAGCCATGGTTCTTCAAGGGTAAACGTTTCCTTTCCTTGTCTTTCTTTGAGTCTTCTTAGTTCTCTCTTTTGATTCGGTCATTTCTTCTCCTTCTCCTAGTGACCGAATATTTTCTTTGTGTTTTGGTTCATATTTTGCTTCCTTGAACCTTTCCTTGATGCTTTAGGTTTCCTTGTTTTAGGGTTGTCATATTCCATGTTAGGTTGAGTATCACATGTTCATGCATTTTATTTTTGGAATCTACCTAT
The DNA here is from genome assembly GCF_000230855.2 of Cajanus cajan. Lineage (NCBI taxonomy): Eukaryota > Viridiplantae > Streptophyta > Magnoliopsida > Fabales > Fabaceae > Cajanus > Cajanus cajan. The sequence continues at coordinate 42,909,440 of NC_138524.1, read as the reverse complement.
AGTTTTGTCATTTTACCTCCTATATTTTGTCTTCCATTATATCCTTGTATGTACCCAAACACCTTGCATGAAAACATGAAAAATACCATGATGCATACATCTTAAGTGGGCGTGCCATATAGAATATTATCTAGGTCATTCATGCATGCTATTAGCTTCTAGCATGTTCTATATGTTGCCATGATTTTCCATGTGTGAACTTTCTTGCACATGCTAAAAACCGCCCACCTTACCCTTGCATTTTCACTTGTTTAAGTTGATTTCTTGTTGGCCAAGAACCCTAAAAGAATCAAAAAAAAAAAAAAAAAAGTGTGCTGGACATTTTGTGCTAAACAACTTGACCTAAATAGTACAAGATCATTTTCCACTCAAAAGATTCTTTAAGAACCTCTAAGGTTGTGCCACTTGTCTTGCTCCTATACTACAAAATTTTGACCTAATTTTTGTACCACCACAAGTGCAAAACCTAAGCAACTAATTGGGCTGAAAAATTTAAAAAAAAAAATCTGGACCCAAGGACATTTAAAAAGAAAAGACCGTGACCTAAAGAAAAATCAAAAGAACAAAAAAATTTTCCTTGGATAAAAAGGACTAGTTGCTAGACTTGTGGCCTTGGACAATACCTATGCTTTTGGAGCTGGATATTTGACATTTTTGGACACATTTTGGGACTTATACCTTGGCTGGACCGAAAACATTAACAAGACTTAAGCAAGTGAAACTTAAACACAAACCCATTCTAGTGCCATTCTAGGTTTATTCTTTTGAGTGCTATCCTTTATTGATTGAGTCTTAAATTTTTTTGTTTGTCTTTCTTTTGGCCTCTTTTGTTTGTCTCCATCAATTCTCTTTGAGTTTAGCTTTCCTAATTGTGCCTTTTCAGTTTTATCTTTTTGGAACTCTTGCTCTTGGTTGGTTTTCATTGATTGTAGGTGAAGCACCTATCTAGCAAAGTAGCAATCCTTTGGTGGATTGAGTGGAGGAGTGAACCAAAACCCAACCTAGCCTTTGGAAGGGTTTTCACTAAACCAAAAGGAGAGTAAACACTTGGGAGAGGTGCTAACACGTGTGCTCATTGTGAAGGAACCACAAGAGGAGGAGTTTGAAGACTTGTTTTTCTTGTTTACATTGTTTTACTTACTTTCGGCCCTTTGTTTTAGGCCATTCATTTCTTCCCTTTGGTTTGTAATTTTGGCCATTTTAAACCTCTTCAACTTGGGTTTTAGAGCGTGTAGAGAAGGTGATTTGAAAACCTTCACTAGGACCTCGACTAGTGTATGTTCTAAATTGCTTTCCATTGCATGCTTTATAGTTTTACTAGTATAATTGTCTAGGATTTTTTACTTTTGCTTCCAAAACGTTTAGAAGGCTTAATTCTTTTGCCTACTAGGGGTGCGTGCACACACACACTTGGTAGTGTCAAAATTGTTTTTGTAAGAAAGGTAAAAAGGGCTTAGTGATTTTTACTTGAAAAGGGCTTGGTTATTAAGTGATTCTTTGTAGTCCACCTCCCCTTGAAGGTTCAATTTGTATACTTAGGCCTTTTCTACTTATCTTGCACCTTTAAAACTTTTTGAAAACCTTTTTATCACTCAATCTTTGTGAAAACCTTTTTAACTCTTTGTGAAAATTTTGTGAAAACCTTTTGATCAAAGATGAGTGAGCATTCTAGTGTACATGGTCATAATTCGCATAGTTCTAGGTCTAGTGTTAGGGATGAGCTTAGGCAATTGAAAGATTACCTAAGAAGAAAAGAGGAAGAAAATATAAAAAGAGAGGAAGAAATTAGAAGAAAAGAAAAAGAGCAAGAAAGAAATAATGAAGAAATAAGAAGGTTGCTAACTAGGTTAGTTGTGGGAGGAGAGGCTAGTGGTGCTAAACCAAGAGTCACTTCTCCTAAGTCTTCAAAAGGCAAAGGGGCTTTGGTCCCTTCAACTATTCACGAAGAGGAGGGGCACCATACCTCCCCTCCAAGTGATGTCTTTTATAGTAGTCATCACAATGATGGTTACTATCAAAGACCACCTAGGCACCATAGGCATAGGGAGTCTTCCACCAAAGAAACCAACATCACTCTTCCTCTATTTCATGGCAAAGATAATGTTGAAAATTATCTTGATTGGGAAATGAAAGTAGAACAATTATTCTCTTGCCATGGAGTGAAAGAAGAGAGAAAAGTTTCTTTGGCTACCCTTAGCTTCCAAGGGCATGCCATGTATTGGTGGACTTCCCTAGAAAAGGAAAGAAGAATAAACCATGAGCCTCCAATTCAATATTGGAATGAGCTTCGTAGTGCCTTGAGAAGGAGACATATTCCTCCATACTATGACCGTGAGCTTATAGATAAGCTCCAAAGATTGAAACAAGGGTCATCAAGTGTGGAAGAATATAGGCAATCTATGGAGCTACTCATGATGAGAGCTGGGATAAGGGAAGAAGAAAGGACCACAATTTCTAGATTTCAAAGTGGTTTAAACCTTGAAATAAGGGACAAAGTTGAACTTTTGCCTTATAGGGATTTGAATGAATTAGTTCAACTTTGTTCAAGAGTGGAGCATCAACTAAAAAGAAAATCTTTTCAAAAAAACTCCACTCCATCTTATTCCAAGAATTTTAAGAAGGAGGGTCCTTCTTCCAAACCTTTTCCCAAAGAAAAAGAAAAAGAAACTTCTCAAAGGGCACCTTCCAAAGACACTAAGACAAGTGATATCAAGTGCTTCAAGTGTCTTGGCCGTGGGCACATTGCTTCACAATGTCCCACCAAGAAAACCATGATTTTAAGAGGTCAAGATCACTATAGTAGCCTTGATGAAGCTACTTCCTCATCTTCAAGTGATGAAGAAGAAGTCTTAGCATCCGAGGAAGAAACTTACCCATGTGAAGGAGACTTATTAATGGTAAGAAGGCTCCTTGGTAACCAATCTAGTGACTTAGACCAATCCCAAAGAGAAAACTTGTTTCACACAAGATGTAAAGTTTTTGATAACACTTGTTCTCTCATTGTGGATAGTGGATCTAGTTGTAACTGTTGTAGTACTAGATTAGTTGACAAGTTAGCCTTAACTACTCTCCCTCATCCTAAACCTTACAAATTGCAATGGATCAATGAGGAAGGAGGGATTGTAGTTAACCAACAAGTAAATATACCTATCTCCATTGGCAAGTATAAGGATGAAATTCTATGTGATATAGTGCCATTGGATGCTAGTCATATTTTACTTGGGAGGCCTTGGCAATTTGACAAGAAAACCATCCATGATGGCCTCACCAATAAGATAAGTTTCCATCATCTAGGGAAGAAAATTGTCTTGTGTCCTCTATCACCTTCACAAGTGAATGAGGACCAAGTCAAAATGAAAGCCAAAAAAGAAGAAGAAGAAAAAACAAAAAGAAAACAAAGGCAAAAACAAAAGAGTGAAGAAAGAAAAGAGAAAGTATCAAGCTTAGAGGCTAGTGTCCCCTCTAAGGAAGTTGTACATAGAAGTCATTTTTTCCTTAAAAGTGACATTAAACAAACCCTTCTATGTGAACAACCTTTATACCTTCTCTACTTCAAAGAGACACTTGCTGCCACTAGTCATGAACTTGAGTCTCTACCTCCTAAGGTTCAACAACTTCTAAAAGAATTTGATGATCTATTTCCTCAAGAAGTTCCAAGTGGACTTCCACCTTTAAGAGGGATAGAACATCAAATAGACCTTATTCCGGGGGCTAGTCTTCCTAATAGGCCTGCCTATAGGACTAACCCCCAAGAAACCAAAGAGATAGAATCTCAAGTTGATGACTTATTGAAGAAGGGATGGGTTCAAAAGAGCCTTAGCCCTTGTGCTGTCCCCGTTCTTTTGGTGCCTAAGAAAGATGGCAAATGGAGGATGTGCACTGATTGTAGAGCCATCAATAACATTACAATAAAATATAGGCACCCAATCCCTAGGCTAGATGATATGTTAGACGAATTGCATGGGGCAATTGTATTTTCCAAAATTGACCTTAAAAGTGGTTATCACCAAATTCGAATTAGAGAAGGTGATGAGTGGAAAACCGCTTTTAAGACCAAGTTTGGTTTATATGAATGGTTAGTGATGCCTTTTGGCCTCACTAATGCCCCTAGTACATTCATGCGTTTAATGAATCATGTTCTTAGGGATTGTATAGGTAAGTTTGTTGTCGTCTACTTTGATGACATACTTATCTATAGTAAGACCATAGATGAACATCTTGAACATCTAAGGCAAGTCTTAATAATTCTTAGAGTCAACCACCTTTATGCCAACCTTGAAAAATGTACATTTTGTCAAGAACAAGTGAAGTTTTTAGGATTCATTGTTGGCAAAGAAGGAGTCCAAGTTGACTCTGAGAAAATAAAGGCTATTCAAGAATGGCCCACCCCAAAGAGTGTTGGAGAAATTAGAAGTTTTCATGGCTTGGCTAGCTTTTATAGAAGATTTGTAAAAGATTTCTCCACACTTGCATCCCCTCTTAATGAGCTTGTTAAGAAGGATGTACCTTTCCTTTGGGGTGAAGCTCAAGAGAAAGCTTTTAAAACCCTTAAAGAGCAACTCACAAATGCACCCATTCTAGCTCTACCTAATTTTGAACAAACCTTTGAGCTAGAATGTGATGCATCTGGGCTTGGCATAGGTGCTGTGTTACTTCAAGGTGGTCACCCTATAGCCTACTTTAGTGAAAAACTCCATGGGGCTACCTTGAACTATCCCACCTATGACAAAGAACTCTATGCCCTCATAAGAGCTCTCCAAGTTTGGGAGCACTACTTAGTGACTAAGGAATTTGTCATTCACACAGATCATGAGTCACTCAAGTACCTTAGAGGGCAAGGGAAGTTGAACAAGAGACATGCAAAGTGGGTGGAATACCTTGAACAATTCCCCTACATCATCAAATATAAGAAGGGGAAGAGCAATGTGGTAGCTGATGCTCTTTCAAGAAGGCACACATTGCTTTCTACCCTAGGAACTCATATCCTTGGCTTTGATGATGTAAAGGAATTGTATGAGCTCGATGGAGATTTCCAAGCCACTTATGCCAAGTGTCTCCAAAAGCCTTTTGATGGATTCTACCTCCTTGAGGGGTATCTCTTTAGAATGGGAAAACTTTGTATACCCCAAGGATCCATTAGGAAGCTTTTGGTCAAAGAAAGCCATGAAGGGGGACTCATGGGCCATTTTGGGGTTGATAAAACCCTAAGCTTCTTAAAAGCTAAATTCTACTGGCCACACATGAGAATAGATGTCCAAAGGCATTGCTCCAAGTGCATCACTTGTTTGAAAGCAAAGTCCAAAGTAATGCCTCATGGACTCTATACTCCTCTTCCTATAGCTAGCTCCCCTTGGGTAGATATTAGCATGGATTTTGTGCTTGGGCTACCAAGGACTCAAAGGGGATTTGATTCTATCTTTGTGGTAGTGGACCGTTTTAGCAAAATGGCTCATTTTATACCATGCCACAAAGTGGATGATGCTAGCTATATTGCTAAGTTATTCTTTAGGGAAGTGGTCCGATTGCATGGGATACCCAAAACAATTGTGTCTGATAGGGATACTAAGTTCCTTAGTCATTTTTGGAAAGTATTATGGGAAAAACTAGGAACTAAGCTTCTCTATTCCACTACTTGTCATCCCCAAACCGATGGCCAAACCGAAGTAGTGAATAGATCCCTATCCACTTTGTTGAGGGTCCTCCTCAAAGGCAATAAGAAAACTTGGGATGATTGTCTTCCCCACCTTGAATTTGCTTATAATAGGGTAGTCCACAAGACTACTAATCTTTCTCCCTTTGAAGTTGTATATGGTTTTAACCCCATCACCCCTCTTGATCTTTTGCCTCTCCCTAATACCCCTTCATTGTTTCACAAAGAAGGAGTATCTAGGGCAGAATTCATTAAGAAATACCATGAAAAGATCAAAGGGCAAATTGAAAAGCAAACTGAAAAATATGCCAAATACAACAACAAGGGTAGAAAGAAAGTTACTTTTGAGGTTGGCGATTGGGTTTGGCTTCATTTGAGGAAAGATAGATTCCCTACTCAAAGAAAGTCCAAACTCAACCCTAGGGGAGATGGACCATTCCAAGTCCTTCATAAAATAAATGATAATGCATACACATTAGATCTTCCTTCTGAGTATGGCACAAGCTCCACTTTTAATGTTTGTGATCTTACACCATTTTTAGGAGCTGAGGAATTCCATGAAGATTCTAATCTGAGGACAGATGCTTCTCAAGAAGGAGGGGATGATGGAGGACCATCCTTGAAGACTCATGTGGGCCCCATGACTAGGTCCATGGCTAGGAGGGTTGAAGAGGAGGAGGGTGTTCACACACCAAGGGACACTCTCCTCATGATCATAGAGTACCAATACTCTCCTAAGCTTCATTAGTTTAGGATTTATTTTGTTTTCCATTTTTACCCTTGTATTTTGGGGTATTTTAGTCCTAGGGTTTATTTCTTTGTATTTCCCATTTTGCCCTTGTATTTTGGGGTAATTTAGATGCTTAGGATTTTAATTGGGCTAGGGTGCATCCATTAAGGAGGTGACGCACACTTAGTGGTGTTGTTTGGTCATTTTTTTGGTATTAGGTAGGCTTAGGCCCAATTGGAGGGCCAAGGATGCATGGACTTATCATGCACCTTGTTGTAGCCAACCTAAACCCTTAAAGATGCCAAACTTGGCCACCAAGTAGCATCTAGGGTTAATTTGCATCTCATTTAGTGTGCATTTAGCTTGGTGAATTTCGGCCAATGCAACACCAAATGAAACCCTAGATGCTAGCACTCCTATTTATACCCTAGCCTATCACCTTGTACATACTTTGGATTATAGTGATATTGAGTGTGCATTCTTGCCTCATTGTCATTCTCCTTAGTCTTAGGAACTCCACGGCCCCTCCCTTCTCCTCCTCCCTAAACCACCGTGAGTGAGTGAGCTTGGCCTTCCTTGGTTGGCCTTCACCACCTTAGTGAAGTGAGCTAGCCAAAAGGAGCATCACCTCCACCAAACACCTTCCCTTCACCTTGTGCGCCACCTTCAACCACCCTAAACATCAACCTTTCCATAGTTCTAGGTTGCCTTTGGCTAACCTCCTCCCATCTCCACCATAAAAGCAAAACCCTACTTAGGTCTCATCCTACACTTGGATGATACTACCTTGAGCAAACCATCTTCACCATCATCTATTTGTGCTTCCGCCAACATCACCACCATTTTGGAGTCTCCTTGTTGAACCAAGATCAAGGGCGCGTATGGAACTAAGCCACACTCCATCAAGAAGTCTGGAAAAAGTGTGGAATGACGTCCAAATGACGTCCTATTTATAGGGATGAGGCGCAGTACGGCCCCTAGGTTCAATACGGCCCGTATTAAGTTTTTGTACTTCAATACGGCCGTATTGAATTCAGTACGGCCGTATTGAAATACAGAAACTTCAATACGGCCGTATTGGTTTCAGTACGGCCGTATTGTAGTACAAAATGTGCAGTACGGCCGTACTGAACTCCAAGGAGGCCGTATTGAGCTCCAAACCTCCCACTTTCTTATTTTTGGCTACTCTAAGACCTCTAAACCTACAGATAGTCATCCTATGGTCTTCTGGGAGTCCTTATGGCTGACTTTCCTTTGATCTTTGAGAGTCTTCGAGTCTTATTTCCGACCCGGACAATTTTAGGGGTCTACAGCGATGCCTTATGATTGGCTGACGTCCTTTCGACGTTGGTGGAGTATCCCGGTTATCTTTATTCGGGTGACTCTTTTTGATTTTCTGATTTTGTTGCCTCTGTGTAGGCTGTTATCCGCTGGGGGATTCTGTCGTTTTGATCTTGATTGGCCTCTTCTGTTAGGCGGATCATCTTGACGTACAATGATTGGCTCAATGCCGAATTCCGCTTGGGGAATGATTATTGATCTTTTTTTGATTTTCTCTTTTTGAGGGAGTGCCTCTGAGTAGGCGAATTATTTTGATGTTCGGTGTTCGGCTGAGTGCCGGATTCCGCTTGGGGAATGGTTATTGATCTTTTTGATTTTTCTTCTTTTTGAAGGAGTGCCTCTGAGTAGGCAAATGTGGATTGAGGATTTTATGTATCCCAGAGTATTATTTAGGAAGCCTCTGCAGGCTTAGCTTCACTCATCGCTTGAGTTGGAAAGCTACCTTCCGCTGAGGAAGTCTGAATCCTTTGACTCGGATATTTCGTGTGTGGGCGACCATGCTTCCATTGGGGAATTTTACTGGTCTTGCTTTGATAGCTCTTACTGGGGATTTTGATCCACGAGAGTGAGCTGAGAAGTCTCTGGGGAGTATTATTTCGACAAGCCTCTCCAGGCTCAGTTATTCTGTGGGAGTATTATTTCGGCAAGCCTCTCCAGGCTCAGTTATTCTGTATGATTTTTGGATTTTCTGTTCAGCCCAAGAGTGCAAGTTGAGATGTTTCTTGGGGAGTATTATTTCGGCAAGCCTCTCCAGGCTCAGTTATTCTGTATGATGAGAGAGTATTATTTCGGCAAGCCTCTCCAGGCTCAGTTATTCTGTACAATTTGTTGATTTTGGCTTTTTCTGTTGACTGCTGTCATACACAAGCAATTTTTTCTATTTTTCTATTTTATGCGATTGCCTCATGATAAGGTCTTTGAATGTGCAACTAATGTGTGTGTGATGCACAAAATGCAAGTTTAATTATTTTGTTAATGTTTTTAGAAAAATGAATGGCTCTCCCTATCCTCCTTTTCTTGGAGGAATTTCTGTCGTCGACGTGAGGGAAGATTTTTTTGTGAGCCTTTTTCGCAGGAGATTACGGATTTTATAGGAACCCCTCCAACTTTCTTTATTGACCGATTATTAAAGGAATTTCATACAATTTTTAAGAAACACCAATTTAGAGGCATAATCACATGGTCAAGAGAGAAGAGAAATGAATAGATATTTTATTGATATTCACAAATGTTTTTACAGAAAGATATACAAAAGGAATTTCTGAAGAATGGCTGGCCAGGGTAGGCTATATACATCAGGCTTAACAATTATATCTGTAATTGTTGCTCTTACGTTCCCCTAATTGCTTCGGGTGAGATGCCTGAGCCAGGAGTGTAGACGCTTGCTTCTAGAAGATAATCACTTGAACCGCCTTTCGATTTTCGGTTCAAGTGATCGTTGCTTGCTTTGTTTTTGTGTCTTATTCTTTTGCCCCTAATTTTTGCCTAGGACGTATCCTAGCGGGGATAAATTCGCCTTTGTTTTGCCTAGCACCCTTGTACTGGCGGGCTTTTTATTTTGCCCTAACTTTTGCCTAGGACGCCCTTTTCGAGTTTTCATCCTAGCGGGCCTATGCAAGCAACGTCTTCAAGCGTAGCACTTCTTTACCATGTCAGCGTTGACTGGGTATCGAAGTTCTTCTCCATCCATGTCTGTGAGGATCAATGCTCCTCCTGAGAAAGCTCGCTTCACCACGTATGGTCCTTCGTAATTCGGGGCCCACTTTCCGATTTTGTCCTTTTGAACTGGTAGCAACTTCTTCATTACCAACTCTCCCTCATGGTAGACTCGAGGGTGGACTTTCTTGTCAAAAGCCTTTTTTGATCTTCCTCTGATAGGCTTGACCATGGCATATGGCGTTCAGCCGTTTCTCTTTGATAAGGTTCAACTGGTCGTATCGGCTTTGAACCCATTCTGCCTCGGAAAGTTTTGCTTCCATGATTACCCTTAGTGAAGGTATTTCGACCTCGACGGGTAGAACTGCGTACTGAAGTCCTATAACCATGAAGAGCGAAGGGTAACATCTCGTGCTAGTCTTTAAATGAGACAACCATCTTTTGCACTATTTTCTTGATGTTCTTATTGGTTGCCTCGACTGCCCCATTTATCTTCGGCCGATATGGGGAAGAGTTGTGGTGTTGGATCTTGAATTCTTGGCACAGTTCTTCCACCATTTTATTATTCAGATTAGATCCATTTTCAGTGATGATTTATTTCTCCATGCTTCCACCAGATTATTCTAAAATCGTTTGGGACAAGAGAGAAAAGAAAGGAAAGATATTTTTGTTCTGAAGTTTGTGTTTTAGAGGGGATTTATTTTTCAAAAATGGTTTTTGTAAGAATGGTTGGCCAAGGTAGGCTTATGTGTTTAGGCTTGTTTGTTTAAACACTTATGAAGTTAAGAAAATCTTTGTTTATTGACGTTGTGATTTGACAACTTAGATAGCTTCCCTTGAACCTTTCTTGAATTCGGCTCGTGGTACCATCATGGATTTTTTATTTTATTTTATTTTATTTTATTTTATTTTTTTGCAACCCTAACTTTTGCCTAGGTCACCCTTTTGTGGGATTCCTAGCGGGTTTTTTGCTCTTATTTTTGCGCAGCCCCTTTTTTGGGTTTCTTGCCGAGCTTCTTTTATTTTAAAGGATTTCTTTTTATCCATGATGGCACTTGTCGAGGCCAAAGGAAGGTGCTCCAAGTTGTCACACACACTTCCACATAAAAATGATGCGGGTTTATTATTATTAAGATGATTTTAACCTCATTCATGTTTATTCAAACAGGGTTAAAAATAATGTGGTTTAGAATTTTATTATAAGCAAGAAAAGAAGCAATGAGAAATAATAAAGAATGATTTTATTATAATCATAGTGGAAACAGGTGTCCTTATTTCATCACTGATATGGGTCCCAATGTTGACCTTTTTTATCTCTCGGCCCTGCCCCCAAATTCACAGTCTCCAATTTCTCTTGACACGGTTGGAGTAGACGAGCTTCTTGATCTAGCAGTCTTTGCAGATCCGGAGAGATGGTCTCCTCATCACTGTCCAGCTCAACCCATTCATCCTCAACTTCCGGATCCCGGTCAGAGCGAACAATTACAGACATAATTATTTTATTGGTTCTGTTTAGGTTTAGAATTATTAATGTTAATGAGAGAAAGAGAGAAAAGAACAAAATGAGAGAATAACGTGTGGAAAATGCCTCTTTATTGATATGTATTAAAATTTGTATAAAGACCCTTATTTACATGAAAAGGTTCTCATGATCTCGGGTACTGATCATGTGTCCCAAAAAAAGAAAAATGTGGAGGGGCCCTATCGTGGCTTGCCATTCTCTACTCCTGCTTCGGCAGAGGATTCTTGTTCACGTCGGGCGCTGTCGAATCAAAGGTGACCCACCCAGCATCAATAAGGTCTTGGACCTTATATTTGAGAGCCTTACAGTTCTCCGTTGAATGCCCTAGTGCCCCCGAGTGGTATAGACATTTATCTTGTGGTTTGTACCACTCGGGGTAAGGTGGATCCATCTTCCTTGGTGGAATGTAAGCTAGAAGGTGAGCTTCTACCAGCTTCGGCAGGAGGTCGCTATATGTGGTCGGAATTTTATCAAGTTTCCTCACAGGGTTATATTGTGACTTTCCTGACTTCGAAGTGGAAGAAGATGAAGAAATAGTTATGGCGTTGACTCCTCCCTCCTTCTTCTTCCCGAAGGTCTTCTTAGCTTCAAATGATTGGGAAGGCTTAGCTAGCTTCCCACTTTTTAGCCCTTGTTCCACTCTTTCTCCAATGGTGATGATGTCCGAGAAGAGCGTTGTCGTGTTCCCTATCATCTTGTCATAATAGGGACCGGTCAACGAATTTATGAATAAGGACATCGTCTCCTTATCCGACAGCAGGGGCTCTATTTGTGCCGCCAACTCCCTCCATCGTTGGGCGTACGCCTTGAAGGATTCATCATTTGTCTTGCTCAAGGCTTGAAGATCGGACCTATCAGGTGTTAGGTCGATGTTATACTTATAGCGCTTGAGAAAGGCGTCGGCCAACTGCCTCCATGTGCACACTTGACTTCCATCCAGCTGCATATACCAGTTGAGTGCGGTGTCAGCCAAGCTCTCTTGGAAGCAATGGATTAAGAGCTTTTCATTGGTAGCATATGTAGCCATCTTTCGGCAATACATGGTGAGATGACTTTTGGGGCAAGTCGATCCCACATACTTCGGGAAATCTGGCACTTTAAATTTGGGAGGGAGTTGGATGTCCCTCACCAAGCACATGTCGGCGGCATCTTTGATATCGAAATCATGCCCCTCCATAGCCCTTAGCCGATCCTCGAGAGCGTGGAATTGTTCCTTCGAAACTTCGGGCTCTTTAATCATGATCCCCGCCCCAAGGGGTACAGCTCGTGGAGGTTCTTCCTCGTGCTCCTCCTCCTCATGATGATGGGACTCATGGTCACTGTGGTGAGACCCATGTACATTATGATGACGCATGAGTTCCATCATTTGCGCCATTTGTTCTTTGAGCTGTGAGAGCTCGGTTGTAAGCTTCTTATTTTGTTCCTCCAACGCGTCCATCTTCTTGATTTTCTGCGCGCGTGTGAGGACAGAGAGGTGACCAGCCACTTTCTAAAATGAATGTTTAATTAGTTTATTTATGAAATGAATACACTCTTGACATGAGCTTGATAACCCTCCATCTTTAAGGCGCTGCCTTTTTTAAGACGAAGTTTTACCACCCTCCTTGACTTATGACCTCTCCCCAACAGAGAAACTCAATAGTCGTGGGTCTCTTTCATTCGTGTCAAGGAGTATTGGTGAGCCTAAAATGAATGATTATGAGGATGCATGATGTCTTATTGGTAATGGTGCACATGCTCCTTACTTTTATTATATTTTCACACATGGTCTTTTTCCTCTCATGTCATGACATTTTTATGCATGGGGTTTATTCTTAGACCTTATTACGAGGTTTATTTTTAATGCACAAACAATATCACATAAACCTATACACAAACAATTCACTCATCCACGAACAGTCACGAGCGAATCACGAGGTAGGGGTATCCTACAGAAAAGTGCATATTCAAGGTGGTTCTAACTGTTCTCACTGGTCTGAGGCCCCCAAGGTGCCCCCATTATAGAGACCCAATCCCTCTCGTCGTAAGTCGATGGAAAGTTCCAACGCACTGTCGGACTTGAGTTCATGGTTATCACCTTGAGTGATGTTTTCCGACAACGGTCTACGGGCACCTATAGACCCATTCGACAACCGGCCGTACTAACATCCACTCCCTATGGCTTTCCACTCATGCCCCCGGGTATAGAGGGAACTGTTGTGTGCAAAGGTTTGTGTGCAGTTTTTATTTCAAACAATTGCAAAAATTTAAACATTCAACAGTTATTAAAAGCCAATTAGATAAAACATATTATCATACAAGCGAGGGGTAATGAAGTAATTTTAGACTATCATTTTAGAAATAATCCATCACTAAATGGGACTGACTCTCGAGGCTTCCCCAGCGGAGTCGCCATCTGTCGCCACCCGCCGAAACGGACCTTGGCATTCGCGACGATGGTCGGACTCTTTTTAAGTTTTTGAAAGTGGTGGATTGTTAGAACGACTTATTCTCAAACTGAGACCTCATCGAACTAACAATTTTATTAAATGAGTCACCAATCCATGTTAATCCCAAGTGGGACCCTCCATGGATTAGTGGTTTTCGCAAAGTAGGGTTCTTGGAGTCGCCACCAATGTTTTACTCAAAACATTGGAAAAAGGGATAAGGCAATTGATTTTCGCAAATCAACCTTGGCCATGACAACCAGAGTTGGGTAAGGGAGTCGGTTACGTGCGGGGAAGGTGTTAGCACCCCACAACGCCCCTTTCGGGTTCCCTATGACAGATTATTTTATAAATAACAGTGTAAAATTACTAAATTACCCCTATTTATTAGAAACGACTATGAATAAGATATCTACATGATGAATAATTTAAACATGCGATGCAACAATCAGAAAGCAGTAAAAGAAGGGATTTTGGAGAAGAAACCTTTGAAGCGTGCTTTTATATATTCAAATGTTAGGAGGCTTTTTGGCGCTCCCTCCCACTACACGCTCGCTCGCTCCTTCCCTAAAAATTAATCTTTACTATGGAAATCAAAAAGATTTCCCTTCGACTAGTTCGAACTCTCAAGCTAAATGCTCAGAACTCAAGAACTTCGTCGGATCGGCTCTCAGAGAGAATTCTAGGGCAGAACACTGCTCAAAAACCCCAGAATACTCAAGAAGAGAGTCCAAGAAGTGTGGAAAAGTGTGGAATGACGTCCAAATGACGTCCTATATATAGGAGTGAGGCGCAGTACGGCCTCTGACATCAATACGGCCCGTACTGAAGATTTGAACTACAGTACGACCGTATTGAATTCAGTACGGCCGTACTGAAGTTTCAAAAACTTCAGTACGGCCGCACTGAAGTTCAAAAACTTCAGTATGGCCGTATTGGTTTCAGTACGGCCGTATTGTAGTTCAAATTGTTCAGTACGGCCGTACTGAACTTCTAGGAGGCCGTATTGAGCTTCAATCCTCCCACATCCTTATTTTAAGCTACTCTAAGACCTCTAAACCTACAGATAATCATCCTAGGGTCTTCCAGGAGTCCTTCTGGCTGACTTTCCTTCGGTCTTCGAGAGTCTTCGAGTCTTATTTCCGACCCGGACAATTTTAGGGGTCTACAACTAGGGAACACATCTCCAAATTCTTTCAAAAGATTTTTCACCTCAAGAGGAAGAGAAGTTTCCAAGAATTTGTGGCAGTGCAAGTTAGTTTTCCTCTAGACATGAGGATATGAGAAGATGGTTCAAGAAAGAGAGAAGTTTTGTGTATAGGTTTTGAATCAAAAATCTCTTCTTGAACTATCTCTAGAGAGGGAACACTAGTCTCTCTAGAACCCTCTTTTTCACTAATTTTTAGGAGTTTTTTTTTTCTTTCATTTTTTTTTGTTTTCCCTTTTCTTGCTCACGTTTGGTCTTCATTTGTACTTGATATTCCTTCACTTGTGAATGTGAAAGAGGATGAAGCACAAACTTCTTACCCTTATGAGTGAAAGTTATTTTATTAGTTAGGCCATCATGATGAGTTTGTATATCAAATTGCCATGGCCTACCCAATAAAATATGACAAGCTTCCATGGGAACTACTATTTTATACCACATGTCATCCACAAACGGATGGGCAAACTGAGGTAGTAAATAGATCTCTAGGGACTATGTTGAGGGCAATCCTCAAAGGCAATAAAAAGTCATGGGATGACTATCTCCCTCATGTGGAGTTTGCCTATAATAGAGTGGTTCACAAAACCACTAACATGTCTCCTTTTGAGATTGTTTATGGCTTCAATCCTCTTACTCCATTCGATTTATTACCCCTACCAGATGTTGCTTCCTTTATTCATAAAGAAGGGACATCTAGGGTTGAGTTTGTCAAAAAATTACATGAGAGGGTTAGAGATCATATTCAATCCCAAACAGAAAAATACCAAAAATATAATAATAAGGGTAGGAAAGAGGTTATCTTCAAGGAAGGTGACTTGGTTTGGCTACACCTTAGGAAGGATAGGTTTCCTTCCAAGAGAAAGTCAAAACTTAGTTCTAGAGGGGATGGTCCTTTCCAAATCCTTAAGAGAATCAACAATAATGCCTATGTCCTAGATCTCCCTTCTGAGTATGGTGTTAGTTCTAGTTTCAATGTTTCTGACTTGTCTCTTTTTACAGGGCTAGCTACCCAAGAGGAGGATGCTTTGGATTTGAGGACAAATCCTCTTCAAGAGGGAGGGGATGATGGAGGAAGCCCATGGGCTAAGGGCCCAACTACTAGGGCTATGGCAAGGATGATGCATGAAGAGTGGGCCCAAGCCCAAGAGAAGCCCACCACTTTATTTTGTTGGGCTTTATCTCAAGCCCATTAGATTAGGGTTAGTGTAGGAATGGGCCTTGGTGCCTTGTATTTTCTTTGGGCCTTGTATTTCCGGCCATGTAGTGTAGGATTTACATTTAGAGGTCATGTGAATTTAGGGTTATTTAGGTTACATGTGTAGTTACATTAGCATGTAATTAGAAATACATTTGGTGTGCATTTCGGCCATGTGCAACACATGCACATGGTGTGATCCGAAATGCAACTCAAATGACTTCTTAATTACATGCCAAATGAACTAGCACATGGAGGGGTCCGGGTTTGGCTCCTAAAATTTGAATTTTGAATTCAAATTTTAGGCGCCTAAGGTTAAGTAACCATACCATGGTTTTACTTAACCTTAGGCTAACCCAAGGCACCATTTAACCTAATTTTCTCCTATATATTCTAGATGGCCGAGAATGTGTAGCACTTTGGATTATATTGAATGAGCATTTCTTTCAAAGAATTCTCCTTCTCCGAAGTCACCCTAATTCTAGCTTCTACCCTACTTGAGAGCTTCTCCTTGTAGAGCTAGGAAACCTTATCTTCTTTGGACTTAGCTTGAATGCAAGCTTAGGTCACCTTGCACCTTTGAAGGCGTCTCAATTCCTTGAAGAATCATCCAAGGAATTCCGTGAAGGTGTGAAGACTCCATGTGCATCCAAGTGGAAGCACACCAAGTGGTATCAGAGCATCCGGTTTTTGATCTTCAAGAGATAAGTCTTAGCTCTTATCTTTTGAATTCTTGTGATCCGTGGTTCTTTGTTCTTCCTATTTCATCTTGTGTTCATCATTTTCTTTCATGTCATTTTTTTTGAGTTGATTCCTTCCTAGATCTATTTTCTTGTCTTTAAATTTGATGGATCTAGTATCAATTGCTTGAATGATTCATTTATGCGCCTATGACTATATGCTACCATGAATCATGCTCCAATTTCTTTTACCTATTAGGAATTTTCTGCCTATGAGCTTTTTGAATTGATTGAGTCATATTTCAAATTTTATTCGGTCCATGTGTGCTTGAGTCTTTTATTTTTGAAATCCATGTCTAGTAGGATTGTGTAGTCCTTTATATGTTCATAATTCTTAGCTATGCTTGTTGATCCATTTTGAATTTTGTGTTGCATCTTGAAAATATTTTCTGGATTTGGCCGAGATCCATAGCCTTTGGTATAAGCTCATCATTTTTGTTTAATTGATTTCATGAACTACTATTAGACCATTAGTAGTTTTCTTAGAAAATTTTAGGTTTCCAAAATTTGAAAATGTCTTCAAAAAAAATTTTAATCCGTGAGTGATTGATCTTTGTTGTCTAAAAGTGTGCTGAAATTTGTGTTTATAATTCAAATTTTGAATCTGAATTGTGGAGCCAAAACCGTGCATGTGCCATCCAAATTAGCAAGCATAAAAAGCATGTTACATGTTCATTGAATTTTAATCTAATTTGGAAGTCATTTAGAGTTCAAATTTGAATCCGGTTTTGAGTGCTTCCCAAAGTGTGACCGAGACCTATATACTTCAAATTTTTTGGACAGCAAAAGGCAACTCCTAAAGTTAAAAAAAATTAGAAGAAAGATCCAAAAGAAAATTAAGACAAAAGTGATTAAAAAAAAAAAAAAAGGTGTTAACCTAAATTTGAAAAGCAAAAGCCAATTAAGGAGTTTGAATTTCTCAATTGTGCTTCTCGGTTTGTATATGTTCTTGCATCATATTATTTTCAGCTCACATATCTTTGAGTGTTTTGGTTTTGTGCATCTATTCTAGAACTATTCATAGGTCAACTCCTTCTTGTTCTAGTCAACTACTTGTTTGTGTCATCTAAACTTGTCATCTCCTAATCTACTCTTGTCTTTTCTACTTTCTCAATATTCTTTGTTGCTCTTATACTTGATTAAAATCAAAGTGTGGCCTAAGTTTGACCTAGCCTATCTTCCTAGAAGCTAGTTCTACAAGGGTCATCAAAAGAAGCCTAAGGAAAGGAGGAGGAAAGACTTATAGGTGGCTCTCGGATTTGACTATTTCAAACATAAACACCATAAACACTTGGCTGGAAATTGTGGTGGCTGGATTGGATCAACCGTGAAGATTGGTGGAGATTCAAATTTGAATTGTACTTGAATTTTAAAATAAAAAAAATAGAGTATTAGTGACGGATTTAGAGACCAAATTTTCCTTTCTACTTTGAAATTTTGTTGCAAAATTGGTCACTAATCCATCACTAATTTTGGTGGTTGTTTTGGTTTACTCTTTTAAGCCACTTTGTAGTTGCTGTTTAGCTTTGTTTATACATTGTATTTGGCCATTTAAAGGAGTGTCTTGGGAGTGTCTTTGGTACACAACCATCTCTCCTTAGGTTTACAACTTTCGTTAGTACTTGGTGGGAGTGGTCCTTGATTGATCTTTGGTATCTCTCAAGCTCTCACCATAGGACACATTTAGGTAGATTAATTTTCTTGTTTAATACTTGTTTTACTTGCTTCCACGACTAGTATCTCCTAGTTCATAAAACATCAAAAACAATTTTCATTGAAAAGAATTTGGTAGAGATTAACTACAAAGGGGATTAGTAATTTTTACTTGAAGAGGCTTGGTTTTTAAGTGGCTCTTAGTAACTCACCTCCCTCCAAAGTTCAATTTGTATACATAATCCTCCTAGTACTTAGTCTTAACCTTGCACAAAAACAATTGCTTTTCAAAATTCAATCATCAAAAAGAATCTTTCACCTATAATGGAAGAATTTTCTACTCCTCACAGTGATACTAATTCAAGTGACAACAAAAGTGTTTCTAGATTGTCACGTGAATTAAGATCACTAAAGCTATGGAAAGAGCAAGAATTACAACAAAAACTTGAAAAAGAAGCTCAATTTGCTCTTATGGAGGAGGAAATTCGTTTATTAAAGGAGAAAGATAAAAGAAAACATTATCATGGTCAACATAGTTCATACGTTCATAGTTCCACTCTAGGAGAGTCAATGCATGATAGCCTAGCTTTAGGAGATCATTATCAACCACCTCCTAGGAGAACCCATAGAACCTCTAAGACAAGGGAATCTAGGGTCGATCTCCCTTATTTTCATGGTAAAGATGATATGGAGGGGTATCTAGACTGGGAAATGAAAGTGGAACAAATATTCACTTGCCACCAAGTGAGTGAGGAAAGAAAAGTTTCCCTAGCTACCTTGAGTTTCCAAGGTCATGCCATGTATTGGTGGACCTCACTTGTGAGAGATAGGCGTCTCCATAATGAACCTCCAATTCAATATTGGAATGAATTAAGGAGTGCCTTGAGGAGGAGACACATACCCTCTTACTATACTAGGGAGCTTATCAATAAGCTCCAAAGACTCCATCAAAAAAATATGACTGTTGAAGAATATAGACAAACAATGGAGTTGTATATCATGAGGGCTGGCATTAGGGAAGAAGAAAATCTTACCATTGCTAGATTTTTGAGTGGTTTATCTTTTGACATAAGAGATAAGGTTGAGCTTCTCCTTTATAGGGATTTGGATGACTTGGTTCAACTTTGCATAAAGGTTGAACAACAAAATTTGAGAAAAGGTTATAAAGCAAGCTCATACTCATCTTCTTTGTCTAAGGATAGCTACAAGAGGGAGGGTAAGAAAAATGATTTTGAAAAGAAAGATACTTTCCCCTCCAAAAATCTAGATAAAGGTAAGGAAAAAGATAAAAAAAACCAACACTTCACACACTAGCACCAAGTCTAGTGACATAAAATGCTTTAAGTGTCTTGGGAGAGGCCACATTGCTTCTCAATGCCCTAACAAGAAAGTGATGATTTTAAGGGGCCAATACATTTATAGTAGCCATGATGAAGCTACTACTTCTTCATCTTCAAGTGAGGATGAAGAAGAAGCAAGTGAAGAGGAGTCATGTGAGGTTACTTACCCTTATAATGGGGAACTTCTTATGATGATAAGGGTCCTCAATAACCAACCTAGTGATACACAATCCCAAAGAGAGAACATTTTTCATACAAGATGTAACATTTCAAACAAAGCTTGTTCTCTCATAGTGGATAGTGGATCTTGGTGCAATTGTTGTAGCACTAGGATGGTTGAGAAGTTGGGTTTGACTACCACACCTCATCCAAAACCTTATCAACTTCATTGGCTTAATGATGATGGGGATATGGTAGTCAACCAACAAGTGGAAGTAGAGTTTTCTATTGGGAACTATCAAGATAAAGTTCAATGTGATGTAGTTCCCATGGAGGCTTGTCATATTTTATTAGGTAGGCCATGGCAATTTGACAAACAAACTCATCATGATGGCCTCACTAATAAAATTACTTTCACTCATAAGGGTAAAAAGTTTGTACTTCATCCTCTATCACCTTCCCAAGTGAAGGAGGATCAAGTACAAATGAAGACCAAACGTGACCAAGAAAAAGAAAAAAAAAAAAAAAAAAGAAGATAAAAAAAAAATCTTCTAAAAAAAGATGAAAAAGAGGATCCTAGAGAGACTAGTGTTCCCTCTCTAGAGATAGTTCAAGAAGAGAATTTTGATTCACAACCTTTACATAAAACTTCTCTCTTCATTGAACCATCTTCCCATATCCTCATGTGTAGAGGAACACTAACTTGCACTGCCACTTCTTTGGAAACTTCTCTACCTCTTGTGGTTAAAAATCTTTTACAAGAATTTGATGATATATTTCCCAAGGAAGGCCCAATTGGACTTCCTCATTTTAGGGGAATAGAACATCAAATAGATCTTATGCCTGGGGCTAGTCTTCCAAATAGACCAGCCTATAGGACTAATCCACAAGAAACCAAGGAGATAGAGAAGCAAGTACATGAGTTGTTGGAGAAGGGCTGGATTCAAAAGAGTCTAAGTCCTTGTGCTGTACCTGTCATCTTGGTGCCAAAAAAAGATGGAAAATGGAGGATGTGTTGTGACTGTAGAGCCATCAACAACATCACCATAAAATATAGGCACCCAATTCCTAGGCTTGATGACATGCTTGATGAATTGCATGGGTCATCCATATTTTCCAAGGTAGATCTTAAGAGTGGATATCACCAAATTAGAATCAAGGAAGGTGATGAGTGGAAAACCGCTTTTAAGACTAAGTTTGGACTATATGAATGGTTAGTAATGCCTTTTGGGCTTACTAATGCACCTAGCACATTCATGAGGCTCATGAATCATGCCCTTAGGGATTGCATTGGTAGGTTTGTAGTTGTTTATTTTGATGATATTTAAATCTATAGCAAAAGTCTAAGTGATCATGTTGATCACCTAAGACAAGTCTTTCTTGTCCTTAGGGACAATCACTTGTTTGCCAATGTGGACAAGTGCACTTTTTGTGTGGATAATGTTATCTTCTTAGGATTTGTGGTGAGTAAAAATGGGGTTCATGTGGATCCCGAGAAAATCAAAGCCATCCAAGAATGGCCTATTCCTACTAATGTTAGTGAAGTTAGGAGCTTCCATGGTTTGGCAAGTTTTTATAGAAGATTTGTTCCTAACTTCTCTATATTAGCTTCACCTCTCAATGAGTTGGTAAAGAAGGATGTGGCCTTTGAATGGAAGGAAAAACATAATTTAGCTTTTCAAGAACTTAAGCATAAACTTACTCAAGCACCCGTTCTAGCTTTGCCTGATTTTTCTACAACTTTTGAGCTAGAATGTGATGCTTCCGGTCTTGGCATAGGAGCTGTGTTGTTACAAGGTGGTCACCCCATAGCTTATTTCAGTGAAAAACTTCATGGGGCTACCTTGAACTACCCTACCTATGACAAGGAGTTATATGCTCTAGTTCGTGCCCTTCAAACTTGGGAACATTACCTTGTCACCAAGGAATTTGTTATCCATAGTGATCATGAGTCACTTAAATACTTGAAGGGTCAACATAAATTAAATAAGAGGCATGCAAAATGGGTTGAGTATTTAGAACAATTTCCTTATGTCATCAAATATAAAAAAGGCTCTACAAATGTAGTAGCTGATGCTTTATCTAGAAGACATGTGTTATTGAACATCCTAGGTTCTCAAATACTAGGGTTTGATGACATCAAGGAGTTGTATGAGAAAGACCTTGATTTTGCTAACTTTTATTCTTTATGTATTCAAAAACCTTACCAAGGTTACTATATTTCTGAGGGGTTTCTTTTTAAAGAAAATAAACTTTATATACCCCAAGGATCTATTAGAAAACTTTTGGTTAAGGAGAGCCATGAGGGTGGGCTCATGGGGCATTTTGGAATTAAGAAGACTCTTTCACTTTTGAGAGAGAAATTTTTTTGGCCTCATATGAAGAGAGATGTCCAACGGTTTTGTAGTAGTTGCCTTGCTTGTTTACAAGCAAAGTCTACCATTAAACCTCATGGGCTATATACCCCCTTGCCTATATCCTCTTCTCCTTGGGTAGACATTTCCATGGATTTTATCTTTGGATTGCCTAGAACCCAAAGAGGAAAGGATTCCATCTTTGTGGTTGTGGACCGTTTTAGCAAAATGGCACACTTTATTCCATGCCACAAAGTGGATGATGCAAGTCACATTGCTAAATTATTCTTTCAAGAAATTGTGAGACTACATGGGTTACCTAAAACTATAGTCTCCGATAGAGATGTTAAGTTCCTAAGCCATTTTTGGAAAACTCTTTGGGCAAGGCTAGGAACTAAACTACTATTTTCTACCACATGTCATCCACAAACGGATGGGAAAACTGAGGTAGTAAATAGATCTCTAGGGACTATGTTGAGGGCAATCCTCAAAGGCAATAAAAAGTCATGGGATGACTATCTCCCTCATGTGGAGTTTGCCTATAATAGAGTGGTTCACAAAACCACTAACATGTCTCCTTTTGAGATTGTTTATGGCTTCAATCCTCTTACTCCATTCGATTTATTACCCCTACCAGATGTTGCTTCCTTTATTCATAAAGAAGGGACATCTAGGGCTGAGTTTGTCAAAAAATTACATGAGAGGGTTAGAGATCATATTCAATCCCAAACAGAAAAATACCAAAAATATAATAATAAGGGTAGGAAAGAGGTTATCTTCAAGGAAGGTGACTTGGTTTGGCTACACCTTAGGAAGGATAGGTTTCCTTCCAAGAGAAAGTCAAAACTTAGTCCTAGAGGGGATGGTCCTTTCCAAATCCTTAAGAGAATCAACAATAATGCCTATGTCCTAGATCTCCCTTCTGAGTATGGTGTTAGTTCTAGTTTCAATGTTTCTGACTTGTCTCTTTTTACAGGGCTAGCTACCCAAGAGGAGGATGCTTTGGATTTGAGGACAAATCCTCTTCAAGAGGGAGGGGATGATGGAGGAAGCCCATGGGCTAAGGGCCCAACTACTAGGGCTATGGCAAGGATGATGCATGAAGAGTGGGCCCAAGCCCAAGAGAAGCCCACCACTTTATTTTGTTGGGCTTTATCTCAAGCCCATTAGATTAGGGTTAGTGTAGGAATGGGCCTTGGTGCCTTGTATTTTCTTTGGGCCTTGTATTTCCGGCCATGTAGTGTAGGATTTACATTTAGAGGTCATGTGAATTTAGGGTTATTTAGGTTACATGTGTAGTTACATTAGCATGTAATTAGAAATACATTTGGTGTGCATTTCGGCCATGTGCAACACATGCACATGGTGTGATCCGAAATGCAACTCAAATGACTTCTTAATTACATGCCAAATGAACTAGCACATGGAGGGGTCCGGGTTTGGCTCCTAAAATTTGAATTTTGAATTCAAATTTTAGGCGCCTAAGGTTAAGTAACCATACCATGGTTTTACTTAACCTTAGGCTAACCCAAGGCACCATTTAACCTAATTTTCTCCTATATATTCTAGATGGCCGAGAATGTGTAGCACTTTGGATTATATTGAATGAGCATTTCTTTCAAAGAATTCTCCTTCTCCGAAGTCACCCTAATTCTAGTTTCTACCCTACTTGAGAGATTCTCCTTGTAGAGCTAGGAAACCTTATCTTCTTTGGACTTAGCTTGAATGCAAGCTTAGGTCACCTTGCACCTTTGAAGGCGTCTCAATTCCTTGAAGAATCATCCAAGGAATTCCGTGAAGTTGTGAAGACTCCATGTGCATCCAAGTGGAAGCACATCACTTCCTCCATCATCCCCTCCCTCTTGAAGAGGATTTATCCTCAAATCCAAAGAATCCTCCTCTTGGGTAGCAAGTCCTGTAAAGAGAGATAAATCAGAAACATTAAAACTAGGACTAACACCATATTCAGAAGGGAGATCTAGAACATAGGCATTATTATTTATTTTCCTAAGGACTTGAAAGGGTCCATCTCCTCTAGGACTAAGTTTTGACTTTCTTTTGGAAGGAAACCTATCCTTCCTGAGGTGGAGCCAAACCCAGTCACCTTCCTTGAAGACAACTTCCTTTCTTCCCTTATTATTATATTTTTGGTATTTTTCTATTTGGGATTGAATATGATCTCTAACCCTCTCATGTAATTTCTTGACAAACTCAGCCCTAGATGTGCCTTCTTTATGAATAAAGGATGCAACATCGGGTAGGGGTAATAAATCCAATGGAGTAAGAGGGTTAAAACCATAGACAATCTCAAAAGGAGACATGTTAGTGGTCTTGTGAACCACCCTATTATAGGCAAACTCCACATGAGGGAGATAATCATCCCATGACTTTTTATTGCCTTTGAGGATGGCCCTCAACATAGTCCCTAGAGACCTATTCACTACCTCAGTTTTCCCATCAGTTTGGGGATGACATGTGGTAGAAAATAGAAGTTTAGTTCCTAACCTTGCCCAAAGAGTTTTCCAAAAATGGCTAAGGAACTTAACATCTCTATATGAGACTATAGTTTTGGGTAACCCATGTAGTCCCACAATTTCTTGAAAGAATAATTTAGCAATGTTACTTGCATCATCCACCTTGTGGCATGGAATAAAGTGTGCCATTTTGCTAAAACGGTCCACAACCACAAAGATGGAATCCTTTCCTCTTTGGGTCCTAGGTGTCGCCACCCGCCCGAAACGGACGTCGGCATTCGCGACGATGGTTGGACTCTTTTTAGTTTTGAAAAACGATGGCTTGTTAGGATGACTTATTCTCAAACTGAGACCTCATCGAACTAACAATTTTATTAAATGATTCACCAATCCAAGTTAATCCCAAGCGGGACCCTCCATGGATTAGTGGTTTTCGTAAAAGGGTTCTTGGAGTCGCCACCAATGTTTTACTCAAAACATTGGAAAAAGAGTTAAGGCAATTGATTTCGCAAATCAACTTAGGCCATTACAACCAGAGTTGGGTAAGGGAGTCGATTACGCGTGAGGAAGGTGTTAGCACCCCACAACGCCCCTTTCGGGTTCCCTATGACGGATTATTTCATGAATAATAGCTTAAGATTACTAAATTACCCCTATTTATTAGAACGATTAATGATAAATTATCTACATGATGAAAACTTTAAACGTGCAATGCAGCAATCGAAAGCAATAAAAGAAAGCGATAAAAGAAGGGATTTAGAAAGATACCTCCAAAACGGGCTTTTATATATTCAAGAAGAATTAGGAAGCTTTTTGGCGTTCCTTCCCTCTACAAGTTCGCTCGCTCCTTTCCCTAAAACAAAATTTTTACTATGGAAATCAAAGAGATTTCCCTTCGACTCGTTCGAATCTCAAGCTAATGGCTCGTGACTCAAGAACTTCGTCGGATTGGCTTTCAGAGAGATTTCTAGGGCAGAGAATAGCTCAAAAACCCAAGAATACTCAGCCAGGGGGTCCAAAATGCTTGGAAAAGTGTGGAATGACGTGCAAATGACGTCCTATATATAGGGTAGAGGCGCAGTATGGCCTAGGAGGTCAATACGGCCCGTACTGAATTTTTGAACTACAGTACGGCCGTATTGAATTTAGTACGGCCGTACTGAAGTTCAAAAACTTCAGTACGGCCGTATTGATTTCACTACGGCCCGTACTGAGTTTTTGAACTACAGTACGGCCGTACTGAATTTAGTACGGCCCGTACTGAAGTTCAAAACCTTCAGTACGGCCGTATTGATTTCAGTGTGGCCGTATTGTAGTTCAAATTGCTCAGTACGGCCGTACTGAACCTCCAGGAGGGTGTACTGAGCTCCAATCCTCACACACCCTTATTCTAAGCTACTCTAAGACTTCTAGACCTATAAAGAATCATCCTAGGGTCCTCCAGGAGTCCTTCCGGCTGACTTTCCTTCGGTCTTCGAGAGTCTCTGAGTCTTATTTCCGACCCGGACAATTTTAGGGGTCTACAGCTGCCGCCCCTTTACTTAGTCGAACGGCTTTTTTGGTGTACCGGTTGACAAGTAAAGGAGTTGACCCAATTGTCCGGGGAGTAAGCCATCCTTCCGACTTGTAGTGTCTTCAGGTGGGAAAATCGTTGAGTAGCCTCTCCAGGGTTGCATACCTCCGTGCTTCTGGTCACTTTGGTAGCGTGAGTTTGCCCTCTCTAGGGTCTGCGGTTTGCCCTCCCCAGGGTTGCATACCTCCGTGCTTCTGGTCACTTTGATAGCGTGAGTTTGCCCTCTCCAGGGTCTGCGGTTTGCCCTCCCCAGGGTTGCATGCCTCCGTGTTTCTGACGACGTTGGCAGCTGCATACCTCCGTGTTTCTGACGACGTCGGTAGCTGAGTACCGCCTCTCCAGGCTTGTGCATACCTCGGTTGTTTCTGACGACCTTGGCAGCTTGAGTTTGCCCTCTCCAGGGTCTGCGGTTTGCCCTCCCCAGGGTCTGCATGCCTCCGTGTTTCTGACGACGTTGGCAGCTGAGTATTAGTCGTCGCCTCTCCAGGCTCGTGCATACCTCGGTGTTTCTGACAACCTCGGTGGCGTGAGTTTGCCCTCTCCAGGGTCTGCGGTTTGCCCTCCCCAGTGTTGCATACCTCCGTGCTTCTGGTCACTTCGGTAGCATGAGTTTGCCCTCTCCAGGGTCTGCGGTTTTCCCTCTCCAGGGTTGCATACCTCCGTGCTTCTGGCCACTTTGGTAGCGTGAGTTTGCCCTCTCCAGGGTAGTGCATACCTCGGTTTTTTCTGACAACCTCGGCAGCTTGAGTTTGCCCTCTCCAGGGTCTGCGATTTGCCCTCCCCAGGGTTGCATACCTCCGTGCTTCTGGTCACTTTGGTAGCGTGAGTTTGCCCTCTCCAGGGACTGCGGTTTGCCCTCCCCAGGGTTGCATACCTCCGTGCTTCTGGTCACTTTGGTAGCGTGAGTTTGCCCTCTCCAGGGTCTGCGGTTTGCCCTCCCCAGGGTGAGTATTAGTCGTCGCCTCTCCAGGCTCGTGCATACTTCGGTTGTTTCTGACGACCTTAGTAGCGTGAGTTTGCCCTCTCTAGGGTCTGCATGCCTCCGTGTTTCTAACGATGTTGGCAGCTGAGTACCGCTTCTCCAGGCTGGTGCATACCTCGGTTGTTTCTGACGACCTCGGTAGCGTGAGTTTGCCCTCTCCAGGGTCTGCGGTTTGCCCTCCCCAGGGTTGCATCCCTCCGTGTTTCTGACGACGTTGGCAGCTGCATACCACCGTGTTTCTGACGACGTCGGTAGCTGAGTACCGCCTCTCCAGGCTTGTGCATACCTCGGTTGTTTCTGACGACCTTGGCAGCTTGAGTTTGCCCTCTCCAAGGTCTGCGGTTTGCCCTCCCCAGGGTTGCATACCTCCGTGCTTCTGGTCACTTTGGTAGCGTGAGTTTGCCCTCTCCAGGGTATGCGGTTTGCCCTCCCCAGGGTTGCATACCTCCGTGCTTCTTGGTCACTTTGGTAGCGTGAGTTTGCCCTCTCCAGGGATTTGTGATGCTTTTGTCTCCACAGTCCACGATGCTGCTTCGACGGTTGTTTTTGATTTTGGTGCCGCTGAGGGCTGGATAACGCAGGGATCCGTCTAGGGGATGTGCAGTTACTCATAGGTTCTTGTGTCCCAACTTTCCATTGCGTAGTTGGTGCCCACTGGGGAAATTCTGATTCCTTGGGGATGCAGACACAAAGATGCTCTCTCTGAGATGAGCGATGCCGTATGATTGGCTGACGTCTTTTCGACGTTGGTGGAGTATCCCGGTTATCCTTATTCGGGTGACTCTTTTGATTTTCTGGTTTTTGTTGCCTCTGCGTAGGCTGTTATCCGCTGAAAGATTCTGTCGTATTGATTTTGATTGGCCTCTTCTGTTAGGCAGATTATCTTGACGTTCGGTGTTTGGTTGTATGCCGAATTCCGCTTGGGGAATGATTGTTGATGTTTTTTGGATTTTCTCTTTTTTAAGGAGTGCCTTTAAGTAGGCTGTTATCCGCTAGGGGATTCTGTCGTATTGATCTGAATTGGCCTCTTCTGTCAGGCGGATTATCTTGACGTTTGGTGTTCGGCTGAGTGCCGGATTCCGCTTGGGGAATGGTTATTGATCTTTTTCGGTTTTTCTCTTTTTGAAGGAATGCCTCTAAGTAGGCGAATTATCTTGATGTTTGTCGTTCGGCTGAGTGCCGGATTCTGCTTGGGGAATGGTTATTGATTTTTCGTTTTTTTTCTCTTTTTGAAGGAGTGCCATCTGAGTAGGCAAATGGGGATTGGGAATCTTATGTATCCCAGAGTTTTATTTAGAAAGCCTCTTCAGGCTTAACTTCACTCGTCGCTTGAGTTGGAAAGCTATCTTCTACTGAGGAAGTCTAAGTCCTTTGACTCGGATATTCTGTTTGGATGATCATGCTTCCATTGGGGAATCTTGCTGATCTTGCTCTGATAGCTTCCACTGGGAGTTCGGCCCAAGAGTGCAAGCTGAGATGTCTCTGGGGAGTATTATTTCGGCAAGCCTCTCCAGGCTCAATTATTCTGTACAATTGGGGAGTATTATTTCGGCAAGCCTCTCCAGGCTCAATTATTCTGTATGATGAGGGAGTATTATTTCGGCAAGCCTCTCCAGGCTCAGTTATTTTGTATGATGAGGGAGTATTATTTCGGCAAGCCTCTCCAGGCTCAGTTATTCTGTACGATGGGGGAGTATTATTTCGGCAAGCCTCTCCAGGCTCAGTTATTCTGTACGATGGGGGAGTATTATTTCGGCAAGCCTCTCCAGGCTCAGTTATTCTGTACGATTGTTGGTTTTCTGAACTTTTGCCTTTTTTTGTCGATTTTCGGCTTTTTCTGTCGACTGCTGTCATACACAAGCAATTTTTCCTATTTTTTCTATTTTATGCGATTGCCTCATGACGAGGTCTTTGAATGTATGATGCACAAATGCAAGTTTGATCATTTTGTTAATGTGCAACTTTCTTTATGGCCAATACGGCCGTATCCATTTCAGTATGCCCGTACTGAGTTGAAAATTTGTTCATAACCCTAATTTTAGTACGGGCGTACTGAACATGGTACGGGCGCATTGTTTTTTCTGAAGTTTGATTTTTTTTTTTTTTTTTTGATTTTTGATTTTTTTCAATAAACAGAGAATAAGTGATCTTCCAGTACACCTATCATCTGTATGCATGTATGCGGTATGATGCACCTAATTCTATTTGATTTATTCTTCAAAAGAATTAACCGATGCGTTTCTTTGCTTGGATTTTGCCATTCCTCTAAACGGGCTGTGCGCTGCCGATTTCTATAACCGAGGAATGATGCGTGTTATATCGAGATTGGTGTCATCAACCAAGTGATCCTTTCCTTCCTTTAGAAGATGTGTCAACCCTCCTATTGACCACTATATCTCCATGTTTCCACTAGATTATTCTAAAATCGTTTGGGACAAGAGAGAAAATAAAGGAAAGATATTTTTGTTCAAAAAGTTTGTGTTTTAGAGGGGGTTATTATTATTTTGAAAGCGGTTTTTGTAAGAATGGCTGGCCAATGGTAGGCTTATGTGTTTAGGCTTGTTTGTTTAAACACTTATGAAGTTAAGAAAGTCTTGTTATTGACGTTGTGATTCGACAACGTGGATAGCTTCCCTTGAACCTTTATTTTTGAATTCAGCTCATTGTACCATCATGGATTTCTTTTGCTTTTTTGATTGTCCTTATTTTTGCCTGAAACACCCCTTTGTGGTGTCTCAGCGGACATTTGTTTTTGTTCATTTTTGCAACCCTAATTTTTGCCTAGGTCACCCTTTTGTGGGATTCCTAGCGGGTTCTTTGCTCTTATTTTCGCGCAGCCCCCTTTTTGGGTTTCCTGCCGAGCTTTTTGTTTTTAGGACTTTGTCCTTAAAGGATTTCTTTTTTATCCACGATGGCACTTGTCGAGGCCAAGGAAAGGTGCTCCAAGTTGTCACACACACTTCCACATAAAAATGATGCGGGTTTATTGTTATTAAGACAATTTTAACCTCATTCATGCTTATTCAAACAGGGTTAAAAATAATGCGGTCTAGAAATTTATTGCAAGCGAGAAAAGAAGCAATAAGAAATAATAAAGAATGATTTTATTATAATTTTAGTGGAAACATGTGCCCTATCGAGGCTCGGGGGTCGGGCTGTCCCCGAGGAGTGATCTCTAACAGTCATCAGGTCTATACATCCCTATCGGAAGAAAAAGAGCACTTGATGACGACGACCGGCCTTGACGCTTGTGATGGACTCCTTCCACCAAGGGGTTGATCATGGACGTCCAAGGTGGGAAGAATCTCCTTGCTAAGGCCAAAATGATGACCTTAAGGGTGGATGTTCCTTCAAGGATGAGGAAAAAGGAAGGTGGGTGTAAACGGTGTGGGTTTGGGCGAATATGAAAGGTGAAGGGTGGATGGTGTTTTTGGGTGTTCTAGTTGGCTCTCTTCACTAAGTGGAGGTGAAGGCCATTCAAGGTATCCCTAAACTCACTCTAAGGAGGAGATAAGAGAAGTAGGCCGTGGAGACCTAGTGACTATGGAAAGGATTTGAGGCAAAAAATGCTCTCTCAAATTCTATATAATCCAAAGTATTTACAAGGTGTGGGGTGTTGGGTATTTATAGGAGGGGAGGCATCTAGGGTTGCATTTGGAGTAGGCAAATGCATTCCAAATGAAATGCAAATGAACCCTAGATGCAACTTGGTGGCCAAGGATGGAATCTTTGGGTTTAGATTGGCTATATCTAGGTGCATGATAAGACCATGCAACCTTTGCCCTCCACTTGGGCCTAAGCCTTTCTAACACCAAAAATAGACCCAAAAACACCAAAAACATGCGTCACCCTCTAATTAACACCCTAGCCCAAAATTAAAAACCCTAATCATCTAGAGCACCCCATAATACAAGGGTAAAAGGGGAAATACAAAAGAAAATAAATCCTATGACTAAGATACCCGAAAATACAAGGGTAAAATGGGAAATACAAGTAAAATAAATTCTATGATTAAAAAGAACTTAGGAGCTAAGGTCCACAAGTGGCCTCACTAACCCATTCCTCTTGCCTCCTTTAATATATCACCTCTTGGTCTTCTCGGCCTTAGTGTTATTCCATCATTCCCTCCCTCTTGAAAAGGATTTGACCTCAAATCAAGAGGTTCCTCATGGTGGGCATCATGACCAACAAAAACATAAAAATAAGCATTAGAGGTAATAGTATATGATAGAAATGGAAAGTGTATCCTAAGAGGAGTTCTACTAAAAATGCTAAAAAGATTTTCTAAACTAAAAGGACTAGGCTCCTTAATGCTAAGGATAGGATCCTCACCATGATGAAGTCTAGGTGTATGACTAAAGCCTAAAAAGTTAAAAAGACTAAAACTATAGCACACTAATGCATTAGTCCTAAAAACTAGAACATCTTGCCTAAAGTACCCTATGTGGTAACCTAGGCATTTCTTAGAAAATAAAGGAAAGACAACTAGAAAATTTCCTAAGCAATTTTGGATTATATTATTTGTTGGATAGTTATGAAAAAAATTTGTCACAAGGAACCTTGAAGGTTCATATGGTATATCCAACAAATAATATATTCCATAAATTGGGTGCATTATTGACACAACTAAGGTAGGAAAAGTCCTACACAAAGGAAGGCTATCTACCTTGGGCACCACCAAGGAAGTAGCACAAGAAGTGGAACTAAGTGAAGTCCACTTCTTCTTCACTAAATCTTGAAGTTGAGATTCTTTTTCTTTAAATAGGATTTGTTTTTGAATCTCTACTTCATGACTAGTGGCAACGTGAGAGAAAGAGTTAAGGTCTTGATGAATGAAGAAAGTCTTTGTTAAATCATTTTCAATGGGAAAGTGACTCTCTTCAAGCATAAGCCCTTTGGAAGAAAAATTATCCTCCTTACTCTTCTCTAAGAGTGTTGGTTGTTGTTTTTCATTTTCTAACCACTCTTGAACTTTTTCTATACTTTTCTTCATTTTTTATTTCTTTTCTATTTTCTTTTCTTTTTCTTTTCTTCTAAGTTCTTCCTTTCTTTTTGTATTTTCTTCCTCATGCATACTCCTAGGGACTCTAACTTCTTTGCCTATTTGAGATCTAGTTGGAACAATCCTAGGTTTGGATCCACTAGTTTCTACCAACTTTGCAAGTAAATTTCTTATTTCCTCATTATTCTTTTCAAACTCTTTTTCTTTTTGTCTTAATTCTTCCTCTCTTTTTATATTTTTTCTTAGGTACTCCTTGAGTTGCCTAAGTTCATCCCTAACACTAGACCTAGTACTACAAGAATTATGACCATGTGCACTAAAATGATCACTCATCTTTGATCAAGAAAAGGTTTTCACAAATTTGTTTTCAAAAGGTTGGTAAAAAAAAAAGGTTTTCACAAAGAGTGAGTGATAAAAGGTTTTCAAAAAGGTTTTTAAGGTGCAAGATAGGTAGGAAAAGGCTTAAGTGTACAAAGTGAACTATCAAAGGGAGGTGGACTACTAGGAATCACTTAAAAACCAAGCCTTATCAAGTAAAAATCAGCCCTTTCCACTTTGCTCACAAAACAAGTTGGCACAACAATAAAGTGTGTGTGTGCACGTTACCCCTAGTAGGCAAAAGCAAGCCTTCTAAACGTAATTGGAACAAAGATAAAACCCTAGCAATTATACTACTAAAAGCTTAAAAACATGCAACAAGGAAAACACTTAAAGCATATTCTAGTCGAGGTCCTAGATGAAGGTTTTCAAATCACCTTCACTACACGAACTAAAACCAAAATGAATAGGTTTAAAAATGGCCAATTACAAACCAAGATAAAAGAAAGCAAAGGCCAAAATACAAAAGGCCGAAAATTAACAAGAAAGAAACAATTAGGAAAACAAAATTTTCAAGTCTTCAACTTTTCCAATTTGGCTCCCCTTCACAAGGAACAAACAAAGTTAGTCCTCTCCTTTGGTGTTTGCACTCTTTGAGATATGGTATCCTTCTCCAAAGCACTTGGGACCTCACGGATTTAGTCTTCACTCAATCCTCCAAAGAAGTTTTGCTAAGGGTTTCTTGGAGGTAGTACTTCACCTACACCCAAAGATAACAAACCAACCAAGAACAAGAAGGAGGCCAAACGAATAAAACTGAAAATGCTTAATTAAAAGGCTAAACTCAAAGAGAGATTAGTGAGACAAACATAAGAATTCCAAAGAAGACAAGCAAAAAAATTAAGACACATTAAAAAGGCTAGCACACAAAGGAAAAGTCCTAGAATGGCACTAGAATGGAGTTAAAACTTTAATGGTTTTCACTTGTGAATTTTTAAGTCCTTTTTGGTAGAGGTCCAGCCACGGTTTTGTGTCTCAAAATGGTCCAATAAGGTCCAAAAATTCAGTCCAAGTCCAACTCCAATGTGCAAGGGTAATTAGGTCAATGTCCACAAGTCTAGCAACAAATCCTTTTGTTTTCTTTTCTTTTCTTTTGGCCTTTTTGGTCACGTTTTTTTTTCAATATTTTTGTCCAAATTTTTCTTATATTTTGCTTTTAAAATGTTGCTTGGTTTTTACACTTGTGGGTGAATAAAAATGCAGCACATAAAGGAGTCAAATTTAGAGAGACAAGTGGCAACACATGAGTGGGTGATAAGGCATATTGTGAGTGGAGTGTGTCTTGTATGATTTTCTTTTTGGTGCAGATTTTTTTCAAAGATTCCAGCACTCACACACAAAATTTAACCACTCACACATGTGCACAAAGGACAAAGGAATAATCATGTAATGATGTGTATGGAAAGGTGGCCAATCATGTATGTGTAGGAAGCAAATAACACATAGATTTCAACACAAATTTGGAGCATGCCAAGGACTAGTTAACATGCATGAATGACCTCTAAATGGTGCAGCAAAATTTTGGCCACCTCATGGAAAAACACATATATTTCATATTTTCATGGTTTCATACATCAAATAGGTGCATCATACATATATTTTTTTTCTTTTTGAGGTGGGTGAGAGAAACACAAATTTTTGACAAAACTTAAAAAGGTAAAAGATCAAAAAGGGATGCAAGGGCTGTTCTTCATGTTCATAATATATTTTTCCAGCAACAAGAATGAAAAACAAGAAATGGCATACAAGAACCTAAGACTCAAGAAAAATCCTAAAGCACAAAAGGAGGCTCATGAATAAGAAATGAACCATGGAGTAACATAAAAGACATGTATCGCAACATTTTCATGGATGACAATGGACACAAAGATGACGCAACTCAAGACTCAAAAAGAAGAAAAGACTCAAAGAAATGGAAGGAAGCTAGTTACCCTTGAAGATAACCTAAGCTCTTGATACCAAATGATGGACTCCTTCCACCAAGGGGTTGATCATGGACGTCCAAGGTGGGAAGAATCTCCTTGCTAAGGCCAAAATGATGACCTTAAGGGTGGATGTTCCTTCAAGGATGAGGAAAAAGGAAGGTGGGTGTAAACGGTGTGGGTTTGGGCGAATATGAAAGGTGAAGGGTGGATGGTGTTTTTGGGTGTTCTAGTTGGCTCTCTTCACTAAGTGGATGTGAAGGCCATTCAAGGTATCCCTAAACTCACTCTAAGGAGGAGATAAGAGAAGTAGGCCGTGGAGACCTAGTGACTATGGAAAGGATTTGAGGCAAAAAATGCTCTCTCAAATTCTATATAATCCAAAGTATTTACAAGGTGTGGGGTGTTGGGTATTTATAGGAGGGGAGGCATCTAGGGTTGCATTTGGAGTAGGCAAATGCATTCCAAATGAAATGCAAATGAACCCTAGATGCAACTTGGTGGCCAAGGATGGAATCTTTGGGTTTAGATTGGCTATATCTAGGTGCATGATAAGACCATGCAACCTTTGCCCTCCACTTGGGCCTAAGCCTTTCTAACACCAAAAATAGACCCAAAAACACCAAAAACATGCGTCACCCTCTAATTAACACCCTAGCCCAAAATTAAAAACCCTAATCATCTAGAGCACCCCATAATACAAGGGTAAAAGGGGAAATACAAAAGAAAATAAATCCTATGACTAAGATACCTGAAAATACAAGGGTAAAATGGGAAATACAAGTAAAATAAATTCTATGATTAAAAAGAACTTAGGAGCTAAGGTCCACAAGTGGCCTCACTAACCCATTCCTCTTGCCTCCTTTAATATATCACCTCTTGGTCTTCTCGGCCTTAGTGTTATTCCATCAGCTTGTGAACCGGCCTTCCTAAAGATCTGGCTTAAAGAACGTCGAGAAGGATCTTGGTTCCTCTTCGTCCTTTGATCTTTAATAGGGTTGTATCCTAACCCTTGTTTCCCCGGATTATCCTTAATGATGGGTAGCTCGGAAATTCCTTGGGAATCCTTGCCAAGTCCTTGTCCAGGCAAGTATCCGTTCTTGGTGAGCATGTAGGCTACCTTCTTCATTTCTCGGGGAAACGTTTCGACATTGGCAATCTCCAATGCTTGGAAGGCGGTCTCTAGAGCTTCCTCTGCTGCATCCACATATGGCAGATGGCTTGCTGATGAGTATGTCATCTTCAGCTTGTACGGTCACCAGCTTGTCACCCACTATGAATTTGACTTTCTGGTGGAGCGTAGAGGGAACAGCTTTCGCATCATGAATCCAAGGTCGGCCGAGGAGACAGCTGTACGCGGGAGTAATGTCCATCACTTGAAATTCGACATTAAAGACAGTGGGTCCAATTGGGATTGGAAGATTGATTTCTCCCACTACTTCTCTTTTAGAACCGTCGAAAGCTCGAACGATCATGTTGCTCGGGCGCATTTGGATTCCCTTGATTGCCACTTGATCAAGCGTTCTTTTTGGCATTACATTCAAGGAAGATCCATTATCCACCAAGACTTTAGCGATGTGATATTCCTTGCACTTTACAGAGATGTGCAAGGGCTTGTTGTGATTTGGTCCCTCAGCGGGGATTTCTTCATCGGTGAAAGTGAGGTGATCATTAGCCGTGATGTGACTAACAATCCCCTCAAATTTGTCTCGGGAGATAGTATGCGACACGTACGCCTCGTTCAAGACTTTCAACAGAGCTTGCCGATGCGGTTCGGAGCTTAGGATCAACGACAATAGAGTAATCTTTGCTGGCGTCCTATGAAGTTGATCCACGATGGAGTACTCGCTCTGTCGTATATACTTTAATAGCTCATCAGTCTCCTCCTCAGATTCTTTATTCTCCTCGGTTTTCTCTTTTTCTTTTTCTTTTCCTTTATTCTTGGGAGCTTTGTCATGAAGATCTTCGGGAGCGTAGATCCTGCCACTCCTAGTCATGCCCCCAAGTCCAGCGATGTTAGGGATATCGCTGTCGGCAGAAGAATGGATGTCGTATATCCATGGCACAGCCTTATTTGATTCATAGGGAAAAGGTCTTGGAGCGGTGATCTTCAACGGCGTCGGACCTTCCCCTTTATTCGTCTTGATTACCAACAACGGAGTTGATGTGCGTTCACTTGGCGCGGTTGTTGGCTTGCATTTAATAACGAACGGCGTGCGATCCATTCTGAACATACGCATCGGTTAATTCTTTCTTTTTATTTATGTTATTAATAAATTACTAGGAGGGATGTATGCAAATGAATGACTATGAAATGCAAAGGCAATTGAAAGATTTCATAGATCTCAAAAACTCGATTTATTAATCAAAGAAAGTGTACAACTCATTATACAATGCTTTGAAGCAATTTTTTACAAAATGAGAAAAGCCGATAGAAACCCACAGGCGGGTTCATGTTTCTTCTCCATTCAACTTCGGCTTCCTCTACATGTCGGGCCATTGCTTCGACTTGCGTATGGACTGCTTGGCTCATATTATCACTAATCTTTTGAGCGTCCTTCACCTTTTAAACATGGTAGTTGATCATGGCTTGCAGCTCATTAAGCTCCTCTTCAGCTCGATCCTTCTCCTCTCGGAGCTTAGCCATGTATGCTAGTCCTTCCCTTTCCTTCCTGTGAAAATCAGAAAGGCTTGCGGTTTGTTGTTGAGCAACTTCCCGCCATTGCTGCGCGTCGGATCGAGTCAAGAATAAGTCTTCTTGCATATCCTTGATCAACTGTGCCTGCCTTGCATATTCGGCTTCAAGGTGTGCTATCTTTGCGTTGACATCTTGGAGTTGACTACTCGGTTCGACCTTTGGCATTTTGGATGCCCGAATAGCCTTCTCATTAAGGTTAGCACACTCATCCTTGAGCCGCTCTATCTCATGGTCTTTTTTCTTGCACTGCCTTTGTAAACCATCAATGGCGAAACTGGATTCTTCGTTTTTCTCCTCAAGAACTCTCATTTGAGCTCCCATGATTTCCAACTTCTTGGTCAAGGCATCGACTTGTTCTTGCAACAGCCTCCTCGTTACTGCGGTCGCGCAAGAGGTGGATGGTTGAGGCACTCCCCTCTCGCTCCTCCAAGTCTCGTAGTCGGTAGAGACAGATACCCGAGGCTTTCCAAGCTCTCGATCTCCCTCATAGATTGGTCTCTCCCACGCCCTAATGACAGCGTGCATGTCCCTTTGATGCTCGGAATCAAAGGAGAAACACAATCCTCCAAGCTCCTCTTTAGTAGGAACAATCTGAGTCCTCATAAGTTGCCTCATAGCCAATCTAGGTGAATAAGCTATGCAACCTCTGAGGCCCATCAATGGTACGCTTGGGTAGCTGCCGCATCTCATCAATACGTTGCTCGGACGGAACCAAGGACAAACCCATGTGAAGTGCTCAATGCTCCACTGTTCCATCTCTTCTTTCCATTCGGAAGCATAGCGGCGGCATACGGGAATCTTTGAAAAACTCCTCAAAGGATCGGGCAAGGTCCCCATGTGACTAGAGGCGTAGAAGTGTGTGATGCTCCACACATATAACAAGGAGGTGCAGCATCGGATAATCTTCCCTTGCTTCTGTTGAGATATGTTGACAGAAAGCAAGGTGTCGGCAAGAATGGCAGGCACGGGACTCTTCATGTGTACATCCCATGCGAAGAAAGCGTCCATAGCGGCATGGTCCACTGTGTTAGCGTGAAAGGGGAATAAGATCGTCCCAAACACAGCTAAAGCTAGAGTCTTGTTGAAAGCTAACCAATCTCCCTCACCAGCTAAGGAAGAAAGGTGATCCTCAATCATAGCGAGCTTCCAACCTTTGATACTGCCGTTCCCCACTAGCGCAGCTGATCGTGATGGTAGTTTGACTTGAGTGGCGACCCTCTCTACGACCACATAATTACCATGAAAAACATAGACCCCTGTTGATTTGGGCCATCGCAGCATGAGCTCGTACTCCTCGAGAGTAGGAACTAAGTCAAACTGGGGGAACTCGAAGCAATGCAGATCGAGACTCCAAAAGTGAACCAATGCTCTCAGAAAGGCCGGATCCACACAAATCTTCATCAAATCGAGAACTCGTCCATATGATTTTTCGAATCCAACACGAGCCTCATGTGGCATCAAAGAACAGAGGTGGTCCAACCTCTCGGCACGGTATAATAAGAAGTCCACTTTCTTCAACTGCCCTTGTACTCCCCTAGATCCCTCCATGATCTACAATAAGAATGCATGATATGAGATGATGGCGTTGAATATGCATGCATTGTGTTTATTCAACTAAGCATTATCATGTTTTGAGGATGTTCCTAATATGATGCATGATATTGCTTGGTTTGGATAAATAACTATTTTTTTTTGTATTTGGGTATTTTGTTTTTTTGTATTTTCTTTGGGTGAAAAGGGAAACTACCTATATGAATGTGATGAAGGTAGATGTTAACACCATGTAATGGAAGATTCTTATTCCTATTTATTTTTATTATAATTTTTTTTAAAAGGGAATGTTGTATGTTTAAAGAATGCAATGTATGCTCAAACAATGTCACATAAACAATGCACAATCAATTCAATCATCCGCGAACAGTCACGAGCGAATCACGAGGTAGGGGTATCCTGCAGAAAAGTGCATATTCAAGGAGGTTCTAATTGTTCTCACCGGTCCAAGGCCCCCAAGGTGCCCCCATTATAGGGACCTAATTCCTCTCGTCGTAAGTCGATGGAAAGTTCCAATGCACTGTCAGACTTGAGTTCATGGTTTTCACCTTGAGTGATGCTTTCCGACAACGGTCTACGGGCACCTATAGACCCATTCGAAAACCGGCCGTACTAACATCCACTCCCTATGGCTTTCCACTCATGCCCCCGAGTATAGAGGGAACTGTTGTGTGCAAAGGTTCGTGTGCAGTTTATATTTCAAACAAGTGCGAAATTTAAACATACAACAGTTATTAAAGCCAAATAGATAAAACATATTATCATACAAGCAAGGGGTAATGAAGTAATTTTAAACTATTATTTTAGAAATAATCCATCACTAAATGGGACTGACTCTCGAGGCTTCCCTAGTGGAGTCGCCATCTGTCGCCACCCGCCCGAAACGGACGTTGGCATTCGCGACGATGGTTGGACTCTTTTTAGTTTTGAAAAATGATGGATTGTTAGGATGACTTATTCTCAAACTGAGACCTCATCGAACTAACAATTTTATTAAATGATTCACCAATCCAAGTTAATCCCAAGCGGGACCCTCCATGGATTAGTGGTTTTCGTAAAAGGGTTCTTGGAGTCGCCACCAATGTTTTACTCAAAACATTGGAAAAAGAGTTAAGGCAATTGATTTCGCAAATCAACTTAGGCCATTACAACCAGAGTTGGGTAAGGGAGTCGATTACGCGTGAGGAAGGTGTTAGCACCCCACAACGCCCCTTTCGGGTTCCCTATGACGGATTCTTTCATGAATAATAGCTTAAGATTACTAAATTACCCCTATTTATTAGAACGATTAATGATAAATTATCTACATGATGAAAACTTTAAACGTGCAATGTAGCAATCGAAAGCAATAAAAGAAAGCGATAAAAGAAGGGATTTAGAAAGAAACCTCCGAAGCGGGCTTTTATATATTCAAGAAGAATTAGGAAGCTTTTTGGCGTTCCTTCCCTCTACAAGTTCGCTCGCTCCTTTCCCTAAAACAAAATTTTTACTATGGAAATCAAAGAGATTTCCCTTCGACTCGTTCGAATCTCAAGCTAATGGCTCGTGACTCAAGAACTTCGTCGGATTGACTTTCAGAGAGATTTCTAGGGCAGAGAATAGCTCAAAAACCCAAGAATACTCAGCCAGGGGGTCCAAAATGCTTGGAAAAGTGTGGAATGACGTGCAAATGACGTCCTATATATAGGGTAGAGGCGCAGTACGGCCTAGGAGGTCAATACGGCCCGTACTGAATTTTTGAACTACAGTACGGCCGTATTGAATTTAGTACGGCCGTACTGAAGTTCAAAAACTTCAGTACGGCCGTATTGATTTCACTACGGCCCGTACTGAGTTTTTGAACTACAGTACGGCCGTACTGAATTTAGTACGGCCCGTACTGAAGTTCAAAAACTTCAGTACGGCCGTATTGATTTCAGTGTGGCCGTATTGTAGT
Source organism: Cajanus cajan (assembly GCF_000230855.2). Classification (NCBI taxonomy): domain Eukaryota; kingdom Viridiplantae; phylum Streptophyta; class Magnoliopsida; order Fabales; family Fabaceae; genus Cajanus; species Cajanus cajan. The sequence goes on along the minus strand of NC_138524.1, from coordinate 42,868,951 downwards.
TCAAATTGCTCAGTACGGCCGTACTGAACCTCCAGGAGAGTGTACTGAGCTCCAATCCTCACACACCCTTATTCTAAGCTACTCTAAGACTTCTAGACCTATAAAGAATCATCCTAGGGTCCTCCAGGAGTCCTTCCGGCTGACTTTCCTTCGGTCTTCGAGAGTCTCTGAGTCTTATTTCCGACCCGGACAATTTTAGGGGTCTACACTAGGCAATCCAAGGATAAAATCCATGGAAATGTCTACCCAAGGAGAAGTGGATATTGGCAAGGGGGTGTATAGTCCATGAGGTTTAGTGGTAGACTTTGCTTGTAAACAAGCAATGCAACTACTGCAAAACCTTTGGACATCTCTTTTCATATGAGGCCAAAAGAATTTCTCTCTCAAAAGTGAAAGAGTCTTCTCAATCCCAAAATGCCCCATGAGCCCACCCTCATGGCTCTCCTTAACCAAGAGTTTCCTAATAGATCCTTGGGGTATACAAAGTTTATTTTCTTTAAAAAGATACCCCTCAGAAATATAGTACCCTTGATAAGGATTTTGAATACATAAAGAATAAAAGTTAGCAAAATCAAGGTCTTTCTCATACAATTCCTTGATGTCATCAAACCCTAGTATTTGAGAACCTAGGATGTTTAACAAAACATGTCTTCTTGACAAGGCATCAGCTACTACATTTGTAGAGACCTTTTTATATTTGATGACATAAGGAAATTGTTCAAGATATTCAACCCATTTTGCATGTCTTTTATTTAAATTATGTTGACCCTTCAAGTATTTAAGTGATTCATGATCACTATGGATAACAAATTCCTTGGTGACAAGGTAATGTTCCCAAGTTTGAAGGGCACGAACCAAAGCATATAACTCCTTGTCATAGGTAGGGTAGTTCAAGGCAGCCCCATGAAGTTTTTCACTGAAATATGCTATGGGGTGACCACCTTGTAACAACACAGCTTCCTATGGCAAGACCAGAAGCATCACATTCTAGCTCAAAAGTTTTACTAAAATCAGGCAAAGCTAGAACAGGTGCTTGAGTAAGTTTATTCTTAAGCTCTTGAAAAACTAAGTTATGTTTTTCTTGCCACTCAAAGACCACATCCTTCTTCACCAACTCATTGAGAGGTGAAGCTAATGTAGAGAAGTTAGGAATAAACCTTCTATAAAAGCTTGCCAAACCATGGAAGCTCCTAACTTCACTAACATTAGTAGGAATAGGCCATTCTTGGATGGCTTTGATTTTCTCGGGATCCACATGAACCCCATTTTTGCTTACCACAAACCCTAGAAAAATAACATTATCCACACAAAAAGTGCACTTGTCTACATTGGCAAACAAGTGATTGTCTTTAAGAACAAGAAAGACTTGTCTTAGGTGATCCACATGATCACTGAGACTTTTGCTATATATTAAAATATCATCAAAATAAACAACTACAAATCTACCAATGCAATCCCTAAGGGCATGATTCATCAACCTCATGAATGTGCTAGGTGCATTAGTAAGCCCAAAAGGCATTACTAACCATTCATATAGTCCAAATTTAGTCTTAAAAGCGGTTTTCCACTCATCACCTTCCTTGATTCGAATTTGGTGATATCCACTCTTAAGATCTACTTTGGAAAATATGGATGACCCATGCAATTCATCAAGCATGTCATCAAGCCTAGGGATTGGGTGCCTATATTTTATGGTGATGTTGTTGATGGCTCTACAGTCACAACACATCCTCCATTTTCCATCCTTTTTTGGCACCAAAATTACTGGTACAGCACAAGGGCTTAGATTCTTTTGAATCCAACCCTTATCCAACAACTCTTGTACTTGCTTCTCTATCTCTCTAGTCTCTTGTGGATTAGTCCTATAGGCTGGTCTATTTGGAAGACTAGCCCCAGGCACAAGATCTATTTAGTGTTCTATTCCCCTAAAAGGTGGAAGTCCCATTGGGCCTTCACTAGGGAACACATCTCCAAATTCTTTCAAAAGATTTTTCACCTCAAGAGGTAGAGAAGTTTCCAAGAATTTGTGGCAGTGCAAGTTAGTTTTCCTCTAGACATGAGGATATGAGAAGATGGTTCAAGAAAGAGAGAAGTTTTGTGTAAAGGTTTTGAATCAAAAATCTCTTCTTGAACTATCTCTAGAGAGGGAACACTAGTCTCTCTAGAACCCTCTTTTTCACTAATTTTTAGGAGTTTTTTTTTTCTTTCATTTTTTTTTGTTTTCCCTTTTCTTGCTCACGTTTGGTCTTCATTTGTACTTGATATTCCTTCACTTGTGAATGTGAAAGAGGATGAAGCACAAACTTCTTACCCTTATGAGTGAAAGTTATTTTATTAGTTAGGCCATCATGATGAGTTTGTTTATCAAATTGCCATGGCCTACCCAATAAAATATGACAAGCTTCTATGGGAACTACATCACATGTAACTTTATCTTGATAGTTCCCAATAGAAAACTCTACTTCCACTTGTTGGTTGACCACCATATCCCCATCATCATTAAGCCAATGAAGTTGATAAGGTTTGGGATGAGGTGTGGTAGTCAAACCCAACTTTTCAACCATCCTAGTGCTACAACAATTGCACCATGATCCACTATCCACTATGAGAGAACAATCTTTGTTTGAAATATTACATCTTGTATGAAAGATGTTCTCTCGTTGTGATTGTGTCTCACTAGGTTGGTTGTTGAGGACCCTTCTCATCATAAGAAGTTCCCCATTATAAGGATAAGTGACCTCACATGACTCGCCCTCACTTGCTTCTTCTTCATCCTCACTTGAAGATGAAGAAGTAGTAGCTTGATCATGGCTACTATAAATGTCTTGGCCCCTTAAAATCATCACTTTCTTGTTAGGGCACTGAGAAGCAATGTGGCCTCTCCCAAGACACTTAAAGCATTTTATATCACTAGACTTGGTGCTAGTGTGTGAGGTGTTTGTTTTTTTGTCTTTTTCTTTTTCTTTACCTTTGTCTAGACTTTTGGAGGGAAAAGTATTTTTCTTTTCAAAATCATTTTTCTTGCCCTCCCTCTTGTAATCAACCTTAGAGTAAGAAGATGAGTATGAGCTTGTTTTGAAACCTTTTCTCAAATTTTGTTGTTCAACCTTGATACAAAGTTGAACCAAATCATTCAAATCTCTATAAGGAAGAAGCTCAACCTTATCTCTTATCTCAAAAGTTAATCCACTCAAAAATCTAGCAATGGTGATATTTTCTTCCTCCCTAATGCCAGCCCTCATCAAATATAACTCCATTGTTTGCCTATACTCTTCCACAGTCATATTTTTTTTATGGAGTCTTTGGAGCTTGTTGATAAGCTCCCTAGTGTAATAAGAGGGAATATGCCTCCTCCTCAAGGCACTCCTTAATTCATTCCAATATTGAATTGGAGGATCATTATGGAGACGCCTATCTCTTACAAGAGAAGTCCACCAATACATGGCATGACCTTGAAAGCTTAGAGTGGCTAGGGAGACTTTCCTTTCTTCACTCACTTGATGGCAAGTGAAGATTTGTTCCACCTTCATCTCCCAATCTAGGTACCCCTCTACATCATCCTTTCCATGAAAATAAGGGAGATCTACCCTAGATTCCCTTGGCTTGTGGGTCCTATGAACTCTCCTAGGGGGTTGTTGATAATGATCACCTAAAGCTAGGCTATCATCATGTATTGACTCTCCTAGGGTGGAACTATGAGTTTCGGAGCTATGTCTACTACGGTGCTTGTGGTGTAATTTTTCTTCTTTCTCCTTTAATAAACGAATCTCCTCCTCTAAAAGAGCAAGTTGAGCCTCCCTTTCAAGTTTTTCTTTGAATCTTTGTTTGGACTCTTGCTCTTTCCAAATTTTAAGTGATCTTAATTCATGTGTTACTTTTGACATGTCATTGTAATCACTTGAATTACTATCACTTTCGGGAGTAGAAAATTCTTCCATTATAGGAGAAAGGTTCTTTTTGAAGAATGAAGTTTGAAAAGCAATTTTTTTTATTTTTATGCAAGGTTAAAACTAAGTACTTGGAAGATTAAGTATACAAATTGAACTTTGGAGGGAGGTGAGCTACTAAGAGCCACTTAAAAACCAAGCCTCTTCAAGTAAAAATTACTAATCCCCTTTGTAGTTAATCTCTACCAAATTCTTTTCAATGAAAAATTATTTTTGATGATTTGTGATTTACTAGAAGCTAGACGAATGAAAGCAAGTAAAACAAGTATTTAAAGCAAGAATTAAACTACCTAAACGTGTCCTAGGGTGAGAGCTTGAGAGATACCAAAGATCAATCAAGGACCACTCTCACCAAGTACTAACAAAAATGAACACCTAAGGAGAGATGGTTGTGTACCAAAGACACACCGAAGACACTCCTTTAAATGGCCAATTACAAGGTTTATACAAGGCTAAACAACAAAGAACAAGTGGCTCAAAAAGATTAGAAAATAGCCACCAAGAATTAGTGAAGGATTAGTGACCAAATTTGCAACAAAATTTTCAAGTTAGTAAAGAAAAATTGGTCTCTAAAATCCGTCACTAATGCTTATATTTTTTTTAAAAATTTCAATTACAAACAAATCAAATTGAAACTTCAAAGGTCCTCCACGGATTGCAAGTCCAGCAACCACCAAAAATGTCCAGCTCCAAGTGTTTAGTGTTTATGTTTTGAGTATCCCAAATCCGAATGTCACCAATGTCCTTTTCTCCTCCTTTTCTTAGGCCTCTTATGATGACCCTTGTAGAACTAGCTTCTAGGAAGATAAACTAGGTCAAACCATAGGTCACACTTGAGTCTAACAATGATAGTGAACAACAAAGACAAATGGAAAATAGAAGAGACAAGAACAGAATAGGAGATGATAATTTAGATGGCACAAAACAAGTATTGACTAGAACAAGAAGGAAATGACCTAAGATAAGTTCTAGAATGGATTCACAAAACCAAAACACCCAAAGATTTAAAACTGAAAACATTAAGTAGCAAGAAGTAATGGCAAATCGGGAGCAAGTTTTATAATTAAAACTCCTTAATGGCTTTTTCCTTTGAAAATTAGGTTTAGCGTTTTTTTTATTCACTTTGTTTTGAATTTTCTTTTGATCTTTCTTCTAATTTTTTTTTAAATCTTAGGAGTTGCCTTTTTCTTTCAAAATTTATGTAGCATATAGGTCTCAGTCACACTTAGGAAGTACTAAAAACCGGTTTCAAGTTTAGATGCCAAATGACAAGCAAATTAGGTTTAAATTCAAGGAACATGTGACATGCTTTTTATGCTTGCTAATTTGAATGGCACATGCACGGTTTTAGGCTCCAAATTCAAATTTCAAATTGAGCTACAAACACAATTTTCAGCACTCCTTTAATCAAACAAGATCAAACACTCACGGATTAGACAAAAATATTTTAAGACATTTTCAAGCATAGGAAACCTAAATTTTCTAAGAAAACTACTAATGATCTAGTAGTAGTTTATGAACTCAAATCAAAACAAAATTATGAGCATATACCACAGCTATGGATCTCGGCCAAATCCAGAAAATGATTTTCAAGATTCAATTCAAAAAGTTCAAAACGGATCAACAAGCATAGCTAGGAAGGATGAACATATAATAACTACACAAACCTACTAGAAATGGATTCAAAAATAAAACAAAAAGACTCAAGCATACAATTGACCGAATAAAATTTCAATTATGACTCAAGGAAAGAAAAAAGTTCATACGCTAAAAATTTCCTAATAGGCAAAAGAGAATGGAGCATGATTCATGGAAGCATATTGACATAAAAGCATAAATGAATCATTCAAGCATATGATACTAGATCCATCAATTTTGAGACAAAAATTAGATCTAGGAATTAGTAAACTCTCGGTGACAATAAACTCAAGAAAATATGAACACAAGATGAACACACAAAAGAGATAGCCACAAATCAACTTCAAAGGACAAGAACAAGGACTTATCTCTTGAAGAACCGGATGCTGTTGATACCCTTGATCAGATTCCTCTTGGAAATCTCAAGATTGCTTCAAGCCTTCATGGAATTCCTTGGAAGAACTTCAAGGATGGAGACTCCACAAAGGCTTCAATGTGACCTAGGCTTGCATAAAGCTAAGTCCGTAGAAGAGATGAAGGTTCTAGCTATACAAAGAGAAGCTCTCAAGAAGGGTAGAGACTAGAAACAAGGTGACTTCGGAGGAGAGAGTTTTAAGAGAGAAAAACTCATCAAATAAATTCCAAAGTGCCATACAAGTCTCAGCCATAAGGATTTATAGGAGAAAATTAGGTCAAGGTAACCATGGGTTAGCCTAAGGTTAAGTGGAACCAAGGTAGGGTTCACTTAACCTTAGGCGCCCAAAATTTGAATTCAAAATTCAAATTTTGGTCCCTAAACCCGGATCACCCATGTTCAAGTTCATTTGGAATGTCATTAGACTTCCATTTGAGTTGCATTTTGGATCACACCATGTGCATGTGTTTCACATGGTCGAAATGCACACCAAATGTGAATCTAATTACATTCTAATGCAACTACACATGCAACCTAAATAACCCTAAATTCAAATGACCTTTAAATGAAAAACCTAAGCTAAATGGCCGTGAATACAAGGCCCAAAAGAAAATACAAGGCACTAAGACCCAATCCTACACTAACCCTAATCTACTTGGGCTTGAGTCAAAGCCCAACAAAACAAAGAGATGGGCTTTCCTTGGGCTTGGGCCCACTCCTCATGCATCCTTCTTGCCATAGCCCTAGTAGTTGGGCCCTTGGCCCATGGGCTTCCTCCATCATTAGATTTTGTTTTAAATCTTTGTTTTGTCTTAGTAGTTTCTGTTTAGTCCTTATATGTTGCAAATTCCTTGAATAACATGTTTAACCTAGTTTTCTTCTGAATTGTGTGTCTACATTTTGGTCTCGGTTTGTGTAATCTTTTGCCTACCTATATGTGCTTTTTATTTTACCTTGTTGAGTTCATAATTTGCTATTAGTTCTAGAAAATTTATTTAGAGTTAGGTTTCCATTGTGTACTTAAGTTTTCAAATCACTTTCTATTAAAAATTCTTGAAAAAAATTTGTGTTGCTTTAAGTTTCAAGTGATTCATCCTACTTCTAGTGCACTATTTCTTTGGATTCAAATTGTAAAAGTGTAGAGGCTGACAAAACAGAGAAAAATACAGAGCATATTGTCTCAAAATAGTTTAAAAAAAAAGTGAGCAAAAGAATCCAAGTTAAAACCTAAAAGCTAGTGCACTAGTTTCACTATTTTTCACTTGAAATTTGACAAACTTGTAGTCTCGGTTTGTATATGATGAAATTGTAAAAAAATTTAAAACAAAAGGCAAATATCTTCTCTGGAATCTTAATTTGAATTCAGAAAAAGAAAGAATAAAAAAAAATATATAAAGCATTTTTAAAGGAAAAAGCCGAGAAGAGTAAAAACTAGAAAAGTCACTTGATTCTTCAAAATTCTTTGGACTACTATTTGGTTTGTTCTTATTCGAATTCCTTCAAAAAAAATTTGTGTTGTTAATCTACTCTAGTACCTATCTAGGAACCTTCCTAACTGAGTGCTAGCCTTCTTTGGAGTCTTATTTTTCAGTTTTCTTTGTTGGACATCTTTGAGTCTTGTCATAAACACCTTAATCTTCAAATTTTGGTATAAGCTTCTTAAATTGTGCTTTTATTGCTTGTCTTGTTTTCTTTCATTAATAATTATGTGATGGAAGTGGCCTCAAATCCTTGCTTAAGGATCAAGCATTGACTCAACAAAAAGTAGGAAAAGATTTGGACATTAAGACTACAAAATTTGACCTAATTTAGTGACCAAATTTTTCCTAAACTACCTTCACAAGAGTGATCATTCCTTTCACCTTGTGAGCAGCCTTCATTAACCAATTTGTTGTGTTCATTGTGCAGGGTCCAGGAACAGCTTAAGTCAAGGGTTGGTGGTGGATTAGAACACTTAAACAAGTGTTAGAAAATTTGGACAACAAATCCGTCACTAACTTGGTCACTAAAGCCGCCATTTATTGCTTTCTAGGCTAGTTTAAATTTTGCAATCTCTCTTGTATTTTAAACCAATTTTTAAATCTTGTAGGGAGTATTAAGAAGCTGTTCAGGTATATCTAATCCCTTGGTAGCCTACTCACGTGTAGTACTAGTGGAAGTGGCTTGGAAATTTCATGTTTCAAGCTTCCACTTAGGGCAAACCGACTAGTTGCTTATCCTTGCTTCTTTTAAGTTGTGTGATCTTAATTGTGTTTTATTTTTCCACCTTAATTCGTCTAGAATTATGTAGTTTTAATTTTTCACGCTTAGTTAGCTTCAAAGACAAATTGTGAAAAGCATACAAAAAATTTTGTGAAAAAATTTTTGGGGAATTGAAAATACCACAAAGGAGTTTAGTGATTTCCACTTGAAAAGGCTTGGTTATTAAGTGGCTCTTAGTAGCTCACCTCCCTTGATAGTGCAACTTGTACACTTAGACTTCCATGTGCTATTTTTGTTCCTAGAAAATACCAAAAATATTTTATCTCTTTTGCATTGCATTTAAAATTCTTATTGCTTAATCATGAGTCATATTTCTCAAAGTAGTAGTGATTTTGAATCTCCTAAAAGTTTTAAAAGAATTGTCAAGGAGGTTGAAGCACTAAAACTTTGGAAGCAACAAGAGGTAATTCAAAAAGAAAAAGAAAAGATTGAAAGAGAAGTACAACTTATTGCTCTTGAGGAAGAGATAAATAAAATTAAGCAACAAGAAGAAAAACTTTTGAAAAAAATCAATAAAAGAAAAAGTCAATAGAGTTCTAGTTCCAATGCCTCTACAAGCCAAGAGGATGTAGGTAGTTTAAATGTTGATGCTTATTACCAACCTACACCTAGAAGAGTCATTAAGGAACCTAAAGTGAGGGAATCAAGGGTTGATCTCCCTTACTTTCATGGGAAAGAGGATGTGGATGCCTACTTAGATTGGGAGATGAAAGTGGAGCAAATCTTCACTTGTCATAAAGTAGGTGAGGAAAGAAAAGTTCCCTTGGCCACCTTAGCTTTCCAAGGACAAGCTATGTATTGGTGGACATCCTTGGAGAGAGAGAGAAGACATCACAATGATCCTCCTATTACTTATTGGAATGAATTGAGGAGTGCTATGAGAAGAAGGCACATACCTTCTTATTATAGTAGGGAGCTTATGGATAAGCTCCAAAGACTCCAACAAAAGAACATGAGTGTGGAGGAGTATAGACAAAAAATGGAGTTGTATCTCATGAGGGCTGGGATAAGGGAAGAGGAAAGGTTGACAATTGCTAGGTTTCTAAGTGGTCTAAATTTTGATATAAGAGATAGGGTTGAATTACTCCCTTATAGGGACCTTGATGATTTGGTCCAACTTTGTATAAGGGTGGAACAACTAAATTTGAGGAAAAATTCTTTCAAAGGCAAAACTCAATCTAGCTCATATATCAAGAAGGACTACAAGAGGGAGGGGCAATATGATTCCTCTAAGAAATTTAGCAAGGGTCTAGAAAAAGAAAAAGAAAAAGAAAAAGATAAAAATAAAAGTGTTGTCACTTCTAGTAGTAAAACTAGTGACATCAAATGCTTTAAATGTCTTGGGAGAGGCCACATAGCTTCTCAATGCCCAACTAAAAATGTGATGATTTTGAGAGGGCAAGACATTTATAGTAGTTTTGATGAATCTAGTTCTACCACTTCAAGTGATAGTGAAACAAGTGAGGAAGACCATCCAATTGAAAGAGCATATCCTTATGATGGTCAACTTTTGATGATTAGAAGGCTTCTAGGAAGCCAACCTAGTGAGTCTCACCTTTCACAAAAAGAGAATATTTTCCGCAAAAGGTGTAAAATTGATGATAAAGCTTGTTCTCTCATTGTGGATAGTGGGTCTTGTTGCAATTGTTGTAGCACAAGGTTGATGGAGAAGCTTGATTTTACTCCAATTCCCCATCCGAAACCATATCAACTTCATTGGCTTAATTAAGATGGGGATATCATTGTGGACAAGCAAGTGAAAGTCAAGTTTTCCATTGGTAACTATGAAGATCATGTGGTTTGTGACATAGTTCCCATGGAAGCTTGTCATATTTTGTTGGGAAGGCCATGGCAATTTGACAAGAAAACCATGCATAATGGCCTTACCAATGAAATTACTTTCACCCATAAAGAAAAGAAGTTTGTACTTCATCCTTTGTCTCCTTCACAAGTGATAGAGGATCAAGTACAAATGAAAATGAAAAAAGAAGAAAAAAAAAACTTGATAAAAAAAAAAGAAAAGAAGCATAAATCTAAGAAGAAGAATAAGGAAGAGAAACCTCTTCCCATAGAAGGAATTCAACAAGAAAACACCTTAAAACAAACTTTGCTTGTTGAAAAGCCTTCTTATATTCTCCTTTGTAGAGGTATGCTTAATTGTCATAATTTAAGTTTTGATCCTAGTTCTTTACCTCTTGAAGTTTCTCAATTATTAAAAGAATTTGATGATATATTCCCTAGTGATGGTCCAAAGGGCCTTCCTCCTTTTAGGGGTATAGAACATCAAATTGATTTTGTGCCTGGGGCTAGTCTACCCAATAGACCAGCCTGTAGGACAAATCCCCAAGAAACTAAGGAGATAGAGAACCAAGTGCAAGAATTATTGGATAAGGGGTGGGTGCAAAAGAGTTTGAGTCCCTGTGCTGTGCCTGTATTGTTAGTGCCCAAGAAAGATGGAAAATGGAGAATGTGTAGTGACTGTAGGGCCATTAACAATATCACAATCAAGTACAGGCACCCAATCCCTAGACTTGATGATATGCTTGATGAATTACATGGTGCTACTATATTTTCTAAAATTGATCTTAAGAGTGGTTATCACCAAATAAGAATCAAAGAGGGTGATGAGTGGAAAACTGCTTTTAAGACCAAGTTTGGATTGTATGAGTGGCTAGTTATGCCTTTTGGTTTAACTAATGCACCAAGTACATTCATGAGGCTTATTAATCATGTCTTGAGAGAGTGTATAGGAAAAGTTTTTGTTGTTTATTTTGATGATATTCTAATCTATAGTAAGTCTCAAGATGATCACATAGGACATCTTAGAGAAGTTTTAATGATCCTTAGGGAAAACCACTTATTTGCAAATATTGAAAAATGTACTTTTGTGTGGATCATGTGGTTTTCCTAGGGTTCATTGTGAGCAAAGAAGGGGTTCGTGTGGACCCCGAGAAAATCAAAGCCATTCAAGAGTGGCCCAAACCAAAGAATGTTAGTGAAGTTAGGAGTTTTCATGGCCTTGCAAGTTTTTATAGAAGATTTGTGCCTAACTTCTCTAGCATTGCGTCACCTTTGAATGAACTTGTTAAAAAAGATGTTTTATTTGAATGGACTTCAAAGCATGACCAAGCATTTCAACTTCTTAAGGATCAACTTACAAATGCACCCATACTAGCTTTGCCAAATTTTGAAAAGACTTTTGAGCTAGAATGTGATGCATCTGGAGTTGGTATAGGGGTTGTGTTATTGCAAGGAGGACATCCCATTGCATATTTTAGTGAAAAACTAAAAAGTGCCTCCCTCAATTACCCCACCTATGACAAGGAGTTATATGCCTTGGTTAGGGCTTTACAAACTTGGGAACACTATTTAGTGTCCAAGGAGTTTGTCATCCATAGTGACCATGAGTCACTTAAATATTTAAGAGGTCAAGGTAAGTTAAATAAGAGGCATGCCAAATGGCTCGAATTCCTTGAACAATTTCCATATATTATTAAATTCAAGAAAGGAAAATCAAATGTTGTAGCTGATGCATTATCTAGAAGGCATACCTTGCTTATGTCTCTAGGTACTCAAATTCTTGGATTTGATAATATTAGGGAATTGTATGAGAAAGATCTTGACTTTGGTGTTAATTATGAAAAATGCCAACAGAAAGCTTTTGATGGTTTCTATATGGCTAAGGGGTATTTGTACAAAGAAGGAAGGTTATGTATACCCCAAGGATCCATTAGGAAACTATTAATTAAAGGGAGTCATGAAGGTGGGCTTATGGGGCACTTTGGGGTTGATAAAACCCTTAGTTTGCTAAAAGAAAAATTTTATTGGCCCCATATGCGAAAGGATGTCCAAAAGCATTGCTTTAGATGTTTGGCTTGTTTACAAGCCAAGTCTAAAGTGATGCCTCATGGAACATACACACCTTTACCTGTTGTTTCTTCCCCTTGGGTAGATATTAGCATGGATTTTGTGCTAGGTTTACCTAGAACCCAAAGGGGAATGGATTCTATCTTTGTGGTTGTGGACCGTTTTAGTAAAATGGCTCATTTTCATTCCATGCCACAAAGTAGATGATGTGATGGAGGACCATCCAAGGAAGAGGAATACATGAAGGCCATTGGACCTTTGACAAGGTCCATGGTAAGGAAGCTAGAAGAGACATCTAAGGAGGAGGTGCTTCTTAGACCCTTGCTCACCATGAGCATTGTGTACTTTTCTCCTTAGTAGTATCTTGAGTAGTCCCATTGTATATATTGTATATAGTAGACTTTGTATAGGATTGTTTTGCCTATGTATTTTGGAGGCACCTTTTTTTCTTTTTAGAAGTAGGCATAGGAGTGGCATTAGTAGACTAAAGTGTGCTCCTAGCATTTTAGCCAAATGTGGTCTTAGGATAAAGGTTTTACATATTGGACTCATTTAACTCCTAATTTTTCATAGATTTGATTTAGCTAGGTTCCATTCACATTGAATGAACCTAACTAAACCAAATGAACCATTTTCCAACCGGGTGGAGTTAAATGAAACCAATCAAAACCGTCCACACCTTTGTGTTCACACCTTGTGTTCACATTGGTGCACACTTGGCCAAATGCTTGGACCTCCTTTCTCTCCTACACAAGGGCGGTTTAGGAAGGCTCAACCATGGTTCCTAGAGAACCATGGTCTAGCCTTTTCTTGCTCCCTAAGTTGGATGGACCCAACCATGGTTCCTAGTGAACCATGGTCTAGTCTAGCTTAACCCCTAGGTGGCCACGCCTATATAGCCTCAAATTTTCACTTGTATGACACTTTTGCCATTAATGAGAATTGAGTATTCAGATTAGAGATCAGAATTCTCTCCTCCCCAAAGGTCCTAAACCTCTTTGTGCAAAACCAATCTCTTATCACTTTTCCAAAGACAAGTGTGGCGGGTTGAAGAATGCTTATCCCTTCACCAAGAGTGGCGCATTCTTGAGAGGCTTCTCCACCATCTTAAGGTGGCCGTGAGGCTCCTCCCTCCATTGGAGCCTTACACAAGCATTGGAAGGATTCTAGGAGCCAAAGATCTAGGGAGAGACTTGAAGGAAGCTACATCAATCCGGCCTCCTCCAAAGTTCTTCCATCATTTGGTATCAAGAGCTAGGTCTCCAAGTAATCCGAATTCCCTTGCTTCTTTGTTTTCTTTTTGTGTATCTGGCATAATCTTGCTTGAGTCTTGTTCTGTTCTCCTTGTCTTCTTTTCCTTTTCTTTGAGTCTTGGTATGTGCCTTGAGTGATTCTTGTGTCACACTTATAAATCTATAGAATTCACTCACATTGTCTTGTTTTTCTTGATTCATTTTTGCTAATTCTTGTGAATCAATCTTGGTATGTGCTGTAGGTAATCTTTGTATGTCTTTCTCCATGCTTTAGGATTGTTTTTGTGTTCTTATAATTCCCTATAAGTTTCGGTCTAAAAAGAAAGTTCAAGAAAGAAACAAGAATGCATGCTTTTCCTTTTTGAATCTACTAGTTTTGTCTTAGTGTCATGTGTAGTTGCTTTGCTTGTCATTAAATCCGTGTAGTCCTTTTTTCTTTTTGAGTCTTGAAATATTAATCTCTGAACTTGAGTTGTGTCATTGCTGGTTGCATGATTAAATCATTCTTAGAGTGCTCACCAATTAATTCCTATGCATGTTATTAGACCTAACATGTTCTAGAGTCATTTTTGTGAAATTCTTTGCTATTAGTTTCATAGCAATATATGACCAGCAATTCTGTGGTGTGTCTTGTGCTTGCTTTGATTAAAGAAAAATTGAGAAAGAAGTGCATAGAAAACGCCTATTAAGTGTGCTAAAAGAAGTGACAAAAGTGAATAAAAACTAGTCACAAAAGTGCTGAAAATTTTGGTCTAAAAGTGCACTTGTATTTTCTTCTCTTCTTTCTCTCCTTTTCTCCACTTGTTTTGGAAACCTTTTTGATGTAATTGGCCTCTGTCCAGTGCTTAACATTCTGTGTTTAAAGAAAGAAAAGAAAGAAAAAGAGAATTCAAAAAGAAAAGAACAAGAAAAGAAAACAAAAGAAACAAAAGAGCATAGAAAAATTCAAGCTGAAAATTTGACAATTTTGTAGCACTTGGCCTAGTGAATTTGTGTGAATTTTTCATGCGGTTTCCTTCTCTGTACAGTGGCTGAAAAGAAATTTTAAATCATCATAGCATTGCACAAAATTTTATTTTGGTTTTTGTAATCAAATCTAGTGCCATTCTTAGGCAATTCTTTTGAGTGCTAGCCTTGAAATTAGCCTTATTTGTTGCTTTGTGTCTTCTTTGGCTCTCTTTGTTTGTCACATCAATTCCCATTAGAGTTTTGCCTATCCTAAATTGTGCTTTTCAGTTTTACTTCTTTGGCTTCTTTCCTCTCTTGTGTTGCTTGCTAAACTTGGTGAAACTATAAGCCTTGTTCAATCTATTACACTTGGAAGGAAGGTATAATTGAGGCATATTGGTTGACCTCAAAGGAGCTTAGCCTTGTAGGAGGATTGAGGTACAAACTGCTGAGTGAAACACCTTTTTGGAGGCTAACTTGTTTGCTCATTTTGCAGCCAAGACTTGCTTGAATTTTCAGGTACATTTTGGTGCAAAGTGGTGGCGGTTTTGAGTGGAGTTTGGTGGCGGCTTTGGTGCCTCTTGGTGGCGGCCTTAGTGGCAATTTTGTGGCTGTTTGTAAGACCTTGAAAAGGATTTGATTCCAGCCAATTTGGGGCACATCCCTGGACTAAAGGCTGTCCCAAACTGTCCAGCTATTTTGGTGGAAGAGTGGCCAAGAAGAACTTTTGTTTTGTATTGCTTATTTGAGTTGTAATTTCATCACTTAGCTTGAATAGTTTTGTGTCAATTTTCTTTGTATTCAACTTGCATTTAGGGGTGGCTGTTTGGACATTAAGTAAGCTCCACCACCTCCTAAATAGTCCTACTTAATTTCTATTAGCCTCGGTTAGTGCTTGTGGAAGGGTCCCCAAAGGCTTTAAGTGCCACCTTGGGCTTCCACTAGGAACCGGCTAGATTTAGTTTTAGCTTTCATAAACCGGATTTCTAGGTTGGTGAAAGTGTCCCAAAAAGCCTTAGGTGCTACTTGGACTTTCACCTTAGGATAACCGACTAGTATATGCTTTATTTGCTTTCATATTGTTTAGCTCCTAGGTTCGTTTAGAAGGCTTCTATTGCCTACTAGGGGTTTCGTGCACACACACACACTACTTTACTTGTCTTGTGTGGAACTTTGTTTTGTAAGAAAAGTACAAAGGGGTTTAGTAATTTCCACTTGAAGAGGCTTGGTTATTAAGTGGCTCCTTAGAGCTCACCTCCCTTGATAGTGCAACTTGTATACTTAGACCTCTAAGTACTTAGTACTACACCAAAAACTACAAGCTTTTGTGAAAACTTTTATCACTCACTTGGCAATTTTCAAAGACTTGTGAAAACCTTTACCTTGCAAAAATGAGTGATCATTCTCATAATAGTAGTGTGCATGGTCATCACTCCCCTAAGAGTCATAAGAGTACTAAGGAAGAACTTAGGGAACTTAAGGAGTACATTAGAAAAAAAGAACTAGAAAATGAAAAAAACAATGAAACAATTAGAGAGTTGTTAAATAAACTTGTTGTGGGTGAGACTAGCAAACCCCACGGCCATGAGGGTCATGGACCTTCTAGGCCCAAAGGCTATCACTCGCACACACATTCACTAACAAGTGAAGGGTTGCATAGTAGTCATCATGATGATGGTTACTACCAAAGACCCCCTAGGCACCATAGGCCTAGGCATGAAACAACTCCTAAAGAACCTAGGTTTGACCTTCCTCCCTTCCATGGCAAGGATAGTGTGGATGACTATTTAGATTGGGAGATGAAGGTTGAACAACTCTTCACTTGCCACAATGTAGGTGAAGACCGAAAGGTTCCCATGGCTACTCTTAGCTTTCAAGGGTATGCCATGTATTGGTGGACTTCCCTAGTTAGAGAAAAACAAATTCATCATGAGCCTCCAATCCAATATTGGAATGAGCTAAGGAGTGCCTTGAGGAGAAGACACATTCCTCCATACTTTGAGAGGGAGTTAATGGACAAGCTCCAAAGACTCCAACAAAGAAATTTGAGTGTTGAGGAATATAGGCAACAAATGGAGTTGCTTATGATGAGAGCGGGAATTAGGGAGGAAGAAAGAACCACCATAGCTAGGTTTCAAAGTGGCTTAAACCTAGAGATTAGGGATAAAGTTGAGCTATTGCCCTATAGAGACCTAAATGAACTAGTTCAACTTTGTGTGAGGGTAGAACAACAATTAAAGAGAAAACCTAGTTTTAGGAAGGAAACTACCCCCTACCCTAAGAAAGACTTCAAGAAGGAGGGTACCCCCTCCTATTCAAAGGATAAGTCACTAAAAGAAAAACCTAAGGAAAGACCTTCCCATGATACTAGGACTAGCTCCATAAAATGTTTTAAGTGCTTAGGAAGGGGACACATAGCTTCCCAATGCCCTACAAAAAAGACCATGATCATTAGGGGCAATGAGATCCTAAGTGAGGAGAGCACTTCATCTTCTTCATCCTCCTCAAGTGAAGAAGACGAAAGCCATAGTTCTAGTGAGGAAGCACCATGTGAGGGTGATCTATTAATTGCCCATAGATTGTTAACTAACCAACTTAAGGAACAAGACCAATCACAACGAGAGAATCTCTTTCATTCAAGGTGTAAGATTTTCAAGAAAACGTGTTCTCTCATTGTGGATAGTGGCTCTTGTAACAATTTTGTAAGCCAAAGGTTAGTTGATAAGCTTAACTTGACTACTATAGCCCATCCTAAATCTTACAAACTCCAGTGGCTTAATGAGGATGGACCTATAGAAGTCAAAGATCAAGTAAATGTGCCCTTTTCCATTGGGAAGTACAAAGATGAAATTTTATGTGATATCATTCCCATGGATGCAAGTCATATTTTACTTGGTAGACCGTGGCAACATGATAGACAAGCCATCCATGATGGTGTCACCAATAAGATCCGCCTAGTCCATCTAGGTAAAAAGCATACCTTGATCCCTCTTACACCTTCCCAAGTGTTAGAAGATCAAGTGGCCATGAAAAAGAAAATTGAGGAAGAAAAAAAAGAGAAAAAAAAAAAAACCTCTTAAGTTGTGAAAAAGAGGAAGAGAAGGTTATAGAGTTGGAAGGAAGTGTCCCTTCCAAGGTAGTTGTTCCTAGGAGTCAATTTTCTATAAATCATTCCATTAAACAATGTCTCCTAGTTGATCAACCTCTTTTCCTTCTCTATGCTAAAGAGACACTTGCTGCCACAAATTTTGGACTTGAGTCTCTACCAAAGGGGGTTCAAAACCTTTTAAAGGAATTTGATGACCTATTCCCCAAAGAAGTTCCAAGTGGGCTTCCTCCTTTAAGGGGAATAGAACATCAAATTGATTTGGTTCCCGGGGCAAGCCTACCCAATAGGCCCGCCTATAGGACCAACCCCCAAGAAACAAAAGAAATAGAGACCCAAGTTGAAGATTTGATGAAGAAGGGATGGGTTCAAAAGAGCTTAAGCCCTTGTGCTGTGCCGGTTTTTTTAGTTCCAAAGAAAGATGGGACTTGGAGAATGTGCACGGATTGTAGAGCTATAAATAATATAACTATTAAGTATAGGCATCCAATCCCTAGGTTAGATGACATGCTAGATGAGTTGCATGGAGCACTCATATTTTCTAAAATTGATCTTAAGAGTGGTTATCATCAAATAAGGATCAAGGAAGGAGATGAATGGAAAACCGCTTTTAAAACCAAGTTTGGATTATATGAATGGTTAGTCATGCCTTTTGGTTTGACCAATGCTCCTAGCACCTTTATGAGGTTAATGAACCATATTTTAAGGGATTGTATAGGTAGATTTGTAGTTGTTTATTTTGATGATATCCTAATCTATAGTAAAAGCCTTAAAGAACACCTAGGACACCTTAGAAATGTCTTGCTTCTTCTTAGGGAAAACCATCTCTATGCTAACTTAGAAAAATGCATATTTTGCCAAGAAAGTGTGAATTTCTTAGGGTTTATAGTTAGCAAGGAGGGGGTTAAGGTGGACCCCGAGAAGGTTAGAGCCATCCAAGAGTGGCCTACCCCTAAGAATGTGGGAGACATTAGGAGCTTCCATGGGTTAGCAAGCTTCTATAGGAGGTTTGTTAAAGACTTCTCCACCATAGCATCTCCTCTTAATGAGTTGGTCAAGAAGGATGTGCCTTTTGTATGGGGGGAGAAGCAAGAGAAGGCTTTTCATAACTTAAAAGACCAACTTACACATGCACCTATTCTAGCTCTTCCAAACTTTTCTCAAACTTTTGAGCTAGAATGTGATGCAAGTGGTTTAGGGATAGGTGCGGTCCTACTTCAAGGTGGCCACCCCATTGCTTATTTTAGTGAAAAACTTAGAGGTCCCACCTTGAATTATCCCACCTATGATAAAGAGCTCTATGCTCTTATAAGAGCCCTCAAAACTTGGGAGCATTACTTAGTGACTAAAGACTTCATCATTCATACCGATCATGAGTCACTAAAGTATTTGAGAGGGCAAGGTAAGTTAAACAAGAGACATGCTAAGTGGGTAGAATATTTAGAGCAATTTCCATATGTGATCAAGTACAAGAAGGGAAAAAGTAATGTGGTGGCCGATGCCCTTTCTAGAAGATACACATTACTTACTACCTTGAGTTCCCAAATTCTTGGATTTGACAACATTAGGGAATTGTATGAAAATGATCTAGATTTTCAGTCCACTTACAAGCAATGTCTTAAAAGGGCCTTTGATGGATTCTACATCAATGATGGGTACTTGTATAAAATGGGAAAGATTTGCATACCCAAAGGATCCATTCGAAAGCTCTTAGTAAAGGAAAGTCATGAAGGAGGTCTCATGGGCCATTTTGGAGTTGATAAAACTCTAAGTTTTGTAAAAGAAAAATTTTATTGGCCACACATGAGAATAGACGTCCAAAGGCATTGCTCAAAATGCATAGCTTGTTTACAAGCTAAATCAAAAGTTATGCCTCATGGACTCTATACACCTCTACCTATAGCTAGCACCCCTTGGGAAGACATTAGCATGGATTTTGTACTTGGTCTCCCAAGAACCCAAAGGGGTCATGATTCTATCTTTGTGGTAGTGGACCGATTTTCAAAGATGGCTCACTTTATTCCATGCCACAAGGTAGATGATGCTAGCCATATCTCAAGACTATTCTTTAAAGAAGTTGTGAGATTACATGGAATCCCTAAAACAATAGTCTCGGATAGGGATGTTAAGTTCCTTAGTCACTTTTGGAAAACACTTTGGGAAAGACTAGGAACTCAACTTCTATTTTCTACTACTTGTCACCCACAAACCGATGGGCAAACTGAAGTAGTAAATAGATCCTTATCTACTCTATTGAGGGTCATTTTAAAGAACAACAAGAAGTCTTGGGATGAACATCTTCCTCATATAGAGTTTGCATATAATAGGGTAGTCCACAAGACTACCAATCTTTCTCCTTTTGAGGTTGTTTATGGCTTTAACCCTCTCACACCTTTGGATATACTTCCTTTGCCTAGTACTTCTTCTTATGTTCACAAAGAAGGAGTTTCTAAGGCTGATTTTATAAGAAAACTCCATGAGAAGGTTAAAGACCACATAGAAAAACAAACTCAAAAATATATGGAATACAACAACAAAGGGAGAAAGCAAATTATTTTTGAGGAAGGAGACTTAGTTTGGCTTCATTTGCGAAAGGAAAGATTTCCTACTCAAAGGAAGTCTAAACTAAGTCCGAGAGGAGATGGTCCATTCAAAGTACTCCAAAGAATAAATGAAAATGCCTACAAAATAGATTTACCTTCTGATTATGGTGTTAGTAATACATTTAATGTTTGTGATCTTATGCCTTTTTCAGGGGATGCTAACATGGATGATGAAGAGGTAGATCTGAGGACAGATCCTTCCCAAGAAGGAGGGTATGATGGAGGACCATCCAAGGAAGAGGAATACATGAAGGCCATTGGACCTTTGACAAGGTCCATGGTAAGGAAGCTAGAAGAGACATCTAAGGAGGAGGTGCTTCTTAGACCCTTGCTCACCATGAGCATTGTGTACTTTTCTCCTTAGTAGTATCTTGAGTAGTCCCATTGTATATATTGTATATAGTAGACTTTGTATAGGATTGTTTTGCCTATGTATTTTGGAGGCACCTTTTTTTCTTTTTAGAAGTAGGCATAGGAGTGGCATTAGTAGACTAAAGTGTGCTCCTAGCATTTTAGCCAAATGTGGTCTTAGGATAAAGGTTTTACATATTGGACTCATTTAACTCCTAATTTTTCATAGATTTGATTTAGCTAGGTTCCATTCACATTGAATGAACCTAACTAAACCAAATGAACCATTTTCCAACCGGGTGGAGTTAAATGAAACCAATCAAAACCGTCCACACCTTTGTGTTCACACCTTGTGTTCACATTGGTGCACACTTGGCCAAATGCTTGGACCTCCTTTCTCTCCTACACAAGGGCGGTTTAGGAAGGCTCAACCATGGTTCCTAGAGAACCATGGTCTAGCCTTTTCTTGCTCCCTAAGTTGGATGGACCCAACCATGGTTCCTAGTGAACCATGGTCTAGTCTAGCTTAACCCCTAGGTGGCCACGCCTATATAGCCTCAAATTTTCACTTGTATGACACTTTTGCCATTAATGAGAATTGAGTATTCAGATTAGAGATCAGAATTCTCTCCTCCCCAAAGGTCCTAAACCTCTTTGTGCAAAACCAATCTCTTATCACTTTTCCAAAGACAAGTGTGGCGGGTTGAAGAATGCTTATCCCTTCACCAAGAGTGGCGCATTCTTGAGAGGCTTCTCCACCATCTTAAGGTGGCCGTGAGGCTCCTCCCTCCATTGGAGCCTTACACAAGCATTGGAAGGATTCTAGGAGCCAAAGATCTAGGGAGAGACTTGAAGGAAGCTACATCAATCCGGCCTCCTCCAAAGTTCTTCCATCATGATGCAAGCAACATTGCAAAACTCTTCTTTAGAGATGTGGTTAAACTCCATGGACTTCCTAGGACAATAGTTTCAGATAGAGATACTAAGTTCCTAAGCCATTTTTGGCGTGTCTTATGGTCAAGACTAGGAACTAAACTCCTCTTTTCAACTACTTGTTGATGGAAAACTTGTTTGGAGAATCCGGATTGATGTGAATCCTCTTCAAGTTCCCCCCTAGATCTTTGGCTCCTTGATCCTTCCTAAGCTTGGATAAGGTCTCCAATGGAGGAGGAGACCTTAGAACCACCACGGTTTGGTGGAGAACACTCCCAAGAGGCGCCACTCCTTGGTGAAGAGATAAGTCACTTCAATCCTCACCACACTCTTTTAGTGAAGGGATAAGAGAATTGGATGAATATCAAAGAGGTTTAGGGACTTTTAGAAGAGAGTAATCTGAACAATATTTCAGAAATGAAATCTCTATACATCTAAAAGTGTCTTACAATGAATGGATTACAAGTATATAGGAGTAGGAAGCTTAGAGAGCAAGCTAGTCTTAACCATGGTTCACTAGGAACCATGGTTGGGTCTAGCTAAACCGTCCAAGGTCAAGAGGCTTGGAGAGCAAGCTTCTCTCTTAGGAGGAAACTGTAAGAAGGAGTGATAACAGAGCTTGGAATAGAATTTTCATAAAATCTTGCTTCTTAGAAGAAATACTCGAGCTACTTTTTCGATTTTCAGCTTGTGTAAGCATTGTTTTTTTTTTTTCTGTTCTTTTATCCCTGACTTTTGCATAAGACATATCCTATCAGGATTTTAGCCTTTTTTCTACCAAAGACTCTTGTCTTGGCAGGCTTTTTCTTACCCTAACTTTTGTCTAGAATGCCCTTTGCGAGTTTTCATTATAGTGGGCTCCAAGAAAGCAATGCCTTCAAGCATAATGCTTCTTCTTCGTATTGGAATTATCTTAGTAAGAAAACTCTCTTGACCATGTACGATCCTTCATATTCACGTCGCCTTATGCTTTTGAAGAATTCATCTTCCTCATTAGGTTCCTTTCCTTTCTTCTTTGAACTTTTCCTTCTTTTTGGAAGTATTAGCTTACAATTTGCTAGGAGTGTAGACTTGGCCACTCCTAGTTATTCCTCTAAACCTGACAATATTGGATGAGTCTTTAGCTGATGACGCTTAGATTTCACAGACCCAAGGCATGGTTTTATTACTTGTGTATGGAAAGGGACTCGGTGTCTTAATCTTTACTTGCTTGAGCATGTTTTGGCCCATATTCACTTGTATTGCTACGGGTTTTACTTTAAGTGTTTCTTGATCTTACGTATTAAGTTTATAGTCAATTACTAGTGGCTTCATTATCTGATTAATTAGTGCATTCATTGGTTTTCTTTTTTTATTCTTACTTATTTATTTACCAAGAAGGAATAAAGCTATAAATGTATGCAAAGTAGAATGCAAGGACAATTGAAAATTTAACAAATATCAATCTCATTGATTTTTCTGTTTGGTGAATGTTTTCATACAATGTTTTTCAATCAGCATTGGGTGGCTGAAAACTTTCACCTATTTCAGCGGCCCATGCATGTTGCTGCTTACACCTTCCATATCTAATGAAATAATAAAGGAATGGAAATCAATGGGCTAGCCTAAAAATTGCATGCCATTGTGTTTTATTTCCTAATCTTTATCATGTTTTCATTTTCTAAAAGGGAAATGATGCATGATAAAGGTTATTTTATTCAACTGGCATTTTTCTTTATTTTCTTGGTTTTGCTAAAATAAGAAACTACCTGTATGAAGCTAATGAAATGTTGACTTAAGTATGCACTAAAAGGGTATTAATTTCTTTAGTTTTAGACCCTAATTAACTGTTGTTTGGTTAAAGTTCCAATCCACTCCTATTGAAAACAAATAATGCAATCAAACATATGAACACACACATGCTCAATCAACGTACACCTACGAATAGTCACATTCATTTCCATGTGTTAAGGTCCCCATATAGAAAGGTGCATAGTATACGGTGGTTCTAACTGTTCTCATCGGTCTCAAGGCCCCTAAGGTGCCCCCACTATAGGGATTCAATATCTCTGTCATCATTAACTGGAAGACTGATGGAAAACTTGTTGGAGAATCCGAATTGATGTGAATCCTCTTCAAGTTCCTCCCTAGATCTTTGGCTCCTTGATTCTTCCTAAGCTTTGCTAAGGTCTCCAATGGAGGAAGAGACGTTAGAACCACCATGGTTTGGTGGAGAACTCTCCCAAGAGACGCCACTCCTTGATGAAGAGATAAGTCTCTTCAATTCTCACCACACTCTTCTAGTGAAGGGATAAGAGAATTGGATGAATATCAAAGAGGTTTAGGGACTTTTAGAAGAGAGAAATCTGAACAATTCTTTAGAAAATAATTCTCAATATCTCCAAAAGTGTTTTACAATGAAGGAAAAACAAAAATATAGGAGTAGGAAGCTTGGAGAGCAAGCTAGCCTTAACCATGGTTCACTAGGAACCATGGTAAGGTCTACCTAACCATCCATGGTCTAGAGGCTTGGAGAGCAAGCTACTCACTTAGCTAGCTTGGTAAGCAAGCTAAGGAGAAGCTTGTGCTTCAAGCTTCTAACCTTGAGTGTGAACAAGCAATGTGAACACAAATCAAGGTGGGCGGCTCATGGACTTTATTTTACTCCAATCGGTTTTGAAAAAATGTTGATTTGGTTTAGCTAGGTTCATCCAATGTGAATGAAACCTAGCTAAATCAAATCTATGAAAAATTAGGAGTAAAATGAGTCTAATATGTAAAATTTTTCCTAGGCCCATCTCTAGGTCCAATTGCTAGTGACACTCTATAGCTTGCTAGTTACACTCTCTAGCTTGCTAATGCCACTCCCAATCCTACTACTAGAAAACTAAGAAATGAGTGTATTTTAGATTAGGTTAAATGGAGTCAAAGTGTCCAAGTAACCTACCCTAGAAACAATATACAATAGCTAATAAAAGGAAATAAAGTGCCTCACAAATACAAAGGCAAAAATACACCTATACAAGTATCTACTATATACAAGGTACAAGAAATCAAACTATACAATGTATGTATAATAGAAACTATGAGACTAAAAAGAGGAATCATACTCATTACTCATATTGAGCATAGGTCTAAGAAGCACCTCCTCTCTAGAAGCCTCCTCTAGCCTCCTAAGCATGGACCTAGTTAAAGGCCCAATGGTCTTCAAGTGTGAGCCTCCTTGGATCAACCTTCACCCTTCTTTGTCTTACCTCTTCCAAAGGGATCCTTGGGGATTAGATTTCCATCAAGGATAGCATCACCTACAAAAATAAGAAACAAAGTTTTAGTAATGATATATGCATATAATACATGTGGAAAATGCACCTTATGAGGAATCCCTTCTACAGTCCTAACAAGGGTTTTTAGACTAGGAAGGATGGGTTCTCTAACTATAAGAATAGGATCCTCACTATAGTGTACTCTAAGTGTAAAACTAAATCCTATAAATGTTAAAGTACTAAAACTATAAGAAACTAGTTAAGTACTCCTATATACTAAGGTATCTTGTCTAAAGTACCCTATCTAGTAACCTAGGCTTCTACAAGGAAACAAAGTGAATATGATAAGGAAACTACCTAGACAACCCTTGATCATATTATATGTTAGATACATCATGGAAGAGGGTGTAAAGAGTTTAGAAAAGTCATAGAATCTAATTTGGTCTTGAAGGGAAGTAGTCAAGTTAAGTTCAAAGAAGTTTGAACTTCCCTTAAGATCAAAAATAGAAAATAAGACACCATGAGATGTATCTAATGAACGATATAAACCAAAGGTTGGGTGCTTTATTAGAACAACTAAAGTAAAAGAAGTCCTAAATAGACAATGGTTGTCTACTTTGGGCACCACCAAAGTAGTAGCATAAGAAGTAGAACTAGGTGAAGTCCACTTCTTCTTCACTAGACTAAGAACTTGAGATCCTCTCTTTTAAA
The DNA here is from genome assembly GCF_000230855.2 of Cajanus cajan. Classification (NCBI taxonomy): domain Eukaryota; kingdom Viridiplantae; phylum Streptophyta; class Magnoliopsida; order Fabales; family Fabaceae; genus Cajanus; species Cajanus cajan. The sequence goes on along the minus strand of NC_138524.1, from coordinate 42,843,675 downwards.
AATTATTTAGGTTGTGGATCTTAAGCTCTAAGTCCGTGGCAGCAATAGAAAAAGAGCTAAAATTTTTGTGAAGAAGAAAAGTCTTTTTGCAATCATTTTTAATAGAAAAGTGACTTTCCTTTATCACAAGATTTTTGGAGGAGACACTATCCTCCTTACTCTTTTCCAAGAGTAGTGTCTTTTTAGCATTGAGAAGGTAAAAAGGTTGTTCAACTAGAAGACATTTTTTAATAGAATGTTCTATTAAAAATTGACTTCTAGGAACAACTTCCTTGGAGGAGACACTACCCTCCAACTCTAGAACCTTCTTCTTTTTTTCCTCTTTTCTTTTTTTTGATTTCATAAATACTGGATCCTCCAACACTTGTGAAGGTGAAAGAGGAGTCAAGGTGTGTTTCTTGCCTAGGTGGAATAGGCGAATTTTGTTTGTAACACCATTATGAATGGCCTTTCTATCATGTTGCCAAGGCCTTCCAAGTAAAATGTGACTTGCATCCATTAGAATTATATCACATAAAATTTCATCTTTATATTTTCCAATGGAGAAAGGAACATTTACTTGATCCTTAACTTCTATAGGTCCATCCTCATTAAGCCATTGAAGTTTATAAGATTTAGGATGGGCTATAGTAGTTAGGGTTAGCTTATCAACCAACCTTTGGCTTACAAAGTTATTACAAGATCCACTATCAACAATAAGAGAACAAGTTTTCTTAAAAATTTTGCATCTAGAATGGAAAAGGTTCTCTCTTTGTGATTGATCATTGGGTTGGTTGGTAAGTAACCTTTGAGCAATGAATAGGTTACCTTCACATGGTGCTTCCTCACTAGAACTAAGGCTTTCATTTTCTTCACTTGAGGAGCATGAAGAAGATGAAGTGCTTTCCTCACTTAGGATCTCATTGCCCCTAATGATCATGGTCTTTTTTGTGGGGCATTGGGAAGCTATGTGTCCCCTCCCTAAGCATTTAAAGCACTTTATAGAACTAGTCCTAGTTTCATCGGAAGGTTTTTCTTTTTGTTTTTCTTTTAGTGGACTTTCTTTTGAATAGGAGGGTTGACCCTCCTTCTTGAAGTCCTTTCTAGGGTATGAGGTAGATTCCTTCCTAAGGGTAGGCTTTCTCTTAAGTTGTTGTTCTACTCTCACACAAAGTTGAACTAGTTCATTTAGGTCTCTATAGGGTAATAGTTCAACTTTATCCCTAATCTCTAGGTTTAGGCCACTTTGAAACCTAGCTATGGTGGTTCTTTCTTCTTCTCTAATTCCAGCCCTCATCATAAGCAACTCCATTTGTTTCCTATATTCCTCAACACTAAGGTGTCTTTGTTGGAGTCTTTGGAGCTTATCCATCAACTCCCTCTCAAAATATGGAGGAATGTGCCTTCTCCTTAAGGAACTTCTAAGCTCATTTCTATATTGAATTGGAGGCTCATGATGAGTTCTTCTATTCCTTTCAAGGGAAGTCCACCAATACATGGCATACCCTTGAAAGCTTAGGGTAGCCATGGGAACCTTTCTCTCTTCACTCACATTGTGGCAAGTGAAGAGTTGCTCAACCTTCATCTCCCAATCTAGATAATCATCAACATTGTCTTTTCCATAGAAGGGAGGAAGGTTAAACCTAGATTCTCTAGAAGAGGTTGTTTCATGCCTAGGCCTATGTTTCCTAGTGGGTCTTTGATAGTAGCCATCATCATGGTGACTACTATAAAACCCTTCACTTGAGGACGAGTGAGTGTGTGAATGGTGATTATTGGACCTAGAAGGTTCTTCTTCATGTTTATGTCTATAGGACCTAGAAGGCCCTTCACCATCATGTCTTTTGTGCCTAGTAGGCCCATGACCCTCATTGGCATGGGGTTTGCTAGCCTCACCCTCACCACAAGCTTATTCAACAACTTTCTTATAGTTTCATTGTTTTTTTCATTTTCTATCTCTTTTTTCCTAATATAATTCCTAAGTTCTCTAAGTTCATCTTTAGTGCTTTTATGACTCCTAGGAGAATGATGACCATGCACACTACATTCATGAGAATGATCACTCATTTTTGCAAGAGAAAGGTTTTCACAAATCTTAAAGAATTTTGCAAAGTGAGTGATAAAGATTTTCACAAAAGATTTTCTCTTTTTGGTGCAATACTAAGTACTTGGAGGTCTAAGTATACAAGTTGCACTATCAAGGGAGGTGAGCTACATGGAGCCACTTAATAACCAAGCCTTTTCAAGTGGAAATTACTAAACCCCCTTATAGCTTTCTTACAAAACAAATTTTTCACACAAGCAATTCAAGTAGTTGTGTGTGTGTGCACGAAACCCCTAGTAGGCAATGGAAGCCTTCTAAACGAACTTAGAAATTAAACAAGTAAAAAGAAAGCAAGTAAAGCATACACTAGTCGTAGGGTCCTAGGGTGGAAGTCCAAGTGACACTTGAAGTCTTTTGGGACACTTCCACAAGTCCTAAACGTATTATGAAAGCAAGTAAACTAGGCGTATCCTAGTGGAAGCCCAAATGGCACTTGAAGCCTTTGGGGACCCTTCCACAAGTACTAAACGTGTCTAGGAATCTTTATTTAAGACTATTTAGGAAGTGGTGGGACTTAATCAATTTCCCAAACAACCACTCCTAAATGTAAGTTTGTTTTAACAAAAGGAAACTAAAAGGTTAACCCAAGGTAGGGTTAAGAAGTTACAAACAACGGAAACAACACTAATCAAGAATGCTTGAAGAACTTCCACCAAGGGTGCTTGGAAGCAAGCTTGGACAGCCTTGGAGTCAAGTGAAACATCCCAAATTGGTCTCCACCAATCCTTCTCTAAGTGTCCAAATCCGTCACTAAGTTCTTCAAATCTGTCTCTAAATTGCTTCCAAAATTCGTCTCTAACTTTGACCTAAAATTAGAAAAAATGTCTTGGCTGCAAAATCAACAAACAAGTGAGCCTTTCCAAGGTGTTTCACTCAAGTAATCTGTACCTCAATCTCCTTCAAGTGTTGACCCCCTTGAGAGATTAACCCAACATGTCTCAATTAGCCCTTCCTTCCAAGTGTAACGGCTTGAAAAAGAATTATATCTCACCAAGGATTAACAATCAATCAAGAGAGAGTAGAGGCCAAGAAATTAAAACTGAAAAGCACAATTAGAGTAGGCTACACTCTTATAGGAATTAATGTGACAAAACAAAGAGAGCCAAGAAGACACAAAGCAACAACTAAAGGCTAATTTCAAAAGCTAGCACACAAAAGATTAGTCCTAGGAATGGCACTAGAATGGATTACAAAACCCAAAACAAAATTTGTGAAATTGTTTTGAGTGTTTAAAATTCTTTTTCCAACCACTGGACAGCAAGCAAACCTCAAGAAAAATCACACAAAAATTTCAAGGCCAAGTGCTACTAGTGATGTTTTGTTTTCACCTTTCTTTTTCTCTATTTTTCTCTTTTGTTTCTTTTCTTTTTCTTGTATTTTTGTCTCTTTCTTTTCTTTATTTTCTTTGAATACAGAGAGTAAGCACTTAAAACAGAGGCCAAACAATTAATAAAGAGGTTTCCAAGTGGAGGAGAAAAGAAGAGCAAGAAGTGTAAGAAATGTAAGTGTACTAGTCAAAATTTTCAACCACAAAATGTTACTAGTTTTTGGTACTAGTTTGTTCATATCTTTTGTACACTTTGATTTTCGTTTTCAATACACTTCTAACTCTGTTTTATTTTTTTAAAAACAAGCACAAGACACACAAGGAATTTCTGGTCACAAATTGCTAAGAAACAAATAGCAATTGAAGTTCACAAAAATTGACTTTAGAACATGTTAGGTCTAATAACATGCATTGGAATCATTTTATGAGCACTCCAAGATTTAATAATGTTCATCCAGAAATGACACCATACAAGAACATATATCAATTCATATAGATTCAAAAATAAAAAGGCACAACAAGGATTTAATGACAAGAAAAACAACTACACATGACTCTAAGCCAAAACTAGAAGATTAAGAAATGTAAAATGCTTGTATTCTTGTTTCTTTTTAGGAGTTTCTTTTTAGTACGAAATTAATAGGAGTCCAATGGAAGATAAAATTAATCCTAAAACATTTAAAAAAGACATACAAAGAATACCTAAGGCACACACAAAGATTGATTCACAAGAAGTAGTGCATGAATCAAAAACAAGCAAGACAAAGTGAGTGTGTTCTATATATTTATAGATGTGACACAAGAACAACTCAAGGCACACAAACTCAAGACAATAAAAGGAAATACAAGTAGGAACAGTTCAGACACAATATTACAAGATTTGGACTGAAAAGAATTGAAAGAAAAAGCTCAAGAACGAATTTACCAAGGAGATTGATACCAAATGATGGAAAACTTGTTGGAGAATCCGGATTGATGTGAATCCTCTTCAAGTTCCTCCCTAGATCTTTGGCTCCTTGATTCTTCCTAAGCTTTGCTAAGGTCTCCAATGGAGGAGGAGACCTTAGAACCACCGCGGTTTGGTGGAGAACTCTCCCAAGAGACGCCACTCCTTGATGAAGAGATAAGTCTCTTCAATTCTCACCACACTCTTCTAGTGAAGGGATAAGAGAATTGGATGAATATCAAAGAGGTTTAGGGACTTTTAGAAGAGATAAATCTGAACAATTCCTTAGAAAATAATTCTCAATATCTCCAAAAGTGTTTTACAATGAAGGAAAACCAAAAATATAGGAGTAGGAAGCTTGGAGAGCAAGCTAGCCTTAACCATGGTTCACTAGGAACCATGGTAAGGTCTAGCTAACCATCCATGGTCTACAGGCTTGGAGAGCAAGCTACTCACTTAGCTTGCTTGGTAAGAAAGCTAAGGAGAAGCTTGTGCTTCAAGCTTCTAAGCTTGAGTGTGAACAAGCAATTTGAACACAAATTAAGGTGGGCGGCTCATGGACTTTATTTTACTCCAACCGGTGTTGAAAAAATGTTGATTTGGTTTAGTTAGGTTCATCCAATGTGAATGAAACCTAGCTAAATCAAATCTATGAAAAATTAGGAGTAAAATGAGTCTAATATGTAAAAATTTTCCTAGGCCCATCTCTAGGTCCAATTGCTAGTGACACTCTCTAGCTTGCTAGTTACACTCTCTAGCTTGCTAATGCCACTCCCAATCCTACTACTAGAAAACTAAGAAAAGAGTGTATTTCTAGATTAGGTTAAATGGAGTCAAAGTGTCCAAGTAACCTACCGTAGAAACAATATACAATAGCTAATAAAAGGAAATAAAGTGCCTCACAAATACAAAGGCAAAAATACACCTATACAAGTATCTACTATATACAAGGTACAAGAAATGAAACTATACAATGTATGTACAATAGAGACTATGAGACTAAAAAGAGGAATCATACTCATTACTCATATTGAGCATAGGTCTAAGAAGCATCTCCTCTCTAGAAGCCTCCTCTAGCTTCCTAAGCATGGACCTAGTTAAAGGCCCAATGGTCTTCAAGTGTGAGCCTCCTTGGATCAACCTTCACCCTTCTTTGTCTTACCTCTTCCAAAGGGATCCTTGGGGATTAGATTTCCAACAAAGACACTAGTGGTCTGACCAAGTATCTAGCTAGATTAACTAGTTATCACCTTGAGTGTGATTTTTAACAATGACTTGTGGGTGGCTAAGACCCATTCTATGGCTGGTCGTACATCAACCATTCTCTATGGTCATAAATCACTCTTGCCCCGGGATATAGGAAGAACTATTGTATGCAATGGTTTGTGTACAATTATTTTCAATCAAGTGCAAAAATTTAAGCAAACATATAGTTATTAAAGCCATTCTAAAACATTTTATAAACAAACAATGTAAAGGGGTAAAAATTCGATTATGCTTTACTTTGCTAAATTTTGTCACTGAATGGGTTTGAACCTCTTTTAGCTTCCTCAACAGAGTCACCATCTACCGGAAACAACCAAAAAAATTTTAGTGTTTCTGAAAAATGCACTTGGCTTGACAGATGGTTCGAACATCCACTTGAAAATCTCATCAACTTCAGAATTCCCAAAGATCGGACTAATCCTCCATCTGATGGTTTTTTAAAAGAAAAATTGGTTTGAAGGAGTCGCCACCAATATTTTGCACAAAACATCGAAAAAAGAAAATAGTTTTAAAAAATTTGACTTTGGCCTTCACAGCAAGAGCCATGTTTAGGGATCGATTACGTGTGGGAAGGTGTTAGGCACCTCACAATGCCTAAACTCGGTACCCTATGATAAGTTTAGCATTATGACAGCGTAATTAAGTTTTTACCCGTATTTTAAGCATACATAGCAACTTAAATCTACATGATGCCTATTCTATTGCATACAAGAAAAGTGATAAAGCAATAAACAAGAGGGAAGAGATTGGAACCTCCGAAGCAAGCATTTTTTATATATCTTCTCATAAAGTTGTATAATAGAACTTGTTGGCAGATTCCATACTCTACAAGACCTCACTAACACTTAAAACTTTTAACCAAGGAAACTCTGAAATCTCTTCCAAAAGGTCTAAAGATCTCATAATCAAGCACTAATGAGTTTATTCTACTCAGAGTGACACTGAAGAGAGTTAGAGAGGGGGAGAGAAAGAGGTGTCTAAGAATGGACCCCTGTCATGCTTTTATAAGCATCCAAGGGAAGTGGGGTTGTTCCACAAACCAAAAATACATTATTTTGTGCAAAAGGGAATGGTCGTGCAAGGCCACACATGCAAAGAAGGGGGAATGACCGTGGAACGACCATTTTTACTCTAGGAACAAATGTTCCAAGCTTGGGGCTAGGGTTTTGACCTTTTTCTACATAAATGCCTCCTAGATGTTCGTCCTCCATCTTGGCTTACTTTTATACCTTATTTTGGCTCCTAGGGTTGCTTCTCTTGTCTTAGAAGTCTCTCGACCCTGGCAAAAGACCAAACAAAACCTAGTGTCTAAAGGGAGATTTTTTATCAGGTGGCATCAATTGTTTCACGGCAAAGGCCCAAGTGGGTCAAGTCATAGTCGTCACATGGCACTTGGGCTGCTATGGTTAAGTAGAAAGAGTTGAGTCCTGACTAACAACTATAGCTTTTTCCCCACTAATAAGTGCATGGTTTATTAAGGCAAATTAATAATCTTACCATTGTCGTTGCCACGCTCCACCTCTTCCTCAATAACTACCTCCTCCACAATACGGTGCCCCTATCTTCCTCTTCTCCTTTGCCTTCACCTCTTTCAAATGTGACGTTGACGTTGAAGTTAGATGAAAAACACATAGAAGGGGGGGTTGAATGTGTGTGAGTGTGAACAAAGGAATTTTAAAAACGTTTTTGCAAGAACACTCTTTTTTGTCCAATAAAAATATTACTTTGAATGTTTAACTGAAACTACCCAGGACTGGTTCAACAAAATAATTTTGAGTCTGGGAGTTTATCGTCTGCTTAAGAAAAATGCTTCTTAAAGGAAAACCGTCCTTTCGTGCAACAAGTGTGGTTTTCGTCTAAAGATGGTTTTAATGGACGATAAACACTAGATGAAGTTTTCAGTATATTAAATCAACTAAATAATAGTGCGTCTAAAGCATTAAAGCATAGTGCACGTATTTTTATACTGGTTCAATCAAACTGAGCTATGTTCATTATTCTTCAAATGAAGGGTTTCACTAGATGTTCAATAAAGTACAAGTATTATTTGTTCAGCCTCTTCAGGCTCGCAGTGAGTATTATAGACCACCCAGGTCATGACCACTCCTGGCTCGTCAACTTCACTTACTGACGCTAGCATTCTTTGATCAGCCACTTCTGGCTCTCAAAGAGTATTCTCGACCACCTCTTGGCCCGCTAACTTCACCATTAGCGCTAGTATTCTTTAATCAGCCACTTCTAGCTCACAGGGAGTATTGTCGTTGAAATCCTGGCCCTCTAACTTCACCATTAACGCTAGTATTGTTTAATTAGTCACTTCTGGCTCGTAGTGAGTATTCTTTGACAAGCCTCTTCAGGCTTTACAAGTATTCTTTCCCTAGCCTCTTCAGGTATTACATATGATAACTAAATTGGTTTGGTTTGAGTGTTTGGGTTACTCTCATAGAGAGTATACATAAGTTTATGCATTCACTAAGGTATTCAACCTTAGTTTCTACAACGATTGAGTGTATGGTTTACTCTTACAGAGAGGATACACAAATGAATACACTCACTAAGGTTCATGTTCCTAAGGTGCACTTGAAACCCCTTAGTCTACAGAGATGAATACACTATGGTACATTTGAATCTATACACTCTATGTCTAGTTTCGTTGCTTCGTGGGTTGGATATCACTCTTGTTAGAATGCAAAAGCCAACCTTTCAAGGTTTGAAGTAGTGATATATATTGTCCTATAGAATTTGCCCGTTGCAAGTGTCCGTTGAAGGAGATATAGTCTTTCATGACTAGTTTTCTCTTTCATTTAATGCTCAAGATCTTGCATTAAATGTTGCTTCCTGTTTATAGACATTGCGTGAAGTCTTCTTTTCCTTGTTAGCAGCTGTGTCTGAATTTAGCAGAGACCTAGGAACTATTTTGTCCTTTTCTGGTCGCGTAGCTGTAAAGTGTTGTCCTTATCTAAAAAAGTGATGTACTCTTTCTAACACATGCATGTTTTTGCTTTTGCGAGATTTTCTTCTTCTTCGTTCATCACGCTATCATGTTGAGAGCATTTAAGTGATCGTAGACAATACCTTAATTTGTCTTTTGAGACTTGATTGATGATGGGCTCCTTCCTTCCATGGTGTAATCTTTGGCTTCCAAGGAGGAGCTCCCTCTTTCTTCACGGTCTAGGAAGAAGGATGATGGCTGGATGTTCCTCAAGGGTGGTGGAAAAACAATATTGAAGGGTGGAGATGAAGGTGGGTGAAAATGGAGGCGGGAAGGTGGAAGGTGTTTTTGGTGCTCTTGGCTAGCTCTCTCCACCAAGGGTTGGTGGAGGTCACTCAAGGGAAACTCAAACTCTCTTTAGGGTAGAGAGGATAAGAGGTTGGGCGTGAAGACCCTAGGAGACTAAGGAAGGATTTTGAGGCACAAAGGCTCACTCAAAATGTATATATTCCAAAGTGGGTACAAGGTGGTGGGACTAAAGTACTTATAGAGAGAGGAGAGCATCCTAGGGTTTCTTGGGAGCATTTGGGCAAAAATTTCAAGCCCAAATGCACCCTAAATGAATCATAGATTCATACCAAATGAAATGGCTCTCATTTCTCCAAAAAGACTAAAGTACCCTTAGTCCTAGAAAATGAAAGAATTGGACTTTTGACCTTACTAGTCAAGGTTAAGTCCCTAAATAAATCCTAAGCCTAATTTTTCCCCATAATAAAAAGGCTAAATAAAAATACACAATAAAATCCTAATAGCTAATGTACCCCAAAATACAAGGGCAAAATAGGAAAGGAAAGAAACAAGCTAAGGAGAGGGCCCAAAATCCACACACATGATGATCATGGATTTTGGTATGGTGTGTTCTTCATCTTCCTCTACTCTCCTTACCATGGACCTTGTGATAGGCCCTATATGATGTTTCAAGGATGGTCCTCCATCAGCCCCTCCTTCTTGAGAAGGATTTGACCTCAAATCTTCAACCTCATCCATGTCATTAGTCCCTACAAAAAGTGTATGATCACAAACATTAAAAGAGGAACTAACTCCATATTCGGAGTGAAGGTCTAGGATGTATGTATTGTCATTAATCTTCTTAAGGACTTGGAAAGGACCATCTCCCGTAGGGTTTAGTTTGGACTTCCTTTGAGTAGGAAATATATCCTTCCTCAAGTGAAGCCAAACCTAATCCCCAACTTCAAAAGTTACCTTTTTCCTCCCTTTTTTGTTGTATTTGGCATATTTTTTGGTTTGTTTTTCAATTTGGCTTTTGACTTTCTCATAGTATTTTCTTATAAGGTCAGCCGTTGATACTCCTTCTTTGTGATATAAGGAAGTAGTATTAGGGAGTGGGAGCAAGTCAAAAGGGGTGATGGAGGACCATCCTTGGTACTTCATGTGAGACCCATTACATGGTTCATGGCTAGGAGAATGGAGAGATACCATGTATGGATCCATCTCCTAGGCCCAATTTGAGTAGTATAGAATTTTATTGCTTTATTCCAATTTTACCCTTGTACTTTGGGGTATTTTAGTCTTAAAATTTATTTTAATTGTATTTCCAATTTTACCCTTATATTTTGGGGTTTCTTAGTCATAGCATTTACTTTCTTTTGTATTTCCCATTTTACCCTTGTATTATGGGGTGCTTTAGATCATAGTATTTTATTTTTGGGCTAAGGTATTTAATTAGGGTGGGAACAAAAACCTAGATATTTTTTTGTGGCTATTGGACCTATTTTTGGTGTTAGAAAGGCATAGGCCCAAGTGGAGGGAAAAGGTTGCATGGTCTTATCATGCACCTAGATGTAGCCTAACTAATCCCAAAGATTCCATCCTTGGCCACCAAGTTGCATCTAGGGTTAATTTGCATTTCATTTGGTGTGCATTTGGCTTGTGAATCCCACTCCTATAAATAACCTAGGCTATGCATCATGTAAATACTTTGGAATATATGAATTTGAGTGAGCATTTTTGCCTCAAATCCTCTCCTTAGTCACTAGGTCTACACGGCCTACCTCTCTTATCTCCTCCCTAGAGTGACTTTAGGGTTACCTTGAGTGGCCTTCATCTCCACTTGGTGAAGAGAGCCAACTAGAACACCCAAAAACACCATCCTCCCAACCTTTCTCCTATTCGCCCAAGACTCCACCTTTCACGCCCACCATCACTTAGCCTCACCCTTGAAGGAACGTCCACCCTCTAAGGTCACCATCTTGACCTAGTAAAGGAGCTCCTCTTCACCATTGAACATTTGATCATCCTCTTGGTGGAAGGAGTCCATCTTTTGGTATCTAGAGCTTTGGTTATCTTCAAGGGTAACTAGTGATCTTTCATTTTCTTTGAGTCTTTATCTTTTTAAGTCATTATTTGTGTCATCTTTGTGTCTATTTTCATTCATGCAAACCTTGTGATACATGTCTTTTTATGTTACTCCATGGTTCACTACTTGTTCATGAACCTCCTTTTGTGCTTTAGGGTTTTTCTTGAGTCTTAGGTTCTTGTGTGCCATTTTTGTTTTCTATTCTTGTTGCTGGAAAAATATATTATGAACATCAAGAACATGTGTTGCATCTCTTTTTGATCCTTTTTACCTTTAAGTTTTGTCAAAATTGTGTTTCTCTCACCCACCTCAAAAAAGACAAATACCTAAATGTATGATGCACCAATTTCATGTATGAGAAAATGAAAAATGTATGATATATGTCCTTTTCTTGGGCTGGCCAAAAATTCCTTGCACCATTTAGAAGTCATTCATGCATGTTGATTAGTCCTTGGCATGCTCCAAATTTGTGTTGAAATCTATGTGTTATTTCCTTCCTACACATACATGATTGGCCACCTTTTCATGCACATCATTACATGATTATTCTTTTGTCCTTTTATGCACATGTGTGAGTGATAAGTTTTGTGTGTGAGTGCTGGAACCTTTGAAAAAATCTGCACCAAAAAGAAAATAGTACAAGACACACTCCACTCACAAAATGCTTCTATACCCACTCATGTGTTGCCACTTGTCTCTCTATTTTTGACTCCTTACATGTGCTGAATTTTTAATCACCCACAAGTGTAAAAACCAAGCAACATTTAAAAAGAAAATAGAAGAAAAATCTGGACACAAAAAATTAAAAAAAAAGTGACCAAAAAAGACTAAAAGAAAAGAAAGAAAAACAAAAAGGACTTGTTGCTAGACTTGTGGACATTGACCTAATTACCCTTGCACATTGGAGTTGGACTTGGACTGAATTTTTGGACCTTATTGGACCCTCTTTGAGACACAAAACCGTGGCTGGACCTTTACCAAAAAGGGCTTAAGTTTACAATTGCAAAACCTTTAAAGACTTACTCTATTCTAGTGTCATTCTAGGATTTTCTCTTTTGAGTGCTAGCCTTTTAATGTGTCTTAATTTTTGCTTGTCTTCCTTGGAATTATTATGTTTGTCTCATTAATCTCTCTGAGTTTAGCTTTTTAATTGAGATTTTTCAGTTTTTATTCCTTTGGCCTCCTTCTTGTTCTTGGTTGGTTTGTTGTCTTTGAGTGTAGGTGAAGTACTATCTCCAAGATACCCTTAGCAAAACTTCTTTGGGGGATTGAGTGGAGACTAAATCCGTGAGGTCCCAAGTGATTTGGAGAAGGATATCATATCTCAAAGAGTGCAAACACCAAAGGAGAGGACTAACTTTGTTTGTTCCTTGTGAAGGGGAGCCAAATGGGAGGAGTTGAAGACCTTTAATTTCTTTTCTTTCTTACTTGCTCATTTTGCTTAATTTTGGCCTCTTGCAATTTGGGCCTTATTTCTTTATCTTGGTTTGTAATTGGCCATTTTTTAAACCTCTTCATTTTGGTTTTAGTTCGTATAGTTGAAGGTGATTTGAAAACCTTCACCTAGGCCTTCGACTAGTATATGCTTGAAGTACTTTCCTTTTGCATGTTTTAAAGATTTTAGTAGTATAATTGCTTAGGTCTTTATTTTGCCTCAATTTTCGTTCAGAAGGCTTACAATTGCCTACTAAGGGTCCGTGCACACACATACCTTAGTCTTGTGAAAATTATTTTGTGAGAAAAGTGTGAAAAGGCTTAGTGATTTTTACTTGATAAGGCTTGGTTATTAAGTGATTCCTAGTAGTCCACCTCCCTTTGATAGTTCACTTTGTACACTTAGGCCTTTTCATACCAATCTTGCACCTTGAAAACCTTTTTGTGAAAACCTTTTATCACTCACTCTTTGTGAAAACTTCTTTTTCAAACCCTTTCGAAAACAAAATTTGTGAAAACCTTTTCTTGATCAAAGATGAGTGATCATTCTAGCGTACATGGTCATAACTCTTGTAGTACTAGGTCTAGTGTTAGGGATGAACTTAGACAATTGAAAGAATATTTGAGAAAAAAAGAGGAAGAAAATATAAAAAGAGAGGAAGAATTAAGAAAAAGAGAGAAAGAATTTGAGAAAAATAATGAAGAAATAAAAAGGTTGCTTACTAGGGTAGTTGTGGGAGGAGAGGCTAGTGGTTCAAAACCAAGAGTCATTTCTCCTAAGTCCTCAAAGGGAAAGGGGCATATGATACATTCAAGTGTTCATGAGGAGGAAGGGCATCATACCCAACCTCCAAGTGATATCTTCTATAGTAGTCATCACAATGATGATTACTATCAAAGACCCACAAGGCAACATAGACATAAGGAGTCTTCCAATAAGGAACCCAACATCACTCTTCCCCTATTTCATGGCAAAGACAATGTTGAGAATTATTTGGATTGGGAAATGAAGGTTGAACAATTATTTTCTTGCCATGGAGTGAGTGAAGAGAGAAAAGTTTCTTTAGCAACACTTAGCTTCCAAGGGCATGCAATGTATTGGTGGACCTCCTTAGAAAAAGAAAGGAGAATAAATCATGAGCCCCCAATCCAATATTGGAATGAGCTCCGTAGTGCCTTAAGAAGGAGGCATATTCCTCCATACTATGACCGAGAGCTTATGGATAAGCTTCAAAGATTGAAACAAGGGTCCTTTAGTATGGAAGAATATAGGTAATCTATGGAGTTGCTAATGATGAGGGCTGGGATTAGGGAGGAAGAGAGGACTACAATCTCAAGATTTCAAAGTGGTTTAAACCTTGAAATAAGAGACAAAGTTGAACTTTTACCTTATAGAGATTTAAATGAACTTTTTCAACTTTGTTCAAGGGTGGAGCATCAACTTAAAAGAAAAACTTTTCGAAAAGACTCCACTCCATCTTATTCCAAGAATTTCAAGAAGGAGGGCCACTCTTCCCTACCTTATCCCAAAGACGAAAAAGAAAAAAAAGAAGAAAAAGAAAAATCATCTTTTAAAGCACCTTCCAAAGAGTCTAAGTCAAGTGAAATCAAGTGCTTTAAGTGTCTTGGAAGAGGACATATTGCTTCTCAATGTCCTACAAAGAAAACCATGGTTTTAAAGGCCCAAGATCACTATAGTAGCCTTGAGGAAGCTACTTCAACTTCCTCTAGTAGTGAAGAAGAAGCCATAGAATCCGAGGAAGAGATTTTACCTTGTGAAGGAGACTTACTTTTGGTAAGAAGGCTTCTTAACAATCACTCTAGTGAAATTGACCAATCTCAAAGAGAGAACTTGTTTTAAACAAAATGCAAGATTTTAGAAAATACTTGTTCTCTCATTATAGATAGTGGATCAACTTCCAATTGTTGTAGCACAAAATTGGTTGATAAGTTAGCCTTGACTACAAAACCTCATCCTAAACCTTATAAAATGTAATGGATCAATGAGGAGAGAGGTATTGTAGTTAACCAACAAGCAAGCATACCAATCTCCATTGGCAATTATAAAGAAGAAGTTTTGTGTGACATAGTGCCATTGGAGGTTAGTCATGTCTTACTTGGGAGGCCATGGCAATTTGACAAGAAAACAATCCATGATGGCCTCACAAATAAAATATGTTTCCAAAAGTTAGGTAAGAAGTTTGTGTGGTGTCCTCTATCACCCTCTCAAGTGAATGAGGACCAACTCAAATTAAAAGCTAAGAAAGATGGAGAAGAGAAAAGCAAAAACAAAAAGAAAAAAAAAAGAAAAGAAAAGAATTCTCCCTTTGAAGAGAAAGAAGGGCTAGGTTCAAGAGAACCTTAACCCTTGTGAATTTCAGCCATGCACTTTCCAAATGCAACCCTAGATGTCTCCCACTCCTATAAATACCCTAGGCTATGCATCATGTAAATACTTTGGAATATATGAATTTGAGTGAGCATTTTTGCCTCAAATCCTCTCCTTAGTCACTAGGTCTACACGGCCTACCTCTCATATCTCCTCCCTAGAGTGAGTTTAGGGTTACCTTGAGTGGCCTTCATCTCCACTTCGTGAAGAGAGCCAACTAGAACACCCAAAAACACCATCCTCCCAACCTTTCTCCTATTCGCCCAAGACTCCACCTTTCATGCCCACCATCACTTAGCCTCACCCTTGAAGGAACGTCCACCCTCTAAGGTCACCATCTTGGCCTTGTAAAGGAGCTCCTCTTCACCATTGAACGTTTGATCATCCCCTTGGTGGAAAGAGTCCATCAAGGGGTAAGAGGATTAAAGCCATATACAACCTCAAAGGGAGATAAGTTAGTAGTCTTGTGGAGTACTCTATTGTAGGCAAACTCTATATAGGGGAGGCATTCATCCCAAGTCTTCTTGTTCCCTTTGAGAATGACCCTTAACAATGTGGATAGGGATCTATTCACTACTTTGGGTTTGCCCATCGATTTGTGGGTGGCAAGTAGTGGAATAGACAAGTTTTGTTGCTAGTTTTTCCCAAAGAATTTTCCAAAAATGACTAAGGAACATAACATCCCTATCGAACGCAATAGTCTTGGGTAACCCATGCAAATGTGTTGGTCCCTATGGTCAGAATCTAGAAGGGGGGGTTGAATAGATTCTGTGTTATTTATGGCTGCTTTTTCTTCTTTCAAAATCTTTACTAAACAAATCTTGATTTTGATCAAACCTTTAAACACAAAAGGTAATTCAGAGTTATATATGCACAGCTTATCCAAAAAGATTTGATTAACACAATTAATACAAAATTCGTAAAGATTGTTTTTATCAATTACCAAGAATTTATTTAAGTTCAGTTTTTGCAGATAATGTTTTTCTTCATACAACATTAATCAAGAAACTTATACAGAATGTAAAGAGTGTAAGGGTTAAGAAAATCATGCACCAAGATATATACTGGTTCAGCCATACAAAGGCCTACATCCAGTTTCAGATTTAGATACACCTCTAAATCCAGTCAAATCCACTATTGATATTCTTTACATGCACCCTGCACAAGCAATATCCAATCAATGAATTTAACAAACAAATCTTGTCACCCGCAAGACTAACAAACCATTTCTTGAAACCACAAGAAACATATAACCCAAGAATATTGATCCCACAATATCCTACTTGAGAAAAACCTATCTCAAGATTTCTCTTTACACAACTCTTCCAGAGATTCTCAAATCTCAAGAATTAAAAACCATTCAAATAAAAACTAAAGATCAGAAAAGAGTACACCTGTTTGTGTAGATATGATCTTCAACGACTTAAACCAGTTTGAAACGAATTTTCTATAAGAACTTCATCTTCTTGAATTGATCTTGCACAATTTTTCTCAAAAGTTGATTTTCAGCAGTTGATACTTTCTTTCTTTCTTCAGAAAATCTTTTTCTCTTTTGCAGTCACGTGTATTCTGAAAAGTCTTTTTTTTTTTCTGTGTGTAATAATAATTTTAAAGCTTCTGTTTTTAATCTTAAAAACAATTATTGTGTGCAAGGAAACAGTTATTTCAGTTAATTTCGTAACAGAGATAATCTATTACCTGTTTAGGTAATCTATTACCACGAATCAGAATAACTGAATTAATTGTTTCAGAAACTGTTTTAATCTATTACCAAATAAAGTAATCGATTAATACGAGTCACAAAATAACACAAAACTCACATAGGATCAGAGGTAATCGATTACTGTAAGAGATAATCGATTAACACGATTCTTTTTCCTCTTGAAATCATCAGAATCAGTTTGGAAATCTATTACCACATATGGTAATCGATTATTCCAGATTCAATTAGTTTTTCAGCATGAGTCAGGTAATCTATTCCATAACTCAGAAAATTTCTGATGTTTTCAAGTTTTCATTTAAAGTTTCAAACACTCAGTAATATATTACTTCATGTTCTCAACAATGAATGAAATAAGAAAGTGAGTATTATGGTATTTTTGCCTACACGTTAATTACTAAATTTTAGCTCACCACAAACAAACACATACAAGCCTAATCTTTTAAACAATCAATACATTATCCTTTTGACATAGGCTTAAAAATAAAGAACAACATGAACAAAACATCAAAACAAAAACTTCCAGAGAACATCTTCCAGATGTAGATTCTTCAATCTTCAACAAAATGGACCACCTCTTTGAAGAAAAGTTAGCAATATAGCTAGCATCATCTACTTTGTGGCATGGTATAAAATGGACCATTTTTCTAAAACGATCTACTACCACAAAGATAAAATCAAATCCCCTTTGGATCCTTGGGAGACCAAGTACGAAATCCATGCTAATATCAACCCAAGGGGAGCTAGCTATAGGAAGAGGGGTGTAGAGTCCATGAGGCATCACTCTTGATTTTTCTTGAAGACAAGTGATACACTTGGAGCAATGCCTTTGAACATCCACTCTCATGTGTGGCCAATAAAATTTAAAATGTAAAAGACTTAGGGTTTTATCAACCCTAAAATGGCCCATGAGTCCTCCCGGCCCTCATGACTTTCCTTAAGCAAAAGCTTTCTAATGGATCCTTGGGGTATACAAAGTCTTCCCATTTTAAAAAGGTACCCCTCAAGAAGATAGAACCCATCAAAAGGCTTTTAGAGGAATTTGGTGAAGGTAGATTGGAAATCTTGATCATTCTCATACAATTCCTTTATATTATCAAACCCAAGAATTTGAGACCCCAAGGAAAAGAGTAATGAGTGTCTTCTAGATAAAGCATCCGCCACCACATTATTCTTTCGCTCCTTATATTTGATAATGTAAGGGAATTGCTCAAGATATTCGACCCATTTAGCATGTCACTTGTTCAACTTCCCTTGCCCTCTAATGTGCTTAAGTGACTCATGATCGGTGTGTATGATAAACTCTCTAGTCACTAAGTAATGCTCCCAAACTTAGAGGGCTCTAATAAGGGCATAAAGCTCTTTGTCATAGGTTGGATAATTCAAGGTGGCCCCATGAAATTTTTCACTAAAGTAAGCAATGGGGTGGCCTCCTTGAAGTAACACGACACTTATGCCAAAACCGGATGCATGACATTCTAGCTCAAAGGTTTGAGCAAAGTTTGGGAGAGCTAGAATAGGTGCATGGGTGAGCTTTTCCTTAAGATCGTGGAAAGCTTTTTCTTGGTCTCACCCCAAATGAAAGGAACATCCTTCTTAACAAGCTCATTAAGAGGGGATGCAAGTGTGGAGGAGTCTTTGACAAATCTTCTATAGAAGTTTGCTAAACCATGGAAGCTCCTCACATCCCCCACACTTTTTGGGGTAGGCCAATCTTGGATGGCTTTTATTTTCTCGGGGTCAACTTGCACTCCCTGTTTGCCAACTATAAAACCCAAAAAGTTCACATTTTCTTTAGAAAAAGTGCATTTTTCTAAGTTGGCATAGAGGTGGTTGTCCCTAAGAATTATTAACACTTCTCTTAGATGTCCAAGATGTTCATCTAAGGATTTGCTAAAATTTAAAATGTCATCAAAATAGACAGCTATAAATTTTCTTATGCAATCCCTAAGTACATGATTCATGAGACGCATGAAGGTGCTAGGGGCATTGGTGAGACCAAAAGGCATCACTAACCATTTATACAAACCAAACTTGGTTTTAAAAGCGATTTTCCATTCATCACCCTCTTTAATTCTAATTTAATGATAAACACTCTTAAGATCAATTTTGGAGAATATGATGGCCCCATGTAATTCATCCAATATATCATCTAGCCTAGGGATTGAGTGCCTATATTTTATGGTGATATTGTTGATGTCTCTACAATCCGTGCACGTCCTCCATTTTTCATCCTTTTTAGGCACCAAAAGAACGGGAACGGCACAAGGGCTAAGGCTCTTTTGAACCCAACCCTTCTTCAACAAGTCTTCAACTTGAGTTTCTATCTCTTTGGTCTCTAGGAGGTTAGTCCTATAGGCGGGCCTATTTGGTAGACTTGCACCTGGAATAAGGTCTATTTGATGCTCTACTCCTCTTAATGATGGAAGTCCACTTGGAACCTCTTGGGGGAATAGGTCATCGAGTTCTTTCAAAAGTGTTTAGACCTCTTGAGGTAGAGACTCAAGTTCATGACTAGTGGCAATGAGTGTCTCTTTGAAACAAAGGAGGTATAAAGGTTGTTCAAGCAAGAGTGTTTTCTTAATATAATTTTTGAGAGATAAGTGACTCTTGTGAACAACTTCTTTAGAGGGGACACTTGCCTCTAAACTTGATACTTCCTTTCCTTTTTCTTGAGTCCATGAAGGAGGACCTTTGTTTTTTTTTTTGGATTTTTGTTTTTGTTTTCTTTGTTTTTCATCTTCTTCTCTTTTAGTTTTCATTTTGAGTTGATCCTCACTCACTTGGGAAGGTGATAGAGGGCACAACACAATTTTTTTTCCCAAGTGGTGGAAACTTATTTTATTAGAGAGGCCTTCATGAACGGTTTGCTTGTCAAATTGCCAAGGCCTTCCAAGTAAAATGTGACTAGCATCTAATGGAACTATATCACATAAAATCTCATCTTTATACTTGCCAATGGAGATAGGTACATTTACTTGTTGGTTGACCACAATACCCCCTCCTCATTTATCTATTGTAACTTGTAAGGTTTAGGATGAGGTAGAGTAGTCAAGGCTAACTTGTTAACCAATCTAGTACTACAACAATTACAACTAGATCCACTATACACATTGAGAGAACAAGTATTTTCTAAAACCTTGCATCTTGTATGAAACAAGTTCTCTCTTTGGGATTGGTCTAAATTACTAGATTGGTTCCCAAGGAGCCTTCTTACCATTAATAAGTCTCCTTCACATGGGTAAGTTTCTTCCTCGAACTCTAAAACTTCTTCTTCATCACTTGAAGATGATTAAGTAGCTTCATCAAGGCTACTATAGTGATCTTGGACTCTTAAAATCATGGTTTTCTTTGTTGGGCATTGAGAAGCAATGTGCCCACGACCAAGACACTTAAAACACTTGATGTCACTTATTTTAGCATCTTTGGAAGGTGCCTTAAGAGAAGATATTTCCTTTTCTTTTTCCTTCTCATTGGGGAAAGGGTTGGAAGAGGGTCCCTCCTTCTTAAAACTCTTGGAATAAGAGAGAATGGAGTCTTTTCTAAAGGTTTTTCTCTTAAGTTGATGTTCCACTCTAGAACAAAGTTGAACAAGTTCATTTAGGTCCCTATATGGAAAAAGTTAAACTTTGTCTCTTATTTCAAGGTTAAGTCCACTTTGAAATCTTGATATGGTGGTCCTCTCTTTTTCCCTTATCCCAGCCCTCATCATTAGTAACTCCATAGATTGCCTATATTCTTCCACACTAGATGACCCTTGTTTTAATCTTTGAAGATTGTCCATAAGTTCTCGGTCATAGTATGGAGGAATATGCCTCCTTCTTAAAGCACTACGAAGTTCATTCCAATATTGTATCATGATGCACTCTTCTTTCTTTTTCCAAATAGGTCTACCAATACATAGCATGTCCTTGGAAGCTAAGGGTTCCTAGAGAAACCTTTTTCTCTTCACTTATTCCATGGCAAGAAAAGAGTTGTTCAACTTTCATTTCCCAATCTAAATATGTTTCAACATTGTCTTTTCCATGAAATAAGGGAAGAGTCATGTTGGGTTCCTTATTGGAAGACTCCCTTGGTCTTTGTGTTCTTGGTGGCCTTTGATAATATTCATCATTGTGATGACTACTATAATGACTATCACTTTGGGGGGGGGGGGGTTGTAGGGTGTTGACTACCCTCACTCTCACTTCTAGGGATTCTTACCCCTTTTCCTTTTTGGGACCTAGTTGGGGGAACTCTAGGTTTGGATCCCCCAACTTCCCCCCATGACTAGTTTAGCAAGCATTTCTTTTATTTCTTTGTTTTTTTTTCATTTTCTGTTTCTTTTATCCTATATTCTTCCTCTCTTTTCTCACTTTCCTCTTATTTTCTTTTTATGTATTCCCTAAGTTCTCTAAGTTCATCCCTAAGACTATGTCTACTACTATGGGTATTTTGACCAAGTACACTTGAATGATCACTCATCTTTGATCAAGAAAGGTTTTCACAAAGGATTCTTGAAAATATTTTCACAAAGAGTGAGTGATAAAGGTTTTCACAAAAGGTTTTGAGTGAAAGAATAGTGACTGGAGGCCTAAGTGCACAAAGTGAACTATCAAGGGAGGTGGACTACTAAGAATCTCTTAAAAACCAAGTCTTTTCTAGTAGAAATCACTAAGCCCCCTTACACTTTTCTCGCAAAAATCAATTTTGGCACAAAAGTGTGAGTGTGTGCACGGACCCTTAGTAGGCAAATTTAGAGCCTTCTAAACGCACAAGAGAACCTAAAGCATGCATACTAACAATAAGAAAGAGTAAAGGAAAGAAATAAAACACAAACTAGTCAGAGGCCCTAGGGTGGAAGCTTGAAGTGACCTTGGGGGTATTCAAGACACTTCCACAAGTACTAAACGAAATTATTACAAAAATTAATTATTTAAAAGGCTAATTACAACCCAACAAATGAATAGGGACCAAGATACAAATGGCCTAACGAAAACAACAAGAAAGGGGAAGAAAAATGGCACAAAAGAGAAAACAAGAAATTAAAGTCTTCAAGCCTCCAATGGTGGTTCCTTCATAATGAGAAAATTTGGTTAGTCCTCTCCCAAGGTGCTACACTCCAAGACTTTTAGTAATCCTTCCAAAGCACTTTGGGCTACACGAACAACTCCTACCACTCAATCTCCCCAAAGTTGTAAGGAAAGATTGAAGTGTACTTCATCTACATCGAGTAAACCAACCAAGAGCAAGAAAGGAGGTCAGGGAAATGAAAACTAAAAATTCTCAATTAGAAAGGCTAAACTCAAAGGGAATATTGATGAGACAAAACACAAAGAATTCCAAGAAAGACAAGAAAAAAATTAAGGCACATTTAAAAAGGCAAGCACTCAAAGGAAATCCTAGAATGGCTCTAGAGTAGAATTAAGTGTTTAGTGTTTCTTGTCTTTATAATTTCATGTCCATCCTCCCAAGTCCAGCCAAGGTATTTTTCCAAGTCCATCCATGGTTTTGGTCTCAAATAGGTTCCAAAATTAGTCCAAGTCCAAGTCCAAATGTGCAAGGGTATAATGGTCCAAGTCCATAAGTAGTCTAGCAACAATTCCTTTTAATTTTATTTTTCTTGTTTTTTCTCTTTGTTTTCAAATTTCATGCCAACTTTTTGGGCAGTGTAGACCCCTAAAATTGTCCGGGGCGGAAATAAAGCTTGAAGACTCTCGAAGACTGAAGGAAGATCAGCCAGAAGGACTCCTGGAAGGCCCTAGGAGGGTTCTCTGTAGGTCTAGAGGTCTTAGAATAGCTCAAAATAAGAAAGTGGAGGGAATGAAGCCCAATACGGCCGTACTGAACTTAATACGGCCGTATTGAAGCTTCAATACGGCCGCAGTGAACTCAATACGGCGTATTGAAGTTTCTGAAACTTCAATACGGCCGTACTGAAATCAATACGGCCGTATTGAAGCTTCAATACGGCCGCAGTGAACTCAATACGGCGTATTGAAGTTTCTGAAACTTCAATACGGCCGTACTGAAATCAATACGGCCGTATTGAAGCTTCAATACAGCCGCAGTGAACTCAATACGGCCGTATTGAAATTTCTGAATTTCAATACGGCCGTATTGAACTCAATACGGCCGTATTGAAGTTCAAAAATTTCAATACGGCCGTATTGGCTCCAGAGCCCGTATTGCGCCTGTTCCCTATAAATATGACGTCAATTGGACGTCATTTGACACTTTCACACACAGTTTTAACCCTCTCCTTGAGTATTCTGGGGTTTTTGAGCAGTGTTCTGCCCTAGAAATCACTCGGAGAGTTGATCCGACGAAGTTCTTGAGCCCCGAGCCATTTTGCTTGAGGATCGAACCTAGTCGAAGGGAAATCCTCCGGATTTCCAAGTCAAAAATTATTTTTAGGAAGGAGTGAGCGGGCTTGTAGAGCGAGGGAACGCCAAAAAGCTTCCCAGTTTTACTTGATATATAAAAAGCACGCTTCAAGAGGTTTCTTTTCTAAAAATCCCTTCTTTTACTGCTTTCTGTGTGCATATTTAACTGTCATCATGTAGATAGTTAATTTATAATTGCTTAGAATAAATAGGGGTAATTTAGTAATTTTATACTGTTATTTTAGAAATAATCTGTCATAGGGAACCCGAAAGGGGCGCTGTGGGGTGCTAACACCTTCCTCACGCGTAATCGACTCCCTTACCCGACTCTGGTTGTAATGGCCGAAGTCGATTTTTGAATCGATTGCTTTATCCCTTTTTCCAATGTTTTGAGTAAAACATTGGTGGCGACTCCACGAACCCTCCTTTTACGAAAACCGCTAATCCATGGAGGGTCCCGCTTGGGATTAACATGGATTGGTGAGACTTTTAATAAATAAATTGGATAAGATCGACAAGGTCTCAGTTTGAGAACAAGTCGTTCTAATAATCCAATACATTTTCAAAACCAAAATAAAAAGCGAGCTCGACCGTCTTCGCGACCGCCGGGGCCCGTTTGGGCCGGTGGCGACAGATGGCGACTCCACTGGGGAAGCTTCGAGAGTCAGTCCCATTTAGTGACAGATTGTTTTTAACAAATAATAGTTAAAAATTACTTCGTTACCCCTTGCTTGTATGATAACATGATTTATTATATGGCTTTAAATAACTGTTGTATGTTTAAATTCCGCAATTGTTTGAAATAAAAACTGTACACAAACCTTTGCACACAACAGTTCCCTCTATACCCGGGGGCATGAGTGATTAACCATAGGGAGTGGATGTTAGTACGGCCGGTTGTCGAATGGGTCTATAGGTGCCCGTAGACCGTTGTCGGAAAGCATCACTCAAGGTGATAACCATGAACTCGAGTCCGACAGTGCGTTGGAACTTTCCATCGACTTACGACGAGAGGAATTGGGTCCCTATAATGGGGGCACCTTGGGGGCCTTTGACCAAGTGAGAACAGTTAGAACCTCCTTGAATATGCACTTTTCTGCAGGAGACCCCTACCTCGTGATTCGCTCGTGACTGTTCGTGGATGAGTGAATTGTTTGTGCATTTTTATGTGACATTGTATGAGCATACATTGCACCTTTTAAACATACAACATTCTTTTAAATAAAAAGAATAAATAGAAATAAAGATCTTCTAGTACATGGTGTTAACATCTACCTTCATTGCATTCATATAGGTAGTTTCCCTTTTCACCCAAAAATACAAAAAGATACAAAATATCCAAAAGGAAAAAATATGTATGTACCCAAACCAAGCAATATCATGCATCATCTTAGGAAAATCCCAAAACA
Source organism: Cajanus cajan (assembly GCF_000230855.2). Classification (NCBI taxonomy): domain Eukaryota; kingdom Viridiplantae; phylum Streptophyta; class Magnoliopsida; order Fabales; family Fabaceae; genus Cajanus; species Cajanus cajan. Next base: position 42,819,427 of record NC_138524.1, on the reverse strand, counting down.
TGATAATGCTTAGTTGAATAAACACTATGCATGCATATTCAACATCATCATCTCATATCATGCATATAGATCATGGAGGGATCTAGGAGTCATTCATTTCATACATCCCTCCTAGTAATTCATTTAAACATAAATAAAAAGAAAGGATTAAATCGATGCGTATGTTCAAAGAGTGGATCGCACGCCGTTCGTTATCAAGTGTAAGCCAACAACCGCGCCAAGCGAACACACGTCAACTCCGTTGTTGGTAATCAAGACGAACAAAAGGGAAGGTCCAACACCATTAAGGATCACTGCTCCAAGGCCTTTCCCTTACGAATCGAATAAGGCTGTGCCATGGATATACGACATCCATTCTTCTGCCGACAGCGATATCTCTAACATCGCTGGACTTGGGGGCATGACTAGGAGTGGAAGGATCTACACTCCCGAAGATCTTCACGATAAAGCTCCCAAGAATAAAGGAAAAGAAAAGGAGAAAACCGAGGAAAAAGAATCCGAGGAGGAGACAGACGAGCTGTTAAAGTTTATCCGACAGAGCGAGTACTCCATCGTGGATCAACTTCATAGGACGCCAGCAAAGATTACGCTGTTGTCGTTGATCCTATGCTCCGAACCGCATCGGCAAGCTCTGTTGAAAGTCTTGAACGAGGCATACGTGTCGCACACTATCTCCCAAGACGAGTTTGAGGGGATTGTTAGTCACATCAAGGCTAATGATCACCTCACCTTCATCGATGAAGAAATCCCCGCCGAGGGATCAAACCACAACAAGCCCTTGCACATCTCTATAAAGTGCAAGGAGTATCACATCGCAAAAGTCTTGGTGGATAATGGATCTTCCTTGAATGTGATGCCAAAAAGAACGTTCGATCAAATGGCAATCAAGGGAGTCCAAATGCGCCCGAGCAACATGATCGTTCGAGCTTTCGACGGCTCTAAAAGAGAAGTGGTGGGAGAAGTCAATCTTCCAATCCAAATTGGGCCCACTATCTTTAATGTCGAATTCCAAGTGATGGACATTACTCCCGCATACAGCTGTCTCCTCGGCCGACCTTGGATTCATGATGCGAAAGCTGTTCCTTCTACGCTCCACCAGAAAATCAAGTTCATAGTGGGTGACAAACTGGTGACCGTACAAGCTGAAGATGACATACTCATCAGCAAGCCATCCACCATACCTTATGTGGATGCAACGGAGGAAGCTTTATAAACCGCCTTCCAAGCATTGGAAATTGCCAATGTTGAGACGTTTCCCCGAGAAATGAAGAAGGTAGCCTACATACTCACGAAGCACGGATACTTGCCTGGACAAGGACTTGGCAAGGATTCCCAAGGAATTCCGGAGCTACCCGTTATCAAAGATAATCCGGGGAAACAAGGGTTAGGATACAACCCTAACAAAGATCAAAGAACGAAGAAGAATCAAGATCCTTCTCGACGTTCTTTAAGCCAGATCTTTAGGAAGGCCGGTTCACAAGCGTCAAGGCCGGTCGTCGTCGTCAAAATGTTTTTTTCCTTCCGATAGGGATGTATAGACTCAGTGACTATTAGAGATCACTCCTCGGGGACAGCCCGACCCCCGAGCCTCGATAGGGCACATGTTTCCATTAAGATTATAATAAAATCATTCTTCATTATTTCTTATTGCTTCTTTTCTTGCTTGCAATAAAATTCTAAACCGCATTATGTAACCCTGTTTGAATAAACATAAATGAGGTTAAAATCATCTTAATAATCAATAAACCCGCATCATTTTTATGTGGAAGTGTGTGACAACTTGGAGCACCTTTCCTTGGCCTCAATAAGTGCCGTCATGGATAAAAAGAAATCCATTCAGGACAAAAATCCTAAAAAACAAAAAGCTCGGCAGGAAACCCAAAAAGGGGACTGCACAAAATAAGAGCAAAAGACCCGCTAGGAATCCCACAAAAGGGTGACCTAGGCAAAAATTAGGGTTACAAAATAATGAACAAAAACAAAAGCCCGCTAAAACTCCACAAATGGGGGTTTTAGGCAAAAGTTAGGGCCGTCAAAAAAGAAAAAACAAAATAAATCCATGATGGTACCATCAATTGAATTCAACAAGGGGCTCAAGAAAAGCTATCCAAGTTGTCAAAGCACAATCATTAATAACAAAGATGTGCTTAATCTCATAAGTGTTTAATCGAACAAACCTAAACACAATAAGCCTACCATGGCCAGCCATTCTTACAAAATCCATTTTTCAAAAATAAAATAATCCCCTCTAAAACACAAACTTTTGAAAATATATCCTTTCCTTCTTTTCTCTCTTGTCCCAACGATTTTTGAATAGTCTAGTGGAAACATGGAGATATAGTGGTCAATAGGAGGGTTGACATATCTTTTAAAGGAAGGGAAGGATCATTTGGTTGATGACACCAAATCCCAATATAACACGCATCATTCCTCGGTTACAGAAATCGGCAGCGCACAGCCCGTCTGGAGGAATGGCAAAATCCAAAAAACGCATCGGTTAATTCTTTTGAAAAATGAATCAAATAGAATTAGGTGCATCATACTGCATACATGCATACAGATGATAGGTGTACTGGAAGATCACTTATTCTCTGTTTATTGGAAAAAACAAACAAAAAACAAAAATATATAAACTTCAGAAAAAACAATGCGCCCGCACCATGTTCAGTACACCCGTACCAAAATGGGGGTTATGAACAAAATTTCAACTCAATACGGGCGTACTGAAATGGATACGGCCGTATTGGCTATAAAGAAATTTTCAAAGACCTCGTCATGAGGCAATCACATAAAATAGAAAAAATAGAAAATTGCTTGTGTATGACAGCAGAAAATTCGACAAAAAAAGACAGAGATTCCGCATCATACAGAATAACTGAGCCTGGAGAGGCTTGCCGAAATAATACTCATACGAAATAACTGAGCCTGGAGAGGCTTGCCGAAATAATACTCCCCAAGAGACATCTCGGCTTGCACTCTTGGGCTGAACAGAAACCATACAGAATAATTGAGCCTGGAGAGGCTTGCCGAAATAATACTCTCTCATCATAACAGAGCCTGGAGAGGCTTGCCGAAAGAATACTCTCACAGAATAATTGAGCCTGGAGAGGCTTGCCGAAAGAATACTCTCACAAAATAACTGAGCCTGGAGAGGCTTGCTGAAATAATACTCTCACAGAATAACTGAGCCTGGAGAGGCTCGCCGAAATAATACTCTCGCAGAATAATTGAGCCTGGAGAGGCTCGCCGAAATAATACTCTCGCAGAATAATTGAGCCTGGAGAGGCTCGCTGAAATAATACTCTTCTTCATCAAAGAATAATTGAGCCTGGAGAGGCTCGCTGAAATAATACTCTTCTTCATCAAAGAATAATTGAGCCTGGAGAGGCTCGCCAAAATAATACTCCTCAAAGACATTTCTGTACAGAAAAAGCCGAAACTAACAAAAAAGGCAAAAATACAGAAAAAGCCAAAATCAACAAAAAAGGCGAAATACAGAAAAAGCCGAAACTAACAAAAGAGGCAAAAATACAGAAAAAGCCAAAAAACGACAAAAAAGGCAAAAGATTTAGAAAATCAATCGCCTCATACAGAATAATTGAGCCTGGAGAGGCTTGCTAAAATAATACTCCCACAGAATAATTGAGCCTGGAGAGGCTTGCCGAAATAATACTCTCAGAATAACTGAGCCTGGAGAGGCTCGCCGAAACAATACTCTCTGACCATACAAAATAATTGAGCCTGGAGAGGCTTGCCAAAATAATACTCTCACAAAATAATTGAGCCTGGAGAGGCTTGCTAAAATAATACTCCCACAAGATAATTGAGCCTGGAGAGGCTTGCTAAAATAATACTCCCACAGAATAATTAAGCCTGGAGAGGCTTGCCGAAATAATACTCTCCAAAAGACGCCTCAGCTCGCATTCTCGGGCTGAACAAAAAACCAATTCATCGTACAGAATAATTGAGCCTGGAGAGGCTCGCCGAAATAATACTCTCCCAGAATAATTGAGCCTGGAGAGGCTCGCCGAAACAATACTCTCCCAAATAATTGAGCCTGGAGAGGCTCGCCGAAACAATACTCCCCCATAATAATTGAGCCTGGAGAGGCTCGCCGAAAGAATACTCTCCCAGAATAATTGAGCCTGGAGAGGCTCGCCGAAAGAATACTCCCTCAGAATAATTGAGCCTGGAGAGGCTCGCCGAAATAATACTCCACAGCACACAGAATAACTGAGCCTGGAGAGGCTTGTCGAAATAATACTCTTACAGAATAATTGAGCCTGGAGAGGCTCGCAGAAATAATACTCCCCAGAGAAACCTCAGCTCGCGCTCATGGAACAAATCCCCAGCGAGAGCTATCAAAGCAAGATCGTCAAAACCCCCAATGGAAGCGCGATCATCCAAGCAAAATATTCAGTCAAAGGACTTGAAACTTCCTCAGTGGAAGATAGCTCTCTGACTCAAGCGTTGAGTGAGGCTAAGCCTGTAGAGGCTTCCTAAAAAATACTCTGGGATACATAAGATCCCCAAATCCCCAGTCGCCTACTCAGAGGCACCCTTTCAAAAAGAGAAAAAATCAAAAATATCAATAACCATTCCCCAAGCGGAATCCGGCACTCAGCCGAACACTGAACATCAAGATCATTCGCCTACTCAGAGGCACTCCTTCAAAAAAGAGAAAATCAAAAAAGATCAAATAATCATTCCCCAAGTGGAATCCGGCTCTTAGCCAATCATTGAACGTCAAGCTGATACGCCTAACAGAAGAGGCCAATCACAACCAATGATAAAATCCCCTAGCGGATAACAGCCTACACAGAGGCAACAAAATCCAAAAATCAAAAAGAGTTACCCGAATAAGGATAACCGGGATACTCCACCAACGTCAAAGGACGTCAGCCAAACATTAGGCATCGCTCAACTCAGAGAGAGAGCATTTGTGTCTACACCCCAAGGAGTTAGAAATTCCCCATGGGTACCAACTAAGCAATGCAAGTTGGGGCACAAAAACCTATGAATGACTGCACATCCCCTAGACGGATCCCTGCGTTATCCAGCCCTCAGCGGCACAAAATCAGAAAAGCAAACCGTCGAAGCAGCATCGTGGACTGTGGAGACAAACTCAATTCAACCGCTTCATGTTAAGAGGCAGCCACATGATTGAGTGGCAAACCCTGGAGAGGGTAAACTCAACCGCCTCATGTTGAGAGGCAGCCACATGTTGAGTGGCAAAGTCTGGAGAGACGGTACTCACCTGCCGCATGTTAAGTGGCAAAGGCCTGGAGAGGCGATACTCAACTACCTCATGTTGAGAGGCAGGGCCTGGAGAGGCGATACTCAACTACCTCATGTTGAGAGGCAGGGCCTGGAGAGGCGATACTCAACTGCCGAATGTTAAGAGGCAGGAACTGCTGAATGTTAAGAGGCAAGGCCTGGAGAGGCAATACTCAACTGCTGAATGTTAAGAGGCAGGGCCTGGAGAGGCAATACTCAACTGCTGAATGTTAAGAGGCAGGGCCTGGAGAGGCAATACTCAACTGCTGAATGTTAAGAGGCAGGGCCTGGAGAGGCGATACTCAACTACCTCATGTTGAGAGGCAGGGCCTGGAGAGGCGATACTCAACTACCTCATGTTGAGAGGCAGGGCCTGGAGAGGCAATACTCAATTGCTGAATGTTAAGAGGCAGGGCCTGGAGAGGCGATACTCAACTACCTCATGTTGAGAGGCAGGGCCTGGAGAGGCGATACTCAACTACCTCATGTTGAGAGGCAAGGCCTGGAGAGGCAATACTCAACTGCTGAATATTAAGAGGCAGGGCCTGGAGAGGCAATACTCAACTGCTGAATGTTAAGAGGCAGGGCCTGGAGAGGCAATACTCAACTGCTGAATGTTAAGAGGCAGGGCCTGGAGAGGCAATACTCAACTGCTGAATGTTAAGAGGCAGGGCCTGGAGAGGCGATACTCAACTACCTCATGTTGAGAGGCAGGGCCTGGAGAGGCGATACTCAACTACCTCATGTTGAGAGGCAGGGCCTGGAGAGGCAATACTCAATTGCTGAATGTTAAGAGGCAGGGCCTGGAGAGGCGATACTCAACTACCTCATGTTGAGAGGCAGGGCCTGGAGAGGCGATACTCAACTACCTCATGTTGAGAGGCAAGGCCTGGAGAGGCAATACTCAACTGCTGAATATTAAGAGGCAGGGCCTGGAGAGGCAATACTCAACTGCTGAATGTTAAGAGGCAGGGCCTGGAGAGGCAATACTCAACTGCTGAATGTTAAGAGGCAGGGCCTGGAGAGGCAATACTCAACTGCCGAATGTTAAGAGGCAGGGCCTGGAGAGGCGGTACTCAACTACCAAGGTTGTCAGAAACGCCGAGGTATGCATCAACCTGGAGAGGCTACTCAACAATTTTCCACCAGAAGACATTACAAGTCAGAAGGTTGGCACATTACCCGGACAATTGGGTCAACTCCTTTACTTGTCAATCGGTACACCAAAAGACCGTTTGACTAAGTAAAGGGGGGGCAGCTGTAGACCCCTAAAATTGTCCGGGGTGGAAATAAAGCTTGAAGACTCTCGAAGACTGAAGGAAGATCAGCCAGAAGGACTCCTGGAAGGCCCTAGGAGGGTTCTCTGTAGGTCTAGAGGTCTTAGAATAGCTCAAAATAAGAAAGTGGAGGGAATGAAGCCCAATACGGCCGTACTGAACTTAATACGGCCGTATTGAAGCTTCAATACGGCCGCAGTGAACTCAATACGGCGTATTGAAGTTTCTGAAACTTCAATACGGCCGTACTGAAATCAATACGGCCGTATTGAAGCTTCAATACGGCCGCAGTGAACTCAATACGGCGTATTGAAGTTTCTGAAACTTCAATACGGCCGTACTGAAATCAATACGGCCGTATTGAAGCTTCAATACAGCCGCAGTGAACTCAATACGGCCGTATTGAAATTTCTGAATTTCAATACGGCCGTATTGAACTCAATACGGCCGTATTGAAGTTCAAAAATTTCAATACGGCCGTATTGGCTCCAGAGCCCGTATTGCGCCTGTTCCCTATAAATATGACGTCAATTGGACGTCATTTGACACTTTCACACACAGTTTTAACCCTCTCCTTGAGTATTCTGGGGTTTTTGAGCAGTGTTCTGCCCTAGAAATCACTCGGAGAGTTGATCCGACGAAGTTCTTGAGCCCCGAGCCATTTTGCTTGAGGATCGAACCTAGTCGAAGGGAAATCCTCCGGATTTCCAAGTCAAAAATTATTTTTAGGAAGGAGTGAGCGGGCTTGTAGAGCGAGGGAACGCCAAAAAGCTTCCCAGTTTTACTTGATATATAAAAAGCACGCTTCAAGAGGTTTCTTTTCTAAAAATCCCTTCTTTTACTGCTTTCTGTGTGCATATTTAACTGTCATCATGTAGATAGTTAATTTATAATTGCTTAGAATAAATAGGGGTAATTTAGTAATTTTATACTGTTATTTTAGAAATAATCTGTCATAGGGAACCCGAAAGGGGCGCTGTGGGGTGCTAACACCTTCCTCACGCGTAATCGACTCCCTTACCCGACTCTGGTTGTAATGGCCGAAGTCGATTTTTGAATCGATTGCTTTATCCCTTTTTCCAATGTTTTGAGTAAAACATTGGTGGCGACTCCACGAACCCTCCTTTTACGAAAACCGCTAATCCATGGAGGGTCCCGCTTGGGATTAACATGGATTGGTGAGACTTTTAATAAATAAATTGGATAAGATCGACAAGGTCTCAGTTTGAGAACAAGTCGTTCTAATAATCCAATACATTTTCAAAACCAAAATAAAAAGCGAGCTCGACCGTCTTCGCGACCACCGGGGCCCGTTTGGGCCGGTGGCGACAAGCAGCACATAGGGTCAGATTTTGACTCTCTTTTTACTTGTTATGTTGCTTGGTTTTTACACTTGTGGTGGTTTACAAGGTTGCACAAAAAAGGAAAGAGACAAAAAGGACTAGTAATGAAAATTGCATGTTTTGGGTGAAGTTGATGGAATAACACTAAGGCCAAGAAGACCAAGAGGTGATATATCGAAGGAGGCAAGAGGAATGGGTTAGTGTTCAAAAACCATAGGAGGAGTAAGCCTACTTTTGGGCCTTGTCGCCACCCGCCCGAAACGGACGTCGGCATTCGCGACGATGGTTGGACTCTTTTTAGTTTTGAAAAACGATGGATTGTTAGGATGACTTATTCTCAAACTGAGACCTCATCGAACTAACAATTTTATTAAATGATTCACCAATCCAAGTTAATCCCAAGCGGGACCCTCCATGGATTAGTGGTTTTCGTAAAAGGGTTCTTGGAGTCGCCACCAATGTTTTACTCAAAACATTGGAAAAAGAGTTAAGGCAATTGATTTCGCAAATCAACTTAGGCCATTACAACCAGAGTTGGGTAAGGGAGTCGATTACGCGTGAGGAAGGTGTTAGCACCCCACAACGCCCCTTTCGGGTTCCCTATGACGGATTATTTCATGAATAATAGCTTAAGATTACTAAATTACCCCTATTTATTAGAACGATTAATGATAAATTATCTACATGATGAAAACTTTAAACGTGCAATGCAGCAATCGAAAGCAATAAAAGAAAGCGATAAAAGAAGGGATTTAGAAAGAAACTTCCGAAGAGGGCTTTTATATATTCAAGAAGAATTAGGAAGCTTTTTGGCGTTCCTTCCCTCTACAAGTTTGCTCGCTCCTTTCCCTAAAACAAAATTTTTACTATGGAAATCAAAGAGATTTCCCTTCGACTCGTTCGAATCTCAAGCTAATGGCTCGTGACTCAAGAACTTCGTCGGATTGGCTTTCAGAGAGATTTCTAGGGCAGAGAATAGCTCAAAAACCCAAGAATACTCAGCCAGGGGGTCCAAAATGCTTGGAAAAGTGTGGGAGAACGTGCCAATGACGTCCTATTTATAGGATTGAGGCGCAGTACGGCCTAGGAGGTCAATACGGCCCGTACTGAATTTTTTAAACTACAGTACGGCCGTATTGAATTTAGTACGGCCGTACTGAAGTTCAAAAACTTCAGTACGACCGTATTGATTTCACTACGGCCCGTACTGAGTTTTTGAACTACAGTACGGCCGTACTGAATTTAGTACGGCCCGTACTGAAGTTCAAAAACTTCAGTACGGCCGTATTGATTTCAGTGTGGCCGTATTGTAGTTCAAATTGCTCAGTACGGCCGTACTGAACCTCCAGGAGGGTGTACTGAGCTCCAATCCTCACACACCCTTATTCTAAGCTACTCTAAGACTTCTAGACCTACAAAAAGTCATCTTAGGGTCTTCTAGGGGTCCTTCCGGCTGACTTTCCTTCGGTCTTCGAGAGTCTTCGAGTCTTATTTCCGACCCGGACAATTTTAGGGGTCTACAGCTGCCCCACCTTTACTTAGTCGAATGGCTTTTTGGTGTACCGGTTGACAAGTAAAGGAGTTAACCCAATTGTCCGGGGAGTAAGCCATCCTTCTGACTTGTAGTGTCTTCCGGTGGGAAAATTGTTGAGTAGCCTCTCCAGGGTTGCATACCTCCGTGCTTCTGGTCACTTTGGTAGCGCGAGTTTGCCCTCTCCAGGGTCTGCGGTTTGCCCTCCCCAGGGTTGCATACCTCCGTGCTTTTGGTCACTTTGGTAGCGCGAGTTTGCCCTCTCCAGGGTCTGTGGTTTACCCTCCCCAGGGTTGCATACCTCCGTGCTTCAGGTCACTTTGGTAGCGTGAGTTTGCCCTCTCCAGGGTCTGCGGTTTACCCTCCCCAGGGTGAGTATTAGTCGTCGCCTCTCCAGGCTCGTGCATACTTCGGTTGTTTCTGACGACCTTAGTAGCGTGAGTTTGCCCTCTCCAGGGTTTGCATGCCTCTGTGTTTCTGACGACGTTGGCAGCTGAGTACCGCCTCTCCAGGCTGGTGCATACCTCGGTTGTTTCTGACGACCTCGGTAGCGTGAGTTTGCCCTCTCCAGGGTCTGCGGTTTGCCCTCCCCAAGGTTGCATGCCTCCGTGTTTCTGACGACGTTGGCAGCTGCATACCTCCGTGTTTCTGACGACGTCGGTAGCTGAGTACCGCCTCTCCAGGCTAGTGCATACCTCGGTTGTTTCTGACGACCTCGGCAGCTTGAGTTTGCCCTCTCCAGGGTTGCATACCTCCGTGCTTCTGGTCACTTTGGTAGCGTGAGTTTGCCCTCTCCAGGGTTTGCGGTTTGCCCTCCCCAGGGTTGCATACCTCCGTGCTTCTGGTCACTTTGGTAGCGTGAGTTTGCCCTCTCCAGGGTCTGCGGTTTACCCTCCCCAGGGTGAGTATTAGTCGTCGCCTCTCCAGGCTCGTGCATACTTCGGTTGTTTCTGACGACCTTAGTAGCGTGAGTTTGCCCTCTCCAGGGTCTGCATGCCTCCGTGTTTCTGATGACGTTGGCAGCTGAGTACCCGCCTCTCCAGGCTGGTGCATACCTCGGTTGTTTCTGACGACCTCGGCAGCTTGAGGTTGCCCTCTCCAGGGTTGCATACCTCCGTGCTTCTGGTCACTTTGGTAGCGTGAGTTTGCCCTCTCCAGGGTCTGCGGTTTGCCCTCCCCAGGGTTGCATACCTCCGTGCTTCTGACGACGTTGGCAGCTGCATACCTCCGTGTTTCTGACGACGTCGGTAGCTGAGTACCACCTCTCCAGGCTAGTGCATACCTCGGTTGTTTCTGACGACCTCGGCAGCTTGAGTTTGCCCTCTCCAGGGTCTGCAGTTTGCCCTCCCCAGGGTTGCATACCTCCATGCTTCTGGTCACTTTGGTAGCGTAAGTTTTCCCTCTCCAGGGATCTGTAATGATTTTGTCTCCACAGTCCACGATGCTGCTTCGACGGTTGTTTTTGATTTTTGGTGCCGCTGAGGGCTGGATAATGCAGGGATCCGTCTAGGGGATGTGCAGTTACTCATAGGTTCTTGTGTCCCAACTTTCCATTGCGTAGTCGGTGCCCACTGGGGAATTTTTGATTCCTTGGGGATGTAGACACAAAGATGCTCCTTTTGAGGTGAGCGATGCCTTATGATTGGCTGACGTCCTTTCGACGTTGGTGGAGTATCCCGGTTATCCTTATTCGGGTGACTCTTTTGATTTTCTGGTTTTTGTTGCCTCTGCGTAGGCTGTTATCCGCTGGGGGATTCTGTCGTATTGATTTTGATTGGCCTCTTCTGTTAGGCAGATTATCTTGACGTTCGGTGTTTGGCTGTATGCCGAATTCCGCTTGGGGAATGATTGTTGATGTTTTTTGGATTTTCTCTTTTTTAAGGAGTGCCTCTGAGTAGGCTGTTATCCGCTAGGGGATTCTGTCGTATTGATCTGAATTGGCCTCTTCTGTCAGGCGGATTATCTTGACGTTTGGTGTTCGGCTGAGTGTCGGATTCCGCTTGGGGAATGGTTATTAATCTTTTTCGGTTTTTCTCTTTTTGAAGGAATGCATCTGAGTAGGCGAATTATCTTGATGTTTGTCGTTCGGCTGAGTGCCGGATTCTGCTTGGGGAATGGTTATTGATTTTTCGTTTTTTTTCTCTTTTTGAAGGAGTGCCATCTGAGTAGGCGAATGGGGATTGGGAATCTTATGTATCCCAGAGTTTTATTTAGAAAGCCTCTTCAGGCTTAGCTTCACTCGTCGCTTGAGTTGGAAATCTATCTTCTACTGAGGAAGTCTAAGTCCTTTGACTCGGATATTCTGTTTGGATGATCATGCTTCCATTGGGGAATCTTGCTGATCTTGCTCTGATAGCTTCCACTGGGAGTTCGGCCCAAGAGTACAAGCTGAGGTTTCTCTGGGGAGTATTATTTCGGCAAGCCTCTCCAGGCTCAGTTATTCTGTACAATTGGGGAGTATTATTTCGGCAAGCCTCTCCAGGCTCAGTTATTCTTTGATTGTTGATTTTCTGTTCAGCCCAAGAGTGCAAGCTGAGATGTCTCTTGGGGAGTATTATTTCGGCAAGCCTCTCCAGGCTCAATTATTCTGTATGATGAGGGAGTATTATTTCGGCAAGCCTCTCCAGGCTCAGTTATTCTGTATGATGAGGGAGTATTATTTCGGCAAGCCTCTCCAGGCTCAGTTATTCTATACGATGGGGGAGTATTATTTCGGCAAGCCTCTCCAGGCTCAGTTATTCTGTACGATTGTTGGTTTTCTGAACTTTTGCCTTTTTTTGTCGATTTTCGGCTTTTTCTGTCGACTGCTGTCATACACAAGCAATTTTTCCTATTTTTTCTATTTTATGCGATTGCCTCATGACGAGGTCTTTGAATGTATGATGCACAAATGCAAGTTTGATCATTTTGTTAATGTGCAACTTTCTTTATGGCCAATACGGCCGTATCCATTTCAGTATGCCCGTACTGAGTTGAAAATTTGTTTATAACCCTAATTTTAGTACGGGCGTACTGAACATGGTACGGGCGCATTGTTTTTTCTGAAGTTTGATTTTTTTTTTTGATTTTTGATTTTTTTCAATAAACAGAGAATAAGTGATCTTCCAGTACACCTACCATCTGTATGCATGTATGCGGTATGATGCACCTAATTCTATTTGATTTATTCTTCAAAAGAATTAACCGATGCGTTTCTTTGCTTGGATTTTGCCATTCCTCTAAACGGGCTGTGCGCTGCCGATTTCTATAACCGAGGAATGATGCGTGTTATATCGAGATTGGTGTCATCAACCAAGTGATCCTTTCCTTCCTTTAGAAGATGTGTCAACCCTCCTATTGACCACTATATCTCCATGTTTCCACTAGATTATTCTAAAATCGTTTGGGACAAGAGAGAAAAGAAAGGAAAGATATTTTTGTTCAAAAAGTTTGTGTTTTAGAGGGGGTTATTATTATTTTGAAAGCGGTTTTTGTAAGAATGGCTGGCCAATGGTAGGCTTATGTGTTTAGGCTTGTTTGTTTAAACACTTATGAAGTTAAGAAAGTCTTGTTATTGACGTTGTGATTCGACAACGTGGATAGCTTCCCTTGAACCTTTATTTTTGAATTCAACTCATTGTACCATCATGGATTTCTTTTGCTTTTTTGATTGTCCTTATTTTTGCCTGAAACACCCCTTTGTGGTATCTCAGCGGACATTTGTTTTTGTTCATTTTTGCAACCCTAATTTTTGCCTAGGTCACCCTTTTGTGGGATTCCTAGCGGGTTCTCTGCTCTTATTTTTGTGCAGTCCCCTTTTTGGGTTTCCTGCCGAGCTTTTTGTTTTTAAGACTTTGTCTTTAAAGGATTTCTTTTTTATCCATGATGGCACTTGTCGAGGCCAAGGAAAGGTGCTCCAAGTTGTCACACACACTTCCACATAAAAATGATGCGGGTTTATTGTTATTAAGACGATTTTAACCTCATTCATGCTTATTCAAACAGGGTTAAAAATAATGCGGTCTAGAAATTTATTGCAAGCGAGAAAAGAAGCAATAAGAAATAATAAAGAATGATTTTATTATAATTTTAGTGGAAACATGTGCCCTATCGAGGCTCAGGGGTCGGGCTGTCCCCGAGGAGTGATCTCTAACAGTCATCAGGTCTATACATCCCTATCGGAAGAATAAGAGCACTTGATGACGATGACCGGCCTTAACGCTTGTGAACCGGCCTTCCTAAAGATCTGGCTTAAAGAACGTCGAGAAGGATCTTGGTTCCTCTTCGTCCTTTGATCTTTAATAGGGTTGTATCCTAACCCTTGTTTCCCCGGATTATCCTTAATGATGGGTAGCTCGGAAATTCCTTGGGAATCCTTGCCAAGTCCTTGTCCAGGAAAGTATCCGTTCTTGGTGAGCATGTAGGCTACCTTCTTCATTTCTCGGGGAAACGTTTCGACATTGGCCATCTCCAATGCTTGGAAGGCGGTCTCTAGAGCTTCCTCTGCTGCACCTACATAAGGTATGGCAGATGGCTTGCTGATGAGTATGTCATCTTTAGCTTGTACGGTCACCAGCTTGTCACCCACTATGAATTTGACTTTCTGGTGGAGCGTAGAGGGAACAGCTTTCGCATCATGAATCCAAGGTCGGCCGAGGAGACAGCTGTACGCGGGAGTAATGTCCATCACTTGAAATTCGACATTAAAGACAGTGGGTCCAATTTGGATTGGAAGATTGATTTCTCCCACTACTTCTCTTTTAGAACCGTCGAAAGCTCGAACGATCATGTTGCTCGGGCGCATTTGGATTCCCTTGATTGCCACTTGATCAAGCGTTCTTTTTGGCATCACATTCAAGGAAGATCCATTATCCACCAAGAATTTAGCGATGTGATATTCCTTGCACTTTACAGAGATGTGCAAGGGCTTGTTGTGATTTGGTCCCTCAGCGGGGATTTCTTCATCGGTGAAAGTGAGGTGATCATTAGCCGTGATGTGACTAACAATCCCCTCAAACTTGTCTTGGGAGATAGTGTGCGACACGTACGCCTCGTTCAAGACTTTCAAGAGAGCTTGCCGATGCAGTTCGGAGCTTAGGATCAACGACAACAGAGTAATCTTTGCTGGCGTCCTATGAAATTGATCCACGATGGAGTACTCGCTCTGTCGGATATATTTTAACAGCTCGTCAGTCTCCTCCTCGGATTCTTTATTTTCCTCGGTTTTCTCCTTTTCTTTTTCTTTTCCTTTATTCTTGGGAGCTTTATCATGAAGATCTTCGGGAGTGTAGATCCTGCCACTCCTAGTCATGCCCCCAAGTCCAGCGATGTTAGAGATATCGCTGTCGGCAGAAGAATGGATGTCGTATATCCATGGCACAGCTTTATTCGATTCGTAGGGAAAAGGTCTTGGAGCAGTGATCTTTAACGGTGTCGGACCTTCCCCTTTATTCGTCTTGATTACCAACAACGGAGTTGATGTGCGTCCGCTTGGCGCGGTTGTTGGCTTACACTTAATAACGAACGGCGTGCGATCCATCTTGAGCATACGCATCGATTAATTCTTTCTTTTTATTAATGTTATTAATGAATTACTAGGAGGGATGTATGCAAATGAATGACTACCTAGATTCCTCCATGATCTAGAATGCATGATATGAGATGATGGCGTTGAATATGCATGCATTGTGTTTATTCAACTAAGCATTATCATGTTTTGAGGATGTTCCTAAGATGATGCATGATATTGCTTGGTTTGGATAAATAACTATATTTTTTGGGCATTTTGTTTTTTGTATTTTTTGGGTGAAAAGGGAAACTACCTACATGAATGTGATGAGGGTAGATGTTAACACCATGTAATGGAAGATTCTTATTCCCATTTATTCATATTCTAAAAAGGGAATGTTGTATGTTTAAAGAATGCAATGTATGCTCAAACAATGTCACATAAACAATGCACAAACAATGTCTTAGTCATAGGATTTATTTTTACTTGTATTTCCTATTTTACCCTTGTATTATGGGGTGCCTTAGATTATAGGATTTTATTTTATAGCTAGGGTATTTTATTAGGGTTAGAAAAAGGCCTAGACATATATTTTTGGTAGCATTGGATTTGTTTTTGGACTTGGTAAGGCTTAGACGTAAGTGGAGGGCACCTAGGATGCATGATCTTATCATGCACCTAGATGTAGCTTAACCAAACCCAAAGATTCCATCCTTGGCCACCAAGTAGCATCTAGGATTAATTTAGGTTTCATTTGAAGTGCATTTGGCTTGCATTTTTTGGCCAAGGCACTCTCAAATGCAACCCTAAGGCTTCCTTACTTCTATAAATACCCTAGGCTATGCAACTTGTAATCACTTTGGAAATTAATATAGAGTGAGCCTTTTGTGCCTTTATATTAGTCTCCCTTGGCTATTTTCAGCAAAACCCTATCCATCTCCACCTTGAGAGAAAAACCCTAGAAGTGGCCTTCAACTACCTTGGAGTGAGCCAAACCTAGAGTACCCCTCTCAAACCTTTCATCAAAGATTTCATCCACACTCTCCATTATCGCCCATTCCCCCATATTCCTTCTCTAAACTAGACGCCACCCTTAAAGGACTTGATCCAAGGAGTCAAGGTGTCCTCACATTGATCAACCATTCCATCAATGCAAGCAAGGATGCCATCAGAAGTGTATTTGGTACTTTTGTCCTCTTGTTAGGTGCAGATCTTTTGCAGTATGTTCAGAAAATTTTCAGATTTATACTTACCTGGTTGACTCACAAAATTGACAACAAGACAAGGGGTGATGGTGGCATGCAAGAGTGGCTAACCATAAATGTGCAAGATACAAGTTACACATAAAAACTCAACAAACCTTGCAGCATGTTAAGGACTAATTATCATGCAAGATTGACCTCTAAGATGGACATATATGGTTTGGCCAGCCACAAGGAAAAAGGTGTCATGCATCATTTTTCATGTTTCATGCAAACCAAGGTGTGTCATGCATAGATTTTGAATTTTAAGGAGAAAGAAAAAGAGAGGGAAACATAAACTTTGACAACACTTGGATGAGGAAAGATCAAAATAGAGTTCATGTAGTGTTCAACATGTTCATCATGTTCTTAAAACAAAAATATCCAGCTAAGACAAAATAGAGAAAAGCACAAAAGAACCTATTTTAAGAGAAACCTAAAGGAGAACAAGGAGGCTCATGAACAAGTAATGAACCACTTAACAAGAACATAATATTTCAAACAAGATTTAAGAAGACAACATCAAAGATAACATCAATACATGTAAGAATGCATAGACATGACAAGGAAAAATTTTAAAGACACAAGAGAAGGAAACAAGTCACCCTTGAAGACAACCATGGCTCTAATACCACATGATGGGCTCCTTCCTTCCATGGTGTAATCTTAGGCTTCCAAGGAGGAGCTCCCTATTTCTACACGGTTGAGGAAGAAGGATGATGGCTGGATGTTCCTCAAGGTGGTGGAAAAACAATATTAAGGGTGGAGATGAAGGTGGGAGAAAATGGAGGTGGGAAGGTGGAAGGTGTTTTTGGTGCTCTTGGCTAGCTCTCTCCACCAAGGGTTGGTGGAGGCCACTCAAGGGAGACTCAAACTCTCTTTAGGGTAGAGAGGAGAGGAGGTTGGGCATGAAGACCCTAGGAGACTAAGGAAGGATTTTTAGGCACAAAGGCTCACACAAAATGTATATATTCTAAAGTGGGTACAAGGTGGAGGGACTAAAGTACTTATAGAGAGAGGAGAGCATCCTAGGGTTTCTTGGGAGCATTTGGACGAAAATTTCAAGCCTAAATACACCCTAAATGAACCCTAGATGCAGCCCAAATGAAATGGCTCTGATTTCTCCAAAAAGACTAAAGTACCCTTAGCCCTAAAAAATGAAAGAAATGGACTTTTGACCTTACTAGTCAAGGTTAAGTCCCTAAATAAATCCTAAGCCTAATTTTGCCCCATAATACAAAGGCTAAATAAAAATACACAATAAAATCCTAATAGCTAATGTACCCCAAAATACAAGGGCAAAAATAGGAAAAGAAAGCAACAAGTTAAGGAGAGGGCCCAAAATCCACACACATGATGATCATGGCTTTTGGTGTGGTGTGTTCTTCATCTTCCTCTACTCTCCTAGCCATGGACTTTGTGATAGGCCCTGTTCTTACCAGAATCTGTCGTAGAGATGATTCGCAGGGTAAGATCAGCGAGCCTCCTTCACTGGTATGCCTTATGCTCCAAGATGGGGGTGGTACCTGTAAAAGAGACTCTGATGCTAAAGTTAGGGTTTGTATGAGTATGGGTCTCGTATAAGTAATGCACGTACCTTGATGTGTGTTAGGGTTACGTTGGGCCTTGGGCCTATGATAAGATATGATATGATTAGATAGCGGATCTCATCTATCGCGAGATCCCCTGAGATTAGTTATGATCTCCTTAAGTGTCGAGCTGACGTCGTGCAACACGCGTCCGAAGTCATTCTCCGCTATGATGCCGAGCTCGAGCTTGGCGTGACGGTGTGGATAGTACACTAGCCCCCCAAGCTTCGAAGACCGTAGGTCGAGGAGTTTAGAACCGAGCTCGTCAGGGGGCAGTGACCTTTCGCGCACGCCTGCCTGTTGAGGTGCCATGTGTCACAACTGTTCATTTCCCGGAAACGTGCAAGTGGCGCGTTAAGGGAAATGACGGTTAAGTAATGATGGTTTTGCATTTGTTATAATGGATTTCCATTAATGTGGTGTCAGACTTGCCCTTTGGCCGACACGTGGCACGACCGTTTTGAATTTGGGAAAGACCTTTTTCTCTCTCTCTCGCGCCTCTTCCCTTTTCACTTTACTCATTTTTCACTCTTTCGTCTTCCTGCGCGCGTTGTTTCTTTCGTTCTCCTGCTCAACCTCCGTCTTCATTTTCCCGTTTCTGTCGTTGTTTCCGGTAACCCAGTCGTTGTTAGGGTTATTTTCTGAGGAAGAGTATCAGGTACTTCCTTTCTGCAGTTTCCTTTTCCTTCTTCCCCAATCTTCTTTGAGTCTTTCTTGTTTTCTTTATGGCTGGAGAGAGTGGTGCTGGGTCCTCCGCGCCTGCCAAGGGTAAAGGCAAGGCATGGGGCAAGGAGGCGGTTACCGGAGCGGCTGCCGCTGGGAAAAAGAAGGAGGTGGCGCCGCCAACGGATCTCGTCCCAGGTATTCCTGGGTATGATTGGGTTCGGCGCGAGATGGGGGAAACCCAAAGTGTCTTTCGGTCTTTCCTTGAGGTTAATGCGGTTCGGAGGACGCATAAAATTTGTGATCCTTCTATCTCCCACATGATCCGGCTCGAACCTTGTCGGGCCGATGAGGGCGTGTACATGGTGAAGTCTACTGACCCTCCCCATTTCTATGTTTACCAATGCTTTTTCAGGGATTTAGGTGTCTGCCTTCCCTTCACACAATTTGAGTGTGATTTTTTGAACTTTATCAACTCGGCTCCTTGCCAGTTGCACCCCAACAGTTGGGGTTTTCTGAGGGCTTTTCAAGTCCTGTGTTCGACCTTAGGAATAGTGGTGTCTCTTCCTGTCTTCCTTCACTTTCACCAATTGAAGATAGGTGTTCCGCCTTATGGCGTTCTTTCTCTGAGTGGGAGTATAGATGGGGGTTTGTTCACTCTTTACTCCCAGTCGTACAAAAATTACAAACAAGAGTTCTTCCGGGTCGCCCTTATGGACGTCGACCCACTGGAAGATGGGGCGTTCTACTTCGGCGGGTTGTCGAAATTCCCTTTCTACTGGTGCCCCAAACCGTCTAGGTTTCACGGGGTGGGCCAGTTGAAACTGACGCCTTTAGAGGCGGCCGCCGTTAAGGACCTCGCAACGCTCCCTCGTCCGCTGGATTGCAAGCTCGTTCTGTCGCTTGCGAACTCAGCATACAAGGAGAGGGGCCTGGAGAGTGAGTATCTCGTCTTCTTTAGACTGTTAGGGTTTTTGCAGCCTTCTTTTGCTAACGTGTTATGTTTTTTGTGTTTGCAGGCATAATGGGCAAAAGTAAGTGGCGTGAGCTGAAGCACCGCTACAACATTGCCGAGCTTGAAGTCCCTGAGCCCCAAGAGGAAAAGGTTTCCCCCCTGAAGGTCAATCAAAAAAGAAAGAGGGGCGAGAAGGAGGTCAGGGGAACCTCTACCCCTCACGAAACAGAGGAGGTGACCTTCAAAGCTGTAGACGCTAATGCAATTGATCTCACTGGGAGCCCTCCGCCTAGGGAGGTTCCCCAAGTGGCCGCTACGGCGATTGCTGAGTAGGTTTCCCCTCTGCTGAGGTAGGTGTCTTATTTCCTTTGACTTCGCTCTTGTGTTGGTTTTGCTCGGTTTATTGAGGTATCCCTTTTTGCAGGCGGGGATAGTTGCCGAGGCGGAGGCCCGTGCTGCTGAGCAGGTCGCTCAGGCCATCGTGGTGAGCATTTTAATTTTTTCCTTTTGCTGCATGTTGTTCCTTTTATTTTTGACATGGCACTGGTTTTTGCAGGCAAGGGATACTGCCGAGATCCCAGTGCCTCCGAGGTCGGAGGTGCCAGACGTGGACCCTCCTGTTGCCGAGCAGGGGATGCCTGCTGCCACTTTCGCTGCTGCCGAGGTTCGGGGCAAGGGGGCACGTTCTGAGGTCCCGACGGCTGTGCCTGCAATTTATGCGCCGTCGTCAGGCCCGTCACAGGGGGCCTCTCGGAGCCGATATATCGCTCACCGCTTCGGGAAGGACCGTTCTGATGTGCGCCTGAACCACATGAGTGCCTCCGCCGAAATGGGTTCGCTGTGGAGTGCGGGGGTGACTACTAAGAGGTTCTTCCCCAAGGGCTCACTAAGCTCGGAGGATCAGAAGATGATCGAGGAGGTCGGGCCCGTGGAGAGCTTTGATGCCGCTCAGGTCCTTCTGTAGAGAGCTATGGGCATTGTGGACCACTAGAAGCATAGGTGGTCCAAGCAGCAAGAGGATCTGATCAGACTGAGGGGCCGAGTTCAACCCTTGAGGGACGAAAACAAGGTCCTGAAGGAGGAGAACAAGGTTCTTAGTGCTGCCCTTGAGGAGGCGAAGTTGCAGGGTGCCGAGCTCCGAACTGCGAGGGGGGACCTCGCGAGGGTTCAGAAGTCCCTGGAGATCGCCCTGCGCTCCAATGAGAGTATGCTTCCCAGGTGAACGAGCTGCAGGTGCTTGCTACCTCATCCCGAGATCGGGCGCGCCACCTGGAGGACGAAGTGACGTCTTCCCAGGGACGTGTGCGCTCTTTGGAGGACGAGGTGACAACTCTGAAGGCCGAGCTAGTGGTGGCGGCTGAGAAGCGTCTCTGTGACGAGGTCCTTCCTGGTGGTAAGGAGGAGGAGGTTGCCTCTTTGAGAGTGGACCTCGCGAAGCTGGAGGTGGAGAAGGCGGCCTTGGAGAAGAAGCTTGAGGAGACCGAATGGTTCCTCGTTGTTGAGCATAAGAGGGGCTTCCTCAAGGCAGCCCGCCAGGCTAGGCTTCTCGCGCCGGGGTTTGACTTCTCCGCGATGCATGTGGAGAAGGTTGTCCGCTTCGGGAGGCTTGTTAAGGAGGATGACGTTGAGGACAGCTCCAGTGACAATGCATCTGCGTAGGCCTATTTTGTTGTGTTTTTTCTGCTTTACTTTTTCCTTTACTGGAATTCATGTATGGAACTCGGTAAACATGATTTTGTATGTACGCATTTTTCTTTGTCTATCTGCGTTTGTGCTTGATTTTTGTTGTTGTATGCTTTTATATGTGGTGATACTTTGCTTCGAGTTGATCACGCTGAGGTTCGAACTTGACCTCAGTTTTTTGTTAAGGGGATTTTTTTCGCGAAGGTTCGAATTTAACCTTGTATAAACGTGTTAAGGTTCGTACTTGACTTCAACCAAATTTGTTATGGTTCGTATTCGACCTCAAATAAATGCGTTAAGGTTCGTATTCGACCTCAAATAAACGTGTTAAGGTTCGTACTCGACCTCAAATAAATGTGTTAAGGTTCGCATTCGACCTTAAATAAATGTGTTAAGGTTCGTATTCGACCTTAAATAAATGTGTTAAGGTTCATATTCGACCTTAAATAAACGTGTTAAGGTTCGTATTCGACCTTAAATAAACGTGTTAAGGTTCGTACTCGACCTCAAATAAATGTGTTAAGGTTCGTATTCGACCTCAAATAAATGTGTTAAGGTTCGTATTCGACCTTCAATAAACGTGTTAAGGTTCGTATTCGACCTTAAATAAACTTGTTAAGGTCGTACTCAACCTCAAATAAATGTGTTAAGGTTTGTATTCGACCTTAAATAAATGTGTTAAGGTTCGTATTCGACCTTAAATAAACGTGTTAAGGTTCGTATTCGACCTTAAATAAACGTGTTAAGGTTCGTACTCGACCTCAAATAAATGTGTTAAGGTTCGTATTCAACCTTAAATAAACGTGTTAAGGTTCGTACTCGACCTCAAGTTTGAGTAAAACGTAAGATAATGCGAAATTTGAGAAATATGAGTAGAACAGAATGAGTGATTTCATTGATTGTGTAAATGTGCCTCGTTAAAAACCCTCTCAACCAAAACCCATTTTTCTATTTTTTGGGACAAAAGACTGAGGCGGGAAAAGAGTGCACAGCTTATTCGTACAAGGTTCAACTGAAATAAAACTTGAGATGCGTAGCATTCCAAGTTTGCGGTATAGGTTTCCCGCTGAGTTCTTCCAGTCTATACGCTCCATTTTCCAAGTCTTCTGCACTCGGAAAGGGCCACCCCAAGTGGATGCAAGCTTCCCATCTGACGTGTCCTTTCGTGCTTCACCTAGCAATCGCCATACTAGGTCACCAACTCGAAAAGAGCGAGGTCGTACCCGTGTTTTGTATCTTCGGGAAGCTCGGAGCTTGCAGGCTTCTTCGTGGATTTGAGTTTCGTCTCGGAGTTCGTCTACCAAGTCGAGGTCGGCTGCCAACTCTTGGGCGTTCTGCTCGTTATCGAAATCCTGACGTCGGTGGGACGTCTCTCCGACTTCTACTGGGATCATTACGTTAGATCCGTAGGTCAGCCTGTAAGGCATCTCTTGCGTGGTTGACTTGGGAGTGCAATGATACGCCTAGAGGATGTTGGGGAGTTCGTCGGGCCACTGTCCTTTGGCGCTTCCTAGTCGCTTCTTAAGTTCCCGTAGGATGACCTTGTTGGCTGCTTCGGCTTGGCCATTGGTTTGGGGGTGTTCCACCGAGGTCGGAAGATGTTTGATATCGAGTTCGCAGAGGAAGTCCTCGAATCCCTGTGCGATGAACTGCCGGCCGTTGTCAGTAACGAGGGTGTGAGGGATTCCGAACCTGCAAATGATATTCCTCCAGGTGAATTTTTGCACGTTCTCAGTGGTGATTTTGGCGAGTGGGCATGCCTCAATCCACTTGGTGAAGTAATCGATCGCCACCAGGAGGAACTTTAGTTGACCTTTCGTAGAGGGGAATGGCCCGAGGATGTCCATCCCCCACTGGGAGAAAGGCCACGCCGACATCATATGGTGGAGAGCTTCAGGCGGTTGCCGGTGTGTTTTGCCGAATTGCTGGCACTCTTTGCATTTTTGGATGTAGCTTTGGCAATCCGACTTCAGAGTGGGCCAGTAGTACCCAGCTCGGAGTACTCTAGTCGCCATTGAGCGTGCTCCGGAATGCATGCCACATATCCCCTGATGAATTTCCTTGATGATGTAGGCTGCCTGAGATGCAGTCAAGCACTTGAGCAGTGGAGTGGAAATGCCACGTTTGAACAACTCATCCCCAACGATGATGAACTTAGCCGATCTCATCCTCATCTTCCGAGCTTCATCCTTATCCTCGGGCAGGGTCCCTTCTTTCAAATAGCTCCAGATGCCTGTCATCCATCCCGGGTCTTCATTGTCACTAATGTTGACGACTTTGTCGTCTAAGCTAGGTGAGTGCAAGGTTTCCTGGATGATGGTTCGGTGTTGTCCAGGCCTTTTGGTGCTGGCAAGCTTTGATAGGAGATCAACTCGGGCATTTTGTTCTCGCGACACATGCTTTATGGTGAACTCGTCGAAGGACGAGATCTGGTGGGATGCAATATGGAAGTACCGCTGTAGAAGAGTGTCATTTTCCTGGTACGTCCCACTGAGTTGCTCCACTATGAGTTTCGAGTTGCTGTTGCAACTCACTCTCCGAGCTCTGAGGTCGCGGGCTAGCCTTAGTCCTGCGAGAAGTGCCTCGTACTCCGCCTGGTTGTTGGTCACCTTGAAGCTAAACTTGAGGGATTGCTCCAAAGTGACTTGGTTCGGTCCTTCCAGTATGATACCTGCACCACCACCCTTAGAGTTGGAGGACCCGTCAACATGTAAAGTCCATACCTGGGGTTCCTCGGCAGTAGTAGGCGTGAGCTCGGCCACGAAGTTGGCGAGGCATTGAGCTTTCAGGAGTCCGCGACTTTCGTACTGGATGCCAAATTCAGACAATTCTACTGACCAGGTAATCATCCATCCGGCAAGCTTGGGCTTTCGCAGAATTTGCTTGATGGGGTAATCGGTTTTGACTACCACCTGGTGGCTCTGGAAGTACGGTCGGAGGCGTCAAGCTGCGGTGACAAGTGCCAGTGCCAGCTTCTCGATCATTTGGTACCGCTTCTCCGCGTCTTGGAGGACTCGGCTGATGAAGTAGATCAGAGTTTGCACCTTTTGGTGCTCTTGTACTATGACTGCGCTAATGGCGCTTTCTGCCACGGCCAAGTAGAGGAGGAGATCGGCTTTGTGATCCGGCCTCTGTAGGATCAGTGGAGTTGTGAGGAAGGTTTTGAAGCTCTGGAAAGCTTCTTCGCATTGATCTGTCCGCCGAAAATCTTTTGGCTTCTTTAACAGAGTGAAGATTGGCCCTACCTTCTCCGCGAGCTCGAGGATGAAACGGGACAGTGAGACTAACCGTCCGGCTAGTCATTGGACCTCTTTCACCGTTTGCGGACATTTCATCTGGATGATGGCTTTACACTTCTCGGGATTGGCTTCGATTCCTCTGCTGGTAATCATGAAACCGAGGAACTTACCTCCCTGGACACCGAAGACACACTTCTCCGGGTTGAGGCGCATGTTGTGTTTCCTAACCTAGGCGAATACCTCAACGAGGTCGGCAGCGTGGTCTGTCGCCGAGGTGGTCTTGACTACCATGTCATCGACGTAGACTTCCATGTTCCTCCCGATCTATTGGTGGAAAACCTTATCCATCAGCCGCTGGTAGGTTGCCCCTGCGTTTTTTAGGCCAAAGGGCATCACCCGGTAGCAATAATTGGCACGATCAATGATGAAGGACGTATGCACCTCGTCAGGTGGGTACATCATTATCTGGTTGTACCTGGAGTAGGCATCAAGGAAACTGAGGAAGGGGTATGAGTCCTTGGGGCATGCTTTGTTCAAGTCGGTGTAGTCTACGCACATGTGCCACTTCCCCGAGCTCTTCTTCACCAGGACCACGTTTTCCAGCCATGTGGTGTATCTGACCTCACGGATGAAGCCAGCGTTCAGCAGTTTCTGTGTCTCGGTGTGATGGCCTCCCGCCTTTCACCGCCAACCTTTCTCTTCCTCTGGGCGACTGGCTTTGCCTCCTTGTGTATTGCTAACTTGTGGCATATGAAGTCAGCGTCGATACCTGGCATGTCAGCGCTGGATCAGGCAAAGAGGTTGGCATTTTGGAGAATTTCAGCTTCGAGCTGTTGCTGCAAGTTTGGGCTTAACTGTCTGCTGATTTTCGTGCACTGTCCGGGAAATTTCTCGATCTGGAGGTCGTCAAGCTCGTCAATGGGGCTTGGCCTCTCCTCATGGGATTCGGATCTCGGATCGAGATTGGTGATTTCCACGTGGGTGATGTGAGCCACGGTGGGGGGATCCTTCTTGCTCTGCTCTCCGGGCGAGGATATCTTCAGACTCTCAGCGTAGCACTACCGAGCTGTCTTCTGATTTGCTTTGACGGAGATGATCTTACCGTCACTTCCTGGGAACTTCATGGTGAGATGTGGAGTGGACACCATTGCTCCGAGTTGATTCAACGTCGGCCTCCCAATGATGATGTTATAGGAGGTGTTGGCTTCCACGAGGAGGTATCGGACCATGATCCTCCTCGTGTCCGGAGAGGTTCCGAAGGTGGTCAGCAGGTCCACGTATCCCCTAGTGTGTACTCGCTCTCCTACAAAATCGACTAGGGGCTCTGTGTGAGGTTGAATGAGAGAGTGGGGGATGTCTAACCTGAGGAAGGTCGGCTAATACAGGACATCTGCCGAGCTCCCCTGGTCTATCAGTGTCTTCTGTACCTCCCAATTTGCCACCTCTATGGCTATGACCATGGGGTCATCCTGGTTGGGACTGACACCGACATAGTCGCTGTCGGTGAAGGTGATTGGTGGTGAGCTCTGGTGTGAAGCCGAGGTAGCGGAATGAACGCTGTTGATGTTGTGCAGGTGTCTCTTTCAGGCCAAGCTGGTGGCGCCTCCCCCCGCGAAACCACCTGCAATTGTATTGATTACTCCCCATAGGGGAGCTGATCCTATTTCTTGGCTTACCTCGGCTTGTACTGCTCCGCCGGCATTTTGTTAAGAGCCAGAGGGTTGGTCCGTGCGAGCTCCTGAACCACGACCTCTGCCTCGTCCTCGTCCACCATGGCCTCCACGTTGACCCTACTGTCGCTGGACATATTGGCCGAGGTGGCCTGCCTGGATGAGTTCCTCAATACGGTCTCAGAGCGTGCGGCACTCCTCCGTGGTGTGACCGTGATTCCTGTGGTACCGACAGTGCTTGGATTTGTCGGCACTGTTGGGGGTGTGACCCGGCGGTGGCAGGGTGAGCAGGTTGTTGTTACTGGCCTCCTCCAGGATGTGTACCCGGGGTGTGTTCAGGGGAGTGTAGAAGTCATATCTCCCCCCTCTGCTTGCCCTGGCTGGCTTCTTGAACTGGCTGTCATTGTTGACCTTGACCTTGTCCTTGTGGCCCTGTTCTGGTTTCGTCGGTCCTTTGTTGCAAAACTGGTCACGAAAAGCGGAGTGTTCCTCCATCTGAATGTAGCCTGTAGTGCGGGCGCGGAGCTCGTCCATGTCGCGGGGAGCCTTGCGACATAGGCTGTCGATGAATGGTTCGGGCTTGAGCGCCATGAGCATAGCGTGCAGGGCGACCTCGGGGTTCAAGTTCCGAATCTTCACCAAGATGCTAGAGAAGCGTTCCATGAATGCTCGTAGAGGTTCATCGTTGCTCTGCCTGAGGTTGGCCAAAGCGGCTGAGGTTGTGTGGTGAGGTTGGCTTGTGGCATATTGCACCTTAAACCGCCTGACCAGGGTGTTGAAACTGTCGATTGACTCGGCAAGTAGTTGGGTGTACCAATGGAGTGCAGCTCCCTTGAGCGAGGTTGGAAAAACCCTACACAAGATAGCGTCATTATTAGTGTACAGGTTTACCTGGGTCTTGTACAGGTCAATGTGCTCATCGGGGTCCGTCGTGCCATCATAGCGATCAAGGTGGAGAGGCTTCCATCTGCAGGGGAGTGGAGTCTCCATGATGCCATCCACAAAAGGATGACAACGGAAAGTTTCTTGACCCGCTGTGACATGAGTGGGGGCCTTGCTGACGTCCTGAGTCAACTTGTGCGTCGGTGCATTAGACCGATGCGTGGCAGGTTTGGGGGTTGGAACCCTAGTCGCGGTTGGTGGCTGAGTAACCGAGTTTCCTTCTTCCTCATGCAGATGGCTCGACTGAGGATTTTGATCAGAGGGATGCCGAGGGAGTTGAGCGCGAATACGCTCGTTCTCGGCGCGCAACGTCGCTAGGTCAGCTTCATTAGCGGTCCGCATCGCCGCTAGGTCGGTTTCGTGCTGGGCACGCATGTTGCGCAGATCGGCATTGTGTTGCTGCCGCATCTGTTCGACCTGGTCGATCAGTCTCCTCAATGTGGCTTCACTATCCATGGTAATTGAGTGATCTGCGTCCTCTATTGCGCGTCTTCTATGGCTTCTAGTGAATACCATAAGCGTGGCCGATAAGAGCTGTCTTGATCGGCCCCACGGTGGGCGCCAAATGTTCTTATCGGAATCTGTCGTAGAGATGATTCGCAAGGTAAGATCGGCGAACCTCTTTCACTGGTACGCTTGGTGCTCCAAGATGGGGGTGGTACCTGCAAAAGAGACTCTGATGCTAAAGTTAGGGTTTGTATGAGTATGGGTTTCGTATAAGTAATGCACGTACCTTGATGTGTGTTAGGGTTGCGTTGGGCCTTGGGCCTAAGATAAGATATGATATGATTAGATAGCGGATCTCATCTATCGCGAGATCCCCTGAGATTAGTTATGATCTCCTTAAGTGTCGAGCTGACGTCGTGCAACACGCGTCCGAAGTCATTCTTCGCTGTGATGCCGAGCTCGAGCTCGGCGTGACAGTGTGGATAGTACAGGCCCTATATGATGTCTCAAGGATGGTCCTCCATCATTGATTCTTTTGGTGCTTGCATGGTAATCTTTGTCTATTTTTGTTAGTCCTATGCGTCTCAATCTATGATTTTTGTCTAAGCATTTGAGTTTAATGCTTTGACTTTCTTTTGATCTGGTCAATATTACAAATGGACAGACTTTGTTCTTGTCTGAAATATCTTTCAGTCTGTGTTGTCCTTTGTCTTATGCGTAGTTGACTTTCTTCTGATCTTTGACTCATGCTTCGTCTACTTTCTTATGTTGCATTGGAGGTTGTCCTTGACACACCTTCGTTTGACATTAGACTCATAGTCGTCTGGCACACACATTATACTTTGTCTATTCAGTTATCTTGATTTGTATGATTCTCATGATGTGCCTTGCCTTGACTGTTCTTTTATCAGAGTTGACCATCTGGTTTCATCTGATGTTTAACCCATTTTTGTCTTGTTCCAGATTTAGCCCTGTTTTTCATCTGATACTTCAAGGTTTTGACTTGTAGTAGGCCTCATCTAGTGTTTGTTGAATGTTCTCCTATTTTTTATCAGACCTAATCTTGATGCTTGACCAACCATCATCTGATTTTCTTGTTTAGTTTGTCCAGGCTTCGTAGATCTTGTATTTAATGCATTTGATCTTGCATTAAATATTTTCTCATCGAATTTGTGTAACATGAAGTCTTTTGTACCGTTTGTTTACTTATATGTCTGACTTCAATCATAACCTAGGCATATCTATACTTTCCTGGCATTGTAGCTGCAAAAGCATTGTCTTTTACTGACTGGTAGGAGTACTTGCTCTGACATATGCAACTTTGACTTGTGGATAAGCACTAGTCCATTTTTCTCTTCTCTTTTCTTCTATATTTGATGACTTCATGAGTTCTTTTGAGAGTGGGGATGATAAGCAGTACTTCTCGTTGTGACTTAGTAGAGTTCAGACATAGTTCAACATTCTTCATTTTCGTCTGGAAATTTGAGTCTCCGTCTAAGAGATAGACTTTGACTTTTTCTTTGGTCTGGTCAGCTGTGCAGACTTTTAACTCTGTCTAGGATGCTTTGACTTAGATTTTCCATCGTCTGTGGTCTTTTATCATATGAGGCTTCATTATTTTCCTTCTTGTGTTGGGCTTGATTTTGTTTGGTCTCTTCATCTGATGTCTTGTAGCTTTTACCCTTTATCTTGGTTGTTTGTGCTTTGTTCTTTATTTTGCGTTGTGTCTGTGTTGGGAAGGAAGGATTGAATTTGTTGTGATGCAAGGTTTGTAGTTTGTGGGTAGCTTTATCTGGTGTATATCCTTCTTTTGATCAGGCTCGGTGCTTAGCTCACTTTTTTCTTGGTTCTGGTGTAGAAGGTGGTATATGCATATACTCTAGTCTTTAACTTGCCTTTACTTACGTTTTTCTGAAACACTAACGTACTCGTTAGAAATAATGATATGCATTATATTTGTCTCATTCAAAATCTTACTGGGAATTGCTTCGTTTGACTCAACAGACATCAACCTCTTCGTGTCAAAACCATGCTTGATAAGAATAAAAGGTCATCCATTTCTATTTTATTGTTTTCTTTCTCTTTCAATTTTATAAATGGCTCATTCCTAAATGTCTTCATAACTTATTATATGAATGAGGAAGCACTGCGTATAGGATTCTTGGTGGATGAGACAACCCTGTAATGAGAGATCTTTATGGATGGGGTAACACTGCACAAATCTTTCATGGATCTAAATTGTGGATTGTTGACGGATGAGGTAATATTACAAACCCTAATGGATAGGATCTCGACTGGAATTAAACAATAGACTTTGGTAGAATAATGGAATTGAACTTTTCTTCATCTTACAAATTTTCTCCATTATTTTAATTTGTATGTTTTTCCTTATTTAGAAGAGTTTTAGAATTACTTTTTGAAACTATATTTGTAGAATTATTTAAATTTTGCTTTAGAATCTTCATAATTTGTTGTTGTATAATTTTAATTGAACAAAATAAAAATAATTTTAATGCCATTGCATTTTGTTATAATTTTTGGTAATATTCATTCCTTCTCATATTTGATTCACTCCTTGTAGTTGATATTTAAATTGGTAACTCTTATTTTTCATCATTCTAATAATAAATCAAATTTCATTTTTTTAATATTTATCTAATATCTATTGTCATTTTCTTCTCTTTTAAATTCTTCTAAACTTCTTTTTTCTTTGAGCAAGAAATGTACAATGCTAAAGAGATTGGATGAGACATTATGTAAAGTAATGATAAAGAATTATAAAAAAATAAAACGTCAAGTTATCAATAAATAAAATAATTTTCTATTATTTATTAAATTAAATTATAATTAATATCTCTTAATTACAAATCGTAACATTTCATTATGACCGTCAATTATGACATGATTGTTTAAATTACAAATTATAGCTACTATAATTAATTACAATTTAAAATAATTTGTTATTAATTATAAATTATAACGATGTTTGATTATGACTATCAATTATTTTTTTATGACATGATTGTATAAATCAACATTTGTAATTAAAATATTCAATACATATTTTAATTTTATCATCATTTTTTTTTCTATATTTGATATCCTATACATATATTTAAGTTAATTAATAAATTTAAAATATTACTTAAATTTATACTTTTAAAATATATTTAAAGTTGAAAAACTCATTCATAATTTATCATTGTATTTCAATTTCAAATAATTATTCATTCATTATATAAAAACTGTAAATTATATCATAAATAAATATAATTAAAAAAATAAACTGTATAATGTTTGGTTTAATTTTTAAATATTTTTAATATTTTTAAATTAATATATATATATATATATATATATATATATATATATATATATATATATATATATATATATATATATATATATATATATATATATATATTCATACGCTCGTACAATGTACCGGTCAATATATCTAGTTTAAACCTAAATCTAACAACTTAAATGTTACAATTGCATTATCCTCATATAACTTCAACTACACACTAGATCTAGTTGCTATGTTGGCTTCTTATATATGCCTGTATGAGTCCAAGTTTCCTCCAACAAATCGAAGACAACATGAAAACCACGATTATCACAAGGAACATTCACGTACTGAACTTGATCAAAACCTGGGTTAACAGAATGAGGTCAATATTTAATTTACTATTTAATAACGATTGAAACAAAATAAGTTAATTCAAAATTTACAGATCCAAACATGCTTATTGTGCACATATGACTTAAAAACCAAACTCTTTAAACGGCTTATATGGATTAATTGACGTAGGAATCCATATTTTTAAGGGTAAAAAAATGAGTGGTTCTCCGGTTGTTGGATCTAATACCATTAGGACTTCTGGGGTAGTAACATAATTGTAGGGTCAGCCAATGCAATAGAACCTTCCTCATTAAAAACCCCAGAACTTTGAACAAAAGCAAAGCCTGTATATGGTCTCTTGAAAAATCCAACGAGTTAAGAGAAAAGTCAGCTATACAATTTGCAGAACCATTTAATTGATAAAGTTATGATAAAGCAAACAAAAAGGATTCTGAACCATTACATTTTGCAAAATGCAGGCACAACCCAACATACTTGATTACATTAGGTGTTTTCAATCTACCACTTTGAAAACTCTCAAAACACATAGAGTTCAGCCAATTCCTCCAAAGAGTCAGAACTAAACTTGGGATCTGCATTTTCTAGCATCCACAATAGATGATCAAAAAGAACCACCTCACAGTTGACCATCACCACACTTTCATCACTTTCCTTTTGGTTTGACTTGTTAATTAGTGCATTCAGAAGAGGATGGTTCAGATACTTTTTGCTGATCACGTACCGTTTCCTTGTGCTTCCAACAAATATAGTTTGACAATGTTCATCTTCTTGCGTGCCATGTCCACCCCATATGTCTTCCTTAGCGGATTTGGACCTGAGGCTACTATATGATGAAGATCTTCCTAGCTGCTTTGACAAACTCTTGCATTTTCTGAGTAATAGATTGATCTTCTTCATGCTTTTATTTTTTTTTGGTTTGTGTGTTTATTTGAAGTTGAAGGAGGGAGAGGGCTGATTAAGAAGAACCAATGGTTGAAGAGAAAGAAAGAGGGGCAAAGAGACTTAAAATACACTCACAAAAAAGTGTGTGTGGTACTTTTAGTGAGAGAAGTGGGTGCAAAGTCATTGTTTTCCGGTGCTGAATTGTGGGGTCAATTTGCAACCAAACATATTTAGTGACACAAACAAGTCACCTTTTAATAAAATTTAACGATAATAGTTTTAACTTGCAAGCATAACAGACAAACAAACAGACACAACTGAAGCTCTTGTGAGTCTTGTCACTCATCACTGATCCAGGCACCGTAGTACACAGCCCTTGTTTCTCTAAACCCATCTGCCTCCGAGCAAGGATTTGAACCCCACTAGTGCCCATGTCATCCCATAAGGAACAATTTTGAATTAAACTAAAAGGAGTTATACTTAAAACGAGTTTTGGATAGAAAGAAAAAATGATGTTTAACTGGTTATAATTTTATTGAGCAAAATTAAAATTGAATTTGATTTCGGAATGTATAGACTTTTACAAATTTTAGTAGTATACCGTATGGGACCGAAGCCAACCCGACCGATCCCACCGAACTCCCGAACCGAAGCCAACCCGACCGATCCCACCGAACTCCCGAACCCAATGCAAACCGAAACCACTACCCGAACACACCGACTGCTTACCAAGCAAAAGGGGTCGGTCTAGTCGGCCGATCTCCGGGACTCCACCAGTATGATTACGAAAGGATTAATTAAAAGAATATGCCGGATTAGCCCCCTAATTTTCCGGGGCCCAGCTCCTAATCACGGCCCAATAAGAAACACTATAAATAGACCACCTTCGAGGTACGTAACTAATTTTCACCTACCGCATTTATTACGCCGAGCACTTACTTGGGCGTTGGAGTGTCTTTGCAGGCACACCCCCCTCACATCGGACTACCCGGATAGGAACGAGAAGACCGAGACCTAAGATCCGACCCGTTACAACAAGGATAATCGAAGTGTTTCCTAACGCAGGAACATTTGGCGCCCACCGTGGGGCTCGAAGAGGCATTTCAGCCCCTTTTTAACCTACCAACTGAGACCAAGACATGGTAGTTACCCGTAAAGGACAATCAACAACGACTCAGCCGATCCCTAACCCCCAAGATAATCCCGTCATGACCAATCGAGAGCGCTACCCGTACGGAATGCCTCAGACCCAACCGGAGCCTGTGGTACAACAGGTGCAGCCGAATACTGACCAAGGACAACCCAACTTCCAAGATGACTTACGTGCTTTACGCGAGGAAATGGCGGCCATCCGAAGGCAGAGAGAAGCCGATGCCCGCGAGCTGGCCGAGCTACGTCGACAAAATGCCGAGCTCCGAAACCTGAACCAAACTTACATTCCATCCACTCCCACGCTAGCGGAAGAGTCCGCCTATCACGCCCGACTGATCAGGTCACCCGAACACCGGTCACCTCTCTGATAGCTAACAAGGCCGACACCCCCTCTCACTCCCTGAGGCACCCCTTCTCTCGTAGAATAATGGAGGCAACACTGCTGGACCATTGGTAGAGTTTGCCGATCGAGAAGTATGACGGGTCGTCTGACCCCGAGGAACACTTGAACGTTTTTCTGACTCAAGCAACCCTCTCCACTCAAGACGACTTGGCGTTGTGCCGGATATTCCCCACGTCGCTGAAAGGAAGGGCTTTGAGTTGGTTCACGAGACTGTCGAGCGCCTCCATTGACTCGTTCAGCGAATTATCGTCCCAGTTCACCCTACAATTCGCAACGAGCAAGCCTTACAAGACGACCTTTTTAGCCTTGGCGGGGGTTCGTCAAGAAAAGAAGGAAAGCCTGAGAAGCTTCATGGACCGATTCAACAAGATTGCAATGGAGATTGGTGATCTTAATCCCGCCGTGGCATTGGACCGGCTAAACACGGCCCTCAGGCCGGGACCATTCGTTAACAGCTTGTGCAAGAAGCCGCCAGCCGATATGAACGACCTCCGGCGCCGAGCCGAGAAGTACATGCAAATGGAAGAGCTTGCAGAGACCCGGAACCAGGCCAGG
Organism: Cajanus cajan; assembly: GCF_000230855.2. Taxonomy (NCBI): domain Eukaryota; kingdom Viridiplantae; phylum Streptophyta; class Magnoliopsida; order Fabales; family Fabaceae; genus Cajanus; species Cajanus cajan. The sequence continues at coordinate 42,785,444 of NC_138524.1, read as the reverse complement.
GTCGAAGAAAATTATAGCCGAAAAGAATCTAGCCGAGAGCAAGTAAAGAAAACGAACGCCGAGCCCCCAAATACTCGCCCCCCGAGAGGACCTCGCTACACGGCGTATACTCCCCTCAATGCGAGTAGGGCCAAAGTAATGGAACAGGCCCTCGCATCAGAGATCCTTGCGATGCCGAAGAGGACGAACACGCCCCCCAGAGCCGACAAGGCCAAGACGTGCCGATTCCACCGAAACAGGGGGCACTCCACCAAAGAATGCTCAGCGCTGAAGGACAAGCTCGAGGACCTTATCAAGCAGGGTCACCTAAGAAGCTTTATCACCCCCCAAGACCACCAGTCAAGGGAAAGAGACCACCACTCCCGCGAAGCTCGTCTGCCAAGAGACCGACGTCGCCGATCGCGTTCGCCCGAAAGGCAAGATCGATCGCAGCGCCCCAGGGAAGACAATGACCAACCACGAAAGGTGATCAACACAATAGCCGGAGGTTTCGACGGAGGAGGGTCTACTTCTTCAGCACGAAAACGACACCTCCGTGCCGTCCGATCAGTAAATAGTGTGAACCAGTCGAGGATGCCGAGAATGCCGCCTATAACCTTTTCCGACCGAGATTTCTGTAGCGTTGACCCCGTACAGGACGACCCCATGGTGATCTTGGTCGAAATGCACAACTGCATCGTGAAGAAAACATTGGTCGACCAGGGAAGCTCGGCCGACATCTTGTACTGGAACACTTTCGTGCAGCTTGGAATCCCGGAGGAGAGCCTAGAGCCATACCACGAACCACTGGTCAGCTTCTCAGGCGAAAGAGTGATGACCAGGGGAATCATCGACTTGTATACCCGCTTCGGGTTCGATCAAAAGTCTTGCCACGAGATAAAAATCCATTACATTGTGGTGCACGCAAACACATCATACAACGTTCTTTTAGGCCGACCGTCGATCAATGCGTTAGGGGCTATTGTTTCGACACTCCACCTATGCATGAAATTCCCGTCGAGGGATGGGCAGGTAATCACCGTGCACGCCGACCAGAAAACAGCAAGAGAATGCTACCTCTCCAGTTTGAAAGTAAAGCCCATTGCCGATTCCCCGACGACAACGAACCGGGTGAATGTAGTCAGACAGGAGACGACCGAAGGCATTGATCTTGATCCTCGGTTGGGTGAAGAAGAGCGAATCGAACCCGCCGAAGACCTAATTTCATTTCAACTCGGTTCGAGGCATGGACAAGTCACCCAGATGGGGTCCCAACTAAGCGAAGCCGATGCGGGTGAAATTAAACGAGCAGTCCGAGACAACAAAGATCTATTTGCATGGGCAGCGTCGGACATGCTAGGAATAAACCCCCGATTTCTCTGCCATCGACTTGCTGTATGCCGAGACGCCCGACCAGTAGCACAAAAGAAGAGAAAAATGGGCGACGAGAAGCGAAAGGCCGCCGATGTTGAGGTAAAGAAACTGTTGCAAGCCAAATTCATAAGGGAGGTCACGTACACGACCTGGCTGGCCAACGTAGTGTTGGTCAAGAAGTCAAGTGGGAAATGGAAGATGTGCACCGTATACAAACCTCAACAAGGCCTGCCCCAAGGACGCTTATCCACTCCCTTGTATTGACCGGTTGGTCGACGGCGCGTCCGGGCACTCTATTTTTACCTTCCTCGATGCCTACTCCAGCTATAACCAGATAAAGATGCACCCGGCCGACGAGGAAAAGACGGCATTTATCACCGAGAGCGGAAACTTTTGTTACAAAGTCATGCCGTTCGGACTAAAAAATGCCAGTGCAACTTACCAAAGGCTGATGGATAAGGTGTTTGAGAGGCAGATACGGCGCAATATTGAAATCTATGTCGACGACATGGTGGTGAAGTCGAACTCGGTGGTTGATCACCTATCCGACCTAGCCGAAATCTTTGGAGAGCTACGTAAGCATAACATGAGGCTCAATCCCGAAAAGTGCACCTTTGGAGTCAAAGGAGGGAAATTTTTGGGATTCATGCTATCGGCTAGAGGGATAGAGGCCAACCGAGACAAATGCCGAGCTGTCTTAGACATGCGAAGTCCGAGCAACCTCAAGGAAATGCAGCGGCTCTCCGGAAGATTGGCCGCACTGTCCCGATTCCTCCCCCGCTTAGCCGACAGGATCAGCCTGATGACCAAGCTTCTGCGGAAGGCTTCGGCCTTCTCGTGGAATGAGACATGTGAAGAAGCCTTCACGGCGCTGAAAGCAACTTTAGCGTCACCGCCAACCCTGATGAGACCCGACCCCTCGTGCTCACTTCAAGTGTACTTGGCCATCTCGGAGGAAGCGATCAGCTCGGCTCTGGTACAAGAAAAAAAGGGCAACAAGTCCCAGTATACTTTGTAAGTTGACTGCTTCAGGCCCCTGAATCCCGATACCAGCTGATAGAGAAGGTAGCACTAGGTTTGGTCCATACCTCTCGGCACCTGAGACATTATTTCCAAAGTCACCGAGTGGTTGTTCATACCGACTGCCCGATCTCTAAGGTCCTGGGCAAGCCTGAGCTTGCCGGGAGAATGATGGCTTGGGCAATGGAGCTCTCACAGTTTGACATTACCTTCAGGCTGAGAGGACCGATCAGAGCCCAATGCCTAGCAGACTTCATAAACGAGCTCCACCCGCACGGACACTTCGAAGAAATTTGGTGGACTCTTCATGTAGATGGTTCCTCGAACGGACAAGGAAGTGGGGCAGGAGTAATTCTAGAGGGGCCGAAGGGGATAACCCTAGAAAAATCCTTGCGCTTCCGATTCAAAGCTTCGAATAATCAAGCTGAATATGAAGCTTTACTTGCTGGGTTATGATTGGCCGAGGACATGGGTGCGTCAAAGGTCAAATGCCGAACGGACTCGAAAGTGGTAGCCGAACAAATAGGCGGTAACTTCCAAGTGAAAGACCACAACATGATGAGGTACTATCACGCCTATCAAAAGCTAAAGACAAACTTTCAGGAGGTGTCCGTCGAACATATACCCAGAGAAGACAACACTCGGGCTGACCAGTTGGCCAGGTTGGCCGCGACTAAGAAGCCGGGCCAACTAAGAACCATCATCCAGCAAGAGATTGACCACCCCAGCGTCGAGTCGGAAATGGTAGGAAGTGTCGAGGCCGATCACACCGACCCCACCGATTCTCCAGACTGGCGTACCGACATTAAAGCATTCCTGACCAGCGCAATCATACCGGATGACACAACCGAAGCCAAACGGTTGAGAACTCAAGCTAGCAGATATGTCATCATCGCTGGTCAGTTATACAAACGCGGCTTCTCTACCCCGCTAAAGTGCCTAGACCCCGCTGAGGCCGACTATGTAACGAGAGAAGTGCACGAGGGCGTCTGTGGAATGCACTCAGGAGCAAGGACGACCGTCTCCAAACTATTACGCGTCGGGTACTATTGGCCGACCATGAACACCGACTGTGAAGCATTCGTGAGGAAGTGTCAACCATGTCAAAAACACGGCAACCTGATCCACCAACCGGCCCAGCAGCTTCATTGTATTCCTCCCGCATGGCCGTTCGCCACATGGGGGGCCGACATACTCGGACCTTTTCCAGTTACCAAGGGGCAATGCAAATTCCTCATCGTCGCCGTAGACATTTTCACCAAATGGATTGAAGCCGAGCACTTGGCTTGCATCTCAGCTCACCAGGTCCAAAAATTTTTGTGGAGGAACGTCATCACCCGCTTCGGCATCCCACATACCCTAGTGACCGACAACGGCCTCCAATTCACCGACTGAAAGCTCAATGAATTCTTAGCCAGCCTAGGAATACAACACAAGGTCACGTCGGTCGAGCACCCTCAGACGAATGGTCAAACCGAATCCGCAAATAAGGTCATCTTAACAGAATTGAAGAAGCGACTCGGAGAAGCAAAGGGAGCATGGGCCGAGCAGTTGCCTGAGGTATTGTGGGCCTACCGAATCACGCCCCAGTCACCACACAAGAAACCTAGACCACTTCATTTCGATGATCCCAGTGGAAATTGGGGAACCTTCATTTCGCCGAGCCCACTTCAATGGATTGAACAATGAAGCCGAGCTCCAGACCAACCTAGACCTCGTAGAAGAGATCCGAGACCGAGCAGTAGTGATAGCTGAGGCCGCCAAACAACGTTACAAGAGAAGATTCGACAGCAAGGTAAAGCCTAGGGAATTCCGAGAAGGAGATCTCGTATGGAGAGCCACGGGCGAGGCAAGAAAGGATCTGAGACAAGGAAAACTCGCCCCAAATTGGGACGGACCCTACCGTGTTCGACACAACCTAAACAACGGAGCCTACAAGCTGGAGTACTTATCAGGAGAACCAATTCCTAGAACTTGGAACTCCTCGCATTTAAAAGTGTATTATAGTTGATGTAATGGTGCACTCTTTTCCTTGACCGACTCTTTTTTCCCTAAGGAGGGTTTTGGGTTGGCAAGGTTTTTAATGAGGCACTCAAATTAATACAAAGATATTCTCTTTGATTTTACTTTCTGTTACGACACGCCTATGCTTAGATCGTAAATATGCAGGTCCGACCCCAAATATACAATTATGCGCCGACGCCGAGTAACCCTCGGCTGACCACTCCGGCGTACGCAAACTCGAGTCCGACAGGTTTCCCTTATAGACCCCTAAAATTGTCCGGGTCGGAAATAAGACTCAGAGACTCTCGAAGACCGAAGGAAAGTCAGCCGGAAGGACTCCTGGAAGACCCTAGGATGACTCTTTGTAGGTCTAGAAGTCTTAGAGTAGCTTAGAATAAGGGTGTGTGAGGATTGGAGCTCAGTACACCCTCCTGGAGGTTCAGTACGGCCGTACTGAGCAATTTGAACTACAATACGGCCACACTGAATTCAATACGGCCGTACTGAAGTTTTTGAACTTCAATACGGCCGTACTAAATTCAATACGGCCGTACTGTAGTTCAAAAACTCAGTACGGGCCGTATTGACCTCCTAGGCCGTACTGCGCCTCAATCCTATAAATAGGACGTCCTTGGCACGTCCTCCCACACATTTTGCCACACATTTGGACCCTCTTGCTGAGGATTCTTGGGTTTTTGAGCTATTCTCTGCCCTAGGAACCTCTCCGAGAGCTGATCCGACTAAGTTCTTGAGTCATGAGCCTTGAAGCTTGAGACTCGAACAAGTCGAAGGGAAATCTCTTTGATTTCCATAGTTAATATTTGTTTTAGGGAAAGGAGCGAGCGAACGTGTAGTGGAAAGGAGCGCCAAAAATCCTCCTAACTCCTTTTTAATATATAAAAGCACGCTTCAAAGGTTTCTTTCCAAATCCTTTCTTTTACCGCTTTCATTTATCGCTTTTTGATTGTTGCATTACACGTTTAAAGCTTTCATAATGTAGATAGTTTACTTATAATCGTTCTAATAAATAGGGGTAGTTTAGTAATTTTACGCTATTATTCATGAAATAATCCGTCATAGGGAACCCGAAAGGGGCGTTGTGGGGTGCTAACACCTTCCCCACACGTAATCGACTCCCTTACCCAAATCTGGTTGTAATGGCCTAAGTTGATTTACGAAAATCAATTGCCTTATTTCTTTTTCCAATGTTTTGAGTAAAATATTGGTGGCGACTCCAAGAACCCCTTTTGCGAAAACCACTAATCCATGGAGGGTCCCGCTTGGGATTAACATGGATTGGTGAGAATCATTTAATAAAATTGTTAGTTCGATGAGGTCTCAGTTTGAGAATAAGTCGTTCTAACAATCCATCATTTTTCAAAACTATAAAGAGCCGACCATCGTCGCGAATGCCAACGTCCGTTTCGGCGGGTGGCGACAGATGGCGACTCCACTGGGGAAGCCTCGAGAGTCAGTCCCATTTAGTGATGGATTATTTCTAAAATGATAGTTTAAAATTACTTCATTACCCCTCGCTTGTATGATAATATGTTTTATCTATGTGGCTTTTAATAACTGTTGTATGTTTAAATTTCGCACTTGTTTGAAATAAAAACTGCACACAAACCTTTGCACACAACAGTTCCCTCTATACCCGGGGGCATGAGTGGAAAGCCATAGGGAGTGGATGTTAGTACGGCCGGTTGTCGAAAGGGTCTATAGGTGCCCGTAGACCGTTGTCGGAAAGCATCACTCAAGGTGAAAACCATGAACTCAAGTCCGACAGTGCGTTGGAACTTTCCATCGACTTACGACGAGAGGGATTGGGTCCCTATAATGGGGGCACCTTGGGGGCCTTAGACCGGTGAGAACAGTTAGAACCTCCTTGAATATGCACTTGTCTGCAGGATACCCCTACCTCGTGATTCGCTCATGACTGTTCGTGGATGAGTGAATTGTTTGTGCATTGTTTATGTGACATTGTTTGAGCATACATTGCATTCTTTAAACATACAACATTCCCCTTTTTTTTAAAAATAAGAATAAATGTGAATAAGAATCTTCCATTACATGGTGTTAACATCTACCCTCATCACATTCATGTAGGTAGTTTCCCTTTTCACCCAAAAAATACAAAAAAACAAAATACCCAAAAAATAAAATAGTTATTTATCCAAACCAAGCAATATCATGCATCATCTTAGGAACATCCTAAAAACATGATAATGTTTAGTTAAATAAACACAATGCATGCATATTCAACGCCATCATCTCATATCATGCATTCTTATTATAGATCATGGAGGGATCTAGGAGTCATTCATTTGTATACATCCCTCCTAGTAATTCATTAATAACATTAATAAAAAGAAAGAATTAATCGATGCGTATGTTCAGTATGGATCGCACGCCGTTTGTTATTAAGTGTAAGCCAACAACCGCGCCAAGCGAACGCACATCAACTCCGTTGTTGGTAATCAAGACGAACAAAGGGGAAGGTCCGACACCGTTGAGGATCACTACTCCAAGACCTTTTCCCTACGAATCGAATAAGGCTGTGCCATGGATATACGACATCCATTCTTCTGCCGACAGCGATATCTCTAACATCGCTGGACTTGGGGGCATGACTAGGAGTGGCAGGATCTACACTCCCGAAGATCTTCATGATAAAGCTCCCAAGAATAAAGGAAAGGAAAAAGAAAAAGAGAAAACCGAGGAAAATAAAGAATCCGAGGAGGAGACTGACGAGCTGTTAAAATATATCCGACAGAGTGAGTACTCCATCGTGGATCAACTTCATAGGACGCCAGCAAAGATTACTCTGTTGTCGTTGATCCTAAGCTCCGAACCGCATCGACAAGCTCTGTTGAAAGTCTTGAACGAGGCGTACGTGTCGCACACTATCTCCCAAGACAAGTTTAAGGGGATTGTTAGTCACATCACGACTAATGATCACCTCACTTTCACCGATGAAGAAATCCCCGCTGAGGGACCGAATCACAACAAGCCCTTGCACATCTCTGTAAAGTGCAAGGAATATCACATCGCTAAAGTCTTGGTGGATAATGGATCTTCCTTGAATGTGATGCCAAAAAGAACGCTTGATCAAGTGGCAATCAAGGGAATCCAAATGCGCCCGAGCAACATGATCGTTCGAGCTTTCGATGGTTCTAAAAGAGAAGTAGTGGGAGAAATCAATCTTCCAATCCAAATTGGACCCACTGTCTTTAATGTCGAATTTCAAGTGATGGACATTACTCCCGCGTACAGCTGTCTCCTCGGCCGACCTTGGATTCATGATGCGAAAGTTGTTCCCTCTACGCTCCACCAGAAAGTCAAATTCATAGTGGGTGACAAGCTGGTGACCGTACAAGCTGAAGATGACATACTCATCAGCAAGCCATCTGCCATACCTTATGTGGATGCAGCAGAGGAAGCTCTAGAGACCGCCTTCCAAGCATTGGAGATTGCCAATGTCGAAACGTTTCCCCGAGAAATGAAGAAGGTAGCCTACATGCTCACCAAGAACGGATACTTGCCTGGACAAGGACTTGGCAAGGATTCCCAAGGAATTCCCGAGCTACCCATCATTAAGGATAATCCGGGGAAACAAGGGTTAGGATACAACCCTATTAAAGATCAAAGGACGAAGAGGAACCAAGATCCTTCTCGACGTTCTTTAAGCCAGATCTTTAGGAAGGCCGGTTCACAAGCGTCAAGGCCGGTCGTCGTCATCAAGTGCTCTTCTTCTTCCGATAGGGATGTATAGATCTGATGACTGTTAGAGATCACTCCTCGGGGACAGCCCGACCCCCGAGCCTCGATAGGGCACATGTTTCCGCTAGAATTATAATAAAATCATTCTTTATTATTTCTTATTGCTTCTTTTCTCGCTTGCAATAAAATTCTAGACCGCATTATTTTTAACCCTATTTGAATAAGCATGAATGAGGTTAAAATCGTCTTAATAACAATAAACCCGCATCATTTTTATGTGGAAGTGTGTGTGACAACTTGGAGCACCTTTCCTTGGCCTCGACAAGTGCCATCATGGATAAAAAAGAAATCCTTTAAGGACAAAGTCCTAAAAACAAAAAGCTCGGCAGGAAACCCAAAAAGGGGGCTGCGCAAAAATAAGAGCAAAGAACCCGCTAGGAATCCCACAAAAGGGTGACCTAGGCAAAAATTAGGGTTGCAAAAATCAACAAAAACAAAGGTCCGCTGAGACACCACAAAGGGGTGTTTCAGGCAAAAATAAGGACAATCAAAAAAGCAAAAGAAATCCATGATGGTACCATGAACTGAATTCAAAAAGAAAGGTTCAAGGGAAGTTATCTACGTTGTCGAATCAGAACGTCAATAACAAGACTTTCTTAACTTCATAAGTGTTTAATCAAACAAGCCTAAACACATGAGCCTACCTTGGCCAGCCATTCTTACAAAAAACGTTTTCAAAACAATAATAATCCCCTCTAAAACACAAACTTTTGAACAAAAAATATCTTTCCTTTCTTTTCTCTTGTCCCAAACGATTTTAGAATAATCTTGTGGAAACATGGAGATATAGTGGTCAATAGGAGGGTTGAAACTTCTTCTAAAGGAAGGGAAGGATCGCTTGGTTGATGACACCAATCTCGATATAACACGCATCATTCCTCGGTTATAGAAATCGGCAGCGCACAGCCCGTCTAGAGGAATGGCAAAATCCAAGCAAAGAAACGCATCGGTTAATTCTTTTGAAAAATAAATCAAATAGAATTAGGTGCATCATACCGCATACATGCATACAGATGATAGGTGTACTGGAAGATCACTTATTCTCTGTTTATTGAAAAATCGAAAAAAAAAAAAATCAAAAAATCAAAAAATCAAACTTCAGAAAAAACAATGCCCCCGTACCATGTTCAGTACGCCCGTACTAAAATTAGGGTTATGAACAAATTTTCAACTCAATACAGGCGTACTGAAATGGATACGGCTGTGTTGGCCTTTAGCTGCACATTCAAAGACCTTATCATGAGGCAGTCGCATAAAATAGAAAAATAGGAAAAATTTCTTGTGTATGACAGCAGTCAACAGAAGAAGCCGAAATCGACAAAAAGGCAAAAATTCAGAAAATCCAACAATCGTACAGAATAACTGAGCCTGGAGAGGCTTGCCGAAATAATACTTCCCAGAGACATCTCAGCTTGCACTCTTGGGCCGAACTCCCAGTGAAAGCTATCAGAGCAAGATCAGCAAGATTCCCCAATGGAAGCATGATCATCCAAACAGAATATCCGAGTCAAAGGACTTAGACTTCCTCAGTGGAAGATAGCTTTCCAACTAAAGCGACGAGTGAAGCTAAGCCTGAAGAGGCTTTCTAAATAATACTCTGGGATACATAAGATCCTCAATCCCCATTCGCCTACTTAGAGGCACTCCTTCAAAAAGAGAAAAATCAAAAAGATCAATAACCATTCCCCAAGCGGAATTCGGCATTCAGCCAAACACCAAACGTCAAGATAATCCGCCTAACAGAAGAGGCCAATCAAGATCAATACGACAGAATCCCCCAGCGGATAACAGCCTACGCAGAGGCAACAAAAACCAGAAAATCAAAAGAGTCACCCGAATAAGGACAACCGGGATACTCCACCAACGTTGAAAGGACGTCATCCAATCATACGGCATCGCTCATCTCAGAGAGAGCATCTTTGTGTCTGCATCCCCAAGGAATCAGAATTTCCCCAGTGGGCACCAACTACGCAATGGAAAGTTGGGACACAAGAACCTATGAGTAACTGCACATCCCCTAGACGGATCCCTGCGTTATCCAGCCCTCAGCGGCACCAAAATCAAAAACAACCGTCGAAGCAGCATCGTGGACTGTGGAGACAAAATCATCACAAATCCCTGGAGAGGGAAAACTCACGCTACCAAAGTGACCAGAAGCACGGAGGTATGCAACCCTGGGGAGGGCAAACCGCAGACCCTGGAGAGGGCAAACTCACGCTACCGAGGTTGTCAGAAACACCGAGGTATGCACGAGCCTGGAGAGGCGACGACTAATACTCAGCTGCCAACGTCGTCAGAAACACGGAGGCATGTAGACCCTAGGGAGGGCAAACCGCAGACCCTGGAGAGGGCAAACTCACGCTACCGAGGTTGTCAGAAACACCGAGGTATGCACGAGCCTGGAGAGGCGACGACTAATACTCAGCTACCGACGTCGTCAGAAACATGGAGGTATGCATGCTACCAATGTCGTCAGAAACACAGAGGTATGCAGACCCTGGAGAGGGCAAACTCACGCTACCGAGGTTGTCAGAAACACCGAGGTATGCACGAGCCTGGAGAGGCGACGACTAATACTCAGCTACCGACGTCGTCAGAAACACGGAGGTATGCAGCTGCCAACGTCGTCAGAAACACGGAGGCATGCAGACCCTGGAGAGGGCAAACTCACGCTACCGAGGTCGTCAGAAACACTGAGGTATGCACGAGCCTGGAGAGGCGACGACTAATACTCACCCTGGGGAGGGCAAACCGCAGACCCTGGAGAGGGCAAACTCACGCTACCAAAGTGACCAGAAGCACGGAGGTATGCAACCCTGGAGAGGCTACTCAACGATTTTCCCACCTGAAGACACTACAAGTCGGAAGGATGGCTTACTCCCCGAACAATTGGGTCAACTCCTTTACTTGTCAACCGGTACACCAAAAAAGTCGTTCGACTAAGTAAAGGGGGGGCAGCTGTAGACCCCTAAAATTGTCCGGGTCGGAAATAAGACTCAGAGACTCTCGAAGACCGAAGGAAAGTCAGCCGGAAGGACTCCTGGAAGACCCTAGGATGACTCTTTGTAGGTCTAGAAGTCTTAGAGTAGTTTAGAATAAGGGTGTGTGAGGATTGGAGCTCAGTACACCCTCCTGGAGGTTCAGTACGGCCGTACTGAGCAATTTGAACTACAATACGGCCACACTGAATTCAATACGGCCGTACTGAAGTTTTTGAACTTCAATACGGCCGTACTAAATTCAATACGGCCGTACTGTAGTTCAAAAACTCAGTACGGGCCGTATTGACCTCCTAGGCCGTACTGCGCCTCAATCCTATAAATAGGACGTCCTTGGCACGTCCTCCCACACATTTGACACACATTTGGACCCTCTTGCTGAGGATTCTTGGGTTTTTGAGCTATTCTCTGCCCTAGGAACCTCTCCGAGAGCTGATCCGACTAAGTTCTTGAGTCATGAGCCTTGAAGCTTGAGACTCGAACAAGTCGAAGGGAAATCTCTTTGATTTCCATAGTTAATATTTGTTTTAGGGAAAGGAGCGAGCGAACGTGTAGTGGGAAGGAGCGCCAAAAAGCCTCCTAACTCCTTTTTAATATATAAAAGCCCGCTTCAAAGGTTTCTTTCCAAAACCTTTCTTTTACCGCTTTCATTTATCGGTTTTTGATTGTTGCATTGCACGTTTAAAGCTTTCATCATGTAGATAGTTTACTTATAAATGTTATAATAAATAGGGGTAGTTTAGTAATTTTACGCTATTATTCATGAAATAATCCGTCATAGGGAACCCGAAAGGGGCGTTGTGGGGTGCTAACACCTTCCCCACACGTAATCGACTCCCTTACCCAACTCTGGTTGTAATGGCCTAAGTTGATTTGCGAAAATCAATTGCCTTATTTCTTTTTCCAATGTTTTGAGTAAAATATTGGTGGCGACTCCAAGAACCCCTTTTGCGAAAACCACTAATCCATGGAGGGTCCCGCTTGGGATTAACATGGATTGGTGAGAATCATTTAATAAAATTGTTAGTTCGATGAGGTCTCAGTTTGAGAATAAGTCGTTCTAACAATCCATCATTTTTCAAAACTAAAAAGAGTCCGACCATCGTCGCGAATGCCAACGTCCGTTTCGGCGGGTGACGACATCCCTCCCGAGTACCCTCCTCGGCTAAGGATGCACCTAGACCGAGCAACGCGCACCCCGCAAGATAAGGCCGAGCAAAACTCGACCGACCCCTCATAGGGTGTACTCGAGTCCGACAAGTTTCCCTCCCGAGTACCGTCCTCGGCTAAGGATGCACCTAGACCGAGTAACGCGCACCCCGCAAGATAAGGCCGAGCAAAACTCGACCGACCCCTCATAGGGTGTACTCGAGTCTGACAGGTTTCCCTCCCGAGTACCCTCCTCGGCTAAGGATGCACCTAAACCGAGTAACGCGCACCCCGCAAGATAAGGCCGAGCGAAACTCGACTACCCATCATAGTGAACTCGTGCCCAACAGGTTTCCCTCCCGAGTACCTTCCTCGGCTAAGGATGCACCTAGGCCGAGCACTATCCCAACCACGACGAGGCTGAGCAATACTCGGCCGACAACGACAAAGTGAACTCGTGCCCAACAGGTTTCCCTCCCGAGTACCCTCCTCGGCTAAGGATGCACCTAGGCCGAGCACTATCCCAACCACGACGAGGCCGAGCAATACTCGGCCAACAACGACAAAGTGAACTCGTGCCCAACAGGTTTCCCTCCCGAGTACCCTCCTCGGCTAAGGATGCACCTAGGCCGAGCACTATCCCAACCACGATGAGGCCGAGCAATACTCGGCCGACAACGACAAAGTGAACTCGTGCCCAACAGGTTTCCCTCCCGAATACCCTCCTCGGCAAAGAATGCACCCAGGACGAGCATTATCCCAACCACAACGTGACCGAGCAGTACTCGGTCGACAACGACAAAGTGAACTTGTGCCCAACAGGTTTCCCCCCTCGAGCACTTGCTAACCTATAGCCCGCTCCTGTACCATGATTTCAAGGCCGAACGGGTTCAAATCGAACACTTGCTAACCGAAAACTCACACCTAACTCGTTCAATCCATAATTAAGGCATTTTTAAACCAAGCAAAATCTAATCAAGAACTCAAACGTCATACAGTTTCGCGGCCGATCACTTTCAAACCAAAGCCCTTTATAATCAAAGCGTATTTCATTAAGTTTGGCCGATTAAAACGGCTACTTACAAAAAAATCCTAACACTACCAGTAAAATCCTAGCAATATATACCGGCACCAATGGCCAAAGTTGCAAAAGGCGCTAACGACCCGGTTACAAAAAATCCTGACTACCAAGACCGATCCCTATACGGCTGCCGAATCAGGAGGGTTCCCGTCGCCAACTACATCAATAATCGGATCCTCCTTCTCGGTTGTCTGGATGGGGGCTCGGGTTGCGCTCCCCTGACGAGGGGCCTCGACGTTGGGCTGAGCCCCTTGGGGGAACTCAGCGTAGCTCACAAACCGGCCCCCCAGGAAGTCACGGCTCACATCGAATTGAAAGCCAACAGGGACATCACAAAACTGATAAGCCTGCCTGACGGCCTGCTGGAAACCGGCATCGTGTTGCGATAGAATTTGCTCGGTTGCGTCAGCCTCAAACTTGGCAGCAGCTTCTTTCAGTCGAGCAATCTCATTAGCGGAGGCGGCGGCGTCGGTCTTCATCCTTTGCATGGCCAACTTCAGATCGTCAGCCTCCCTTCGATGAGCATCAGCAACCCTCTTCAGTTCGTCGACCGATTCAGTTAATTTGGCGTTCGCAGCCAACGCCTCCTTCACCGTACCCTCGGTTTCCCTGAGCCGACCGTAGATCCTCTCTTCCGAAACAGCATATCGGTTCATGACATGCTTCGCAACAAGAGAAGTCCGAGTGTCGAGCTCGCAGAAGAGCTTATACGCGGCCTCGGCAGACATGCCCTCCAAGTACTGCAACCCGCCCCCGGTAACAAGATCCAGCCCGACCAAGTTCTCGGTTTGGACATTAGGAGTAAGGAAGTTCGACCCGGCAACGACGGCGGGGATGGCGAAGGGGCCACAGCCCGATTGCTCCAGGGATAATTGCTTAGGGCGCTTACTGGAAGAGCTCGGTTCAATGTTTTGCTCGGCAGCCCTAACCCGAGAGGTACTTCCCTTCTTCCTGGCATCGGGCACAGGAATGATCACGTTGGTCGGCTTTTCCCTCGGATTCTTCAAAGCCGCCCTAGCCGGCGGGACCTTCCCGCTAGTTTTTGCTTCCTTTGCCCTCTGAGCGAGAATGGTTGTGACATCTAGCTTCCCTCCGACCATTAAACCTGCAACAAAACAAATTTTAACATCAATTTAAAACTGATTAAACAACCGAGCCCTAACACACATACCTAGCAAGGTCGTTTCAAAGTGAGACGTTTCGAAAAGGTCCAACAACCCTCGGACAGGCAGACCCTTCGGTAATTTATCGAGCAATTCCACAATCTCTAAGTCCTCGGCAGGGAGCTTCGATGCTGGAATCGCTTCGAAACGCGTCGGGCGCCTCGTCCAATAAAAAGGGAACAAGGGGGAGCCTTCTCGGTCGTAGAAGCAATCCTTCAGTTCCGACCCCCAACGAACCTTGAAAAATCCGTCCTTAAACCCCTTATAAGAAGAAGTGAAAGCCCGAAGTAACCCGCGCTTCGGCACACGAGCCAACGAAACCCACTTCACTGGCTTGCTTGGGCGGCAGGTATAATAGAATAGAAAAGCGAGTGTCGAGGCGTTAGGCCGAGACTTAGGCACAAATTTCGGAACGCTTGCATGACCGCCCAAGCGTTAGGATGTAGTTGGGTCGGCGCTACGTTCAAGGCTCGGAGGACTCCCATCTGAAAATCGTCAAAAGGCAGCTGCACACCGAGATCCTCGAACCAGCACATGTAGGCGGAGAAATAATCGTCTTCTTCGGGGCCCGAGTCCAAAAACACGAAATCAGTGTTCGGCCCGTTGTCTTCGCACGCCTCGGCCAGTAGCGGAAACTCGTCATCCCCACTCCCAAAACACTTTTCCAGAGACACGAAAGTGTCCAACAGTCCCTGGTCAGATAACTTAGAAAAGTATATCCCGACTTCGCCAGCCACCCACTCATACCCGGACACCTCCACCGTGCCGTAGTCAATCCTAGCTTTACCCTGAACACTCGGACCGGCTACGCCTTTACCCCGATTGTCACCAACCACTTCCAGCTCATCCCCACTAGATTCAGCGTGATGGGCTTCGGCATGTGGCCTCGGCTGGTCATCCCGGCCGATACCTCTATCGTCGACTTCGGTAGCCCGCGCCAAGGCCGTAGCCAAGGTCATCGGGGGCGACACCTCTACCACCTCATCCCCGCTGTCCTCTTGCTCGGGATAATCAGAAGGGAACACCACCTCACATTGCAAAGGTGGCAACCTTGAGATCTTGCTCGAACCCGACCCCTCTCTATCCGACACTGCGCCCGACGCCTCCGATGACGTCCAACTCCTAGCCAAGGAATAGCCCCTATCCATTTATTATCACAAAACAAAAAAAAAAATACAAAATTGTACCTTGATCGGTGTGTTCGGACAAATTCCTAAACTCAGAGACCTCGGAAGATTTACAGCAAGTAAATTCTCTAAATGCCCCCCTATTTATAGGCAGGGTGAAAGTGGGAGGTGAAAAGACGCCCCGCAAGCTCGACCGTTCGATCTGGACCATCCAACGGTCTAGATTTAGTAACCGTTGGACCCGTAACCGCTAGGGCCAATGTGGCAAGCCACGCCCATGAAGCTCTCGGCACTAGCTCTCGACAATTGAGGACTCGGCTAAGACCCGCCCCGATTTTGCCCATGGCTATCAGCTTCCAAGGTCTCGGCGAAGACCTCTACAATCTCGAGTCCTCGACGCCGGCTCTCAGCTTTCAAGGCCTCGGCATAGAACTACCCCGACTTTGCCCAGCCATCAGCTTTCAATATCCCAGCGTAGATCCCCACAGTCGCGAGTTCTCGGCAAAGACCTCACCAGGCGGGTACCTCGATAAAAAACCTAATACTTTTAGACCGTCTTCGTCCCTCCTATCCTCAACACTGCGGGGGTTGTATACCGTATAGGACCGAAGCCAACCCGACCGATCCCACCGAACTCCCGAACTGAAGCCAACCCGACCGATCCCACCGAACTCCCGAACCCAATGCAAACTGAAACCACTACCCGAACACACCGACCGCTTACCAAGCAAAAGGGGTCGGTCTAGTCGGCCGATCCCCGGGACTCCACCAGTATGATTACGAAATGATTAATTAAAGGAATAAGCCGGATTAGCCCCCTAATTTTCCGGGGCCCAGCTCCTAATCACGGCCCAATAAGAAACACTATAAATAGACCACCTTCGAAGTACGTAACTAATTTTCACCTACCGCATTTATTACGTCGAGCACTTACTTGAGCGTTGGAGTGTCTTTGCAGGCACACCCCCCTCACATCGGACTACCCGGATAGGAACGAGAAGACCGAGACCTAAGATCCGACCCGTTACAACAAGGATAATCGAAGTGTTTCCTAACGCAGGAACAAGTAGTACTGGCAAAGGTGCAAAATTTTGTTTAAATAATAAATTACTTTTTAATTTTGATACATCACACACTTTTGAGAAAAATCAGTGTATTGGTGTGTTTGTCAAGGTAGAAATTGTAAAATATGCTTAATGCAATAGCAAATCAAGGTAGAAATTGTAAAATATGCTTAATGCAATAGCACGGTTGCTGCTTTAAAATGATTATCAGTTTTCCTAATAAAACTATGTACCGTATAAACTATGTACCGTAGAAATTGTAAAAAATATTAAGTCCCACGTCGATTAAAAATAAATTAATTAAAGAGTATACAAGTTGGGACAACACTTACCTTACAAGTTGATTTGTATAGTTGAAAGTTAGGCTTATAATCTACAATCTTAGAGTTTAAAAGATTATGTATCACATGTTAGAGACGTGAAAACAAATGCTTCGGAGAAATTCATTGTGAGCATTTGAAAGTTAAAGAATTATTAATAGAATTTGTAGTAATTTCTTTAATTTTTTTCGTAAAAAATATTCCTGCAAAATTTCCTACGAAAAAAATTCGCAGGAAGTTTTTGTAGGAAACTTTCCTGCGAATATTTTTCGCAAGAAATTTCGCAGAAGCGAATTTTAAAATTTGTAAAAACATATTATCTACGAAGATATTACTTACGGATAAAATTTCGCAAAAGAATTTACAGGAACAATGTTTCCTACGAATTTTTCATAAAAATTTGCAGGAAAAATTGCATATAATAAGAGAAATTTTAGTAATTTTAGTAGTGGTATAATCAGAACTGGAAAGGGGCGTGAGAGAATCTGAATTTCAATTTTCAGGTGAAATAGTCAGAAAAGGTACAGAACTAATTCTAAATTATTGTGAACTAAGAAATTTTCATATTAGTAGTTCTGAAATCAAATTTATATTTTGTTACTAAATTCCAGAATAATCGTAATGCATTTATAAGAAAAAATCTAAGATACACTTTCATCACTTAATATTAATTACAAGATAGAAATTAGTATTTGTTTCTTTAATGGAAATATTTTCTTTTAAAGCAATAACTATATTGTCAGCAGGGCTTCTTTTCACTTATTTTTTTAGCGCTGGTGTTGGAATCCTTTGTACATCACATAATTGTGTTTTTCATCCTTATCAAAAAGAAAGAAAAGATTGTACATTGTGCTAGTGGCTTTTCATTTTTACATTTACTCAACAGGTTTGCTTACACTAATCAAAGAACCTAGTCATCTTTTTGGGTACAAGGAACATGATTCATTTAATAAGCTCTTATCACTTGCATGATTGACTTCATTTCAGCTACGTGCAATAAGATCCTTGCACGACATAGATACTTCAAGATAACGTTAGTTCAAGATAAGAAGAACCACTATTCTGACATGTATATGAAATGTGTGCTATTTCACAAAGATATTTTGTTTTGTTCAAAATATCTAGATGGTTTCATCAAAAATAGAAGATGAGGGCCATGAGGTTAATGTCCCATAGGAATGGACCCTTGACTAGGTGCCCCGTCTTATGTGGCGGATGCTTAAGGTTGTGCATGCAACTATATGTCCCAAAACATCTCACTATGTTCTTTTCTGACATGAGGGCCTC
Organism: Cajanus cajan; assembly: GCF_000230855.2. Classification (NCBI taxonomy): domain Eukaryota; kingdom Viridiplantae; phylum Streptophyta; class Magnoliopsida; order Fabales; family Fabaceae; genus Cajanus; species Cajanus cajan. Next base: position 42,767,097 of record NC_138524.1, on the reverse strand, counting down.
GTGTAGTTTTGGTTCTAGTTAGAACACACTTTTATTATGGCGATTTATATCTCCGTCCAAGTTGCATTCAATATATCCGTCCAAGTTGCATTCAAAACTCATCCAAGCTGAACAATAACACTAAATTTTGTTCAGTTCTAAAATCTTTTATCACAACATTGCGGGTTTATAAGAATGGTTGTTTGCTTTGAACATTCTTTTCGGACCTTAATATTTGAAGTATAAAGAAAGGGTTAATTCTAGTGAACCATAAACTCATATTGAATGTTTGCACTATGCTGTGATGTATCATTTTAATCATTGAAAGCTCAACTTTTTGAAAAGTCTGTCCCTTCATTTAATTATTTGAGATAGCATATCCATCTCTAACTTTAGTGTACTTATTTACTTAGTTTAAGATAATTAAAAAAATTCTTAAAAATAAAATAAAGACTGCATTTAAGAGTAATTAATTTTTTCAGAAAATTGAATATACAAAAATAAAAGAATAATAAATTCAAATTTGTTATAAAAATTCAACAAAAACTTATGGAAAAATATATCTTTCATTTATAATTAAATAAAATATATTTAATAGTAAAATATTCATATTCAAAATTTTAATGTAACTACTAGAATTTCTCTTATTACATTCCTGCAAACATAAAAATTTGTAGGAAACGTTGTTCTTACAATTTTTTCTGCGAAATTTTATCTGCAGGTAATATCTTCGTAGATAATATATTTTTGCGAATCTTAAAATTCGCAGGAAATTTTCCTGCAAAATTTCTTGCGAAAAAAATTCGCAGGAAAGTTTCTTGCGAATTTTTTCGCAAGAAATTCTGTAGGAATATTTTTTACGAAAAAATTAAAGAAATTACTATAAATTCTATCAATAATTCTTCAACTTTCAAATTCTCACAATGAATTCATCCGAAGCATTTGTTTCCATGCCTCCAACATGTGATACATAATCTTTTAAATTCTAAGATTGTAGATTATAAGCCTAACACTCAACCATACAAATCAACATGTAAGGTAAGTGTTGCCCCCAACTTATATATTCTTTAATTGTTTTATTTTCAATCGATGTGGGACTTGAAGTTTTTTTTTAAATATTAAACATAAATTTAAATATTTTTTTATTTTTCCTGTGGATTAAAATTTGCAGGAAAACTCGTTGGAAAAGTTATCTCCAAAATTTTTCTACCATTTAGTAAACATTACTTGCAAATTTATTTTTGCAAGAAAATCTGCAACAAACAAAATAAAATTCTTAGAATATCTTTTGTAAATTTTTACCATGGAAAAAAATTCCTATGATCATTAAAATTGTAGCAAAATTTGTAAGAAATATCTATAAATTTATTTTCTCAAATAAGTTCACAAAAATTTTCTGCGAATATTTTTTTGCAGGAAAATTCGCAAAAAAAATCTACAAATAGTTTTTTGCGGAAAAATGACACTTTTCTAGTAGTGTAAATTGACTTAAAATAAAGGTAATTAATTTTCTATGATACTAGAGAGGCTAACAAAAACATATGATGATCACTTTTTTTATTGCTTTTGAAGATCTTTGAGGGCTAGAGAAGGAGACTCAGTCATTTATTTGCACCAGGAAATGGAACCAACTTGTAGAATAAGTTTTGTACACTATGATATGCTTGTTATAATCTTGAGTTGATTTTCTTTTTTGTTTGAAGCAATTATATATAATTAATTTATGTCAGGAAAATGGAGATGAAATTAGAAACAGAAAAAATAGCCGCTAAATTTTGGCTGAGAGACCAACTTTCGCAATCGAGTGAACTTTTCTCTTTGTTTCATAAGAGTGCAATCTCCCTAAGCCACCAAATTGCGAGTAAGTGAAAATTTCTCTTTATGGGTATTTTAGCTGAGCAAGAATTTTGCAACTAAGCAGATATGACTGTCTTATTTTTGCTGAGCAAGCATTAATATAGAAGAGCAAAAATAGCATGTACAAGTGTAATTTGAATTTGTTTTGCGTATTTTGTTTGTTGAAGCGTGTCTAATACAATTCTAAGTGGGTTAGTTATAAAAAGGCTTTATCTACTCATTTGTAAATATTTTTGAGTTAATTGAATGAAAATTTGTCTCTCTTCACTACTAGGAAATTACTATTTAATGTCGCTATATTTACATCGGTTCTTCGACAACCGATGTAAAAAACATATGCAGTGGTAAACTTGTAAACTAATAGAAACTTTAAGCACATTTATATCGGTTCTTCATAAAACCGATGTAAACATGAAGTATTCTACATCGGGTTTCCTTTTAACTGATGTAGAATAGTTGAGCAATTTATCTCCTTTCCGCGCGCTGTACAGTACCTTTAGTGCCTCAAACTTTCTCACACGCTCATCTCCACTGGAAGCACAGTACCTTTAGGGTGGCGGTGGTGGCGGTGCTTCACCTTTTTCCTTCCCCTTATCTCGTTTCACTCTTCATCGTGCTTCGCTCGAATTTATTTATTTATTATTTACTGCCTATTAGGTTATGAGTTCACAAACCAAATTTCCTGCGTATTTGCATTTTTCACCGGGAATCGGCTAAACTCTAAACCCTGCCACTTCTTTTCTTCCTCTTCCTTCACCGGGAATCAGCTAAACCCTACTATTGGTGAGTGCCGCAGAACCACTTTCGCTTCCTGATCTGTAATGTAGGGTTTCAATTCCAAAAGGAAATTGTTCTTTTCTGCTTCACTCTTTTTTTTTTCATTCTTAATATTGTTGTTTAAACGAGATGTTTGGTGCCTGTTGTCTGATTCTGGAGTTTGTTGTTGTGGTGCGTTTGAATCGGCGTCCACTCCAGGCACACTCTCTTGCTCACGTTGCTCCAAATGGTGAGGACCACCAACACGATGATCTTTTGGAGTGTGTCGGCGGTGATGAAGTTCATTTGGTAGGGGTTGTTGGAGGCGATGAAGTGGAAGGAGAGGAGAGGGACTACGAACAGGGCCACGAAACGATTTATGCCTGAGCATTGGTCCGGCGAGAAGATTTTCCACCATTTCACCGAACCGTACGCCAGGATCATGGCCACGTAGAGAGGCACCATTGCGGTAATCACATGGTAGAAGTTGGTTAGTGTTATCATCTTTTGCTTTCCGACAAGTGTAGCATGCCAGGAGTGGGTGGGTATTAGGTAGTAATTGATGGAATAACACTAAGGCCAAGAAGACCAAGAGGTGATATATTGAAGGAGGCAAGAGGAATGGGTTAGTGTTGAAAAATCATAGGAGGAGTAAGCCTACTTTTGGGCCTTAGCTCCTAAGTTTTTATAGCATTTATTTTTATTCCTATTTTTTCCCTTGTCTTTAATTTCCTATTTTACCCTTGTATTTTGGGGTATCTTAGTCATAGGATTTATTTTCTTTTATATTTCCCATTTTACCCTTGTATTATGGGGTGTTTTAGATCATAGGTTTTTAATTTTGGGCTAAGGTATTTAATTAGGGAGCTAGACACATTTTTGGTGGTGTTTGAACCTATTTTTGGACTTAGAAAGGCTTAGGCCCAAGTGGAGGGCAAAGGTTGTCATGGAATAACACTAAGGCCAAGAAGTCCAAGAGGTGATGTATTGAAGGAGGCAAAAGGAATGGGTTAGTGTAGAAAAAAAAACCATAGGAGGAGTGAGCCCACTTTTGGGCCTTAGCTCCTAAGATTTTCTTAGCATAACATTTATTCCTATTTTGTCCCTGTATTTAATTTCCTATTTTACCCTTGTATTTTGGGGTATTTTAGTCTTAGAATTTATTTTACTTGTATTTCCAATTTTACCCTTGTATTATGGGGTATCTTAGTTATAAGATTTATTTTCTTTTGTATTTCCCATTTTACCCTTGTATTATGGGGTGCTTTAGATCATAGGATTTTATTTTTGGGCTAAGGTATTTGATTAGGGTGGGAACAAAAACCTAGACATTTTTTCTTTAAAATTGAGTTGCTGGAAATTTTTGGGCTGCATGATATAATGATGTTTTTCATTTTATAATCCATATGGTTTTGTCATAAGCTTGTTTTCTTTGAACTACCTTGAAAGAAATTCCAAGTTTTTATGTTTAGCCTTTGAAATGAACAAAAAAATGACATGCATGCCACTTGTTTGATAAAATGGCCGTGAGTCCTTGATGTGCTTTAGAGAGTCAATCATGCATACTAATTAGTTCTAGCATGTTCTACATTCCTAAAATATCATGTGTGATTAATTTCTTTGCACATACTTGCTTTAAAATTTTCGGCCACTTTGTGTATTCCTTGGTGCACTTAACATGCCTATGTATTGTTTGATGTTTTGAGTATCAAAATGCCTTTTATGTGCAAGTTCTTGTTGCTAGACATTGCACATTAAAAACCTTAAGAAGACACTCAAAACTTGTCTCTTTAAGCCATTGTAAGTTTCTAAAAGGATACTCCAAGGACTTACTCATCAAACTAACAGACACAAGTGTAAAACCCAAGCAAAGGAGAACTATAAAATTCAAAAAAACAAAGAGTATTGGCTGGACTTTTGGACCTCAAAACCGTGACCTAGTCAAGTGTCAAAAGAAACAAAAGAAACAAAATCAAAAGAATCAAAGACAAAAGAAAAAGGGAACCTTTGCTAGACTTGTGGAGTTTGGACCCAAAATTTTCATACCTTGGCACTTGGAGTTAATCTTGGACCATTGGACAATGCTTATTTACCTTATGAGACATTTAATCAAACACCTTAAGTGCATTATTTTCTTTTAAGCCTACTTGTTGAATTCTATTCTAGTGCCATTCTAAGACTTACTCTTTTGTGTGCTTGCCTTTTGTTAATGTGCCTTAATTTTAGTTTTTGTGTCTTTCTTTCTACTCTTAAGTTTGTCTCAACAAATCCACTTGAGTTTAGCCTTTTTAATTGTTCCTTTTTAGTTTTCTTCCTTGGCCTCTTGTACTCTTGGGTTGTGTTTTCTTCTTGACCTAGGTGAGGAAAGTTTTTAAACACCACACACTTTCTTGGTGGATTGAGTGGAGGGCCTGTCCGATTTAAGTTCAAGGAACTTTGGAGGATCACACCAAATCAAAGAGTGCAAACACCATTGAAAGGCTAACCTTGGGTGTTCATTGTGAAGGGGTGGAGATTTGAAGACTTGGAGATTCAACAATTTCTTTTTCTTACTTGTTTCTTTCTTGTTATATTTTTGGCCTTCTTGTATTTGGCCTTTGCTTTCTTCCATTTTGGGTTGTAATTGGCCATTTTAAACACTACAAGGAAAATGATAAATTGCGACGAATAAATTGCGACGGTTATCTAGAAACCGTTGTCGCTTTGATATTGCGACCCTTCATACGACAGTTTTTCAAAACCGTCGCAAAATTGTTCAACATTGCGACGGTTTATCGTAAACCGTCGCAAAATTTGTAAAACATTGCGACGGTTTATGATAAACCGTCGCAAAATTTGTTTAACATTGCGACGGTTTATAAAAAACTGTCGCAAAATTGTTCATTTGTTGAACATTGCAACGATTTTATGATAAACTGTTGCAAAATTTGTTGAAGATTGCGACAGTTAATCATAAACCGTCACAAATTTTTTTTAACATTGGGACAGTTAGTCATAAACCGTCGCAAAATTTCCAGCATTACGACGGTTTACTATAAACCGTCGCAATCTGCAAGACAAATTTTTTTTATTAAAATTAAATTTGTTTTTTGAAGTATTATGTATATTATCTTAATAAACTTATATTTTATTAACAATTTTACATATACTTCCTTTAATATGAGGTACACGATTTTTTTTTCTTTATATAATTTCAAAATCGTGACTAGAATATAAATTTATCTTTCAACAAACTTATGAATTTATCTTTGTATGTAAGATATGTTAGAGTATATAAATAAATATAATTATCATTTTATAACTTAATTTTTGAGTTATCAGATCACATATTATTGAATAATTTACAATGTTAAATTTTATAAATTTTATTTTAAATTCCATCTTTATAACACTATTAAAAATATAAAAATAAATATGTTAAATTTTATAAAAATCCAGTTTAATTTATTTATGATATAAATATATTTTTAATATGTAATATATATTTTAAAATGATAATTTAATTTAAAATATATCTTATATTAATCGAAGATGATTTCTTATAAAATTAAATTCAATCTGTCGGAAAATTTATATTTTCGATGAGAAAATTTTTGTAGGAAAAACTATATTATTGATGGAATATTTCAGAAAAATTTATATTTGTCGAAAATGTAAGAACTGATTTTAAATTTAATATGAAAATATTATGATATAATTAGATAAGATTTTAAGTTAGTATTTTATTAATGGTTGATAATTAAAAAACAAAACAAGGATAAATACATTTTTTGAATATTATATGTTTGATTTAAGATAACCTACAAAATAACTCTTGGTAAAGTTATTCCGCTCAATAACTCATGGTGTGTGTTGAATTTCATCGATCCAATTAATTGTTAATTTTAAAGTTATTAAATTTTACTAATAATTAATATAAAAAAATTAATTAGTTTTGGAATAAAGTATTTGCTAATTAACAATATAATTGAAACATTAATTATTTTTAATTATTTAACTAAAATCTTATTGACAATTTACTATATGATCTTAATATTTTTGTATAACTATTATCTGCTTTTAAATTTGATATGAGAATATTATATATAATTAGATAAGATTTTGAGTTAGTATTTTATTAATAGTTGATAATTTGAAAATAAAACAAGGATAAATACATTTTTTTTTGAATTTTTTATGTTTGATTTAAGGTAAATAAATATATTAAATTAATTAATAATTATTTAAAATATTAAAATTTAATTTATAAGTATGTAATAAATAAATATTTATAATTTTATAAAATATATTATCATTATAAATTATAAAATTAAATAATTTAAATTATAATTTTAAATAGAAATAAGTAGATGTTAATTATAAAAGTAAGTACATATAAATAAAGAATAACTAAATATATTATTATTATTATTATTATTATTATTCATAATATAAAATTATTATATATTATTATTATAGTACAAATATGAGATTGTATATTTGAGAATAACTTAAATGAATTAATTTGTACAAGTTATACTGACAACATACATATACATTTCGGTAGCCTACTTATCAGAACTTCACAGTTAAGCGTGCTTGACCTGGAGTAGTACAAGGATGGGTGACCTTCTGGGAAGTTTCCTAGAAATTGCACAAGTAAGGATAAAACTTGCTAAATAGTGAAATATTGTGAAATAGAACCCTTGAGAGGCAAAATATGAGGATTGTTAAATTAATAAATTTATTAAAATAAAAAAAATTATAATTTTTGACGGGTAAAAAAAGAATCGTAATATTAATTTAGAGGCAGTTGGTGCGACAGTTGATGAAAGGGTCGCAATTCCAAGTTTGCGACGGTTTGTGCAATGGTTCTGATAACCGTCGCAAAATTGCCTGGTGACGGACAATTCTGCGACGGTTTCCAAACCGTCGCAATTTTGTCTTTGCGGCAGTTCTAACCGACGCAATGTAGGCCATATAACCGTCGCAAAATCGTCATTTTCTTGTAGTGAAACCTCTTCATTTTGTGGTAGTAATTTCGTGTAGTTTGAAGGTGATTTGAAAACCTTCACCTAGGAATCCGACTAGCATATGTTTTAAGTGCTTTCCTTTGCATGCTTTATAGCTTTTGTAGTATAATTGCCTAGGTCTTTACTTTGTCTATTTGTTTCGTCTAGAAGGCTTCAATTTTCTTACTAGGGGGCCGTGCACACCACACACCTTTTTCTTGTGCAAAAAAAAAAATTGTTTTATGAGAAATGTGTGAAAAGGCTTAGTGATTCTTACTTGAAAAGGCTTGGTTTTTAAGTGATTCCTTGTAGTCCACCTCCCTTGATAGTTCACTTTGTACACTTAGGCCTTTTCATACCAATCTTGCATCTTGAAAACCTTTTTGTGAAAACCTTTTTATCACTCATTCTTTGTGAAAACCTTTTGGAAAAAAATTTGTGAAAACCTTTTCTTGATCAAAGATGAGTGCTCATTCTAGTGTACATGGTCATAATTCTTGTAGTACTAGGTCTAGTGTTAGAGATGAGATTAGAGAGTTAAAAGAGTACATAAGAAAAAAAGAAGAGGAACACATAAAAAGAGAGGAAGAAATTAGAAAAAGAGAAAAAGAAAATGTTAGGAATAAGGAGGAAATAAAACAATTACTTGCAACATTAGTTGAGGGGAGAGAAACTAGTGGATCCAAACCTAGGGTTTTCCCAACTAGGTATAAAAAATACAAAGAGGTTAGAATCCCTAAGAGTATGCATGAGGAAAAAAATACAAAAAGAGAGGAAGAACTTAGAAGCAAAGAAAAAGAAAAGAAAGAAAAAAAGAAGAAAAGTATAGAGAGGGTTAAAGAGTGGTTAGAACAAGAAAAACAACAACCAACACTCTTAGAGAAGAGTAAAGAGGATAATGTTTCTTCCAAAGGGCTTATGCTTGAAGAGAGTCACTTTCCCATTGAAAATGATTTAAAAAAGACTCTCTTCATTCATCAAGACCTTAACTCTTTCTCTCACATTGCCACTATTCATATAGTGGAGATTCAAAAACAAATCCTTTTTAAAGAAAAAAAATCTCAACTTCAAGATTTAGTGAAGAAGAAGTGGAATTCACTTAGTCCCACTTCTTGTGCTACTTCGTTGGTGGTGCCCAAGGAAGATAAGCCTTCCTTCTTTAAGACTCTTTCCACTTTAGTTCCCTTCATAAAGCACCCAACTTTTGGTTTGTATGGTTTGTTAGATACATCTCATGGTGTTGTATCTTCTATTTTTGATCTTGAAGGAAGTTCACACTTATTTGAACTTAACTTGGTTACTTCCCTACAAGACAAACTTAGATTATATGAGTTTTCTAGACTCCTCTTAACACCTTTTTATCATATGTATCTAACAAATTATGCAATACAAAGCTGTTTAGGTAATTTTTTAGTTAAGTTTTCTTTATTTTCCAATACATACCTAGGTCACTACATTTGGTACCTCCAACAAGACATTTTAGTTTTTAGGACTAATGCATTAGTGAGGTATAGTTTTAGTCTTTTTACCTTTTTAGGTTTTAGTTATACACTTAGACTTCATCATGGGGAGGATCCTATCTTTCGCATTAGAGAGTCTAGTCCTTTTAATTTAGACAATCATTTTAGCATTTTTAGGGGAAATCCTCTTAGGATACACGGCCCATTTCTATCATATACTATTACCTCTAATGCTTATTTTTATGTTTTTGTTGGTCATGATGCCCACCATGAGGAACCTCTTGATTTGAGGTCAAATCCTTTTCAAGAGAGAGGGAATGATGGAATAACACTAAGGCCAAGAAGTCCAAGAGGTGATGTATTGAAGGAGGCAAAAGGAATGGGTTAGTGTTGAAAAAAAACCATAGGAGGAGTGAGCCCACTTTTGGGCCTTAGCTCCTAAGATTTTCTTAGCATAACATTTATTCCTATTTTGTCCCTGTATTTAATTTCCTATTTTACCCTTGTATTTTGGGGTATTTTAGTCTTAGAATTTATTTTACTTGTATTTCCAATTTTACCCTTGTATTATGGGGTATCTTAGTCATAGGATTTATTTTCTTTTGTATTTCCCATTTTACCCTTGTATTATGGGGTGCTTTAGATCATAGGATTTTATTTTTGGGCTAAGGTATTTGATTAGGGTGGGAACAAAAACCTAGACATATTTTTGTGGCTATTGGACCTATTTTTGGTGTTAGAAAGGCTTAGGCCCAAGTGGAGGGCAAAGGTTGCATGGTCTTATCATGCACCTAGATGTAGCCTAACTAAACCCAATGATTCCATCCTTGGCCATCAAGTTGCATCTAGGGTTAGTTTGGGTTTCATTTGGTGTGCATTTGGCACCCTAAATGCAACCCTAGATGCCTCCCACTCCTATAAATACCCTAGGCACCACACCTTGTAAATACTTTGGATTATATGAATTTGAGAGAGCATTTCTTTGCCTCAAATCCTATCCTTAGTCCCTAGGTTAGTTTCGGCTAGCCCCCTTCATTCTCCACCCTTGGAGAGTGAAACCCTAGATTGGCCTCCACCTACACTTGGAGTGAGCCAACCTTGAGCAACCATACACCACCACCCTAAAACACTTCCGCCACCATACTCTTGTTCACGCCTATCTTCTTTTTCCCATCCTAAATCATCCTTTGTCTACCCTTTGGTGAACCTAGATCAAGGGCAAGGTGTCTCCCTTCACATACCATCATCAACCATGGAAGGAGAGACTCCATCAGGTTGCATGGTCTTATCATGCACCTAAATGTAGTCTAACTAAATGCAACCCTAGATGTCTCCCACTCTTATAAATACCCTAGGCACCACACCTTGTAAATACTTTGGATATTGAATATAAAAAATGAACAAAAAATGACATGCATGCCACTTGTTTGATAAAATGGCCGTGAGTCCTTGATGTGCTTTAGAGAGTCAATCATGCGTGCTAATTAGTTCTAGCATGTTCTACATTCCTAAAATATCATGTGTGATTAATTTCTTTGCACATACTTGCTTTAAAATTTTCGGCCACTTTGTGTATTCCTTGGTGCACTTAACATGCCTATGTATTGTTTGATGTTTTGAGTATGAAAATGCCTTTTATGTGCAAGTTCTTGTTGTTGGACATTGCACATTAAAAACCTTAAGAAGACACTCAAAACTTGTCTCTTTAAGCCATTGTAAGTTGCTAAAAAGATACTCCAAGGACTTACTCATCAAAACCACCAAAAACAAGTGTAAAACCCAAGCAAAGGAATAGTATAAAATTCAAAAAAAAAAAAAAGTGGCTAGACTTGGAACATTAAAACCAAGACTTGGACAAGCCCAAAAAGAACAAAGAAACCAAAAACAAGAAAAAGGGAACCCTTTGTTAGACTTGTGGAGTTTTGGACCAACTTTCATACCATAGCACTTGGAGTTAATTCTTGGACCCTTGGACAATGCTTAATGGCCAAATGAGACAATAAATCAAGCATGTTAAGTGCATAATTTTTCTTTTAAGCCTACTGGCTAAATTCTATTCTAGTGCCATTCTAGGAATTACTCTTTTGTGTGCTTTCCTTTTATTAATGTGCCTTAATTTCAGTTTTTGAGTCTTCTTTCTACTCTTAAGTTTGTCTCATAAATTCCATTTGAGTTTAGCCTTTTCTTAATTGTGCCTTTTTAGTTTTTCTTTCTTGGCCTCTTGTACTCTTGGGTTGTGTTTTCTTCTTGACCTAGGTGGGTAAAACTTCGAAAACACTACACACTTTCTTGGTGGATTGAGTGGAGGGGTTGTCCGATTGGAGTTCAAGGAACTTTGGAGGATCACACCAATTCAAAGAGTGCAAACACCATTTCAAGACTAACATTGGGTGTTCATTGTGAAGGGAAGCAAGTTGGAGACTTGAAGACTTGATTTTCTTCTAAAAATTGCTTTTCTCTTGTGCAATTTTTGGCCACTTGTATTTTTGGCCTTTTTTTTATTATTGATTTTGGTTTGTAATTGGCCTCTTTAAACCAAGTAGCTTTTAGGGTAATTCGAGTAGTGCTTGTGGGAGTGGCTTGAATACCACCAAGGTCACTTCAAGCTCCCACCCTAGGGAATCCGACTAGCACATGCTTTAGTTGCTTTCTTTGCATGCTTTAGTGCTTTGGTAGTATAATTGTTTAGGTCTTTTACTTTAATTGTTTTCATTTTAGAAGGCTTCAATTTTCCTACTAGGGGGTCGTGCACACACACACCTAACTTTAGTGCAAAAAAAATGTTTTGTAAGAAAAGTTTGAAAGGGCTTAGTGATTCCTACTTGATAAGGCTTGGTTTTTAAGTGATTCCTTGTAGTCCACCTCCCTTGGATAGTTCACTTTGTACACTTAGGCCTTTTCCTAATTATCTTGCACCTTGAAAATCTTTTGTGAAAACCTTTTTATCACTCATTCTTTGTGAAAACCTTTTTCAACCTTTTTGAAAACAACTTTGTGAAAACCTTTTTGATCAAAGATGAGTGATCATTCTAGTGTTCGTGGTCATAACTCTAGGTCTAGTGTTAGGGATGAACTTAGGCAACTAAAATAGTACCTAATGTCGCAACCCGAAAATTTCCGATCTCGCGACTAATAGTTTACACATCCTTTTAAAAGTCTCATTAATTAAGGAATGCCCGGACACCAGACTAATCCTTAATTAATGGTTTTGAAAATAGGTTCATGGAGTCGCCACCAATATTTTACTCAAAATATTGGAAAAAGAAAAGGTTTTTAAAGATCCAATAATGGTCTTGATAACCAGAATTGAGTTCGGGGGTCGATTACATGTAAGGAAGGTATTAAGCACCCTTACAACGCCCTAAATAGGTACCCTATGATGAAGATAATGTAATAAGAATTAATAGAGTAAATATTAAATCCCCTTTAATAATGTTTATTTACATGCTTAAAATATAAATTAAGCGATTACCCTAAAATATCTACATTATGACGTTTATTATAACAAAAAAGAGATAAAGATGAGGAATAAAACGAAGAGAAGAAGATTGAATGAAATACCTCTTGAACAAGCTTTATTGAATCTTCAAATATGGAGAAGGTGCTTTGTGGCTACCTTTCACACTACAGTATGCCTCACAAATCTCAAGAAATACAATAGGAGGGAGAGAGAAAATAGAAATGCGACACAAATCTCAAGAAATATAATAGAAGGGAGAGAGATAGAGAATTTTCGTGCTCAAAGGAGTCTTATTCAAAATTTCTCTGGCCGCCTGGAGAACTGTGTTTGAGGCTTCAATTTATAGGAATCATAAGGTGGGCCAAAACGGCCCGTTCCGGATTCGGAGCGGCCCGTTCTGGGCCACTCATTATGTGCAAATTTCACACCCTGGAACGGGTCGTTCTGAAAAACGGAACGGCCCGTTCCAGAGTAAAAATTAACACAGGGTTGCGCATTCCGGAACGGCCCGTTCCAAAATTGGCTTGTTTAGAACGACCCGTTCTGGAATTGGAACGGTCCGTTGCAGCCAAGCCTCTTTAGGTATTTTAATCATGTTGGAACGGACCGTTCCGATTTTGGAACAACCCGTTCCGGGCTACTTAAACCACCTTATTTGGCCTTTAGGCATTCTGATGTCCTTTCTTGTTGTTTGCCTACTTCGGAAGCTCCTTCCCTTCGTAGCGGAGGTCTATTTCCTTATTTTTGTGCCCCCAGACGAAATTGGGTGTCTACAGCTGCCCCTCTTTACTTGTTGTTTGGAGTAGCTATGTGTTGCTTTTCCAAAGGCAAGTAAAGACGTAGAAATTTTGTCCGGGTCTCCTCCTCGTCTCTTTGGTGTTGGCGCTTCTACGTTCCTTCTCTTTAGAGCAGTTGAGTGTTGGTTAGATACTCTATTGGGTAACAAGGCTGACGAATCATACTCCTGATCTTCGATCTTCAACTAGATGCTCCATTGTTTCTTTTGTGATAGTGCATTCTTTTATTTATAGCTTGTTGAAGAGGGAGTATTTTCGTAGCTCAGCTTCCTTCACAGCTTTGTCGTATACCAGATTAGGAGATGACTACAGTCTCTCCAGACCTTTCCCTCATGCCTTTGTCGTATATCGGATTGGGAGGCGAGTACAGTCTCTCCAGACCTTTCCCTCACGGCTTTGTCGTATACCGGATTGGGAGGGGAGTACAGTCTCTCCAGACCTTTCCCTCACGGCTTTGTCGTATACCGGATTGGGATGCGAGTACAGTCTCTCCAAACCTTTCCCTCACAGCTTTTTCGTATACTAGATTGGGAGGTGAGTATAGTCTCTCCAGACCTTTCTCTCACGGCTTTGTCGTATACCGGATTGGGATGCGAGTACAGTCTCTCCAGACCTTTCCCTCACAGCTTTGTTGTATACCGGATTGGGATGCGAGTACAGTCTCTCCAGACCTTTCCCACACGGCTTGTCGTATACCGGATTGGGATGCGAGTACAGTTTCTCCAGACCTTTCCCTCATGGCTTTGTCGTATACCGGATTGGGATGCGAGTATAGTCTCCCTAGACCTTTCCCTCACGGCTTTGTCGTATACCGGATTGGGATGTGAGTACAGTCTCTCCAGACCTTTCTTTCACGGCTTTGTCGTATACCGGATTGGGATGTGAGTACAGTCTCTCCAGACCTTTGTCTTATTTTGAGGAAATTGTCGATGCCCTCATTGGTTTGCTTGACTTGTGGTAGATATTGCCCCAAGGATATTGGGTAAGAGGTGCATTGTGATGCCTCTAATTTAGGCTGCTTTTGTCTTTTGTTCAGATGTTGTCAATTGGAATTTGTGTTTCCCTTTCTTGGCTTTTCTTGTTGGTGTTGTGGGATGAAAGACTGCTTCTAGGTGGATGGGCAGGAGATGTTTGATGTGCCCCTGTGTTGGTGGGCAGAGAAGTGGATGGATAGTAGGCATTCCAGTGTCGTCCCTACCACGTGAGTATTGTGATGCCTCTCCAGGCACTTGTTGCAGAGTCCTTTTGATTCATTGATGATTGATTGTTTGATTGTTGATGGATGGTTGTGGATGCCCATGGTGAGTATGGATGCATGGATGCACATGAAAATGCAAGACAGGAATGGATTGAATTTTTTTTATTATTATTTTTTTTATAAAGTGAAGTTATACCCTTTTGTGCATACTTGTTCCATATTCATGCTATGCAATGATGCCTCTATGTTAATGTCTAAATGCAGATTGATTTTACTTTCAAGAAATTAATCTATGCGCATTGATCAATGACATGGATTGTTAGCCTTTTAGCCATGTCGAATTTAGTGTTGCTTTTTGAATCTGAGGTTTGTGTAGTTCGGCCTTCTCGCTTGTACCGAATATGATATGTTAGCCCTTAGATCAGGTGTACCTAGACTCTGTTCTAGGACACCTCCATCTTTTCCTTGTGAGTGTTCACTGTGCATATTTTGTGTATCTCTCAAATTTATCTTAATGCCATGTAGGTCAAGAGGAATGAGAGGAAGGGGATATATACATATATATTTTTTGTAAAAGTTTTGTTAGAAAGGATTTTTTTTCAAAAATGGTTTATAGAAGAATGGCTGGCCGAGGTAGGCTAGTGGTTTAGGCTGATGAACAAGCACATTCAAAGTGAGGAAATCATTTTCCGCGTTAGCTTATTATTTCCTTCAAAGTTAAGAGATGACTTGGGATTGCATATTGATTAAATGATCTTCTTGAGCCGCCTTTCGGTTTTCAGCTCGGGATGCTGCTTTGTCCTAACTTTTGCCTGAGTTACTTGAGATGTGTTCCCTAGCGGACATTTTCTTGTTTCTTTGATCCTCACTTTTGCCTAGTCTACCCTTTTTGTTTGTGGGTCTCCTAGCGGACCTTGCCCTAATTTTTGCGCAGCCCCCTTAGTGGGTTTCCTGCCAGACTTTTATTTTTGCAGCATTTGTGATCATCTTTCGTTCCTTCATTAAAGGGGGATGCCCCTTACACTGATTTCATTTGGACTTTTATCCACAAGTCATGCCCAATTTGATTGATCTTTATGTGTTTTTTTTTTGCATATTAAGCCATTGTTTCTAATGACGTCCTTATTTCAAATGTACTTGTTCATTTAAGGTTTGTTGACGAGGCTTAGAGTAGATAAAAGGGAGAAGAGAAATGAAGTAGAAAAGTGTATGACATTAAAATAGAAAATTCAATTTACACGTGCCCATTTAATGTAGCTTGAGGGCCCGGGATACACAAAGAAAAAGAAGGAGGTTGCCCCTCAGAGAGGCTTAGGTCATCTAACTGTAGAGCTAGTCCTCCACTTGCTTGGATGTGGCGCTTAAGAAGATTTCGTGTAGAGGGAGGGCCTTTGGCTTCTTCTCTCATGAAGGTTTTCTCAACTACTCGTATCTTTCCTGAGATGTAAGAATGGGTAGAAGCGATGATAGAGCTTTCTATGAAATCCCAAGAGGAACATTCAAGCTGTCTCTCGATTTTCAGCTCGAACAAACATTGCTTTTTTTTTATTTTTTATTTATTTTTATTTTTATTTTTTATTTGCCTAGAACGCCCTTTGCGGGTTTTCATTCTAGCAACTTCTTAACAAGCAATGCTTCTCTCTTGTTGAAATCACCTTTCGAGAAAGCTCTAATCGTTTTGCCTTAGTGTTTGAGAGATTCGTCATCCTCAGGTTCTCTTTATTAGCTTACAACTCTTTAGAAGTGTGGATTTGTCCATTCCTATTCCTCTTGGATTTCACGTTGCACGACACGACTTTGTCCTCTTAGGGTAAAAGTTGGCGTCTTGATGATTTACCCTAAACTCTTTATGCTTGGTTTCCTTCCATTACTTCCGACTAACGCACATAGGTTAATTCCCCTTTTTATTCTCATTTATCCTTTTACAAGGAGGGATATGCTCTAAATGAATGTAATGTAGAATGTAGAGAAAGTTGAGAATAATAAATATCAGTCTCAATGATTTGTTTATCTGTGAATGTTGAAATAGATTTTGACAGTATTAAGCGAGAATCTATATTAGATTCTAAGAAGACTTACTTCAACAAGCGTATCAAAGCAAGGGTCAAACCATAGTATTTTGAAGATGATTTGGGTTTTTCTTTAGAGCGCAGATACTGTTGTATATTAGAGCATTCACTTTTCTTAACTTTCTATACATACGACAACCTAATCCTCCTTAGCTAATAAAATAAAATGAATAAAATTAATGAACTAATCTAGAATGCATGTAATTTTTTTTACCTAATCTTTATCATGTTTCTATTATCTAAAGGGGAATGATGCATGGTAAAGATGAGATTTCTTTTATTGATTTTTTTTTTACAAAAAGGAAACTACCTATATGATGTTAATGGAATGCTGACCTAAGAATGTACAAAAGGGTATAAAATCTTTATTTATTATTTATTATTATTATTATCTTTATTGTTTGCTTATTATAAAATTCCAATCCATCTTATTGTTGAGCCTAGGAGAGCTTGAATCTTAAAGGAGTTTTGATGATCACAACAAGTATAAAACAACAACTCGGAGCACAAAAACAAAGTTAAAGAAGAGTCAAGAAAATGCTATGAAATGGAGCTATGTAATAAAACTTAGGAAATAAATTGTTTTGAATGTGTTTTTATATTTTGTGTGCTTAGTATGCTTTGTGCATAATCAAATCTTATCTAAACCAAGTAGAGAGTGTATGATGATGAGTTAAAAACATTGGAAAGTTATTTTGAGTCTTAAAATGAAGTTTTAAGAACTAACTCAAAATAATCGATTATTGTTAAATATAATCGATTATTTCAGCAAATAGGCTAAGTGGAATGCCTTGCTGTAATAATCGATTATTTGCCAAAATAATCGATTATCCCAGGAACAACTCTCTGGAATAATCGATTATCCAGCTAAATAATCAATTATATTGTTCTTGGTTGATTTCCAGAAAATCTGAAGAACAAAATAATCGATTATTCTTTAAAATAATCGATTATCTGTGTCTGAAACTTTTATAAATAGTTTGAACTTTGAGAAACTTCAGACATGAGTTAGAACTGATAATCAATTTGTGAAAAACGTTTTTGTGAGTCTTTGTGACATCTTGGAGAGTTTTCTTTGTGAAATCCAAGAGTGAAAACGTTTGTGAAAAGCTTTGTTAGAAGATCATCATCATCATATTCTTGAAAGGGGAAGATAAAGATTTGTTCAAGAATTCCAGGTGAATTCGTTCCTTTTATTCTTTGTGAATCTTTGTGGAAAATCTTGAGAAGGGTTTCTCAAGTGGTAAGGTTTCTTGTAGTGGGTTCTACAAGGGGTGCTTTCTTGGGGTCAAGAAAGTGGTTATATTTTAGTGTTGAAGTATATGCATGTGTGTGTGCTTGTAAACCTTCTTGCTTAAAGATAGTGGAACAAATCTTAATCAGGTGTTGATTAAGGACTGGATGTAGGTCACATGTGGAGTGGCTGAACCAGTATAAAAGACTTGTGCAATCTTCTTCTACCTTATCTTTTACTTTGAGTAATTTATTGGTTAAACTTTAAAGAAGATAAAACTTGATTAACAAGTGTATGTGAATCTTGATGGTTTAAATCTGTAATTGAACATTATTGTTGAACCTCATTATGTTGTAATCAAGTGAGCATATTGCATTCATATTTTCATAACAAGTCTTTAGAAGAGCTTCATTTGGAAATTCTGTCATAGAAAAGTTTTGATTGAAATTAAGATCCAAAATACTCTGATAAATTTTTAAAGGGTCATTGAATCCAATTCACCCCCCTCTTGGATTGTGCCATTCTTTTCTAACAATTGGTATCTAGAGCAAGGTTCTTGAGAGTTATTCAAGATTTCAAAAATGGCCAACAACAATTTACCCTATGGTGAGGGTGTGTCTATTCATACACCTCCTGTTTTCAATGGTGAAAACTATGTCTATTGGAAAATTAGGATGAGAATTTTCATTGAAGCTATCGATATTGCTGTATGGGATGCTATAGAAAATGGACCCTATATTCCTATGAAAAAAGATGATGATGGTGAGCTTAAGGAAAAACATTGGAGTGAGTGGAGTGATGAGGAAAAGAGAAGAGCCCAACATGATAAGAGAGCCAAAAACATTATAACATCTGCATTGTCTATTGATGAATTTTTTAGAATTTCACAATGCATATCTGCTAAAGAAATGTGGGATACTTTGCAAGTCACTCATGAAGGAACAAGTGATGTAAAGAGATCAAGAAAGCATACTCTCATAAGAGAATATGAGCTGTTTAGAATGCAAAATGGTGAATCCATTTCTGATTTTCAAAAAAGATTTACACACTTGATAAATCACCTTGTTGACCTTGGCAGGAAATTTGAGAAGGAAGAGCTGAATTTAAAAGTGCTGCAATGCTTGGACAGATCATGGCAAGCAAAGGTGACAGCCATTGAAGAATCAAAGGATTTGACCATCTTGACATTAGCTACTCTCTTTGGGAAGTTAAGGGAGCATGAGCAAAAGCTGCACATATTTGATGAACATGAGCAACAAGATAAGAAAGGCAAAGGAGTGTCATTGAAAGCCTTGAAATCTGCCAAAGGTAAAGAGGTGTGTGAAGAAACAAGCTCCGATGAGTCCGAAACCGAGAACTTCAACTTGCTGGTAAAGAAGTTCAGAAAATTCATGAGAAGAAAGAAGAATTTTCCCCATAAATTCAACAAAAAGACAAACAAGAAAGAGGAAGCAAGCACATCCTCCTTTAATTGCTTTGAATGTGGAAAACCGGGACACATGAAAGCTGAGTGTCCAAATCTCTTGAAGAAGTAACAAGAGGAGAAGAAGTTTAAGAAAAAGGGAAAAGGAAAGAGAGCCTATATTGCTTGGGAAGACAATGACTCAAGCACAACAAGTGAAGAATCTGAATGTGAGGAGAACAACCTGTGTTTGATGGCTGGAACTGACCATGACACAATTATAAGTGACTCTGACCTTGAATCAAATCCTGATTATGATCAACTCCAAGAAGCTTTTATACAAATTCATGAAGAAGCTGTCAAATTAGGTGCCTTAAATTCAAAGTTGAAAAACAAGCTAAAATGATATGAAAATGCTTTAATTGAAGCTGAACAAGAGCTTGAAGATTTGAAGCATGAGCATGAAAATCTTCAAACTATGTTTAACTTTAGTGAAGCTCACTCCTCAAAAGATGTTTGTGAACATTGCAAAATTTTTGAAAAAGAAAATGCTGATTTAAAATCTACACTTGCAAGGTTCACTAATGGAAATGAAAACTTGAACATTCTTTTGGGAAAACAAAGAAACACTTTTGATAGGAGTGGACTTGGTTTTAACCAAGGTATGAGCATGCCATTTAAGTCAAAGAAAGAAGCTTTTGTGAAAAATCAAAATTTTAGAAAATTTAAAAGAAACTTTTCTAGACAAACAACTTGTTTTTATTGCTGCAAAAGAGGCCATACAATTAGGAACTGCTATTCTAGGAAGGGTACGTTACCTATGGTGACAATAATAAGGGAAAAATTCTTGGCCATGGCAATGTTGGTAATCCCTCCTCTCAAACATTGATTGAAAATGTTTTGCTTGTTGATGGCTTGAAACATAATTTGCTGAGTATTAGTCAATTGAGTGATAAAGGCTTTAAAATTGAATTTGATGATACATGTTGCTTGATATGTGATAAAAAGAGTAAAGAAATCAGATTCATTGGTAAAAGAATTGACAATATATACATGCTTGACTTAGAACACTCTATAACAATGTCAAACACAAAGTGTCTAATAACTCAAGAAGAAAACATATGGCTTTGGCATAGGAGAGCTGCACATATTCATATGGACCATTTGAATAAATTGAGTAGAAAAGAATTAGTGGTTGGTCTACCTAAACTCAAGTTTGGAAAAGACAAACTATGTGATGCTTGTCAAAAGGGCAAGCAAGTGAAGGCTAGCTTTAAAAGCAAAAATCAAATTTCTACATCTAGACCTTTGCAATTAATTCACATGGATTTGTTTGGTCCTTCAAGAACCATGAGCTTAGGCGGAAACTACTATGGCTTAGTAATTGTTGATGACTATTCTAGATACACATGGGTTATGTTTCTTGCAAATAAAAATGATGCTTTTAATGCCTTTAGAAAATTTGCCAAACTTGTTCAAAATGAGAAGTGCTCAAACATCACCTCTATAAGAAGTGACCATGGAGGTGAGTTTCAAAACATGATGTTTCAAAAATTCTGTGAGGAACATGGTATAAACCATAATTTCTCAGCACCTAGGACACCTCAATAAAATGGGGTTGTTGAGAGAAAGAATAGGTCCTTAGAAGAACTTGCTAGAACAATGTTGAATGAAACAAACTTGCCAAAATATTTTTGGGCTGATGCTATTAACACTGCTTGTCATGTGTTAAACAAAGTTTTGATTCGGCCTATATTAAAGAAAACACCCTATGAAATTTACAAAGGTAAGAAGCCTAACATTTCATACTTCAGAGTGTTTGGGTGTAAGTGCTATGTGCTGAACAATGGGAAAGAGCAACTTGGGAAGTTTGATGCAAAGGCTGATGAAGAAATATTTCTAGGATACTCTACAAATAGTAAGGCTTATAGAATTTATAATAAGAGAACTCTAGTTGTAGAAGAATCTGTCCATGTGGTATTTGATGAGTCAAATAAACAAGAGACTAGGCAAACTGAAATTGAAGATTTAAATGAGTTGCTTGATCAATCTCTATTGGAGAATGAACCTAATGAAGTGCCTAAGGAGAGTGAATCACATGAGAAAGCAAAGTAAACATGTGAACAATTGCCTAAGGAATGGAAAACCACTAGAGACTTATCAATGGACAACATAATTGGAAGCATTGGTAAGGGTGTCTCAACTAGGAGTGCTATTAAAAATATTTGTAACACTATGGCATTTGTGTCACAAGTTGAACCTAAGAACATTGATGAAGCACTTAAAGATGAGCATTGGTTAATGGCCATGCAAGAGGAACTAAATCAGTTTGAAAGAAATGAAGTGTGGGATTTAGTGCCATTACCAAAAGATCATCCAATTATTGGAACCAAGTGGGTTTTCAGAAATAAGCTTGATGAATCTGGAATAATTCTAAGAAATAAGGCAAGACTAGTGGCTAAGGGATATAATCAAGAAGAGGGAATTGACTATGATGAGACTTTTGCCCCTGTAGCAAGGATAGAAGCCATTAGATTACTTCTTGCTTATTCCTCTATAAAGAATTTCAAGCTTTATCAAATGGATGTGAAAAGTGTTTTCCTCAATGGGTTTATACAAGAGGAAGTATATGTGGAACAGCCACCTGGCTTTGTGGACTACAAGAATCCTAATCATGTGTACAAGCTCAAAAAGGAACTCTATGGCTTGAAGCAAGCTCCTAGATCTTGGTATGATAGGCTGAGCAAATTTATGATTGAGAGTGATTATGAAAGAGGAAAGGTGGATAATACATTGTTTGTCAAGAAATTTAAAAATGATACAATGTATGTACAAATATATGTGGATGACATTGTGTTTGGATCTACAAATACCTCTCTATGTAAAGAATTTGCTAAAATCATGCAAGGAGAATTTGAAATGTCAATGATGGGTGAGCTTACATTCTTTTTAGGATTGCAAGTTAAACAAATGCATGATGGAATTTTCATAAGTCAAAGCAAGTATTGCAATGAACTTCTGAAAAAGTTTGGTATGGAAGGGTTTGGTATGGAAGGGTGTAAGGAGGCTGCCACACCAATATCAAACAATTGCAATCTTGACTTAGATGAGAAAGGAATTGTTGTTGATAGTTGAAAGTATAGAGACATTATAGGATCCCTCTTGTACTTGACAGCAAGTAGGCCTGACATAATGTTTGTTGTGTGCCTATGTGCAAGATTCCAAGCTAATCCTAAAGAATCTCATATGAAGAGTGTGAAGAGAATTCTTAAGTATTTGAAAGGTACAACAAATGTGGGGTTGTGGTATCCAAAGGGAGTCTCACTAAGTCTGATAGGCTACTCAGATTCAGACTATGCTCGGTGTAGACTAGATAGGAAGAGCACAAGTGGAACTTGTCACTTGCTAGGAAGTGCACTTGTTTCATGGCATAGCAAAAAGCAAGCTTGTGTTGCTTTGAGTACAGCTGAGGCTGAATATATAGCTGCTGGAAGTTGTTGTGCTCAAATTCTTTGGATGAAACAACAATTAAGAGATTATGGAGTTGAGTTGAAAAAAATTCCTTTGAGGTGTGACAATACTAGTGCAATAAATTTGACCAAGAATCCAGTGTTGCACTCTAGAACAAAACATATTGAAATAAGACATCACTTTTTGAGAGATCATGTTCAAAGGAATGATCGTGTTGTAGAGTTTGTGGAAACAAGCAAGCAATTAGCTGATATTTTTACAAAGCCTCTACCAAGGGAAAGATTCAACCAATTGAGAATTGAATTAGGCATAATCTATGAATCAAGTTTGAATTGATTATGCTTTGAGAATGGAAGTAAGATATGTGTGGAAGAAAGTATCAGTGACAAATAAGACTTGGTAAAATTTGACAAATGTTAAAATTTCTGAGAAGCAAAACTTCTCTGGAATAATCGATTATCTTAAGATATTATCGATTATCTTAAGTAATTCATGGAAATAATCGATTATCTTGGGTAATAGTCGATTATCTGGAACATGAAGAATTTCAAGAGTCTCTAAAATAATCGATTATTTGGGTAATAATCGATTATATGGTAAGATGGAACTCAAGAGTCACTGTAATAATCGATTATCTTGGGAAATAATCGATTATCTGAGTAGTGGAATCTGAGAAGTCACTGGAATAATCGATTATTCTGTAAAAATTCGATTATCTGGATTGTGTTAGGAGAAACTACCCTCTGTAATAATCGATTGTCTTGAAAATAATCGATTATCCATATCAGATTTCATTTTTAAGAGATTTTTACTGATGCAAATAATCGATTATTTGCATAAATAATCGATTATCTGGACCGTTTGTGAAGTTCCTGAAGTGGTTTCAAACGGTTATCTACGCGCCAACTCTTAAAACCACCCATTACTCTTATACCCAGAATGTGCTAGGGCATAAAACACTTCTCCCAACCTCTCTTCTCTCATTCTCTCATTTTCTCTCAACCCTCAAAACCCTAACCCTCTCAAATTCTCTCAAATCTCTCTTCTTCTTCATTTTCTTCAAGACCCATCCATGGCATCTTCATCCAAAAGGCCAAAGAAGCTTGAAGTGAGGGGGAGCAAACGTCCTCTACCCTCTGGGCAGCTGATTACAAAGTGGTTTGCGGATGAGAAAGCTCAAGAATACTACTTTGAGTGGTACGCCGGTTGGAGAATCATTCCTCCAAAGACCCTGAAGCTTGATTGGTTCAAGAACGAGGGTTTTAGCTTTCCAACCCTTATAGAGCACCAGGAGTTGAAGGCATTTTTAGAGATGGATGGACCCTACTATCCTGAGTTAATCAGGTTATTTCTCTGCTTTGCCTCAACTAATGAAGGGGTTATGCAATCTATGGTCAAAGGGAAGCTGATCAGGTTGGATGGACCGACATTGAAAGCGGTTGCGGGTCTGAGCGGCACCGGAAAGGAGAAACCCCAACCCTTCAACTTTGGAGATTTTGAAGAGCTGACCACATTCCGGGATTGCCAAAGGAACCCGTTGAACACCAATTACAAGAAATTCTTAGCGGGAGGTATGAAGAAGAACTCTCGTTTAATTTCTTTTATTATTGCTTGGATGTTAAAACCCAGGTTACACAACCATGCTCAGATGTCAAGAGATGACATTCTGTTGATGCATGTGATTAAGAAGAAAATAAAGATCGATTGGGTATCGGTTGTGAACGATTATATATGGAAAGCAAGGAGAAAGGAAGACGGACCGATTCCATATGCTCTTTTGCTATCTAAAATTTTTGAAAATGCTGGAGTAGATTTGACAGGTGAAAGAAAAATTGTGTTGCATGCTTCGAATAAAATAGAGAAGTCTTCATTGCATCACATGGGGATATGCTTAAGCAAGAAGACAAGTGGGTGTTTAAAGGCGATGTACCCCCTACACCAGAGCCGGCAACAGATGAAGACGGTGTTCTGTCTCAAGATGAGGATCAGCCACCACAGGTGGAAGCTGAGCCTGGAAAGGAGTCTGAACCGGAACTGAAGCCATTCTCACCGTTTGAGCAAATAATGATCAACAAGATGGATGCAATATGGAAATGTCAAGAATACATGAATCTTTATTTTCTGGAATTCTTGACAGGTTTGATGATTTGGATTATGAAGTGAGACTGATCAAGACCCAACTTGGCATTCCGGACGATGAGGATTGATCCGTGTTCTGTTTTTTTTGTTTTAATTAGGATTTTTAATTCTGTTTTGGAACACTTTAGTTCAATATGGTTGTAATAGTTTAAGTTTCTGAACAATTTTAATGCTTTGTGGTGTTGAACAATTTGAATTCTGATGAAGTTTGGATTTTATTTTGCTAATTTGGATTGTGATATTCTGGTTTGCTTGATTGATGCAAAAGTGCTCTGTTTTGTGAGCATATAAGGTGCTATTTTGGTTTTGATTCGAATACTCTGTTTTTGATAATGTGACCGTGTTTTTCTTGACTTGATTTGGTCTGAATTGTGGCTAAATGGTGCACATATGTTTCGTTTGGTTTGCTGCATCAAAGTTTTAGTTTGGTTATTGCTGGACATACTCTATACATGGCTTATATTTGAAGAACTTGGCTTACTTTGTTTTTGATAATGCCAAAGGGGGAGAAATGGTATATTGTGTGTATAGTTGTATTGTGCAGGTATTGTGCTTGTGTGTGTGTATTGTGCAGGTTGGAATGAAATGAAGGCACAATGGCTGAAAATTTTTGAAGCACAATAACATTGGGTTCATACAATATAAATCATGGGTTGTCATCGTCAAAAAGGGGGAGATTGTTGAGCTTACGAGAGCTTGAATCTTAAAGGAGTTTTGATGATCACAACAAGTATACAACAACAACTCGAAGCACAAAAACAAAGTTAAAGAAGAGTCAAGAAAATGTTATGAAATGGAGCTATGTAATAAAGCTTAGGAAATAAATTGTCTTGAATGTGTTTTTATATTTTGTGTGCTTAGTATGCTTTGTGCATAATCAAATCTTATCTAAACCAAGTAGAGAGTGTATGATGATGAGTTAAAAACATTGGAAAGTTATTTTGAGTCTTAAAATGAAGTTTTAAGAACTAACTCAAAATAATCGATTATTGTTAAATATAATCGATTATTTCAGCAAATAGGCTAAGTGGAATGCCTTGCTGTAATAATCGATTATTTGCCAAAATAATCGATTATCCCAGGAACAACTCTCTGGAATAATCGATTATCCAGCTAAATAATCGATTATATTGTTCTTGGTTGATTGCCAGAAAATCTGAAGAACAAAATAATCGATTATTCTTTAAAATAATCGATTATCTGTGTCTGAAACTTTTATAAATAGTTTGAACTTTGAGAAACTTCAGACATGAGTTAGAACTGATAATCAATTTGTGAAAAACGTTTTTGTGAGTCTTTGTGACATCTTGGAGAGTTTTCTTTGTGAAATCCAAGAGTGAAAACATTTATGAAAAGCTTTGTTAGAAGATCATCATCATCATATTTTTGAAAGGGGAAGATAAAGATTTGTTCAAGAATTCCAGGTGAATTCATTCCTTTTATTCTTTGTGAATCTTTGTGGAAAATCTTGAGAAGGGTTTCTCAAGTGGTAAGGTTTCTTGTAGTGGGTTCTACAAGGGGTGCTTTCTTGGGGTCAAGAAAGTGGTTATATTTTAGTGTTGAAGTATATGCATGTGTGTGTGCTTGTAAACCTTCTTGCTTAAAGATAGTGGAACAAATCTTAATCAGGTGTTGATTAAGGACTGGATGTAGGTCACATGTGGAGTGGCTGAACCAGTATAAAAGACTTGTGCAATCTTCTTCTACCTTATCTTTTACTTTGAGTAATTTATTGGTTAAACTTTAAAGAAGATAAAACTTGATTAACAAGTGTATGTGAATCTTGATGGTTTAAATCTGTAATTGAACATTATTGTTGAACCTCATTATGTTGTAATCAAGTGAGCATATTGCATTCATATTTTCATAACAAGTCTTTAGAAGAGCTTCATTTGGAAATTCTGTCATAGAAAAGTTTTGATTGAAATGAAGATCCAAAATACTCTGATAAATTTTTAAAGGGTCATTGAATCCAATTCACCCCCCCCCCCTCTTGGATTGTGTCATTCTTTTCTAACACTTATTAGAACAAAATAATACAAACAAATGCACACACATATGCTCAATCAGCATACACCCACGAACGATCATGATCAAATCCTTGGTCTGTGGTTCCTGTCAAGAAAAATGCGTTGTATAGGACGGTTCTAATCTCACTAGTCTTTAAGGCCCCCAAGGTGCCTCTATTATAGGGACCCCGTATCTCTGTCACCGTCACCTGGCAAACTCTAAGGTCTGTCGCAGTATTTCGGGCTAGAGTAACCGGTTATCACCTTGAGTGTGATTTCCGACAAGGCTCGCAGGCTCCAAGGCCAAACTTGGGCCGGTCGTACGTCAACCACTCCCTAAGTTTAATACCCTCATGCCCCCGGGTGTAGGGGGAACTGTTGTGTGCAAAGGTTTGTGTACAATTTTATTTCAAATAGGTGCGGAATTTAAATAAACAAACAGATATCAAAGCCAAACAAAGAAAACAAACAAGGTAAAGGGGAAAAATATTTAAATTATTATTTTTTATTTTATTAACTTCATCAATTAAATGGGCCTGACCCTCTTTAAACTTCCCCAGTGGAGTCGCCATCTTTCGCAACCCGAAAATTTCCGATCTCGCGACTAATAGTTTAGACATCCTTTTAAAAGTCTCATTAATTAAGGAATGCCCGGACACCAGACTAATCCTTAATTAATAGTTTTGAAAATAGGTTCATGGAGTCGCCACCAATATTTTACTCAAAATATTGGAAAAAGAAAAGGTTTTTAAAGATCCAATAATGGTCTTGATAACCAGAATTGAGTTCGAGGGTCGATTACGTGTAAGGAAGGTATTAAGCACCCTTACAACGCCCTAAATCGGTACCCTATGATGAAGATAATGTAATAAGAATTAATAGATTAAATATTAAATCCCCTTTAATAATGTTTATTTACATGCTTAAAATATAAACTAAGCGATTACCCTAAAATATCTACATTATGACGTTTATTATAACAAAAAAGAGATAAAGATGAGGAATAAAAAGAAGAGAAGAAGATTGAATGAAATACCTCTTGAACAAGCTTTATTGAATCTTCAAATATGGAGAAGGTGCTTTGTGGCTACCTTTCACACTACAATATGCCTCACAAATCTCAAGAAATACAATAGGAGGGAGAGAGAAAATAGAGATGCGACACAAATCTCAAGAAATATAATAGAAGGGAGAGAGATAGAGAATTTTCGTGCTCAAAGGAGTCTTATTCGAAATTTCTCTGGCCTCCTGGAGAACTGTGCTCGAGGCTTCAATTTATAGGAATCAGAAGGGGGGCCAGAACGGCCCGTTCCGGATTCGGAACGGCCCGTTCTGGGCCACTCATTATGTGCAAATTTCACACCCTGGAACGGCCCGATCTAAAAACGGAACGACCCGTTCCAGAGTAAAAATTAACACAGGGTTGCCCATTCCGGAACGGCCCGTTCCAAAATTGGCTTGTTTGGAACGACCCGTTCTGGAATTGGAACAGCCCGTTCCAGCCAAGCCTCTTTAGGTATTTTAATCACGCTGGAACGGCCCGTTCCGATTTTGGAAGAGCCCGTTCCGGGCTACTTAAACCACCTTATTTGGCCTTTAGGCCTTCTGATGTCCTTTCTTGTTGTTTGCCTACTTTGGAAGCTCCTTCCCTTCATAACGGAGGTCTATTTCCTTGTTTTTGTGCCCCCGGACGAAATTGGGTGTCTACACCTAAGAAAAAAAGAAGAGGAACACATAAAAAGAAAGGAAGAAATTAGAAAAGGGAAAAAGAAAATGCTAGGAATAAGGAGGAAATAAAACAATTACTTGCAAAATTAGTTGAGGGGAGAGAAACTAGTGGATCCAAACCTAGGATTGTTCCAACTAGATCTCAAATAGGCAAAGAAGTTAGAGTACCTAGGAGCATGCATGAGGAAGAAAATACAACAAGAGAGGTACCTAGAAGAAAAGAAAAAGAAAAGTAAATAGAAAAGAAAGAAAAAATAAAGAAAAGTATAGAAAAAGTTCAAGAGTGGTTAGAAAATGAAAAACAACAACCAACACTCTTAGAGAAGAGTAAGGAGGTTAATGTTTCTTCCAAAGGGCTTATGCTTGAAGAGAGTCACTTTCTCATTGAAAAAGATTTAAAAAAGACTCTCTTCATTCATCAATACCTTAACTCTTTCTCTCACTTTGCCACTAGGCATGAAGTGGAGATTCAAAAACAAATCCTTTTTAAAGAAAAAGAATCTAAACTTCAAGATTTAGTGAAGAAGAAGTGGACTTCACTTAGTCCCACTTCTTGTGCTACTTCCTTGGTGGTGCCCAAGGAAGATAAGCCTTCTTTCTTTAATACTCTTTCTACTTTAGTTGTCCTCATAAAGTACCCAACTTTTGATTTGTTTGATTTGTTGGATACATCTCATGGTGTCCTATTTTCTATTTTTGATCTTGAGGGAAGTTCAAACTTATTTAAATTTAACTTGGTTACTTCCCTACAAGACAAACTTAGATTATATGAGTTTTCTAGACTCCTCTTAACACCTTTTTCTCATATGTATTTAACAAATAATGCAATACAAAGTTGTTTAGGTAATTGTTTAGTTAAGTTTTCTTTATTTTCTAGTACATACCTAGGTCACTACATTGGGTACCTCCAACAAGACATTTTAGTTTTTAGGACTAATGCATTAGTGTGCTATAGTTTTAGTCTTTTTACCTTTTTAGGTCATGGTTATACATCTAGACTTCACCATGGGGAGGATCATATCTTTTGCATTAGAGAGTCTAGTCCTTTTAGTTTAAACAATCTTTTTAGCATTTTTAGTGAAACTTCTCTTAGGATACACTTTCCATTTCTATCATATACTGTCACCTTTAATGCTTATTTTTATGTTTTTGTTCGTCATGAGGCCCACCATGAAGAACCTCTTGATTTGAGGTCAAATCCTTTTCAAGAGGGAGGGAATGATGGAATAACACTAAGGCCAAGAAGACCAAGAGGTGATATATTGAAGGAGGCAAGAGGAATGTGTTAGTGTTGAAAAATCATAGGAGGAGTAAGCCTACTTTTGGGCCTTAGCTCCTAAGTTTTTATAGCATTTATTTTTATTCCTATTTTTGCCCTTGTCTTTAATTTCCTATTTTACCCTTGTATTTTGGGGTATCTTAGTCATAGGATTTATTTTCTTTTGTATTTCCCATTTTACCCTTGTATTATGGGGTGTTTTAAATCATAGGTTTTTAATTTTGGGCTAAGGTATTTAATTAGGGAGCTAGACACATTTTTGGTGGTGTTTGGACCTATTTTTGGACTTAGAAAGGCTTAGGCCCAAGTGGAGGGCAAAGGTTGCATGGTCTTATCATGCACCTAAATGTAGCCTAACTAAACCCAAAGATTCTATCCTTGGCCACCAAGTTGCATCTAGGGTTAATTTGGGTTTCATTTGGTGTGCATTTGGCACTCTAAATGCAACCCTAGATGCCTCCCACTCCTATAAATACCCTAGGCACCACACCTTGTAAATACTTTTAATATTGAATATAAAGAGAGCCTTTTGTGCCTTTATATATTTCCTTAGTCACCCTTGGCTAATTCGGCCACCTCCCTCCCATCTCCACCTTGAGAGAAACAACCCTAGAAGTGGCCTTCATCATCATGAAGTGAGCCAACCCTAGAGTACCCTTCTCAAGCATTTCCTCAAACACCTTCTACCCAACCTCCATTTTCTTCCATTCCATCATCATCCACCCTAAAACCTTGTGCCACCTTTGAAGAACTTGATCCTTGGAGAAGGCGTCCTATTCTTTGTTGATTATCTCAAGTTCATGCAAGCTAGGATGCCATCAGTAATAGGACTAAGAGTATGAAATATATTTTCAGCTTTCATCTTTCAGCTTGCACTTGCAATCCCTGAAGCAGAGGGGCTATTTTTATTTTCTTTTTCCAAAAATAAGGTTTTTTTTTTCCTATTTGGAGGGGTGCGCTCCTATTTGTATAAAAAAACTTGGTTGGGGAATGAGCCTTGATCTATGGGACTGTCACAAAAGCCATAGAAAAAACAATTTGGGTTGCCTCTGCCTGTGTCTCCAACTACTTGTTTTGGAGACAACTCTTTAGCCTTTGCCAACACCCTCTCCCTCTTCCCCCTTTTTTAGCCCTTTCTCTTTGGATCCCACTGTTTCTCCTCTACTCTACTTTTCTACAATTCATTCTTCAAATTCCTATATTACAATTAAAGGTTATACCTACAGGAATAATTATATACAAATACTTTGTTAAAAATATGTGCTTTCAAATTTTTAAATTCAATTATCTAAAAATATTGTTTAAATAAAACACAATACTTTTTAATATATATTTTTTTCTTTTTACATGAAATTCTTAATTTATTCTACTAAAATTTTGAAGCAAAATGATTGAGGAACTAAGGGAAGGCATATGAAGTATGAACTGTGAAGTGATCCTATCTTGACTTATTCTTAATATCCTAATTGTAGCCCATTAAGAAAAAATTAATTTTTAAGTTAGAAGGTTACTCAACATATTTGTTTAAGTACTTACCATTAAATATATTTGGTTCGAAGTATTTTATGTTTGCTGAAAAATATAAAGATAACTTTAGGTGGCGATCTGATGTGTCTCTGGTTAAACCCTTGGCCTGTTTTCTCCAATTCTTATGATTGATGGTTTTGAGTAATTACTATTCATTGCTTCAAAAAGTATTGGGAAAGGATCTGAAAAATTTTTCATTGTAATTACATTACCTCTTTTATTTATTTATTTTATATTTTTTTTACCTTCCAGGATCTTTTGGAAGCTATAGTCCCATTTGATATATTGTTGGATCGGAGAAAACGGGCTAACTATCTCAGTAGTATTATCAAAGGTTGTTCATGATGTTGGGTTAGCTTTGGCATTATTGGTAATTTTTTAGAAAGCACTTGAGCGAGAATTGATTATATCAGCTTCGTATGTTCTTTTTGACCATTATCATTTACCACTTTTACATTCTGGTATTGTCCATGACAAATGCATGCTAAACTATATTTTCGTGTTTTATGTGTCAATTGCTGAATACTATAATGCTATGGTGTAATCAATTTTATAGTTCTTAAAGGTTTCTTCTATTTTTGCAGTTATGTTCCGGGAATGGAAATTACATTATCAAGCCGATTAAAAAGCTTGTATAGTTTATACAGCAAGGTATTGTTGAATTCATGTTTGACCTTTGAAATAAGAATGTATTTTCGTGTGTTTTAGCTAAACTCACTCTGCAATTGAGTATAACTGGCACATTATATGAATGGTCAAGATAGTTTGGTTGGAGCATGATGCTAGTGAATAAATATGCATATGCGAAAAAACTTATTTTAAAAATTGTTAGGGTGTGCACCAAGGGGGTAATTAGCACACATGTTTACATTGGTATCCATTTTGAGCCTAAACACTCATGATTTTTTTTTTGGTTATTTCTCAAAAGGTCTCATCTACTTTCAAAATATTCTGTCTCAAGATCAACTGACAATTAAGTGTATGGAAGCAATGTGAGTGTATGGAAATGAATTTCTTGAGGTTCCTAACTATTAGTTTTAATATTCCTTTTATTTTACTGTAGTCCTCTCTTGTCTTAATAATATGATTTTATGCAGCTAGCTTTAAATGCTTTTCTTTCTTACTGAGCGATGATAGCACTAGTGATCTTAAATTTTTGTGGATATCACTTTGTAATAATTAATTGAATGGTCAAAGTCATGATTGTGCTTTGTGTTGTGTAGATGAAACGAAAGGATATAAGCATTGATAAAGTATATGATGCACGTGCACTAAGAGTAGTTGTGGGAGACAAGAATGGAACTTTACACGGTCCTGCAGTTCAGTGTTGCTATAGTCTTCTTGACATAAGTCATTCAATGCAATCATTGTATGAAGATATAAATATAAGCTTAATAAACCTTTTCTGCATGAAATCATTCAATGCAATCCTATATTTTTAGATTTTTATTTTAATTTTTTTAATTCAAGGAAAGAAATACTGAAAAGAAAAAATAAATAAAGCAGCATAGAAATAGAGGATGATAAGATATCCTCCAAGGGAGGAACCATGAAAAAAACCATCAACTAAATTAACCTCTTTTATATTTCCATCCTTCTCATTTTTAGTCATTTTGGACTGTCTGTAAGTTGTCTTCATTATTTAAGAGTGGGAGGTTAGAGATGTATAGATCTTGGGGATCTTTTTCACTTCATTAACCCTGTTGGCCTTGAACAATGGCTCTTAACTGATACATATATTTTATATTTGACTATACAGGCTTTGGACTCCAATAGATGGTGAATTTGACGACTACATCCTCAATCCAAAGCCTAGTGGCTATCAGGTTAGGCTTTTGGGTTCATATTTTTCATGAAATAAAATTAAAATGATTTTGTTCTTCTAGTCTTAGGAATTGTGCTCATGATTGTATTAACTTGTAACAAATGCAGTCCTTGCACACAACAGTCCAAGGTCTGGACAACTCACCTTTAGAAGTACAGATAAGAACACAAATGTTGAGTTATTTCACATGTGTTTCGCAGGTTACTCGTGTATATTTTAGTTCTTGATATTTTCATTTATCATTTTGGTTGCTAGAGGATGCACGAGTGTGATGTTATATATAAGAGATTTTGGAATAATTGATGTAGAATTGCCTATAAAGCTTTCTACGATGTAGAATAATGTATATTTTACATTTGTTCCAACAAAAGCTGATGTAAAATATGACATATTTTACATCGGTTCTATCAATAACTGATGTAGAATATGGCATATTTTACATCGGTTCTATTAATAACTGATATAGAATATGATATATTTTACATCGATTCCACCAAGAATCAATGTAAAATATGACATATTTTACATCAGATATGTCAATAACCGATGTAGAAATGAGACTTTTTATATCGATTTTCAAAACCGATGTAAAATGTTTAAAAAAATCGATGTAAAATGTGCCTTTTGTAGTAGTGCTTGTGAAAGAATTTTTCTTTTATGCTTATCATAGGGATAAGCCTCTGTGACAAGTTTTCATAAACTCATCAATCTGTTGGATTGTTATGTCTATTTGTCTTTATACTACAAAAAAATCAAGTTTTAGCTACCACCAAAATCGGTCGCTATTTAGGTAAATTCAGTCGCTATTTCATTCAGCGACCGAAATAGCGACCGAAAAAATCCGTCGCTAAAACCCTGGTCGCTATTTGAAATAACGACCGAAATTTTTTCCGTCGCAATTTAGCGACCGAAAAATCAGTCGCTAGCCAATAAAAATCCGTCGCTAAAATTTTGGTCTCCTAACTTCTGAGACCAATTTTGCGACCGAATTTTTTGGTAGCAATTTCCGTCGCTAATTTTTATATTTATTTAATAAAAACATTTTATAAATCAGCCGCTAAATCGGTCGCTAAAAAACTAAAATAGGTACAGATAAAATCGGTCGCTATTTCGGTCGCTAAAAAAACTAAAATAGATTCGGATAAAATCGGTCGCTAAAAATTTGAAAACCAATTATTTTGGTCACTATTTCAGTCGCTAATAACTTGAATTAGCTACAAATAATTTCGGTCGCTAATTCAGTCACTAAAATATACCAGTATTTTTAAATTCTTTTTTAATTATAAATTTATACCTGTTAACGAATATGACACTACTACAAGAAGCATATTTTACATCGGTTCTTTAAAGTCATTTACATTAGTTCTAAAACTGATGTAGAATAGAGCGACGTAAAAAGTGTATATATTTTTACATCGGTTCTGGAAAACCGATGTAGATTTATGTTTAAATCTACATCGATTCTCCTGAGAACCGATGTAAATTTAAGCATAAATCTACATCGGTTCTCCTGAGAACCAATGTAGATTGCATTTTTTTTATAAAAAAAAATATGCTTGTTTTTGGATTTTTTTTTTTGTATATATAATGGACAAATATTGTCAATCAAAATAAAATGCGCCATCAAATTACAAGCTTTATTTTCTTATAGTTTTAACATTCAGGGCCAAACATTCAAGGGGAAAAAAGGTTTACTAGCAACCTCTCAAGTTTCAACAACAATACAAAATAAGATGTAGCCATATATAGGAAAAGAATATCATTGTGGAACCCTACATCACCGTACTGCATCACGTGAGAGCCATAATATGCACCTCCATATAAAGTGTTATCTGTAACCCAAAAACATAGTAGTAAAGGTATCAATCACACAACTCTTAACACATACCAATGTTTGTCCATAAAATTAGACCAAGAATTTAACAAAAACAACAAAAATAAATCTCACTTATAACTAAGAAATCAAGGAATTGAATTATATTCTTCAATTTATATCCTCAAGAAAGCATAACAATGAAATTAAGGGTGAAATTCAAGATGCAAGAGGGCACATATTCTATGCTCTGCTGGTTTTTTTGCTTAACTTGAGAACTCATGTGACATTCTTACAAGTTGCTCTGTACCTGTTCATGATGGCAGTGCAAGGGTAAATAAATAGTAAAAGGAATTTATTTATACCCACCTGTTCACATCAACAAAAACATTGCTAAACAAAATTTTTAATTTATTATTAATGGATTATTAACTAAATGAAAAATGAAGAAAGGTAGTCAAAAATAATTTCATTGATATGGCTCTATAGTATGGTTTAGGTGTTTCTGAAATTTTTTAAAAAACAAAAGAGTTGGATAAAGGTGACTTAACAATAAAATGAAAACAAAAGTTATTTCACCTTTTCTTGTAAGTTATTTTCTTTCCGTGGAAAGTTTTTAATGGTTACAAACTGATGGCTACCACCTGCAAGGAAAGGTTTATATTAATAATTAATTATATAAAATAAAATTAACCATTTTTACAAGTTTTTACTTGTGGAGTACTTAAACCAAAACAACCAGTAAACAAAAGCTAGTGGTATACTATACTATACTAATTATTGGCAAAAAAAGGCTCACAACTAAGGTAAAAAAGAATAAAAAAGGACAAATGTGTGTTTTGTGGATTACCTTTTCAAGCTCATTAATTTTAGAAATTGAAATTAACGATTCAGCTATAAAAAGAAAATCCGATTTATATTTAAAACAAAAGGTTTTAAGTGCAAAACTTTATATTGGTTTTATATTGGTTTCCAAAACTTTATCATCAACAATTGCTGACACCTAGTAAAATAATATATAATAATCAGTCAAAGTAACCAAATTCATAAAAGTGCATATTTATAATCAAAATTGAAGCAAAAGTACCTTCTGCATTTTGTCAGCTTCATCTTCCTTTACAGTAGCCACGGACTGCGGTTTTATATTGGTTTCCAGAACTTTATTAACAACATTTGCCGATGTATAGTAAAAAGTATATGATCAGTCAAAGGAACCAAATTTAAAAGTACATATTTTTCATCAAAATTGAAGCAAAAGTACCTTAAGCATTTTGTCTGCATTGCCTTCCTCTGTTTTGGTAGTTATGCTCTATGGTTGTGTATTGGTTTCCTGAGTATTATTATAAACACTAGCTAACATCTGGTAAAAAAACATAATAGATAACAAATTGGATCTATAAATTATGATGAATCCAAGAAACTTTATTCAAAAATCAAAGCTGAGGCCTCAGAATGATATCAAGTGTCGCATAATATAAAGTTTGAAAGCCAAACAAAAAAGTGAGACATGATGTTAGCACAAATACCTTGCTTTAAAGTTGTAATATACACATTTCTAAGGCAGACTGAAGTTCAGAATTCAACCTATCTGCATCATTTCCAATGCTGGATGCTTCAGTTAAATTTTGGAGGCATCTCCTTAAATGCTTAATGAGGTCAGATATTGCACCAACGATTGCAACTGAAGTATGCTGCTTCACATTTTGTGCAAGCTGCGTGGTGGTGTTAATAATATCAATCTGACGGATAGGCTGCTTGGCAACATTCTTGTGATCCAAGTGCTTGACCAAAATGGATAGTAGAAGATGGGAGTTATCTCCTGGTGTTCAAAAAGTGATAATCAATTAATTATATAGAAAATTAGATAAAACTGCATATTTAAAGAAAATTTATAATAGTGAATTTTTTACAAGGCTACCTGATTCTGCTAGAAGGGATTGCAAATAAATCAAAACACAAGAAGCAACTCCCTTTTCAGAAGACCAGTGGTTATCAATATCAAAATTATGAAAAGTGGTTCAAGGACACGCCACACAGTTGAAGCTTCCTTTGCCAATTTGGCCATATTATACAAGCAAACCTTTGACCAATAAGTAGGATCTTTAGCAGTATCCCTGTAGAAGTAGTGAACCACTTTTCATAATAAGCAAACCTTTGACCAATAAGCAAATCTTTCATCCTTCTCAGCCTCTGCACACACACACCCATCAAAAAAGAAACAAAACCCACGATTCCAAATCCAAGAAAGATCAAAACTTTTTCAAGAACCGTCCATACCAGGGAGTCGGGTGCAGTATTTTCTTCGCAGTTGATACAAGGCAGAGGCAAGGGAGAGAGGTCAGACACGCTCCTCCGGAAGGTGGGCGGGAGGGGCGGGAGGGCGGAGGGTCTGGGCGGGCAGCAGGGGTCGGAGACGCAGCGGCGGAGGACGGGGGAGGAACGGCCCTTGGTGAGGAGGGAGTGGAGGTTGAGGGGGACGTGGACGGCGGAGAAGCCGTGGAGGGAGAGGTCCTCTTGGTCGCAGAAGAGCTTCTTGGCGCTGGGCTGGGCGGAGGAAGAGGGGGGAGCGGCGCTTGATGGGGGCGACGGCAAAACAGGGCGACGGCGGAACAGGGCGCTTGATTGTCCTCGGATTTAGCGGCCTCCGCGGAAGCATCCTTCTCCGGAATCTTGGAGGCGGGTGGCGACTTGGCTTCGTGGAGCGGAGGCTTGGAGGCTTGGAGTCTTCTAGGATTTCGGTGACCAGAGAATTGGGAACCCTAGCGGTGAGAAAAACCCTAGAATTGGAGGGAAAAGGAATACTAGCTCACTCACTCACTCTTTCCCCCTTCTTTTTTGCTTTTCTCTTGGCAAAACTACTTACTACTAACCTAAAAAATAAGAAAATGAAAATTAATTAATTATAATAAATCAAAATATTATAAAAATTATAATTCAAATCAAAAGAAATCAAAAATATTAAATACATTAAAATATTATAATTAAAAGAAATCTAGTATTAAATCAAAAGAGTATAAAAATCATAACTAAAATTATAATAAATATTCTGATATTAAATATTTGTATTAGAGAAATTATTACAGATTTTAAATTTTATTTATTATGTTTTATAATAAAAGATATCTAATATTAATTCAAAAGATTATAATAATTATAACTCAAATCATAATAAATAATTTGATATTAAATTTATTATATATTAAAATTAATTAAATATTTTTATCAAAGAAACTGATACAGATTTTATATTTTATTTACTATATTTTATAATCAAAAGAAATTCAATATTAAATTAAAAGATAATAAAAAAATATAACTAAAATCATAATAAATTTTTTAATATTAAATTTAGTATATATTAAAATTAATTCAATATCTATATTTAAGAAATTGTTACAGATTTTAAATATATATTTTAAAGTTTTTATTTTATTAAATTAATTGAAAATAAATTATATTTTATCACTTTTTAATAAAGTAAGTGAATGATAATAAATTAATTAAAATTTTTAAATATATTTTAATTAAAAATATTTTTTTATCAATACAATGACTAAAAGTATTATAATAAATAATGAAATTAAATAAATTAAATCTTATAATGATTATTTTTTAATAATACTAAATTAAATATTCTAATTATTTTATAATAAATTAAAATAAAAAGATAATAAAATATTTTAACTGGTATTTCAAATAAAACACATTAAAATATTATAATCAAAAGAAATCCAGTATTAAATCCAAAGATTATAAAAATCATAATTAAAATTATAATAAATATTTTGATATTAAATATTTGTATAAAGATATTGCTACAAATTTTAGATTTTATTTATTATATTTTATAATCAAAAGATATCTAATATTAAATCCAAAAGATTATAATAATTATAACTCAAATCCAGATAAATATTTTGATATTAAATTTATTATATATTAAAATTAATTAAATATTTTTATCAAAGAAACTAATACAGATTTTAGATTTTATTTACTATGTTTTATAATCAAAAGAAATCCAATATTAAATTATAAGATAATAAAAATTATAAGCTTCTGTATTATATATATATATATATATATATATTACTTTCCCAAAGAAATCAAGTTGGTATAAAATTATTTTCATTTGATGATAATTTATTTTAAAATATTAAAATCTAGTTCATAAATAATTATGACAAGTAGAAATCAAATTAAATAGGAAGTTAAAACATTTCTTATAAATTTTTTCCTGTTGAAAAAAAAATACTCCTAAAACACTGATGTAGCTACGAATAAAATCGGTCGCTAAAACACTGATGTTTCACGGAACCAGATATGATCTTTCATTTTTCTTTTATAATCAAATTTGATTATGATATGAATTGATACGTGATTTTTTTGCCTTTAATTTATTTTGTAATCAGATTTGCTAATTTTGACTTGAAGCAACACATTAAAAGAGGCAATATATTTTGATCATTTATTTCAATAAAAATTTAAAAACAAATCAGCTATACTCACTTGCTCTAACTTTGATCTGAGATCCTTCATGGTTCTCAAAAGATGAATTATTCAATATTTATGTTTCTCCTTCTCTACAGCAAGTAACTGAGCTTGCAACTTTAAGGATGAATACTCTGAAAAAAAATCACAACATTTAATTTGAGCTTAATTTATTTAAAATAAATAAATAAATAAACATTTATTTTAAAATTTTAAATATTTGTATTTAAGAAATTGTTATAGATTTTAAATACATATTTTTAAGTTTTTATTTTATTAAATTAATTGAATATAAATTATATTTTATCACTTTTTAATAAAGAGAGTGAATGAAATAAATTAATTAAAATTTTAAAATATATTTTAATTAAAAATATTTTTTTATCAATATAGCGACTAAAAATATTATAATAAATAATAAAATTAAACAAATTAAATCTTATAATAGTTATTTTTTATTACTGCGAAATTAAATATTCTTATTCTTTTACAATAAATTAAAATGAAAAGGTAATAAAATATTTTAATTGATATTTCAAATAAAATATATTAAAATATTATAATCAAAAGAAATCCAGTATTAAATTAAAAGATTATAAAAATCATAACTAAATTTATAATAAATAATTTCATATTAAATATTTGTATCAAATAAATTATTACAGATTTTAGATTTGATTTATTATATTTTATAATTAAAAGATATTTAATATTAAATTAAAAGATATCTAATATAATGTTGAGGATTTTTCAAAGTTTAGAAAAGATATTATATTATGTATATATATTACTTTTAATATTTTACAAAGAAATTAAAGTGGCACAGCGGTACCATGCGTGGCCCATAATCTCCAAGTCCATAGTTCGAATCCTAGCTTTGACATTTTAATAAAAATTGCCACATCAATTGACATTTGAATGATAAAAAAAAAAAAAAAAGTTTTAGCTACTGATTTTAATTCGGTCGCTAAAATATTCAAAAGTTTAGGATTAGCGACCGAAATAAAATCGGTCGCAATTTTTTTGATATTTATTCAAAATCGGTCGCTAATTCCGTCGCATATCATGCTTTCATGAAACACAATTAAATAGCGACCGATTTTCTCGCTACCACCCAAATCCGTCGCTAATTCAGTCGCAAAATAGCGACCGAAAATTTTCGGTCGCTAAATCGGTCGCTAAATCGGTCGCTATTTTAATCAGTCGCTAATTCGAAATTTCGGTCGCTAATTCGGTCGCAAAATAGCGACCGAAATATTTCGGTCACTAATTTCGGTCGCTATTTAGCATTTTTCTTGTAGTATATTCCGTGTTCTTAATTTTTTATTTCGGTTTCGAATTAAAAGTCGAAAATGATTGGTTATTTTCTTTCCATGGATTGGATTGGAAAAGGATTTGATCGTACCAACCAATGTATCTTTTTATATAAAGTTGTTAGTATAAATGTTGTAAGCAAATATTACAAAGTGGTGTCTTAATGAAGCCACTTATGATATGTTCCTATCTCATGACTATTATTGAAATAAACCAACAATATGCGAAGATTCTTTAAATCAAATTATTTTGTTAATATGAACATATCACATTAAAAAGGTCATTTACTATCTTTTATTTACATTTGAATATTATTAAAAAAAATATTTTTATTTAGATTTCAACATTTGAAATTTGTTATCCATGATGTAGGAAATTAAAAATTTATTTGTAACTTGATTGATGATGTTGTATAGTAATTTTTTTATCTTGGAAGTTCTTTAGTACACATTGAAGATGAAATGTTGGAATGAATATTGAGAAATACAACATTGAAAAATATTTCTAATTAGTGAAGAATAATTGTAAAGAATTGGTGTATATTCTTTATAGTTATTCAATTTTGAATGAACGTTTGTTTATTAAATTACTACAGCAAGCTCTAGAGTGTTAATAATCTCAATTAGCATCATCTTAATAGTTTTGTTGATAAAAAAGTTGAAATATAATTATTGGATCAAAAGATGATCTTGGATCCCTCAAAGTATTGGTTTTAATAATAATAAATTTAGACATTTTTTAAAGAAAAGTTTTTAGATCATATTATAAGACGAATTAGAATAAAAAAAACATGTTAAGATGACGTATAATCTCTCATATAAATCATTTCGTTTGGAAGATGAACGTATTTAATATATATCATTTATGATGTCTACCAAATTGTATTTTTCTATGTTATTCCTTATAGATCAAAAGGAATAAAAAGTTTTTTTTTGATAGTTGCACTTCAAAAAGGAAAGAAGACATGTTGCTAAGTCAAAAGATGACCTTGAATCCCTCAAGCTTTTAAGTTTTAATGATGACAAATAGAACATTTTTATAAGAGAAAATATTATTTACAAAATACACATCAGACGAAGCATACAATTTGACTTCTTAAAGTCTGAAATACATATTATTTGTAATGGATAATGACTATTTTTTGCATGTCTAACTCATTCCGATAAACACCCAATTTCGTTCAGAATACCAAAACAAATCAAAGAACTACTAAAAAAGGCAAAAAGACTTTGAAGACCCAATATGACACTTGAGCATACCAGAACAGTATCAGGGTGCCCAAAAGCACAAAAGGCCAGAATAGGAGCTCAGAACGGGCCTTTCCAAATAATCAAAAAGGCTTAAAAACCCTAGGTCAGAATAGGCCATTCTAGATCTAGAATGGGTCGTTATGACCCAAGTTGTTATCAACAAAACACTAGTTTGGAACGAGTCATTTTGATTTCGAAATGGGTCGTTGCTGTGACACCCTTACTACCCCCAACACATATATATTGTAATAATGTAAATAAACTAAAGAATAAAATTTTCAACGTTGGTAAAAACGTTCACACAAAACCTTCATAATTTTTCTTCAATAACCAAAATAATTGAAAATAAAACTTGGAAAGTAAAACTTAAGAGTTTACAAATTATTTTCAAAAGAAAAGGTACAACTCCAAATATATAAAAATTCATATCCTAGAATTCTCTGCCCCGATGTCACAATATCAGAGCACACCCACAATTCAATTGTTAGCATTCTAGATGCCACTCAAAGCTGGGTCTTCCTCACCTAAAACATACATCCACAAATTGTACGGTGATAAAAGAAAACATCTATATGTAAAGTATACAAGGAAAATCCAACACATCATTTCATCATAACTCATTACTTTACAACCATCTCTATATATTCTAATTCTAACAATTATGCATCAACTTCACATCACAAATTCACAATCATATCAATTCATTACAATTCTTGCAATTAACACTATCATTTTCACATTCATAATCTACACAAATCTTACAATTAACACTATGCCAAGGCCATGCCACAACTGACATAAGTGATACGGGTTAATTGCCTCACTCATCCCACACTATGCCAGGGGCACGCCGTCCTTGTAGCATCACTTATCCAAGGGTCGTCTCATCCCTGGTCATATGTTTGAGGAACCACAATCACATTCATAGTCCACACAAATCTTACAATTAATCTTATGCCAAGGCCACGCCATATCTGACATAAGTGATACGTGTTAATTGCCTCATTCATCCCACATTATGCCAGGGGCACGCCATCCCTGTACCATCACTTACCCAATGGTTGTCTCATCCCTGGTCATATGTGTGAGGAACCACAATCATATCACATAAACATCTCATTTCATGTTAACATACTCACGTCATGTTATCAATTCAATATTAAAACAGTAGATATAATGTATACATTTGTACGAAGGCAACACACCACATTCCATATCTAGATCATCAATTTTACCAAATAATGTAACAATAATATTTATAAATTAATATAAAACCTAATAGAATCATCAATTTAGTAGAATCTTAACTCAAATAATAAAACCCCCAATGTTCCAAAACCTAACTCATAGGCATGTTTCTACGATTTTGTTCTCTCTTCTAGAGCATCATATTTACAAATTAAATATATATTTCTAATCCTCAATACATGCAGAATCTAATGGGATCATCAATTACTCAAACAGAAACAATTATAAAATTACCTATAATTCTAAGGGACTCTTTCTCTACCCAATTTTCTCATGTAATTCTGCATACAAATAATCTCTTTTTCCCCTGTACCTTGATAAGCAGTAGCTGAAACTAGAGCAGGATCTAGTTGGTCTCCTCCTCTAGGTTCCCCTTAGTCTTTAGAGAATGTAGAAGGAAAAGAAGTCAGAACTGAAAGAAGTCAGAACTGAAAGGTGTGCTTTTTGGGAGTGCCAAAGCTCTCTAT
This sequence comes from Cajanus cajan, assembly GCF_000230855.2. Taxonomy (NCBI): domain Eukaryota; kingdom Viridiplantae; phylum Streptophyta; class Magnoliopsida; order Fabales; family Fabaceae; genus Cajanus; species Cajanus cajan. Next base: position 42,723,333 of record NC_138524.1, on the reverse strand, counting down.
TTATAGGCATCAGGAGTGGCCGGAACAACTCGTTTCAAATCCGGAACGGCCTCACTGATGTACATCTCTATCAATCTCTCTAAAGAATATCTAATATCTAATATCAATCTCTCTATCAATCTCTCTAAAGAATCAAATTTCTTAAGCATCTTTAGGAAAAACTACAACTAAGTTCATAGATACAGAGTCTCACTTCCAAAATGGGACGTCTAAAGGCTGCAAAATTCCTAAAGACTTCTAGCACACTAAGCACGAGTACACAAATTCCTTTACTCCTTTCTTCACCTTAGACCTCCACGCTTCCGCTGCGCCACTTGGATACATCTTAGTAGCTCCTAAATGAATGCTAAGAGTACTCTTATGTCCTTCCTCTAAGATCATCTTCCTTAATTCGGGATTACTAAGCACCCAAGTTTTGTTCTTGCACCTCAAAACAACGTCGATTCCTACTAAGAAAAGGTTATCCATACTCCTACCAATCTTCTCCACTTAGTTCACTAAGAAAGGCTCTAACTCCTGGGCTTCTCTAATCTCATCCATTAATTCACTAGTCACTTTCGACATACCCAATCCAATGCTCTAAAGGGTGAGCTCACATATCACGCTTAAGTCTCTAAATTCTTCTATCAAATCCAACCTTTAAATCATCAAAGATGATAGGTGAATGGTCATCCTAATCAAGGCATCTTCCACAATATTAGTTTTACTTCTATGATCCTCTCCAAAGATCAAACACCTAAGCGTAAGTTCACTAGGTATACATATCAAATCTCTAATTTCACCACTCCATCTACACCTAAGTCAAACTCTTATCCATCACCTTATCTTATAGCCTCACGTTTTACCACCAAAAATGAATAATCTAACTGTGCTTTCCCAATTCCCTTTGACAATCCATTAGTTACTCGAGTCATACCTAGTTTCACACTACTAGGAGTAATCTCACAAGTCAAACTTAAATCCTTAGACCGAGCCAAAAGGTCCATCTCTCTAATCTTAAGGGAAGTTAACTGTAAAGGCTTCCTACTCAAAGCATCGACCACCACATTGGCTTTACTCAAATAACAAATAAGATCAAAATCTTATTCCTTAAGAAATTCCAACTATCTCTTTTGTCTCATATTCAACTCCTTTGGTCAAAAGATATTTAAAGCTCTTATGATTACTAAATACCTCAAGCTTAGAATCATATAGGTAGTGTCTCCAAATCTTAGTATAAATATTAAAATCGCTAACTCAAGGTCATGGTTAAGGTAATTCCTCTCATGAATTCTCAATTTCCTAGAAACATAAGCTACTACTGTTCCTTCTTGCATCAACACTCTATCCAAACCTATCTTAGAAGCATAACTATATACCACAAAAGACTTACTAAAATCTAGTAGTATTAACACTGATCAATCTTTCGTTAAGAATTTGGAAACTACTCTCGTACTTACTATCCCCCACAAAGACAACACTCTTCCTAGACGACCTAGTCAAAAGTAATACTATCTTAGAAATTTTCTCAATAACCTCCCATAATAATAAGCTAATCTAAGAAAACTCTTAACCTCACTAATTGACTTAAGTACCTCCCACTTAAGCACAACTTCTACCATGGATAGATCTACATTATACCTCCGCTAGAATTTACAGGGCCTAGAAAACTCACTTCATATAACTAAAAATCATACTTAGATAACTACATAAAACTGTCTTGGATACATCTTCATCCTCATCTCCAATATGATGATATCACACCCTAAGATCAATCTTACTAAACACATAAACACTCGCTAATTGATCCATAAGGTCATATATCCTCATATCAACATATATGCATATCAAATCATATTAGAATACTTACTTTAAACCTTCTTATATATACCAACGAATCAATCACAGTTTACACCATATAACATGTACATGAACCAACCTTACCACATAGCATCATACCATCTTAAACAACCTCTCAATGACAACACCTCAAGACATCATATCCAAATCAGTTTTTATCCTTGGTATGCCTAACAACTCAAAACATCATATCCAAATCAGTTTTTATCCTTGGTATGCCTAACAACTCAAAACATCATGACAGGATATACCTCCCTTCAACAAATGTCAAAGAAAATGACACACAAAGAGTTATACTCATCCAAATGATCTCAAACCTATCTCAAAAGAAAGCTAAGAGAATAAGATATAACTCTTATGAAGACATAAGATTCTAAAAAGATCATCTTCTTAGCTAAAAATTCAAAAATCACAAAAAATATATTCAACGCTTACAACTAGACTTCTGATCACCAAAGCAGTTATAACTAGAGTTATAGACCTCCATTTTACCTGATTCTAGTTCCATTAGAAAGATAACGTCCAAGGCTACAACTTTTATGAAGACCACAAAATCTAATTCTATCAATATAACACTTGTACTGGCACAATAAAACTACATTGCAAACATCCCCTACACTAGACAACAATAGTGTATCAACATCTAAGGCCACGGAAATACCTTAATCCTTCCAAACTCACACCTCAAATTCATATCCAAGCTTCCCACTAAAATCCTAAACTAAACAACTCACATATTCATCACAAAAGACTTAGAAAATAAAACTCACATGCTACCTAAACCATAAAAGGTTAACATGCAAGCACCAACTCCAGAAATCATCAACACTTCAATCTCTCCTTAAGAATACCAAAACTCCAATTCTCAACATACAACCTCCTTGGATTCAATCGCTACAACTATAGATTTCAGAAACTCCACCAATCGTTAGCTCTTAATACACTTGAAAAATCAATGTCTCACCCACATCCAAGGTTCTAATAGTTCTAGTTGGTTAGCACAAGGCTTCGTCCACTACTACTGACACATATGCTCGCAACACGAGTGATACCACTCAACCACTACTTCTTACGTAAGCAAGAAGTATCAAAACAAATAAGCAATCATGAATAGCATCAACTAAGCTATATCATGTCTTTTAGCCAAATTCTGAGAAAAGAATATACAAGTAAGCACAACACTCACAACAAAAGGGAAACATCAACTTCATCATCATTATCCTCATCATAATAAAGCAATACATTGTTAGAGTACACACAATTAAATAACAACAAACATAATCAATCATCGTACTAGCATATCAATAAGTTCCATATTCAATTCATTCCATCATTCATCAACCAAACAAGTATAGTAAACTCATAACTCACAGCTGATTGGATCAACCTGGCTCTAATACCACTAAATGTGACACCCTTACTACCTCAACACATATATATTGTAATAATGTAAATAAACTAAAGAATAAAATTTTCAATGTTGGTAAAGGGGTTCACACAAAATAATTGAAAATAAAACTTGGAAAGTAAAACTTAAGAGTTTACAAATTGTTTTCAAAAGAAAAGGTACAACTCCAAATACAAGAAAATTCATATCCGAGAATTCTTTGCCCCGATGTCACAATATCAGAGCATACCCACAATTCAATTGTTGGCATTATAGATGCCACTCAAAGTTAGGTCTTCCTCACCTAAAACATCCATAAATTGTACGGTGAGAAAAGAAAACATCTATATGTAAAGTACACAAGGAAAATCCAACACATCATTTCATCATAACTCATTACTTTACAACCATCTCCATATATTCTAATTCTAACAATCATGCATCAACTTCACATCAAAAATTCACAGTCATATCAATCCATTACAATTATTGCAATTAACACTATCATTTTCACATTCATAATCCACACAAATCTTACAATTAACACTATGCCAAGGCCACGCCACAACTAACATAAGTGATACAGGTTAATTGTCTCACTCATCCCACACTATGCCAGGGGCACGCCATCCTTGTAGCATCACTTACCCAAGGGTCATCTCATCCTTGGTCATATGTGTGAGGAACAACAATCACATTCACAATAAACACAAATCTTACAATTAACCCTATGCCAAGGCCACGCCACATCTAACATAAGTGATACGTGTTAATTGCCTCACTCATCCCACATTATGCTAGGGGCACGCGATCCCTGTAGCATCACTTATCCAAGGGTTATCTCATCCCTAGTCATATGTGTGACGAACCACACAATCATATCACATCAACATCTCATTTCATGTCAACATACTCACGTCATGTTACTAATTCAATATTAAAACAGTAGATATAATGTATACATTTGTACGAAGGCAGCACACCACATTCCATATCTAGATCATCAATTTTACCAAATAATGTAACAATAATATTTATAAATCAATATAAAACCTAATAGAATCATCAATTTAGTAGAATCTTAACTCAAATAGTAAAACCCCCAATTTTCCAAAACCTAACTCACAGGCACATTTCTACGATTTTGTTCTCTCTTCCAGAGCATCATTTTCACAAATTAAATATATATTTCTAATCCTCAATACATACAGAATCTAATGAGATCATCAATTCGTCAAACAGAAACAATTATAAAATTACCCAAAATTCTAAGGGACTCTTTCTCTACCCAATTCCCTCATGTAACTCTGCATACAAATAATCCTCTTTTCCCCCATACCTTGATAAGAAATAGTTGAAACTAGAGCAGCATCTGGTTGGTCTCCTCCTCTAGGTTCCCCTCGGTCTTTAGAGAATGTAGTAGGAAAAGAAGTTAGAACTGAAAGAAGTCAGAACTAAAAGGTGTGCTTTTTGGGAGTGCCAAAGCGCTCTATTTATAGGCATCAAGAGTGGCCGGAACGGCTCGTTTCAAATCCGGAACGACCCGTTCTGGACTCTTCGACATGTGTAAAATTTCACATCCAGAACGGCCCGTTCTCAAACCAGAACGGCCCGTTCTGGGGTTACATTTAACCCATAACGACCATATTTGGAACAACCCATTCTTAAACCAGAACAACTCATTCCCAACTAGGGTTACAAGCCTTTTTGGTAATTTGGAACGCCCCGTTCCCAACTAAGATTTGTAGGCAATTTTACTATTTTGGAACGGCCCGTTCCAATTTGGGAACGGCCTGTTCTGAGATACTAAATCACCCTCATTTTAGTAGTTTGGAACGGCCCGCTCTAGGCAACTAAATCACCCCTATTGGGCTTTGGGCCCTCGTACAATCTGTGAAAATCGGGCTGTTACAGTTCCAAATTCAAATTTTTGTCATAATAGAATTATCCGGAATGGGTCGTGTCGATGACTAAAACAGTCGTTCTAGTTAGATTTTGAGCCTATAAATAGATTCCTCATGCACAGAAGTTGGGGATCAAAAAATGGCCATCTTTGAATTGTTCTCTCTAATTTTAGTTCATAAATCTCTTCTCCCTTTATCTTTTGTATTTCGTGAGTATTGTGAGGATATTTGTCGAGCGCAAGTGATGGAGGACCATCCATGGAGCTTCATGTGAGACCCATCACTAAGCCGATGGCTAAGAGAGTGGAAGAGGATAGGGAAGTCAAAACCTTAGAATACATGCTTCTCAAGATTAAAATACACTAATCACTCTCCTAAGCTTTGATAGCCTAGAATTTATCTTTATGCCTATTTTGCCCTTGTCTTTGATTTTCCATTTTTACCCTTGTATTTTGGGGTATCTTAGACATAGGATCTATTTTACTTGTATTTCCAATTTTACCCTTCTATTTTGGGGTATTTTAGTCATAGGGTTTATTTTCTTTGTATTTCCCATTTTACCCTTGTATTATGGGGTGCTTTAGATCATAGGTTTTTATTTTTGGGCTAAGGTATTTGATTAGGGTGGGAACAAAAACCTAGACATATTTTTTGTGGCTATTGGACCTATTTTTGGTGTTAGAAAGGCTTAGGCCCAAGTGGAAGGCAAAGGTTGCATGGTCTTATCATGCACCTAGATGTAGCCTAATTAATCCCAAAGATTCCATCCTTGGCCACCAAGTTGCATCTAGGGTTAATTTGCATTTCATTTGGTGTGCATTTGGCTTGTGAATTTCAGCCATGCACTCTCCAAATGCAACCCTAGATGCCTCCCACTCCTATAAATACCCTAGGCTATGCATCATGTAAATACTTTGGAATTTATGAATTTGAGTTAGCATTTTTGCCTCAAATCCTCTCCTTAGTCATTAGGTCAATTCGGCCTACCTCTCTTATCTCCTCCTTAGAGTGAGTTTAGGGATACCTTGAATGGCCTTCACCTCCACTTAGTGAAGAGAGCCAACTAGAACACCCAAAACACCATCCTCCCAACCTTTCTCCTATTCGCCCAAGACTCCACCTTTCACGCCCACCATCACTTAGCCTCACCCTTGAAGGAACGTCCACCCTCTAAGGTCACCATCTTGGCCTTGGAAAGGAGCTCCTCTTCACCATTGAAAATTTGATCATCCCCTTGGTGGAAGGAGTCCATCAGCAAGGCTACCAAAATGCGTATGAACACCAAAGTATTTGCAAGGTGTGGTGCCTAGGATATTTATAGGAGTGAGAGGCATCTAGGGTTGCATTTAGGGTGCCAAATGCACACCAAATGAAACCCAAATTAACCCTAGATGCAACTTGGTGGCCAAGGATGGAATCTTTGGGTTTTAGTTAGGCTACATCTAGGTGCATGATAAGAACATGCAACCTTTGCCCTCCATTTGGGCCTAAGCCTTTCTAAGTCCAAAAATAGGTCCAAACACCACCAAAAATGCGTCACCTCCTAATTAAAATCCTAGCCTAAAAATTAAAACCCTAATCATCTAAAGCACCCTATAATACAAGGGTAAAATAGGAAATACAAAAGAAAATAACTCCTATAGACACCCAATTTCGTCCGGGGGCATACAAACAAGGAAATGGAGCTCTGTTATGAATGGAAGGAGCTCCCGAAGCATGCAAACAACAGGACAGGAGATCAGAAGGCCTAAAGCCCAAATAAATTGGTTTTAGTGGCCCGAAACAGGCTGTTTCAAAATCAGAATGGGTCGTTCTAAGCCACAAAAAAGTCCTAAAAACCTAGTTTGGAACGGGTAGTTCCAAAACCAGAACGGGCTGTTCCAAACATGACAAAAGGCCTAAAATCTTAGGCTGAAACGGGCCGTTCCTAAACCAGAACGAGCCATTCCAAACCAAGCAAAAGGCCTAAAAATATTAGGTTGGAACCGACCGTCCTTAAACAAGAGCGGACCGTTCCAAACTACTAAATAGCCTAAAAAACCTAGTTTGGAACGGGCCGTTCTAGCAATGCATTTTTGTGTTAATCTCAACCCCAGATCGGGCCGTTCTAGTTTCAGAAAGGTTGTTCCACGGTAAGAATTTAACAGACTTGGGCACAGTTCTCAGGGCCTCAAAAATTTCATCCAAGACTCCTAAGAGCTCGAAATTTTTCTCTCTCTCCTATTATATTTCTTGAGTTTTGTGAGGCATATTGTAGTGTGAAATGTTGCCGCAAAGCACCTAAAATCTCCATAGTTGAAGATCTAATAAAACTTGCTACAAGGTACTACTCATCAATCTCTTGTTCCATCTTTCTCTTCTTTTATTTCAAATATTGCTATAATAAAACGCAATCATGTAGACATCTTAGGGTTCATCATGTAATTTAAATTTCATGTAAATAATCATTAATAAAGGGGATTAAATTTTTAAACTATTAATTCTTATTACGTTATCTTCATCATAGGGTACCGAGTTAGGGCGTTGTACGGGTGCTTAATACCTTCCTTACACGTAACCAACCCCCGAACCCAATTCTGGTTATCAAGGCCATTATTAGACTTTTAAAAACCTTTTCTTTTTCCAATGTTTTGAGTAAAACATTGGTGGCGAGTCCATGAACATATTTTTAAAACTATTAATTATGGATTAGTCTAGTGTCCGGGCATTCCCTAATTGATGAGATCTTTAAAAGGAAGTTTAAAGAGGGTCAGGCCCATATAAATGATGAAGTTAATGAAATAAGAATAATAATTTAAATATTTTCCCCTTTACTTTGTTTGTTTTATTTGTTTGGCTTTAATATCTGTTTGCTTGTTTAAATTCTGAACCTATTTGAATACAAATTATACACAAACCTTTTCACACAACAGTTCCCCCTACACCCGGGGGCATGAGGGTATTAAACATAAGGAGTGGTTGACGTACGACCGGTCCAAGTTTGGTCTTGGAGCTTGCGAGCCTTGTCAGAAATCACACGCAAGGTGATAATCGGTTACTCTAGCCTGAAATACTGCAACAAACCCTAGAGTTTGTCAGGTGACGGCGACAGAGATACTAGATCCCTATAATGGGGGCACCTTGGGGGCCTTAAGACCGGTGAGATTAGAACTGTCCTATACAACGAACTTTTCTTACAAGGACTATAGACCAAGGATTTGAACGTGACTGTCCGCGGGTGTACATTTGTTTGAGCATATGCGTGTTGCATTTGTTGGGTTCTCTTTTTGTTCATTTCAAATAGAAAGTAATTATAGAAAAACAAACAGATATCAATAAAAAAAACTAACACTCTTCTGTATACCCTAACTCTAAAGCATCATAAAGGATAGTTTTTTTCCAAAAAAAAACAAAAAATATATAGCAAAAATCATGCATCATAACCTTTAGTAAAATAAGAAAAAACATGATAAAATTTAGGTAGAAAATAAATATCATGCATCTCCTAGGATAGTACATTAACATGCATCCATTAGAGATGAAAGGCACATATAATAGTATGCAAATAATGTTCTCTAAGCAAAAATCAATGGGAATGATATTCATTGAATTTTTCAAGTGTCTTTGCATCCTATTTTAGGTTTCATATAGATAACACGCCTTCTTTGTAAATAATAAATAAGAATAAAAAGGGAAACATAATCTATGCGTGTTAACCTGATAATAGAAATTACTGTAATCAAATGGGAACCCGACACATCAAATCGTGGAACACTTATCAGTAATTGGGGGCACCACACGTCCAAATCGACGACTCAAGCACCGAGACTTTCCCATGCAAAAACGACAATTGTCGGGATAAGAGGAATGATTAAGAATGGACGGATCCTTGCTTCTAGGGAATTACAAGACAAAACCCAATTGAAGAATAAAGGCATTGCATGATAAAAACCCGCTAGGACGAAAACCCGTAAAGGGCGTCCTAGGCAAAAATTAGGGTGAAGAAAAAAAAGAATCAAAATTCCGATAGGATACGTCCTATGTAAAAGTTAGGGATATATAAAAATAAGAAATGTCTATCTCAGTTGAAATCGAAAGGCGGCTCGAGTATTCTCTTTAAAAAGCAAGAATTCATAAAGGTTTCACTCCAAATTCAAAACATCAACGTTCAAGCAAGTGGTAATGTGTTCCTAAAGTAGTCTGACCAATCATCAACCATGACTTTCTAGGGGGCAACCTCCGTCTAACTCTCCGTGTACGAATCACCAACTCGAGGCATGCCCAAGCCTCCGAGCTTTGCTAAAGGGGCACGTGTAAATTGGAAATACTTTTTTTAATGCCATAACACTCTTTCATTTTTCTTCTCTTTAAATATTCATTCTAGGCCTCATCCATCAACCCTTAATAAACAAAATGTATTTGTGAAAAAGATGTTACTCGATAATAGCATGGAAAGGATAACAAAGTAATCACATGAATCCAAACATGACTAGGGTTTGACAAAATATAGACATCCCATACCTCACGAGTTCTACAAAAATGAAGGCCCGGCAGAAAACCCACTAAGGGGGCTGCGCAAAAGTTAGGGCAAGATCTGCTAGGCAACCCACAATCAAAAAGGGAAACCTAGGCAAAAGTAAGGATCAAAAGAAAATGTCTGCTAGGGAACACATCTCAAGTAACCTAGGAAAAAGTTAGAACGTCAAAGCAATGACCTGAGTTGAAAACCGAAAGGTGGCTCAAGGGGATCATCTAAACAAAGCACAACCCTAAGTCATCACTCCACTTTCCAAAAAAAAATACAACGATAACTTTCTTGTAGCAAATATGTTTTTTTAATTACCCTAAACATCAAAGCCCGCCTTGGCCAGCCATTCTTCTAAAAAGCCTTTTTGAAAAAAAAAATCCCTTCTAACAACCCTTTTGAAAAAATACAAACATCCCTTCTTTCTTTTATCTTGACCCTTATGGCATTAAAATGGTACTGAAAAGATACATGGAAAATGCATAGTGAATACTTACAGAGGGAAGGCTAAGGTGTCCCCGAACGGAGTTTAGAGACGTTTGACTACACACTAATAATTGAGGAGCCACTGAAACCTTGAGTTCAAAACAACATATCCCGGCAATAATCACAAACGACATGGATAAAAAGGAATCGTCAACATTAACCTTAACGCGCAAAGGTTAATTTTCTGATATTAAAAAAAAATTAATTGCATGTTTAAGACTTAACACATGAGCATAAACTGCATCGCATGCATATGAGGTAGGGGCATATGGAAGAGCGTTACACAAAAAATGGAATAAATAAAAGAATCATTCCTGTCTTGCATTTACATTGCATCCATGCATCCATGCATTCTACTTGCTATAGGTCAGAATGAGTCATCAGGACAAAGCACTTGTAAAATCTCAATCGCCAAGCATGAGTTGAAGCGGTGTCAAATGGCAACACCAAGTGATTCTATGTGCCCACTAAGCAAGGACATATCAATAGTGGAATGGAATGGAATTGACCGAATAAGCAAACCCATAAGCATGAAGAGGCCATCACGCCCTACTCCTCAACTAAATGAAGGATGATCCAAGAAAATGCCAAGACCAAGAATGACTTCCAAACCAAAGCTAGGAGTAGCTTCCAAAAATAATACTCATCAATAAAGATTCAGCAAATAACATCATCATGGGATGTGATTCCTCCACCAATGATGACAATAAAGAGCAAAAGCAACAACATGAAAAAAAAAGGCAAGCTTCGTAAATGTTGAAAGGAAAGCTTCAAACATGAAAGAGACGAAGCTAAACAAAAATGAAATTTAGAAAAAAATTAAGCAAACTAATGAGGGCACCAACAGTTTCCTCAAAATACAACAAAAGTCTAGAGAGACTGTACTCACATCCCAATCCGGTATACGACAAAGTCATGAGGGAAAGGTCTAGAGAGACTGTACTCACCTCCCAATCTGGTATACGACAAAGCCGTGAGGGAAAAGTCTGGAGAGACTATACTCATATCCCAATCTGGTATACGACAAAGCCGTGAGGGAAAGGTCTGGAGAGACTGTACTCACCTCTCAATTTGGTATACGACAAAGTTGTAAGGGAAAGGTCTGGAGAGACTGTACTCACCTCCCAATCCGGTATACGACAAAGCCGTGAGGGAAAGGTTTGGAGAGACTGTACTCACCTCCCAATTCGGTATACGACATAGCCATGAGGGAAAGGTCTGGAGAGACTGTACTCACCTCTCAATCCGGTATACGACAAAGTCGTGAGGGAAAAGTCTAGAGAGACAGTAGTCACCTCCCAATTCGGTATACGACAAAGCCGTGAGGGAAGTTGAGCTATGAAAATACTCTCATTTCAACAAGCTACAAATAAAGGATCTCCACCTCACTATTGCAAGAGAAGCAATTAGAGCCATGGCATAGAGCATCTACTCGAAGACTGAAGATCAGATGTATAGTTTGTCACCCTTATTGCCCAATAGAGTACGCAACCAACACTTAACTACTCTAAAGGTCAAGGATACGAGCAAATACACCTATCCAAAGGAAACAACGCAGAAGCGCCAACACCAAAGAGACGAGGAGAAGACCCAGACGAAATGTCTACGTCTTTGTTTGCCTTTGGAAAAGCAACACATAGTTATTCCAAAGGACAAGTAAAGAGGGGTAGCTGTAGACACCCAATTTCGTCCGGGGGCATACAAACAAGGAAATGGACCTCTGTTATGAAGGGAAGGATCTCCCGAAGCATGCAAACAATAGGACAGGACATCAGAAGGCCTAAAGCCCAAATAAATTGGTTTTAGTGGCCCAGAACAGGCTGTTCCAAAATTGGAACGGGCCGTTCCAACCTACAAAAAAGGCCTAAAAACCTAGTTTGGAATAGGCCGTTCCATACCAAGCAAAAGGCCTAAAATCTTAGGCTGGAACGGGCCGTTCCTAAACCAGAACGGGTCGTTCCAAACCAAGCAAAAGGCCAAAAATTATTAGGCTGGAACGGGCCGTTCCTAAACCAGAAAAAGTCGTTCCAAACTACTAAATAGCCTAAAAAACTTAGTTTAGAACGCATCGTTCAAGCAATGATTTTTGTGTTAATCTCAACGCCAGAACAGGCCGTTCTGGTTTTAGAACAGGCCGTTCCAAGGTAATAATTTAACACATAACATTCAAAACCAGAACGGGCTGTTCCAAATTTGGAACGGGCCGTTCTGGCACCCTTTTGATGCCTATAAATAGCAGACTTGGGCATAGTTCTCAGGGCCTCAAAAATTTCATCCAAGACTCCTTAAAGCTCGAAATTTCTCTCTCTCTCTCTCTCTCCTATTGTATTTCTTGAGTTTTGTGAGGCATATTGTAGTATGAAAGGTTGCCACAAAGCACCTAAAATCTCCATAGTTGAAGATCTAATAAAGCTTGCTACGAGGTATTACTCATCAATCTCTTGTTCCATCTACAACTTCAAAGGGTGAAAGATTAGTAGTTTTATGGACTACTCTATTGTATGCAAATTCTAGGTGGGGGAGACAATCATCCCAAGTTTTCTTATTCCCTTTTATGAGTACCCTTAACAAAGTGGATAGGGATCTATTTACTACTTCGTTTTGGCCATCGGTTTGAGGATGACAAGTATTAGAATAGAGAAGCTTTGTTCCTAGTTTTTCCCATAGTACTTTCCAAAAGTGACTAAGGAACTTAGCATCCCTATCGGACACATTTGTTTTGGGTAGACCATGAAAGCGGACCACTTCCCTAAAGAAAAGTTTAGCTATATAGCTAGCATCATCCACTTTGTGGCATGGTATAAAATGAGCCATTTTGCTAAAATGATCCACTACCACAAAGATGGAGTCAAATCCCCTTTGAGTCCTTGGAAGTCCAAGCACAAAGTCCATACTAATATCTACCCAAGGGGAGCTAGCTATAGGAAGGGGGTATAGAGTCCATGAGGCATTACTCTTGATTTAGCTTTTAGACAAGTGATGCACTTGGAGCAATGCCTTTGGACATCTATTCTCATGTGAGGCCAATAAAATTTTGCTTTGAAGAAACTTAGGGTTTTATCAACCCCAAAATGACCCATGAGACCCCCTTCATGACTTTCTTTGACCAAAAGCTTTCTAATGGATCCTTGAGGTATGCAAAGTTTTCCTATTCTAAAAAGATACCCCTCAAGAAGATAGAATCCATCAAAATGCTTTTGGAGACATTTGGCATAAGTGGCTTGGAAGTCCAAATCAAGCTCATACAATTCCTTTACATCATCAAAGCCAAGTATTTGTGTTCCTAAGGTAGAAAGCAAGGTATGCCTCCTTGAAAGAGCATTGGCTACCACATTGGTCTTTCCCTTTTTATATTTGATGATGTAGGGGAATTGTTCAAGATATTCCACCCACTTTGCATGCCTTTTATTCAACTTCCCTTGCCCTCTAAGATACTTAAGTGACTCATGGTCTGTGTGTATAACAAATTCTTTGGTCACTAAGTAATGCTCCCAAACTTGGAGAGCTCTTATAAGGGCATAGAGTTCTTTGTCATAGGTGGGATAATTCAAGGTGGCCCCATGGAGTTTTTCACTAAAGTAGGAAATGGGGTGGCCTCCTTGGAGTAACACAACACCTATGCCAAGACCGAATGCATCACATTCTAGCTCAAAGGTTTGGTCAAAATTTGGGAGAGCTAGAATGGGTGCATTGGTAAGTTTCTCTTTTAGGGTTTTGAAAGCTTTTTCTTGAGCTTCACCCCAAAGAAATGGTACATCCTTCTTAGCAAGCTCATTAGGGGATGCAAGTGTGGAGAAGTGTTTTACAAACCTCCTATAGAAGCTAGCTAAGCCATGAAAACTTCTAACTTCTCCAACACTCTTTGGGGTGGGCCATTCTTGGATAGACTTTATTTTATCGGAGTCAACTTGTACTCCTTCTTTGCCAACTATGAAGCCCAAAAAATTTACTTGTTCTTAACAAAAAGTGCATTTTTCAAGTTTGGCATAGTGGTGGTTGTCTCTAAGAATTATTAGGACTTGCCTTAGATGTTTAAGATGTTCATCCAAGGTTTTGCTATATACAAGAATGTCATCAAAGTAGACGACCACAAACTTTCCTATGCAATCCCTAAAAATATGATTCATTAAGCGCATGAAGGTACTAGGAGCATTAGTGAGGTCAAAAGGCATCACTAACCACTCATACAAACCAAATTTGGTCTTAAAAGTTTTCCACTCATCACCCTCTTTGATTCGAATTTGGTGATAACCACTTTTAAGGTCAATCTTGGAAAATATGATGGCCCCATGCAATTCGTCCAACATATCATCTAGCCTAGGGATTGAGTGCCTACATTTTATTATTATGTTATTGATGGCTCTACAATCAGCGCACATCCTCCATTTTCCATTTTTCTTAGGCACCAAGAGAACGGGGACGGCATAAGGGCTAAGTGATGGAATCACACTAAGGCCAAGAAGACCAAGAGGTGATATTTTGAAAGAGGCAAGAGGAATGGGTTAGTTTTGAAAACCATAAGAGGAGTGGGCCTACTTTTGGGCCTTAGCTCCTACGTTTTTATTACCATAAAATTTATTCTTATTTTGCCCATATCTTTAAATTTCCCATTTTCACCCTTTTTATTTTAGGTATCTTAGACATAGGATTTATTTTACTTGTATTTCCCATTTTACCCTTGTATTTTGGGGTATCTTAGTTATAAGATTTATTTTCTTTTGTATTTCCCATTTAACCCTTGTATTATGGGGTGCTTTAGATCATAGGTTTTTAATTTTGGGCTAAGATATTTAATTAGGGAGCTAGATGCATTTTTGGTTGTGTTTGGACCTATTTTTGGACTTAGAAAGGCTTAGGCCCAAGTGGAGGGCAAAGGTTGCATGGTCTTATCATGCACCTAGATGTAGCCTAACTAAACCCAAAGATTCCATCCTTGGCCACCAAGTTAAATCTAGGGTTAATTTAGGTTTCATTTGGTGTGCATTTGGCATTGTAAATGCAACCCTAGATGCCTCTCACTCCTATAAATACCCAAGGCACCACACCTTGTAAATACTTTGGATATTGAATATAAAGAGAACCTTTTGTGCCTTTATATTTTTCCTTAGTCACCCTTGGCTAATTCGACCACCTCCCTCCCATCTCCACCTTGAGAGAAACAACCCTAGAAGTGGCCTTCATCACCATGAAGTGAGCCAACCCTAGAGTACCCTCCTTAAGCATTTCATCAAACACCTTCTACCCAACCTCCAAACACTTCCATTTCCGCCCCATTCCTCCATTAAAACGTCCCTTGAGGAAGTTTGATCCAAGGAGTTCAAGCATCCCTTGCCATTTTTCAACATTCCTTCTTCAATGGAAGCAAGGATTCCATCATGTGGTATCTAGAGCCTTGGATCTTCAAGGGTAACACTTTCTTTGTCTCTACATATATTCGGTCATGTCATGTCATCGTTGTTTGTCTTCTTAGTGTGCTTAAATGAATCATCATAATTGCCATATTTTGATGATCCATAAATCTCCTTTCTTGTAATGATTCATACTATATCTTCCTTATGAATCATCTTGGCATTTTAGGCTTTCTTATATAGGTTCTTGCCTTTTTCTTTAAATTTTTGAGTTGCTGGAAATTTTGGGCTGCATGATATATTAATGCTTTTTATTTTTTTTAATCCATTCGATTTTGTCATAAGCTTGTCTCTTTGAACTACCTTGAAAAGAAATTCCAAGTTTTTATGCTTAACCATTGAAATGAGAAAAATATGACATGCATGTCATATGTTTGATGAATTGGCTGTGAACTTATATGTGCTTTAGAGAGTCAATCATGCATGCTAATTAGTCTAGCATGTTCTACATTCCTAAAATATCATGTGTGATTACATTCTTTACACATTTTTGTCTTGAAATTTTCGGCCAACTTTGTGTAATTCCTAGTGCACTTACATGCCTACATGTTGTTTGATGTTTTGAGTATGAAAATGACTTTTATGTGCATATTCTTGTTGTTGGACATTGCACATTAAAACCCTTAAGAAAACACTCAAACTTGTTAAGCCTATTTGATTAAAATGGAACAAAAGAAACAAGACAATAAAAAAAAAATCAAAGACAAAAGAAAAAGGGAACCTTTGCTAGACTTGTGGAGTTTGGACCAATTTTCATACCTTAGCACTTGGAGTTAATTTTTGGACCATTGGAAAATGCTTAATGGCCGAATGAGACAATAAATCAAACATGTTAAGTGCATCATTTTTCTTTTAAGCCTATTTGATTAAATTCCATTCTAGTGCCATTCTAGGACTTATTCTCTTGTGTGCTTACCTTTCTTAATGTGCCTTAATTTTAGTTTTGTGTCTTTTTTCTACTCTTAAGTTTGTCTTATCAAATTCCACTTGAGTTTAGCCTTTTTAATTGTGCCTTTTTAGTTTTTCTTTCTTGGCCTCTTGTACTCTTGGGTTTTGGTTTCTTCTTGAGCTAGGTAAGGAAAGCTTCTAAACACCACACACTTTCTTGGTGGATTGACTGGAGGGGCTGTCCGATTTGAGTTCAAGGAGCTTTGGAGGATCACACCAAATTAAAGAGTGCAAACACCATTGAAAGGCTAACCTTGGGTGTTCATTGTGAAGGGGGTGGAGATTTGAAGACTTGGAGATTCAAAAATTTCTTTTTCTTACTTGATTCTTTCTTGTTTTAATTTCAGCCTTTTTGTATTTGCCCTTTGCTTTCTTTCATTTTGGGTTGTAAGTGGCCATTTTAAACCTCTTAGTTTTAGGGTAATTCGAGTAGTGCTTATGGGAGTGGCTTGAATACCACCAAGGTCACTTCAAGCTCTCACCCTAGGGAATCCGACTAGCACATGCTTTAATTGCTTTCTTTGCATGTTTTATAGCTTTGGTAGTATAATTTCTTAGGTTCTTTTACCTTGCTTGTTTCATTTTAGAAGGCTACAATTTTCCTACTAGGGGGGTGATGGCAAAGGTAGGAGAAGTGAAATGATGTTCTTCTCCTATTCTTCACCTCGGCTAGGATCTTCTTCAAAGGAGACTTGGAACCGAAACTTCAAGCACTTGAGAAGGAAGAATTCTCAGAATTAAAGTTCCTAAGCTATGGAGGGAAGTATCCAAGCTCAAGCATCAATGGAGAGCTCACTTCAAAGAGAAGGAATAAGGTGAAATTCCTAGAATTTTTGAAGGTGAACTCTTAGAGACTTTGAGAGAGAAACTCGGCACTATGGCTCACAAATTTCATATATGATTCAAAGTGAGTACAATAGGTGAAGGAGGGAGCATATATGCATCCAAAAACTAGGAGTACACTTGGCGCCACATGAGTGGCTACCATGTTGGCGCCAAGATTTGAATTCAAATTTGAATTTGAATTCAAATCTTGTCACACATGTGTATGACCGGTCCCATGAGTGCTTAATGTAATTAGATTGAATTTAGTATGCATTTAGGGTTGCATTTCGGTGTCACACTTGTGCAGCCAAGGTGGTGCCAAATGTGTGACCTAAATGCAACTTAAATACATCCTAAATTTAACCTAATTTACCCTAGTTCAATTTAAACTACTATTCCTCCTTAAACCCTAATCTAATGACCTAAATACAATGGTCAAAAAAATATAATGAATAGGAAAAATTACAAGAAGAAGAATGAGCCTAATATTGGGTATCAAAAGCCCAAAGCTCAAGAAGCCCAAAAATAAGCCCAAATACAAAAACCTTAATCTATGGTCAAAATACAAGACCAAAAATCAAAGTAACTTCCTATACTAAGTAATGCAATAAAACATGGTGTTTATTCAAGTAAGGTCCATGTGAGAAGCACCCTAGGCCCACCAAGCCCATTGGGCCCACTAAGCTCTGAAGCAGTCAAGTCTTCAAGTAATCTCCTGGCCATAGCTCTAGTGGTTGGGCCTTTAGCCCATGCTCTTCCATCATTCCCTCCCTCTTGAGAAGGATTCGTCCTCGAATATGAAGACTCCTCCTCATCGTCACTAGCACCTACAAAAGGTTTAAGATCACTAACAATAAAAGTAGTGCTGACTCCATAATCAGAGGGTAAATCAAGTCTATAAGCGTTATCATTGATACGCTGTAAGACCTGAAAGGGACCATCTCCTCTAGGATTGAGTTTGGACTTCCTTTGATTTGGAAAACGTTCTTTTCTTAAGTGAAGCCAAACCCAATCACCTTCCTCGAAGATCATAGGTTTCTTGCCTTTACTTCCTTGTTTGGCATACTTCTCATTTTGATTTTGAATATGAGTTTTAATCCTTTCACGAAGTTTCTTAACAAAATCAGCCCTTGAAGCCCCTTCCTTATGAATGAAGTGTTCAACATTAGGAAGAGGTATCAAGTCTAAAGGAGTTAAAGGATTAAACCCATACACTGCCTCAAAAGGAGAAATATTGGTAGTTTTATGAACTACCCTATTGTAGGCAAATTCAATGTGAGGCAAAAACTCATCCCAAGATTTGTGATTGCCCTTTAGGACTGCCCTAAGCATAGTAGACAGAGATCTATTCACTACCTCAGTTTGGCCATCTGTTTGAGGATGACAAGTAGTTGAAAAGAGGAGTTTGGTTCCTAGTCTTAACCATAAGACACGCCAAAAGTGGCTTAGGAACTTAGTATCTCTATCTGAAACTATAGTCCTAGGAAGCCCATGGAGTTTAACCACATCTCTAAAGAAGAGTTTTGCAATATTGCTTGCATCATCTACTTTGTGGCATGGAATGAAATGAGCCATTTTACTGAAACGGTCCACTACCACAAAGATAGAATCCATTCCCCTTTGGGTTCTAGGTAAACCTAGCACAAAATCCATGCTAATATCTACCCAAGGGGAAGAAGCAACTGGCAAAGGTGTGTATGTACCATGAGGCATCACTTTAGACTTGGCTTGTAAACAAGCCAAACATCTAAAACAATGCCTTTGGACATCCTTTCGCATATGGGGCCAATAAAATTTTTCTTTTAGCAAACTAAGGGTTTTCTCAACACCAAAGTGCCCCATAAGCCCACCTTCATGACTCTCTTTAATTAATAGTTTCCTAATGGATCCTTGGGGTATACATAACCTTCCTTCTTTGTACAAATACCCCTCAACCATATAGAAACCATCAAAAGCTTTTTGTTGGCATTTTTTATAATTATCACCAAACTCAAGATCTTCCTCATACAACTCCCTAATATTATCAAATCCAAGAATTTGAGTACCTAGAGACACAAGCAAAGTATGTCTTCTAGATAAAGCATCAGCTACAATATTTGATTTTCCTTTCTTGAATTTAATGATATATGGAAATTTTTCAAGGAACTCTAACCATTTGGCATGCCTCTTATTTAACTTACCTTGACCTCTTAAATACTTAAGTGACTCACGGTCACTATGAATGACAAACTCTTTGGACACAAGGTAGTGTTCCCAAGTTTGTAAGGCTCTAACCAATGCATACAACTCCTTATCATAGGTAAGGTAATTGAGGGAGGCACCTTTTAGTTTTTCACTAAAATATGCAATGGGGTGTCCTCCTTGCAATAACACAGCTCCTATGCCAACTCCTGATGCATCACATTCTAGCTCAAAAGTCTTTTCAAAATTTGGTAGAGTTAAAATGGGTGCATTAGTAAGTTGATCCTTAAGAAGTTGAAATGCTTGGTAATGCTTTGAAGTCCATTCAAATAACACATCTTTTTTTACAAGATCATTCAATGGTGAAGAAATGCTAGAGAAGTTAGGAACAAATCTTCTATAAAAACTTGCAAGTCCATGAAAACTCCTAACTTCACTAACATTTTTAGGCTTTGGCCACTCTTGAATGGCTTTGATTTTCTCGGGGTCCACACGAACCCCCTCTTTGCTTACTATGAACCCTAGGAAAACCACATGATCCACACAAAATGTACATTTTTTCCAAATTTGCAAACAAGTGGTTTTTCCTAAGGATCACCAAAACTTCTCTAAGATGTCCTATATGATCATCTTGAGACCTACTATATATTAAGATATCATCAAAATAAACAACAACAAATTTACCTATACACTTGTAGACCCCTAAAATTGTCCGGGTCGGAAATAAAGCTTGAAGACTCTCGAAGACTGAAGGAAGATCAGCCAGAAGGACTCCTGGAAGGCCCTAGGAGGGTTCTCTGTAGGTCTAGAGGTCTTAGAATAGCTTAAAATAAGGGAGTGGAGGGAATGAAGCCCAATACGGCCGTACTGAACTTAATACGGCCGTATTGAAGCTTCAATATGGCCGCAGTGAACTCAATACGGCCGTATTGAAGTTTCTGAACTTCAATACGGCCGTACTGAAATCAATACGGCCGTATTGAAGCTTCAATACAGCCGCAGTGAACTCAATACGGCCGTATTGAAATTTCTGAGCTTCAATACGGCCGTATTGAACTCAATACGGCCGTATTGAAGTTCAAAAATTTCAATACGGCCGTATTGATTCTGTAGCCCGTATTGGGCCTGTTCCCTATAAATATGACGTCAATTGGACGTCATTACACACTTTTTACACAGAGTTTCAACCCTCTCCTTGAGTATTCTGGGGTTTTTGAGCAGTGTTCTGCCCTAGAAATCACTCGGAGAGTTGATCCGACGAAGTTCTTGAGCCCCGAGCCATTTTGCTTGAGGATCGAACCTAGTCGAAGGGAAATCCATCGGATTTCCAAGTCAAAAATTATTTTTAGGAAGGAGTGAGCGGGCTTGTAGAGCGAGGGAACGCCAAAAAGCTTCCCAGTTTTACTTGATATATAAAAAGCACGCTTCAAGAGGTTTCTTTTCTAAAAATCCCTTCTTTTACTGCTTTCTGTGTGCATATTAAACTGTCATCATGTAGATAGTTAATTTATAATTGCTTAAAATAAATAGGGGTAATTTAGTAATTTTGTACTATTATTTTTAGAAATAATCTGTCATAGGGAACCCGAAAGGGGCGCTGTGGGGTGCTAACACCTTCCCCACGCGTAACCGACTCCCTTACCCAACTCTGGTTGTAATGACCAAGGTTGATTTATGAAAATCAATTGCCTTATCCCTTTTTCCAATGTTTTGAGTAAAACATTGGTGGCGACTCCAAAGAACCCTTCCTTTTTATGAAAACCGCTAATCCATGGAGGGTCCCGCTTGGGATTAACATGGATTGGTGAGCCTTTTAATAAAATTGCTCGTTTGACAAGGTCTCAGTTTGAGAATAAGTCATTCTGGCAATCCATATTTTTAAACAAATAAAAGAGTCCAACCATCCTTCGCGAACGCCGAAAGCCCGTTTCGGGCCGGTGGCGACAGATGGCGACTCCACTGGGGAAGCCTCGAGAGTCAGTCCCATTTAGTGACAGATTATTTTTAACAAATAATAGTTAAAATTACTTCATTACCCCTCACTTGTATTATAATATGTTTTACCTATGTGGCTTTAAATAACTGTTGTATGTTTAATTTCCGCAATTGTTTGAAATATAAATTGCACACAAACCTTTGCACACAACAGTTCCCTCTATACCCGGGGGCATGAGTGGTAATCCATAGGGAGTGGATGTTAGTACGGCCGGTTGTCGAATGGGTCTATAGGTGCCCGTAGACCGTTGTCGGAAAGCATCACTCAAGGTGATAACCATGAACTCAAGTCCGACAGTGCGTTGGAACTTTCCATCGACTTACGACGAGAGGAATTGGGTCCCTATAATGGGGGCACCTTGGGGGCCTCAGACCGGTGAGAACAGTTAGAACCACCTTGAATATGCACTTTTCTGCAGGATACCCCTACCTCGTGATTCGCTCGTGACTGTTCGTGGATGAGTGAATTGTTTGTGTAAATGCTTATGTGCAATTGATTGTGCATTAATAAAACCTCGTGATAAGGTCTAAAGAATAATCCCCATGCATGAAAATACCATGACATGAGAGGAAAGACCATGTGCGAAAATATAATAAAAGTGAGGAGCATGTGCATCATTACCAATAAGACATCATGCATCCTCATAAAACCATGCATTTTAGGTTCACCAAATACCTCTTGTCATGAGTGAAAGAGACCCATGACTATTGAGATTCTCCGTTGAGGAGAGATCATAGGCAAAGAAGGGTGGTAAAATTCCGTTTTAAAAAGGCAGCGCCTTAAAAATGGAGGATTATCAAGCTCATGTCAAAGAGCGTATTCATTCCATAAAATAAATTAATTAAACATTCATTTTAGAAAGTGGCTGGTCATCTCTCTGTCCTCACACGCGCGCAGAAAATCAAGAAGATGGAAGCGCTGGAGGACCAAAATAAGAAGCTTACAGCCGAGCTCTCACAGCTCAAAGAACAAATGGCGCAAATGATGGAACTCATGCGTCATCATAATGTACATGAGTCTCACCACAGTGACCATGGGTCCCATCATGAGGAAGAGGAGGTGCATGAAGAAGAGCCTCCACACGCCATACCTATTGGGGCTGGAATTATGATCAAAGAGCCCGAGGTTTCAAAGGAACAATTCCACGCCCTAGAGGATCGGTTGAGGGCTATGGAGGGGCATGATTTTGACATTAAAGACGCCGCTGACATGTGTTTGGTGAGGGATATCCAATTCCCTCCCAAATTCAAAGTACCTGATTTCCCAAAATATGTGGGATCGACTTGCCCCAAAAGTCATCTCACCATGTACTGTCGCAAGATGGCTGCATATGCTACCAATGAAAAGCTCTTAATTCATTGCTTTCAAGAGAGCTTGGCTGAAACCGCACTCAATTGGTATATGCAGCTGGATGGAAATCAAGTGTGCACATGGAGGCAGTTGGCCGACGCCTTTCTCAAGCGCTATAAGTATAACATCGACCTAACACCCGATAGGTCCGATCTTCAAGCCTTGAGCAAGAATAATGATGAATCTTTCAAAGCGTACGCCCAACGATGGAGGGAGTTGGCGGCACAGATAGAGCCCCCGCTGTCGGATAAGGAGACGGTGTCCTTATTCATCAACTCGTTGACGGGTCCCTATTACGATAAAATGATAGGGAACACAACGACACTCTTCTCGGACATCATCACCATTGGGGAGAGAGTGGAACAAGGACTTAAAAGTGGGAAGCTGGCTAAGCCTTCCCAATCATACGAAGCTAAGAAGTTCTTCGGGAAGAAGAAAGAGGGAGGCGTCAATGCTATAACCATACCCTCGGCTACTTCCACTTCGAAGTCGGGAAGATCGCAATTCACCCCTGTGAAGAAGTTTGATAAACTTCCGACCACTTATAGCGATCTCCTGCCGAAGCTAGTAGAAGCCAAACTTCTAGCTCATGTTCCACCAAGGAAGATCGACCCACCTTACCCCGATTGGTACAAGCCACAAGACAAATGTTTATACCATTCAGGGGCACCAGGGCATTCAACAGAGAAATGCCTAGCTCTCAAATACAAGGTCCAAGACCTTATTGATGCCGGGTGGGTCACCTTCGATTCGACAGCGCCCGACGTGAGCAAGAATCCTCTGCCAAAGCAGGAGTAGAGAGAAGAACAAGCCACGATAGGGCCCCTTCATATTTCTCTTTTAGGGACTCATGATCAGTACCCGAGATCATGAGAACCTTTTCATGTAAATAAGGGTTTTTGTACAGTTTTAATACATATCAATAAAGAGGCATTTTCACATTACTCTCTTTTTTGTTCTTTTCTCTCCTTCCTCATTAACATTAATAATTCTAAACCTAAACAAAACCAATAAAATAATTGTGTCTGTAATTGTTCGCTCTGACCGGGATCCGAAAGTTGAGGATAAATAGGTTGAGTTGGACAGTGATGAGGAGACCATTTCTCCGGATCTGCAAAGATTGCTAGATTAAGAAGCTCGTCAAGAGAAATTGGAGATTGTAAATTTGGGGTATGGCCGAAAGATATAAGAGGTCAACATTGGTACCCATATCAGTGATGAAATAAGGACACATGTTTCCACTATGATTATAATAAAATCATTCTTCATTGCTTCTTTTCTTGCTTATAATAAAATTCTAAACCACGTCATTTTTAACCCTGTTTGAATAAACATGAATGAGGTTAAAATCATCTTAATAATAATAAACCCACATCATTTTCATGTGGAGGTGTGTGTGACGACTTGGAGCACCTTCCCTTGGCCTTGACAAGTGCCATCATGGGTAAAAAGAAATCTTTCAAAATAAAAGAAGCTCGGCAGGAAACTCAAAAAGGGGACTGCGCAAAAATAAGAGCAAAGAACCCGCTAGGGATCCCACGAAGGGGTGACCTAGGCATTAGGGTTGCAAAATAAACAAAAAACAAAGGTCCGCTAAAACGCCACAAAAGGGTGTTTTAGGCAAAAATAAGGACAATAAAAAAAAACAAAAAAATAAATCCATGATGGTACCATGAACCGAATTCAAAAAGAAAGGTTCAAGGGAAGCTATCCAAGTTGTCGAATCACAACACGACTTTTTAACTTCATAAGTGTTTAATCAAACAAGCTTAAACACATAAGCCTACCTTGGCCAAACATTCTTACAAAAACCATTTTTGAAAAATAAATCCCCTCTAAAACACAAACTTCAAAACAAAAATATCTTTCCCTTCTTTTCTCTCTTGTCCCAAAAGATTTTAGAATAATCTAGTGGAAGCATGGAGAAATAAATCATCACTGAAAATGGATCTAATCTGAATAATAAAATGGTGGAAGAACTGTGCCAAGAATTCAAGATCCAACACCGCAACTCTTCCCCATATCGGCCAAAGATGAATGGGGCAATCGAGGCAACCAATAAGAACATCAAGAAAATAGGGCAAATGATGGTTGCCTCATTTAAAGACTGGCACGAGATGTTACCCTTCGCTCTTCATGGTTATAAGACTTCAGTACGCACATCTACAGGAGCTACTCCATTCTCCCTCGTCTATGGGATGGAGGCAGTTCTACCCGTCGAAGTCAAGATACCTTCTCTAAGGGTAATTATGGAAGCAAAACTTTCCGAGGTAGAATGGGTTCAAAGCCGGTATTGACCAGATGAACCTCATTGAAGAAGAAACGGCTGAACGCCATATGCCATGGTCAAGCCTATCAGAGGAAGATCAAGAAGGCTTTTGACAAGAAAGTCCACCCTCGAGTCTACCATGAGGGAGAGTTGGCAATAAAGAAATTACTACCAACTCAAAAGGACAAAATCGGAAAGTGGGCCCTAAATCACGAAGGACCGTACATGGTAAAACGAGCTTTCTCAGGAGGAGCATTGATCCTCACAAACATGGATGGAGAAGAACTTCGATACTTAGTCAACACTGACGTGGTAAAGAAGTACTATGCTTGAAGACGTTGCTTGCATAGGCCCGCTAGGATGAAAACCCAAAAAGGGCGTCCTAGGCAAAAGTTAGGGCAAAATAAAAAGCCCGCCAGTACAAAGGTACTAGGCAAAACAACGGCAAAATCATCCCCGCTAGGATACGTCCTAGGCAAAAGTTAGGGGCAAAAGAATAAGATGTAAAAGCAAAGCAAGCAACGATCGCTTGAATCGAAAACCAAAAGGTGATTCAAGTGATTATCTTCTAGAAGCAAGCATCTTGCAGCATCTACACTCCTGGCTCAGGCCGAAGCAATTAGGGGAACGTAAAGAGCAACAATTACAGATATAATTGTTAAGCCCAATGTATATAGCCTACCCTGGCCAGCCATTCTTCAGAAATTTCCTTCTGTATATCTTTCTGTAAAAACACTTGCGAATATCAATAAAATATCTATTCATTTCTTTTCTCTCTTGACCATGTGATTATGCCTCTAAATTGATGTTTCAAAAATTGTACGAAACTCTCTTAATAATCGGTCAAATAAAGGAAATTGGAGGGGTTCCTATAAAATCCATAAATCTCCTGCATAAAGGCTCATAAAAATACTCCCTCGCGTCAATGACAGAAAGTCCTCCAAGAAGAAGAGGATAGGGAGAGCCACTCACTTTTCTAAATAAATGAACAAAAATAAAAATTGTATTGCATGCATCACACATATTAATTGCACATTTAAAGACCTTATCATGAGGCAATTGCATAAAATAGAAAAAATAGAAAAATTGCTTGTGTACGACAGCAGCAAACAAAATGCAAAGATTCAGAAAATCAACAGCGTCATACAGAATAACTGAGCCTGGAGAGGCTTGCCGAAATAATACTCTCAGAATAACTGAGCCTGGAGAGGCTTGCCGAAATAATACTCTCAGAATAACTGAGCCTGGAGAGGCTTGCCGAAATAATACTCTCTCAGAATAATTGAGCCTGGAGAGGCTCGCCGAAATAATACTCTCTCAGAATAACTGAGCCTGGAGAGGCTCGCCAAAATAATACTCCTTAGAGACATTTCTGTACAGAAAAAGCCAAAACCAACAAAAAAGGCAAAAATACAGAAAAAGCCAAAATCAACAAAAAAAGGCGAAATACAGAAAAAGCCAAAATCAACAAAAAGGCGAAATACAGAAAAAGCCAAAATCAATAAAAAGGCAAAATATGGAAAAAGCCCAAAAATCGATAAAAGGCAAACATAGAAAATCCACAAAATTGTACAGAATAATTGAGCCTGAAGAGGCTTGTCGAAATAATACTCCCACAGAATAATTGAGCCTGAAGAGGCTTGTCGAAATAATACTCCCCAAGAGACATCTCCGCTTGCACTCTTGGGCTGAACAAAAAATCAATAAAACGTACAAGAATAACTGAGCCTGGAGAGGCTCGCCGAAACAATACTCCCCCAGAATAATTGAGCCTGGAGAGGCTCGCCGAAACAATACTCCCTCAGAATAATTGAGCCTGGAGAGGCTCGCCGAAACAATACTCCCCCAGAATAATTGAGCCTGGAGAGGCTCGCCGAAACAAAAACTCTTACAGAATAATAGAGCCTGGAGAGGCTCGCCGAAAGAATACTCTCCCAGAATAATTGAGCCTGGAGAGGCTCGCCGAAATAATACTCTCTCAAAATAATTGAGCCTGGAGAGGCTTGCCGAAATAATACTCTCTCAGAATAATTGAGCCTGGAGAGGCTTGCTGAAATAATACTCTCTCAGAATAATTGAGCCTGGAGAGGCTCGCCGAAATAATACTCCACAGCACACAGAATAACTGAGCCTGGAGAGGCTCGCCGAAATAATACTCTCTCAGAATAAATGAGCCTGGAGAGGCTCGCAGAAATAATACTCCCCAGAGAAACCTCAGCTTAAGCTCATGGAACAAATCCCCAGCGAGAGCTATCAAAGCAAGATCGACAAAATTCCCAATGGAAGTACGATCTCCCAAGCAGAATATCCAAGTCAAAGGACTTAAACTTCCTCAGTGAAGATAGCTCTCGAACTCAAGTGTTGAGTGAGGCTAAGCCTGCAGAGGCTTCCTAAATAATACTCTGGGATACATAAGATCCCTCATTCCCCAATCGCCTACTCAGAGGCATCCCTGCAAAAAGAGAAAAATCAAAAATATCAATAAGTATTCCCCAAGCGGAATCTGGCACTCAGCCGAACACTGAACTTCAAATCCCCAGTCGCCTACACAAGAGGCACTCCTTCAAAAAGGAAAACCCAAAAAAAAGAAAAAATCAATAACAATTCCCCAAGCGGAATTTGGCTTTTTAGCCAATCATTGAACGTCAAGCTGATACGCCTAACAGAAGAGGCTAATCAAAATCAACGACAGAATCCCCAGCGGATAACAGCCTACACAGAGGCGACAAAAATCAGAAAACCCAAAAGAGATACCCGAATAAAGATAACCGGGATACTCCACCAACGTCAAAGGACGTCAGCCAAACATAAGGCATCGCTCAATTCAAGAGGAGCATCTGTGTCTACACCCCAAGGAAACAGAAATTCCTCAATGGGTACCAACAATGCAATGCAAGTTGGGGCACAGGAACCTATGAATGACTGCA
This sequence comes from Cajanus cajan, assembly GCF_000230855.2. Lineage (NCBI taxonomy): Eukaryota > Viridiplantae > Streptophyta > Magnoliopsida > Fabales > Fabaceae > Cajanus > Cajanus cajan. The sequence continues at coordinate 42,695,309 of NC_138524.1, read as the reverse complement.
CATCCCCTAGACGGATCCCTGCGTTATCCAGCCCTCAGCGGCACAAAATCAGAAAAACCGTCGAAGCAGCATCGTGGACTGTGGAGACAAAATCATCTCAAAGCCTAAAAGGCAATACTCAGCTACCCAGTTGTCGAGAGCACCGAGGTATGCACAAGCCTGGAGAGGCAGTACTCAGCTACCCAGTTGTCGAGAGCACCGAGGTATGCACAAGTCTGGAGAGACAGTACTCAGAGTCTGGAGAGACGATACTCAAAGTCTGGAGAGACAGTACTCGAAGTCTGGAGAGACAGTACTCAGAGTCTGGAGAGACGATACTCAAAGTCTGGAGAGACAGTACTCGAAGTCTGGAGAGACAGTACTCAAAGTCTGGAGAGACAGTACTCAAAGTCTGGAGAGACAGTACTCAGAGTCTGGAGAGACGATACTCAAAGTCTGGAGAGACAGTACTCGAAGTCTGGAGAGATAGTACTCAGAGTCTGGAGAGACGATACTCAGAGTCTGGAGAGACAGTACTCAAAGTCTGGAGAGACAGTACTCAGAGTCTGGAGAGACGATACTCAAACAAAGTCTGGAGAGACGGTACTCAAACAAAGTCTGGAGAGACGGTACTCAAACAAAGTCTGGAGAGACGATACTCAAACAAAGTCTGGAGAGACGATACTCAAACAAAGTCTGGAGAGACGATACTCAAACAAAGTCTGGAGAGACGATACTCAAACAAAGTCTGGAGAGACGATACTCAAACAAAGTCTGGAGAGACGGTACTCAGACAAAGTCTGGAGAGACAATACTCAAACAAAGTCTGGAGAGACAGTACTCAAGGTCTGGAGAGACAATACTCAAGGTCTGGAGAGACAATACTCAGCCATCAGCGTCGTCAGAGGCACGTTGGTGTTAAACTTAGCTACCGAGGTTGTCAGAAGCGCCGAGGTATGCAACAACCTGGAGAGGCTACTCAACAATTTTCCACCGGAAGACACTACAAGTTAGAAGGTTGGTGTATTACCCGGACAATTGGGTCAACTCCTTTACTTGTCAATCGGTACACCAAAAGGCCGTTTAACTAAGTAAAGGGGGGGCAACTGTAGACCCCTAAAATTGTCCGGGTCGGAAATAAAGCTTGAAGACTCTCGAAGACTGAAGGAAGATCAGCCAGAAGGACTCCTGGAAGGCCCTAGGAGGGTTCTCTGTAGGTCTAGAGGTCTTAGAATAGCTTAAAATAAGGGAGTGGAGGGAATGAAGCCCAATACGGCCGTACTGAACTTAATACGGCCGTATTGAAGCTTCAATATGGCCGCAGTGAACTCAATACGGCCGTATTGAAGTTTCTGAACTTCAATACGGCCGTACTGAAATCAATACGGCCGTATTGAAGCTTCAATACAGCCGCAGTGAACTCAATACGGCCGTATTGAAATTTCTGAGCTTCAATACGGCCGTATTGAACTCAATACGGCCGTATTGAAGTTCAAAAATTTCAATACGGCCGTATTGATTCTGTAGCCCGTATTGGGCCTGTTCCCTATAAATATGACGTCAATTGGACGTCATTACACACTTTTTACACAGAGTTTCAACCCTCTCCTTGAGTATTCTGGGGTTTTTGAGCAGTGTTCTGCCCTAAAAATCACTCGGAGAGTTGATCCGACGAAGTTCTTGAGCCCCGAGCCATTTTGCTTGAGGATCGAACCTAGTCGAAGGGAAATCCATCGGATTTCCAAGTCAAAAATTATTTTTAGGAAGGAGTGAGCGGGCTTGTAGAGCGAGGGAACGCCAAAAAGCTTCCCAGTTTTACTTGATATATAAAAAGCACGCTTCAAGAGGTTTCTTTTCTAAAAATCCATTCTTTTACTGCTTTCTGTGTGCATATTAAACTGTCATCATGTAGATAGTTAATTTATAATTGCTTAAAATAAATAGGGGTAATTTAGTAATTTTGTACTATTATTTTTAGAAATAATCTGTCATAGGGAACCCGAAAGGGGCGCTGTGGGGTGCTAACACCTTCCCCACGCGTAACCGACTCCCTTACCCAACTCTGGTTGTAATGACCAAGGTTGATTTATGAAAATCAATTGCCTTATCCCTTTTTCCAATGTTTTGAGTAAAACATTGGTGGCGACTCCAAAGAACCCTTCCTTTTTATGAAAACCGCTAATCCATGGAGGGTCCCGCTTGGGATTAACATGGATTGGTGAGCCTTTTAATAAAATTGCTCGTTTGACAAGGTCTCAGTTTGAGAATAAGTCATTCTGGCAATCCATATTTTTAAACAAATAAAAGAGTCCAACCATCCTTCGCGAACGCCGAAAGCCCGTTTCGGGCCGGTGGCGACAACACTCTCTCAAGACGTGATTCATAAGCCTCATGAATGTACTTGGTGCATTAGTTAAACCAAAAGGCATAACAACCCACTCATACAATCCAAATTTGGTCTTAAAAGCAGTTTTCCACTCATCTCCCTCTTTGATTCTTATTTGGTGATAACCACTTTTAAGATAAATTTTAGAAAATATAATAGCACCATGTAATTCATCAAGCATATCATCAAGTCTAGGGATTGGGTGCTGTAGACCCCTAAAATTGTCCGGGTCGGAAATAAGACTCGAAGACTCTCAAAGACCGAAGGAAAGTCAGCCAGAAGGACTCCTGGAAGACCCTAGGATGATTATCTGTAGGTTTAGAGGTCTTAGAGTAGCTTAAAATAAGGATGTGGGAGGATTGAAGCTCAATACGGCCTCCTAGAAGTTCAGTACGGCCGTACTGAACAATTTGAACTACAATACGGCCGTACTGAAACCAATACGGACGTACTGAAGTTTTTGAACTTCAGTGCGGCCGTACTGAAACCAATACGGCCGTACTGAAGTTTTTGAAACTTCAGTACGGCCGTACTGAATTCAATACGGCCGTACTGTAGTTCAAATCTTCAGTACGGGCCGTATTGATGTCAGAGGCCGTACTGCGCCTCACCCCTATAAATAAGACGTCATTTGGACGTCATTACACACTTTTTCACACAGTTTTGACTCTCTCCTTGAGTATTCTGGGGTTTTTGAGCAGTGTTCTGCCCTAGAAATCGCTCTAAGAGTCAATCCGACGAAGTTCTTGAGTCACGAGCCATTTGCTTGAGTCTCGAACTTAGTCGAAGGGAAATCTTTTGGATTTCCATAGTCAAAAATTATTTTTTAGGAAGGAGCGAGCGAGCTTGTAGAGGGAGGGAGCGCCAAAAAGCCTCCTAAACTTCATTGATATATAAAAAGCACGCTTCAAGAGGTTTCTTCTCTAAAAATCCCTTCTTTTACCGCTTTCTGATTGTTGCATATTTAAATTCGTCATCATGTAGATATTTAATCGTTTATAATAAATAGGGGTAATTTAGTAATTTTACACTGTTATTTATGAAATAATCCGTCATAGGGAACCCGAAAGGGGCGTTGTGGGGTGCTAACACCTTCCCCGCACGTAACCGACTCCCTTACCCAACTCTGGTTGTAATGGCCAAGGTTGATTTGTGAAAATCAATTGCCTTATCCCTTTTTCCAATGTTTTGAGTAAAACATTGGTGGCGACTCCAAGAACCCTACCTTTTGCGAAAACCACTAATCCATGGAGGGTCCTGCTTGGGATTAACATGGATTGGTGAATCATTTAATAAAATTGTTAATTCGATAAGGTCTCAGTTTGAGAATAAGTCGTTCTAACAATCCACCATTTTTCCAAAACTTAAAACGAGTCCGACCATCGTCGCGAATGCCAAGGTCCGTTTCGGCGGGTGGCGACAGATGGCGACTTCACTGGGGAAGCCTCGAGAGTCAGTCCCATTTAGTGATGGATTATTTCTAAAATGATAGTCTAAAATTACTTTATTACCCCTTGCTTGTACGATAATATGCTTTATCTATATGGCTTTTAATAACTGTTGTATGTTTAAATTTCGCAATTGTTTGAAATAAAAACTGCACACAAACCTTTGCACACAACAGTTCCCTCTAAACCCGGGGGCATGAGTGGAAAGCCATAGGGAGTGGATGTTAGTATGGCTGGTTGTCGAATGGGTCTATAGGTGCCCGTAGACCGTTGTCGGAAAACATCACTCAAGGTGATAACCATGAACTCAAGTCCGACAGTGCGTTGGAACTTTCCATCGGCTTACGACGAGAGGAATTGGGTCCCTATAATGGGGGCACCTTGGGGGCCTTGGACCGGTGAGAACAGTTAGAACCACCTTGAATATGCACTTTTCTGCAGGATACCCCTACCTCGTGATTCGCTCGTGACTGTTCGTGGATGAGTGAATTGTTTGTGTATAGGTTTATGTGATATTGTTTGTGCATTAATAATAAACCTCGTGATAAGGTCTAAAGAATAATCCCCATGCATGAAAATACCATGACATGAGAAGAAAGACCATGTGTGAAAATATAATAAAAGTGAGGAGCATGTGCATCATTACCAATAAGATATCATGCATCCTCATAAACCATGCATTCTAGGTTCACCAATACCTCTTGACATGAGTAAAAGAGACCCATAATTATCGAGATTCTCCGTTGGGGAGGGATCATAAGTCAAGGAGGGTGGTAACACTCCGTTTTAAAAAGGCATCGCCTTAAAAATGGAGGGTTATCAAGCTCATGACAAGAGCGTATTCATCCCATAAATAAACTAATTAAACATTCATTTTAGAAAGTGGCTGGTCATCTCTCTGTCCTCACACGCGCGCAGAAAATCAAGAAGATGGAAGCGCTGGAGGACCAAAATAAGAAGCTTACAGCCGAGCTCTCACAGCTCAAAGAACAAATAGCGCAAATGATGGAACTCATGCGTCATCATAATGTACATGGGTCTCACCACAGTGACCATGAGTCCCATCATCATGAGGAGGAGGAGCACGAGGAAGAACCTCCACGAGCTGTACCCCTTGGGGCGGGGATCATGATTAAAGAGCCCGAGGTTTCAAAGGAACAATTCCATGCTCTTGAGGATCGGCTAAGAGTTATGGAGGGGCATGATTTTGACATCAAAGATGCCGTCGACATGTGCTTGGTGAGGGACATCCAATTCCCTCCCAAATTCAAAGTGCCCGATTTCCCAAAATATGTGGGATCGACTTGCCCCAAAAGTCATCTCACCATGTATTGCCGAAAAATGGCTGCATATGCTACCAATGAAAAGCTCTTGATCCATTGCTTCCAAGAGAGCTTGGCTGACACCGCACTCAATTGGTATATGCAGCTGGATGGAAGTCAAGTGTGCACATGGAGGCAGTTGGCCGACGCCTTTCTCAAGCGCTATAAATATAACATCGACCTAACACCCGATAGGTCCGATCTTCAAGCTTTGAGTAAGACAAATGATGAATCCTTCAAGGCGTACGCCCAACGATGGAGGGAGTTGGCGGCACAAATAGAGCCCCCGCTGTCGGATAAGGAGACGGTGTCCCTATTCATAAACTCGTTAACCGGTCCCTATTATGACAAGATGATAGGGAACACGACAACACTCTTCTCGGACATCATCACCATTGGCGAAAGAGTGGAACAAGGGCTGAAAAGTGGGAAGCTAGCTAAGTCTTCCCAATCATTTGAAGCTAAGAAGACCTTCGGGAAGAAGAAGGAGGGAGGAGTCAATGCCGTAACTATTTCTTCATCTTCTTCCACTTCGAAGTCGGGAAAGTCGCAATACAACCCTGTGAAGAAGTTTGATAAACTTCCGACCACATATAGCGACCTCCTACCGAAGCTGGTGGAAGCTCATCTTCTAGCTTACATTCCACCAAGGAAAATTGATCCACCTTACCCCGATTGGTACAAACCGCAAGACAAATGTCTATACCATTCGGGGGCACCGGGGCATTCAACGGAGAACTGTAGAGCTCTCAAATATAAGGTCCAAAACCTTATTGATGCTGGGTGGGTCACTTTTGATTCGACAGCGCCCGACGTGAGCAAAAATCCTCTGCCGCAGCAGGAGTAGAGAGAAGAGCAAGCCACGATAGGGCCCCTCCATGTTTTTCTTTTCTTTTTAGGACTCATGATCAGTACCCGAGATCATGAGATCCTTTTCATGTAAATAAGGGTTTTTGTACAGTTTAATACATATCAATAAAGAGGCATTTTTCACACATCATTCTCTCATTTGTTCTTTTCCCTCTTTCTCTCATTAACATTAATAATTCTAAACCTAAACAGAACCAATAAAACAATTATGTCTGTGATTGTTCGCTCCGACCGGGATCCGAAAGTCGAGGATGAATGGGTTGAGTTGGACAGTGATGAGGAGACCATCTCTCCGGATCTGCAAAGACTGCTAGATCAAGAAGCTCGTCTACTCCAACTATATCAAGAGAAATTGGAAACTGTGAATTTGGGGGCCGGGCCGAGAGATAAAAGAGGTCAACATTGGGACCCATATCAGTGATGAAATAAGGACACATGTTTCCGCTATGATTATAATAAAATCATTCTTTATTCTTTCTCATTGCTTCTTTTCTTGCTTATAATAAAATTCTAAACCACATTATTTTTAACCCTGTTTGAATAAACATGAATGAGGTTAAAATCATCTTAATAATAATAAACCCGCATCATTTTTATGTGGAAGTGTGTGTGACAACCTGGAGCACCTTCCCTTGGCCTCGACAAGTGCCATCATGGGTAAAAAGAAATCTTTTAAAATAAAAGAAGCTTGGCAGGAAACCCAAAAAGGGGGCTGCGCAAAAATAAGAGCAAAAGACCCGCTAGGAATCCCACAAAAGGGTGACCTAGGCAAAAGTTAGGGTTGCAAAAATGAATAAAAACAAAAGTCCGCTAAAACGCCACAAAAGGGTGTTTTAGGCAAAAATAAGGACAATCAAAAAACAAAAATCCATGATGGTACCACGAGCCGAATTCAAGAAAGGTTCAAGGGAAGCTATCTAAGTTGTCAAATCACAACGTCAATAAACAAAGATTTTCTTAACTTCATAAGTGTTTAATCAAACAAGCCTAAACACATAAGCCTACCTTGGCCAACCATTCTTACAAAAACCATTTTTGAAAAATAAATCCCCTCTAAAACACAAACTTCAGAACAAAAATATCTTTCCTTTCTTTTCTCTCTTGTCCCAAACGATTTTAGAATAATCTAGTGGAAGCATGGAGAAATAAATCATCACTGAAAATGGATCTAATCTGAATAATAAAATGGTGGAAGAACTGTGCCAAGAATTCAAGATCCAACACCGCAACTCTTCCCCATATCAGCCGAAGATGAATGGGGCAGTCAAGGCAACCAATAAGAACATCAAGAAAATAGTGCAAAAGATGGTTGTCTCATTTAAAGACTGGCACGAGATGTTACCCTTCGCTCTCCATGGTTATAGGACTTCTGTACGCACATCTACAGGAGCTACTCCATCTCCCTCGTCTATGGGATGGAGGCAGTTCTACCCGTCGAAGTCGAAATACCTTCTCTAAGGGTAATCATGGAAGCAAAACTTTCCGAGGCAGAGTGGGTTCAAAGCCGATATGATCAATTGAACCTTATCGAAGAAAAACGGCTGAATGCCATATGCCATGGTCAAGCCTATCAGAGAAAGATCAAAAAGGCTTTTGACGAGAAAGTCCATCCTCAAGTCTACCACGAGGGAGAGCTGGTAATGAAGAAGCTGTTACCAGCTCAAAAGGACAAAATCGGAAAGTAGGCCCCAAATTACGAAGGACCATACGTGGTGAAGCGAGCCTTCTCAGGAGGAGCATTGATCCTCACAGACATGGATGGAGAAGAACTTCGATACCCAGTCAACGCTGACGTGGTAAAGAAGTGCTATGCTTGAAGACGTTGCTTGCATAAGCCCGCTAGGATGAAAACCCGAAAAGGGCGTCCTAGGCAAAAGTTAGGGCAAAATAAAAAGCCCGCCAGTACAAGGGTACTAGGCAAAACAAAGGCAAATTTATCCCCACTAGGATACGTCCTAGTCAAAAATTAGGGGCAAAAGAATAAGACACAAAAACAAAGCAAGCATCGATCACTTGAACCGAAAACCGAAAGGCGGTTCAAGTGATTATCTTCTAGAAGCAAGCGTCTACACTCCTGGCTCAGGCATCTCACCCGAAGCAATTAGGGGAACGTAAGAGCAACAATTACAGATATAATTGTTAAGCCTGATGTATATAGCCTTGTCGCCACCGGCCCGAAACGGGCTTTCAGCATTCGCGAAGGATGGTTGGACTCTTTTATTTGTTTAAAAATATGTGGATTGCTAGAATGACTTATTCTCAAACTGAGACCTCGTCAACGAGCAATTTTATTAAAAGGCTCACCAATCCATATTAATCCCAAGCGGGACCCTCCATGGATTAGTGGTTTTCGCAAAAGGAGGGTTCTTTGGAGTCGCCACCAATGTTTTACTCAAAACATTGGAAAAAGGGATAAGGCAATCGATTCAAAAATCGACTTCGGCCATTACAACCAGAGTCGGGTAAGGGAGTCGGTTACGCGTGGGGAAGGTGTTAGCACCCCACAGCGCCCCTTTCGGGTTCCCTATGACAGATTATTTCTAAAATAATAGCGTAAAATTACTAAATTACCCCTATTTATTCTAAGCAATTATAAATTAACTATCTACATGATGACAGTTTAAATATGCACACAGAAAGCAGTAAAAGGAAGGATTTAAGAAGAAACCTTTGAAGCGTGCTTTTATATATTAAAGTAAAACTGGGAAGCTTTTTGGCGTTCCCTCGCTCTACAAGCCCGCTCGCTCCCTCCTATAAAATTTTGACTATGGAAATCCGGAGGATTTCCCTTCGACTAGGTTCGATCCTCAAGCAAAATGGCTCGGGGCTCAAGAACTTCGTCGGATCAACTCTCCGAGTGATTTCTAGGGCAGAACACTGCTCAAAAACCCCAGAATACTCAAGGAGAGGGTTAAAACTATCTTCAAAAGTGTCGAATGACGTCCAATTGACGTCATATTTATAGGGAACAGGCCCAATACGGGCTACAGAATCAATACGGCCGTATTGAAATTTTTGAACTTCAATACGGCCGTATTGAGTTCAATACGGCCGTATTGAAGCTCAGAAATTTCAATACGGCCATATTGAGTTCACTGCGGCTGTATTGAAGCTTCAATACGGCCGTATTGATTTCAGTACGGCCGTATTGAAGTTCAGAAACTTCAATACGGCCGTATTGAGTTCACTGCGGCCATATTGAAGCTTCAATACGGCCGTATTAAGTTCAGTACGGCCGTATTGGGCTTCATTCCCTCCACTCCCTTATTTTAAGCTATTCTAAGACCTCTAGACCTACAGAGAACCCTCCTAGGGCCTTCCAGGAGTCCTTCTGGCTGATCTTCCTTCAGTCTTCGAGAGTCTTCAAGCTTTATTTCCGACCTGGACAATTTTAGGGGTCTACAGTTGCCCCCCCTTTACTTAGTCAAACGGCCTTTTGGTGTACCGATTGACAAGTAAAGGAGTTGACCCAATTGTCCGGGTAATACACCAACCTTCTGACTTGTAGTGTCTTCCGGTGGAAAATTGTTGAGTAGCCTCTCCAGGTTGTTGCATACCTCGGCGCTTCTGACAACCTCGGTAGCTAAGTTTAACACCAACGTGCCTCTGACGACGCTGATGGCTGAGTATTGTCTCTCCAGACCTTGAGTACTGTCTCTCCAGACTTTGTTTGAGTATTGTCTCTCCAGACCTTGTCTGAGTATTGTCTCTCCAGACTTTGTCTGAGTACCGTCTCTCCAGACTTTGTTTGAGTATCGTCTCTCCAGACTTTGTTTGAGTATCGTCTCTCCAGACTTTGTTTGAGTATCGTCTCTCCAGACTTTGTTTGAGTATCGTCTCTCCAGACTTTGTTTGAGTATCGTCTCTCCAGACTTTGTTTGAGTACCGTCTCTCCAGACTTTGTTTGAGTACCGTCTCTCCAGACTTTGTTTGAGTATCGTCTCTCCAGACTCTGAGTACTGTCTCTCCAGACTTTGAGTACTATCTCTCCAGACTCTGAGTATCGTCTCTCCAGACTATGAGTACTGTCTCTCCAGACTTCGAGTACTGTCTCTCCAGACTTTGAGTATCGTCTCTCCAGACTCTGAGTACTGTCTCTCCAGACTTTGAGTATTGTCTCTCCAGACTTTGAGTATCGTCTCTCCAGACTCTGAGTATCGTCTCTCCAGACTCTGAGTATCGTCTCTCCAGACTCTGAGTATCGTCTCTCCAGACTCTGAGTATCGTCTCTCCAGACTCTGAGTATCGTCTCTCCAGACTCTGAGTATCGTCTCTCCAGACTCTGAGTATCGTCTCTCCAGACTCTGAGTATCGTCTCTCCAGACTCTGTGTATCGTCTCTCCAGACTCTGAGTATCGTCTCTCCAGACTCTGAGTATCGTCTCTCCAGACTCTGAGTATCGTCTCTCCAGACTCTGAGTACTGTCTCTCCAGACTTTGAGTACTGTCTCTCCAGACTTTGAGTATCGTCTCTCCAGACTCTGAGTACTGTCTCTCCAGACTCTGAGTACTGTCTCTCCAGACTTCGAGTACTGTCTCTCCAGACTTTGAGTATCGTCTCTCCAGACTCTGAGTACTGTCTCTCCAGACTTCGAGTACTGTCTCTCCAGACTTTGAGTATCGTCTCTCCAGACTCTGAGTACTGTCTCTCCAGACTTGTGCATACCTCGGTGCTCTCGACAACTGGGTAGCTGAGTACTGCCTCTCCAGGCTTGTGCATACCTCGGTGCTCTCGACAATTGGGTAGCTGAGTATTGCCTTTTAGGCTTTGAGATGATTTTGTCTCCACAGTCCACGATGCTGCTTCGACGGTTTTTCTGATTTTGTGCCGCTGAGGGCTGGATAACGCAGGGATCCGTCTAGGGGATGTGCAGTCATTCATAGGTTCCTGTGCCCCAACTTGCATTGCATTGTTGGTACCCATTGAGGAATTTCTGTTTCCTTGGGGTGTAGACACAGATGCTCTTCTTGAATTGAGCGATGCCTTATGTTTGGCTGACGTCCTTTGACGTTGGTGGAGTATCCCGGTTATCTTTATTCGGGTATCTCTTTTGGGTTTTCTGATTTTTGTCGCCTCTGTGTAGGCTGTTATCCGCTGGGGATTCTGTCGTTGATTTTGATTAGCCTCTTCTGTTAGGCGTATCAGCTTGACGTTCAATGATTGGCTAAAAAGCCAAATTCCGCTTGGGGAATTGTTATTGATTTTTTCTTTTTTTTGGGTTTTCCTTTTTGAAGGAGTGCCTCTTGTGTAGGCGACTGGGGATTTGAAGTTCAGTGTTCGGCTGAGTGCCAGATTCCGCTTGGGGAATACTTATTGATATTTTTGATTTTTCTCTTTTTGCAGGGATGCCTCTGAGTAGGCGATTGGGGAATGAGGGATCTTTTGTATCCCAGAGTATTATTTAGGAAGCCTCTGCAGGCTTAGCCTCACTCAACACTTGAGTTGGAGAGCTATCTTCACTGAGGAAGTTTAAGTCCTTTGACTTGGATATTCTGCTTGGGAGATCGTACTTCCATTGGGAATTTTGTCGATCTTGCTTTGATAGCTCTCGCTGGGGATTTGTTCCATGAGCTTAAGCTGAGGTTTCTCTGGGGAGTATTATTTCTGCGAGCCTCTCCAGGCTCATTTATTCTGAGAGAGTATTATTTCGGCGAGCCTCTCCAGGCTCAGTTATTCTGAAAGAGTATTATTTCGGCGAGCCTCTCCAGGCTCAGTTATTCTGAAAGATGTGAAATCTTTGTCTTTTTTTTGTCGACTTTTGACTTTTTCTGTATTTTTGCCTTTTTTGTCATTTTTTGGCTTTTTCTGTATTTTTTCCTTTTTTGTTGTTTTTCGGCTTTTTTTGTACAGAAATGTCTCAGTTATTCTGAGAGAGTATTATTTCGGCGAGCCTCTCCAGGCTCAGTTATTTTGAGAGTATTATTTCGGCGAGCCTCTCCAGGCTCAGTTATTCTGAAAGAGTATTATTTCGGCAAGCCTCTCCAGGCTCAGTTATTTTGAGAGAGTATTATTTCGACAAGCCTCTCCAGGCTCAGTTATTCTGTGGGAGTATTGTTTCGACAAGCCTCTCCAGGCTCAGTTATTCTGAGAGTATTCTTTCGGCAAGCCTCTCCAGGCTCAGTTATTCTGAGAGTATTCTTTCGGCAAGCCTCTCCAGGCTCAGTTATTCTGTATGACGCTGTTGATTTTCTGAATCTTTGCATTTTGTTTGCTGCTGTCATACACAAGCAATTTTTCTATTTTTTCTATTTTATGCAATTGCCTCATGATAAGGTCTTTAAATGTGCAATTAATATGTGTGATGCATGCAATACAATTTTTTATTTTTGTTCATTTATTTAGAAAAGTGAGTGGCTCTCCCTATCCTCTTCTTCTTGGAGGACTTTCTGTCATTGACGCGAGGGAGTATTTTTATGAGCCTTTATGCAGGAGATTTATGGATTTTATAGGAACCCCTCCAATTTTCTTTATTTGACCGATTATTAAGAGAGTTTCGTACAATTTTTGAAACATCAATTTAGAGGCATAATCACATGGTCAAGAGAGAAAAGAAATGAATAGATATTTTATTGATATTCGCAAGTGTTTTTACAGAAAGATATACAGAAGGAAATTTCTGAAGAATGGCTGGCCAGGGTAGGCTATATACATTGGGCTTAACAATTATATCTGTAATTGTTGCTCTTTACATTCCCTAGTTGCTTCGGGTGAGATGCCTGAGCCAGGAGCGCAGATGCTGCAAGACGCTTGCTTCTAGAAGATAATCACTTGAACCGCCTTTCGGTTTTCGATTCAAGCGATCGTTGCTTGCTTATCTTATTCTTTTGCCCCTAACTTTTGCCTAGGACGTATCCTAGCGGGGATAATTTCGCCTTTGTTTTGCCTAGTACCCTTGTACTGGCGGGCTTTTTATTTTGCCCTAACTTTTGCCTAGGACGCCCTTTTTGGGTTTTCATCCTAGCGGGCCTATGCAAGCAACGTCTTCAAGCATAGTACTTCTTTACCTCGTCAGCGTTGACTGGGTATCGAAGTTCATTTCCATCCATGTCTGTGAGGATCAATGCTCCTCCTGAGAAGGCTCGTTTTTCCTCGTATGGTCCTCCGTGATTTGGGGCATACTTTCCGATTTTGTCCTTTTGAGTTGGTAGCAATTTCTTCATTACCAACTCTCCCTCATGGTAGACTCGAGGGTGGACTTTCTTGTCAAAAGCCTTTTTGGTCTTCCTCTGATAGGCTTGACCACGGCATATGGTGTTCAGCCATTTTCTTCAATGAGGTTCAATTGGTCATACCGGCTTTGAACCCATTCTACCTCGGAAAGTTTTGCTTCCATAATTACCCTTAGAGAAGGTATCTTGACTTCGACGGGTAGAACTGCCTCCATCCCATAGACGAGGGAGGATGGAGTAGCTCCTGTAGATGTACGTACTGAAGTCCTATAACCATGAAGAGCGAAGGGTAACATCTCGTGCCAGTCTTTAAATGAGACAACCATCTTTGCACTATTTTCTTGATGTTCTTATTGGTTGCCTCGACTGCCCCATTCATCTTTGGCCGATATGGGGAAGAATTATGGTGTTGGATCTTGAATTCTTGGCACAGTTCTTCCACCATTTTATTATTCAGATTAGATCCATTTTCAGTGATGATTTATTTCTCCATGCTTCCACTAGATTATTCTAAAATCTTTTGGGACAAGAGAGAAGAGAAAGGAAAGATATTTTTGTTCTAAAGTTTGTGTTTTAGAGGGGATTTATTTTTTCAAAAATGGTTTTTGTAAGAATGGATGGCCAATGTGTTTAGGCTTGTTTGATTAAACACTTATGAAGTTAAAAAGTCGTGTTGTGATTCGACAACTTGGATAGCTTCCCTTGAACCTTTCTTGAATTCGGTTCGTGGTACCATCATGGATTTCTTTTGTTTTTTGATTGTCCTTATTTTTGCCTAAAACACCCTTTTGTGGTGTTTTAGCGGACTTTTGTTTTTGTTTATTTTTGTAACCCTAACTTTTGCCTAGGTCACCCTTTCGTGGGATTCCTAGCGGGTCTTTTGCTCTTATTTTTGTGCAGCCCCCTTTTTTGGGTTTCCTGCCGAGCTTTTTTTTGTTTTTAGGATTTCTTTTTATCCATGATGGCACTTGTCGAGGCCAAGGGAAGGTGCTCCAAGTCGTCACACACACCTCCACATGAAAATGATGTGGGTTTATTATTATTAAGATGATTTTAACCTCATTCATGTTTATTCAAACAGGGTTAAAAATGATGTGGTTTAGAATTTTATTGTAAGCAAGAAAAGAAGCAATGAAGAATGATTTTATTATGATCATAGCGGAAACATGTGTCCTTATTTCATCACTGGTATGGGTCCTAATGTTGACCTCTTTTATCTCTCGGCCATGCCCCAAATTCACAGTCTCCAATTTCTCTTGACGAGTTGGAGTAAGCGAGCTTCTCGTTTTAGCAGTCTTTGCAGATCCGGAGAGATGGTCTCCTCATCACTCTCCAACTCAACCCATTCACTTTTGGATCCCGGTCAGAGCGAACAATTACAGACATAATTATTTTATTGGTTCTGTTTAGGTTTAGAATTTATTAATGTTAATGGGGAAAGAGAGAAAAGAACAAAAAAGAGAGTAATGTGAAAAATGCCTCTTTATTGATATTTTAAAAAAAACTGTAAAACCCTTATTTACATGAAAAGGTTCTCATGATCTCGGGTACTGATCATGAGTCCTAAAAGAGAAATATGAAGGGGCCCTATCGTGGCTTGTTCTTCTCTCTACTCCTGCTTTGGCCAAGGATTCTTGCTCACGTCGGGCGCTATCGAATCAAAAGTGATCCACCCGGCATCAATAAGGTCTTGGACCTTATATTTGAGAGCTCTGCAGTTCTCCGTTGAATGCCCCGATGCCCCCGAATGGTATAAACATTTTTCTTGTGGTTTGTACCAACTGGGATGAGGTGGATCAATCTTCTTTAATGGAACGTAAGCTAGAAGACGTGCTTCCACTAGCTTCGGCAGGATGTCGCTATATGTGGTCGGAAGTTTATCAAACTTCTTCACAGGTTTGAATTGCGATCCTCCTGACTTCGAAGTGGAAGAAGACGAAGGGATGGTTATGGCACTGACTTCTCTCTCCTTCTTCTTCCCAAAGGTCTTCTTAGCTTTAAATGATTGGGAAGGTTTAGCTAGCTTCCCGCTTTTCAGCTCTTGTTCCACTCTTCCTCCAACATGATGGGACTCATGGTCACTGTGCTCAGCCCCTTGTATATTGTGGTGACGCATGAGTTCCATCATTTGCGCCATTTGCTCTTTGAGCTGTGAGAGCTCGGCTGTAAGCTCCTTATTTCGTTCCTCCAACGCGTCCATTTTCTTGTTGAGCTGAGAGAGCTCGGTTGTGAGCTTCTTATTTTGCTCCCCCAGCGCTTCCATTTTCTTGATTTTCTGCGCGCGCGTGAGGACAGAGAGATGACCAGCCACTTTCTAAAAATGAATATTTAATCTAATTAATTTATGGGATGAATACGCTCTTGACATGAGTTTGATAACCCTCCATTTTTAAGGCGCTGCCTTTTTAAAACAGAGTGTTACCACCCTCCTTGACTTATGATCTCTCCTCAACGGAGAATCTCGATAATCATGGGTCTCTTTTACTCATGTCAAGAGGTATTGGTGAACCTAGAATGCATGGTTTATGAGGATGCATGATATCTTTATTGGTAATGATGCACATGCTCCTCACTTTTATTATATTTTCACACATGGTCTTTCCCCTCATGTCATGGTTTTTTCATGCATGGGGATTATTCTTTAGACCTTATCACGAGGTTATTTATTAATGCACAAACAATTGCACATAAGCATTTACACAAACAATTCACTCATCCACGAACAGTCACGAGCGAATCACGAGGTAGGGGTATCCTGCAGAAAGGTGCATATTCAAGGTAGGTTCTAACTGTTCTCACCAGTCCAAGGCCCCCAAGGTGCCCCCATTATAGGGACCCAATTCCTCTCATCGTAGGTCGATGGAAAGCTCCAACGCACCGTCGGACTCAAGTTCATGGTTATCACCTTGAGTGATGTTTTCCGACAACGGTCTACGGGCACCTATAGACCCATTCGACAACCGGCCGTACTAACATCCACTCCCTATGGTTAATCACTCATGCCCCCGGGTATAGAGGGAACTGTTGTGTGCAAAGGTTTGTGTGCAGTTTTTATTTCAAACAATTGCGTAAATTTAAAAATACAACAGTTATTAAAGCCATATAATAAATCATGTTATCATACAAGCAAGGGGTAATAAAATAATTTTAACTATTATTTGTTAAAAACAATCTGTCACTAAATGGGATTGACTCTCGAAAATTCCCCAGCGGAGTCGCCATCTGTCGCCACCGGCCCAAAACGGGCTTTCAGCATTCGCGAAGGATGGTTGGACTCTTTTATTTGTTTAAAAATATGTGGATTGCTAGAATGACTTATTCTCAAACTGAGACCTCGTCAAACGAGCAATTTTATTAAAAGGCTCACCAATCCATATTAATCCCAAGCGGGACCCTCCATGGATTAGTGGTTTTCGCAAAAGGAGGGTTCTTTGGAGTCGCCACCAATGTTTTACTCAAAACATTGGAAAAAGGGATAAGGCAATCGATTCAAAAATCGACTTCGGCCATTACAACCAGAGTCGGGTAAGGGAGTCGGTTACGCGTGGGGAAGGTGTTAGCACCCCACAGCGCCCCTTTCGGGTTCCCTATGACAGATTATTTCTAAAATAATAGCGTAAAATTACTAAATTACCCCTATTTATTCTAAGCAATTATAAATTAACTATCTACATGATGACAGTTTAAATATGCACACAGAAAGCAGTAAAAGGAAGGATTTAAGAAGAAACCTTTGAAGCGTGCTTTTATATATTAAAGTAAAACTGGGAAGCTTTTTGGCGTTCCCTCGCTCTACAAGCCCGCTCGCTCCCTCCTATAAAATTTTGACTATGGAAATCCGGAGGATTTCCCTTCGACTAGGTTCGATCCTCAAGCAAAATGGCTCGGGGCTCAAGAACTTCGTCGGATCAACTCTCCGAGTGATTTCTAGGGCAGAACACTGCTCAAAAACCCCAGAATACTCAAGGAGAGGGTTAAAACTATCTTCAAAAGTGTCGAATGACGTCCAATTGACGTCATATTTATAGGGAACAGGCCCAATACGGGCTACAGAATCAATACGGCCGTATTGAAATTTTTGAACTTCAATACGGCCGTATTGAGTTCAATACGGCCGTATTGAAGCTCAGAAATTTCAATACGGCCGTATTGAGTTCACTGCGGCTGTATTGAAGCTTCAATACGGCCGTATTGATTTCAGTACGGCCGTATTGAAGTTCAGAAACTTCAATACGGCCGTATTGAGTTCACTGCGGCCATATTGAAGCTTCAATACGGCCGTATTAAGTTCAGTACGGCCGTATTGGGCTTCATTCCCTCCACTCCCTTATTTTAAGCTATTCTAAGACCTCTAGACCTACAGAGAACCCTCCTAGGGCCTTCCAGGAGTCCTTCTGGCTGATCTTCCTTCAGTCTTCGAGAGTCTTCAAGCTTTATTTCCGACCCGGACAATTTTAGGGGTCTACAAGCCTACCCTGGCCAGCCATTCTTCAAAAATTCCTTTTGTATATCTTTCTGTAAAAACATTTGTGAATATCAATAAAATATCTATTCATTTCTCTTCTCTCTTGACCATGTGATTATGCCTCTAAATTGGTGTTTCTTAAAAATTGTATGAAATTCCTTTAATAATCGGTCAATAAAGAAAGTTGGAGGGGTTCCTATAAAATCCGTAATCTCCTGCGAAAAAGGCTCACAAAAAATCTTCCCTCACGTCGACGACAGAAATTCCTCCAAGAAAAGGAGGATAGGGAGAGCCATTCATTTTTCTAAAAACATTAACAAAATAATTAAACTTGCATTTTATGCATCACACACACATTAGTTGCACATTCAAAGACCTTATCATGAGGCAATCGCATAAAATAGAAAAATAGAAAAAATTGCTTGTGTATGACAGCAGTCAACAGAAAAAGCCAAAAAACGACAAAAAAGGCAAAAATACAGAAAAAGTCAAAATTCGACAAAAAAAAAAAAAAAAAAAGGCAAAGATTCCGCATCATACAGAATAACTGAGCCTGGAGAGGCTTGCCGAAATAATACTCGTACAGAATAACTGAGCCTGGAGAGGCTTGCCGAAATAATACTCATACAAAATAACTGAGCCTGGAGAGGCTTGCCGAAATAATACTCCCCAGAGATATCTCAGCTTCCACTCACGGGCCAAATTCCCCAGTGAATGCTATCAAACCAAGATCAGCAAGATTCCCCAAGGAGGGTTTGATCGTCTAAACAGAATATCCGAGTCGAAAGGACTATGACCTCCTCAGTGGAGGATAGCTTTCCAACTCAAGCGATGAGTGAAGCTAAGCCTGAAGAGGCTTTCTAAATAATACTCTGGGATATATAAACTTTAAATCCCCACTCGCCTACTCAGAGGCACCCCTTCAAGAAAAATCACAAAAGACAAATAATCATTCCCCAAGTGGAATCCGGTACTCAGCCACCAACGTCGTCAGAAACACGGAGGTGTGCAACTGCTAACGTCGTCAGAAACACAGAGGCAGGGCCTGGAGAGGCGGTACTCAGCCACCAACGTCGTCAGAAACAACGGAGGTGTGCAACTGCTAACGTCGTCAGAAACAACGGAAGCAGAGCCTGGAGAGGCGGTACTCAGCTACCGAGGTTGTCAGAAACACCGAGGTATACACGAGCCTGGAGAGGCGACGACTAATACTCAACCTGGAGAGGCTACTCAACAATTTTCCACCGGAAGACACTACAAGTCGGAAGGATGGCTTATTCCCCGGACAATTGGGTCAACTCCTTTACTTGTCAACCGGTATACCAAAAGGCCGTTTGACTAAGTAAAGGGGGGGCAGCTGTAGACCCCTAAAATTGTCCGGGTCAGAAATAAGACTCGAAGACTCTCAAAGACCGAAGGAAAGTCAGCCAGAAGGACTCCTGGAAGACCCTAGGATGATTATCTGTAGGTTTAGAGGTCTTAGAGTAGCTTAAAATAAGGATGTGGGAGGATTGAAGCTCAATACGGCCTCCTAGAAGTTCAGTACGGCCGTACTGAACAATTTGAACTACAATACGGCCGTACTGAAACCAATACGGACGTACTGAAGTTTTTGAACTTCAGTGCGGCCGTACTGAAACCAATACGGCCGTACTGAAGTTTTTGAAACTTCAGTACGGCCGTACTGAATTCAATACGGCCGTACTGTAGTTCAAATCTTCAGTACGGGCCGTATTGATGTCAGAGGCCGTACTGCGCCTCACCCCTATAAATAAGACGTCATTTGGACGTCATTACACACTTTTTCACACAGTTTTGACTCTCTCCTTGAGTATTCTGGGGTTTTTGAGCAGTGTTCTGCCCTAGAAATCGCTCTAAGAGTCAATCCGACGAAGTTCTTGAGTCACGAGCCATTTGCTTGAGTCTCGAACTTAGTCGAAGGGAAATCTTTTGGATTTCCATAGTCAAAAATTATTTTTTAGGAAGGAGCGAGCGAGCTTGTAGAGGGAGGGAGCGCCAAAAAGCCTCCTAAACTTCATTGATATATAAAAAGCACGCTTCAAGAGGTTTCTTCTCTAAAAATCCCTTCTTTTACCGCTTTCTGATTGTTGCATATTTAAATTCGTCATCATGTAGATATTTAATCGTTTATAATAAATAGGGGTAATTTAGTAATTTTACACTGTTATTTATGAAATAATCCGTCATAGGGAACCCGAAAGGGGCGTTGTGGGGTGCTAACACCTTCCCCGCACGTAACCGACTCCCTTACCCAACTCTGGTTGTAATGGCCAAGGTTGATTTGCGAAAATCAATTGCCTTATCCCTTTTTCCAATGTTTTGAGTAAAACATTGGTGGCGACTCCAAGAACCCTACCTTTTGCGAAAACCACTAATCCATGGAGGGTCCTGCTTGGGATTAACATGGATTGGTGAATCATTTAATAAAATTGTTAATTCGATAAGGTCTCAGTTTGAGAATAAGTCGTTCTAACAATCCACCATTTTTCCAAAACTTAAAACGAGTCCGACCATCGTCGCGAATGCCAAGGTCCGTTTCGGCGGGTGGCGACAGGTGCCTGTACTTGATTGTGATATTGTTAATGGCCCTACAATCACTACACATTCTCCATTTTCCATCTTTCTTGGGCACTAACAATACAGGCACAGCACAGGGACTCAAACTCTTTTGCACACACCCCTTATCCAAAAGCTCTTGGACTTGGTTCTCTATCTCCTTAGTTTCTTGAGGATTTGTCTTATAGGCTGGTCTATTGGGTAGACTAGCCCCAGGCACAAAATCAATTTGATGTTCTATACCCCTAAAAGGAGGAAGGCCTTTTGGACCTTCACTAGGGAATATATCATCAAATTCTTTTAATAATTGAGAAATTTTAGGAGGTAAAGAACTAAGTTCAAGACTTAAATTATAACACTTAAGCACATCTCTACAAAGAAGAAGGTAAGAAGGCTTTTCAACAATTAGGGTTAGTTTTAAAGTTTCTTGTTGAATTCCTTCTATTGAAAGAGATTTCTCTTCCTTCTTCTTTGAAGCTTTATGATTTTTCTCTTCTTTTTTTTTTAATCAAGTTTTTTTTCTTCTTCTCTTTTCATTTTCATTTGTACTTGATCCTCTATCACTTGTGAAGGAGACAAAGGATGAAGTACAAATTTCTTTTCTTTATGAGTGAAAGTAATTTCATTGGTAAGGCCATTATGCATGGTTTTCTTGTCAAATTGCCATGGCCTTCCCAACAAAATATGGCAAGCTTCCATTGGAACTATGTCACAAACCACTTGATCTTCATAGTTACCAATAGAGAACTTGACTTTCACTTGTTTATGCACATTGATATCCCCATCTTCATTAATCCAATGAAGTTGATATGGTTTCGGATGGGGAATAGGAATAAGATTAAGCTTCTCTACCAACCTTGTGCTACAACAATTGCAACAAGACCCACTATCCACAATGAGAGAACAAGCATTATCAAAAATTTTACATCTAGTGTGAAAAATCTTCTCTCTTTGTGAAAGGTGAGACTCATGAGGTTGGCTTCCTAGAAGCCTTCTAATCATTAGAAGTTGACCATCACAAGGATATGCACTTTCAATTGGATGGTCTTCCTCACTTGATTCACTATCACTTGAAGTAGTGGAACTAGATTCATCAACACTACTATAAACATCTTGCCCTCTCAAAATCATTACCTTTTTAGTTGGGCATTGAGAAGCTATGTGGCCTCTCCCAAGACATTTAAAGCATTTGATGTCACTAGTCTTACCACTAGAAGTGACAATTTTTTTATTTTTCTCTTTTTCATTTTCTTTTTCTTTTTCAAGGCCTTTTCCAAATTTCTTAGAGGAATCATATTGACCCTCCCTCTTGTAGTCTTTCTTAACGTAAGAGCTAGATTGAGCTTTGCCTTTAAAAGATATTTTTCTCAAGTTTTGTTGTTCCACCCTTATACAAAGTTGGACCAAATCATCAAGGTCCCTATAAGGGAGTAACTCAACCTTATCTCTTATGTCAAAATTGAGACCACTTATAAATCTAGCAATGGTCAATCTTTCTTCTTCCCTTATCCCAGCCCTCATGAGATACAACTCCATTTTTTGTCTATACTCCTCCACACTCATGTTCTTTTGTTGGAGTCTTTGGAGCTTATCCATAAGCTCCCTACTATAATAAGAAGGAATGTGCCTTCTTCTCATAACACTCCTCAATTCATTCCAATAAGTGATGGGAGGATCATTGTGAAGTCTTCTCTCTCTTTCCAAGGATGTCCACCAATACATGGCTTGTCCTTGAAAAGCTAGGGTGGCTAAAGGAACTCTTATTTCCTCACCTACTTGATGACAAGTGAAGATTTGCTCCACTTTCATCTCCCAATCCAAGTAGGCGTCCACATTTTCTTTTCCATGAAAGTAAGGGAGATCAACCCTTGATTCCCTCACTTTTGGTTGCTTAATGACTCTCCTAGGTCTAGGTTGGTAGAAAGCATCCATATTCAAGCTACCATCATATTCTTGGCTTTGAAAGTCATTGGAACTCTTAGTGGAACTCTTTGAAGAACTTTTTTGAGTTTTTCTTTTATGTATTTTTTTTAAAAGTTTTGCTTCTTGTTGCTTAATCTTTTGTATCTCTTCCTCTAAAGCAAGAAGTTGTACTTCTCTTTCAATCTTTTCTTTTTGTTTTTGAAGTACCTCTTCATGCTTCCAAAGTTTTAATGCTTCAACCTCCTTAACAATTCTTTTAAAACTTTTAGGAGATTCAAAGTCACTACTACTTTGAGAATGATGACTCATGATTAAGCAATAAGAATTTTATATGCTATGCAAAAGATATAAAATGTTTTTGATATTTTCTAGGAATGAAAATAGCACTTGGAAGTCTAAGTGTACAAGTTGCACTATCAAGGGAGGTGAGCTACAAAGAGCCACTTAATAACCAAGCCTTTTCAAGTGGAAATCACTAAACTCCTTTGTGGTACTTTCAATTCCCCAAAACTTTTCACAAAATTTTTTGTATGCTTTTCACAATTTGTTTGTTTTGAAACTAAACTAGGCGTGAGCAAAATAAATCTACACAAGTCTAGACAAATTAAAGCAACTAAGTAAACACAATTATGGACAAGAAACTTAAAGGAAGCAAGAACAAGTAGCTAGTCGGATAACCCTAAGTGGAAGCTTGAAACATATGAAATTTCCAAGCCACTTCCACTAGTACTACACGTGAGAAGGCTATCAAGGAGTTAGATATACCTGACCAGCTTCTTAATACTCCCTCCAAGATTTACAAATTGGTTTAAAAATACAAGAGAGATTGCAAAAATTAAACTAGCCTAGAAAGCAATAAATGGCGGCTTTGGTGACCAATTAGTGATGGATTTGATGTTCAAATTTTCTAACACTTATTCAAGTGTTTAATCCGCCACTAATCCTTCAAATATGATGCTCCTGGACCTGCAAAAGAAACACAACAAAAGAGATTAATGGTGGTTGCCTCACAAGGTGAAAGGAATGATCACTCAAGTGAAGGAAGTTTAGGAAAAGCTAGGTCACTAAATTAGGTCAAAATTTTGTAGTCTTAGTGTCCAAACTTTTCCTACTCTTTGTTGAGAAATGCTTGATCCTTGAGCAAGGATTTGAGGCCACTTCCATCACAGGGAATTTAAGGAAAGAAAACAAGACAAGCAACAAAAGCACAATTTGAAAAGCTTATACCAAAGTAAGGAGTAATATGTGTAAGACAAGACTCAAAGAGGTTCAACAAGTAAAACTGAAAATTAAGACTCCAATTAAAGCTAGCACACAGTTAGGAAGGTTCCTAGATAGGTACTAGAGTAGATGAACAAAACAAAAAAAATTTGAAAGCAATTGGATAAGTATAGAACAAATAGTAGTCAAAACAATAACAAGGAATCAAATGAATTTTTATCAATGAACACCTCTCGGCTTTTTCACTTTAAAATGCTTTCTCTATTATTTTTTTTAATTCTTTCTTTTTCTATATTCAAATTGAGATTCCAGGGAAGGTATTTGCCTTTTGTTTCAAATTTTTTTATGATTCCAAGCTATATAAACCGTGACTACAAAATTAGGTCAAAATTCAAGTGAAAACAAGGAAACTAGTGCACTAGTTTTTAATTTTTGTTTTGGATTCTTTTGTACACCTTTTTTTTTAATCTTTTGAAACACTTTAGGCTCTGTATTTCCTCTGTTTTCCAGCCTTAATACTCTTTTTTTTTTTTAAATTTGAATCCACAAGAAATAGTGCACTAGAAGTAGGTTAAGCACTTGAAAATTTAGGTAACACAAATTTTCTTAAGATTTTTCAATGGAAAGTGATTTGAAAACTTAAGTACATAAAAGAAATGATAGAAGAGATTAGGAGGAGTGGAAGATGTAGCTTCTCCTTAGCTCTCCTTATGCACGGATCCTCTTCAAAGGAGATATGACCGAACACTTGAACACCTTTAGGAGATATAGACGTGAGGATTAGAAGTTCTAATCCATTGAAGGAAGCACCCAAGCTCAAGAACTCAAGGGATTGCACACTTCAAAGTGTAGGAGACTAGGTTTTCCTATGGATTTTGAAGGCACTCTCTTAGGTTTTCTCTCTTGGATGATTCGGTGACTCTTTGATGGATTTCCTCCCTCCATGCTATGCGTTATGATGAAGAAGAAGAAGAACTCCAGCCCTTGATCTAGGTTTCAACAAGGAGACAAGCACACTTTGATGGTGAGAAAGGATGAAGTTGATGCTAAAATGGTGAAGGTTGGCGGAAGCTTTAGGTGAAGGTGTTTAGGGTGGTTCAAGTTGGCTCACTCCAAGGTAGGTGGAGGCCACTCTAGGTTTCACTCTCCAAGGGAGGAGAATGAAGGAGGCTAGCCGAAGCAACCTAGTGACTAAGGAGGAAATTTGAGGCACAAAAAGGCTCACTCAAATTCATATATTCCAAAGTATTTACAAGTGGTGGGGTGTGGGGTATTTATAGGAGAAGTTGCATTTAGGGTTGCATTTAGGGTGAGTGTGGCCGTGAATGTCAAGGCAAATTCACTCTAAATGCAATGCCAAATTAACCCTAGATGCAACTTGGTGGCCAAGTTTGGAATCTATGGGATTAGATTGGCTATAACAAGGTGCATGACAAGTTCATGCAACCTTTGCCCACCATTGGGCCTAAGCCTTTCTAATACCAAAAATGGTCCAAAAATAGCTACCAAATTGGCGTCACCTCCTTGTAATACACCCTAGCCCAATTAAAAAGCCCTATTTAACTAAAACACCCCATAATACAAGGGCAAAATAGGAAATACAAAGAAAATAAATCCTATGACTAAAATACCCCAAAATACAAGGGTAAAAATGGAAAACAAAATTTAATACTAGACTACTCTAATTAACCATTGGTGGGCTTCATATGAAGTCAAGGATGGTCCTCCATCACTCTTGAGGGAATTTGGCTGAAGACAAAGTTCAGAAAATTCTCATATATTCAAAAGTGTTTTTACATGAAAGGAAATGATATACTTATAGGAAGGATTTAGGTTAAACTTGGCGGCATTCTTTGGCAAACCGAGTTGGCGCCAAGTTTGAATTTCAAATTTGAATTTGAAATTCAAACTTTGGCCAACTCAAAAGCTCACACCGGATGCTACCTCATTTAAGTGTAATTTGGAAGTGATTTGGAGTGAATTTAGAGCTCACATGGCCGGAACTACTCCATGCCATCCATGTGACTCAAATTCAATCCAAATTGCTTCTAAATGACACTTAAATAAAACCTAATCTTCCTATTAATGTATACCTCATATAATCCTATGCTAAAGACCGAAATACATTGGTCTAATGAATACAATGAATAGGAAAAAATATAAGAAGAAGAATGAGCCTAATATTGGGTATCAAAAGCCCAAAGCCCAAGAAGCCCAAAATCAAGCCCAAGACATCTATAGCCTAATCTATGGTCAAAATACAAGACCAATATCAAAGTAAATTCCTATACTAAGAAAAACAATAAAACAAGGTGTTTAATCAATCAAAGCCCAAATGAGAAGCACCCTAGGCCCACCAAGCCCATTGGGCCCACTAAGCTCTGAAGCAGACAAATCTTCTAGTAATCTCCTGGCCATAGCTCTAGTGGTTGGGTCTTTAGCCCATGCTTTTCCATCATTCCCTCCCTCTTGAGAAGGATTCGTCCTCGAATCTGTAGTTTCCTCCTCATCATCACTAGCACCTACAAAAGGTTTAAGATCACTCACATTAAAAGTAGTGCTGACTCCATAATCAGAGGGTAAATCAAGTCTATAAGCGTTATCATTGATACGCTGTAAGACCTGAAAGGGACCATCTCCTCTAGGACTGAGTTTGGACTTCCTTTGTTTTGGAAAATGTTCTTTTCTTAGATGAAGCCAAACCCAATCTCCTTCCTCGAAGATCATAGCTTTCTTGCCTTTATTTCCTTGTTTTGCATACTTCTCATTTTGATTGTGAATATGAGTTTTAATCCTTTCATGCAATTTCTTAATAAAATCAGCCCTTGAAGCCCCTTCCTTATGAATGAAATGCTCAACATTAGGAAGAGGTATCAAGTCTAAAGGGGTTAAAGGATTAAACCCATACACAGCCTCAAAAGGAGAAATATTGGTAGTTTTATGAACTACCCTATTGTAGGCAAATTCAATATGAGGTAAAAAATCATCCCAAGATTTATGATTACCCTTTAGGACTGCCCTAAGCATAGTAGACAGAGATCTATTCACTACCTCAGTTTGGCCATCTGTTTGAGGATGACAAGTAGTTGAAAAGAGGAGTTTAGTTCCTAGTCTTGACCATAAGACACGCCAAAAGTGGCTTAGGAACTTTGTATCTCTATCTGAAACTATAGTCCTAGGAAGCCCATGAAGTTTAACCACTTCTCTAAAGAAGAGTTTTGCAATGTTGCTTGCATCATCTACTTTGTGGCATGGAATAAAATGAGCCATTTTACTGAAACGGTCCACTATCACAAAAATAGAATCCATTCCCCTTTGGGTTCTAGGTAAACCTAGCACAAAATCCATGCTAATATCCACCCAAGGAGAAGAAGCAACAGGCAAAGGTGTGTATGTTCCATGAGGCATTACTTTAGACTTAGCTTGTAAACAAGCTAAACATCTAAAACAATGCCTTTGGACATCCTTTCGCATATGGGGCCAATAAAATTTTTCTTTTAGCAAACTAAGGGTTTTATCAACACCAAAGTGCCCCATAAGCCCACCTTCATGACTCTCTTTAATTAACAGTTTCCTAATGGATCCTTGGGGTATACACAATCTTCCTTCCTTGTATAAATACCCCTCAGCCATATAGAAACCATCAAAAGCTTTTTGTTGACATTTTTTATAATTATCACCAAATTCAAGATCTTCCTCATACAATTCCCTAATATTATCAAATCCAAGAATTTGAGTTCCTAGGGACACAAGCAATGTATGTCTCCTAGATAAAGCATCAGCTACAACATTGGATTTTCCTTTCTTGAATTTAATAATATATGGAAATTGTTCAAGAAACTCTAACCATTTGGCATGTCTCTTATTTAATTTACCTTGACCTCTTAAATATTTAAGTGACTCATGGTCACTATGGATGACAAACTCTTTGGACACAAGATAGTGCTCCCAAGTTTGTAAAGCTCTAACCAAAGCATACAACTCCTTATCATAGGTAGGGTAATTGAGGGAGGCACCTTTTAGTTTTTCACTAAAATATGCAATAGGGTGTCCTCCTTGCAATAACACAGCTCCTATGCCAACTCCTGATGCATCACATTCTAGCTCAAAAGTCTTTTCAAAATTAGGTAGAGCTAAAATGGGTGCATTAGTAAGTTGATCTTTAAGTAATTGAAAAGCTTGGTCATGCTTTGAAGTCCATTCAAATAAAATATCTTTTTTAACAAGCTCATTCAAGGGTGAAGCAATGCTAGAGAAGTTAGGCACAAATCTTCTATAAAAACTTGCTAATCAATGAAAACTCCTAACTTCACTGACATTTTTAGGCTTGGGCCACTCTTGAATGGCTTTAATTTTCTCGGGGTCCACTTGAACCCCATTTTTGCTTACAATGAACCCTAGGAAAACCACATGATCCACACAAAAAGTACATTTTTCAAGATTTGCAAATAATTGGTTTTCCCTAAGGATCATCATAACTTCTCTAAGATGTCCTAAGTGATCATCTTGAGACCTACTATAGATTAATATGTCATCATAATAAACAACAACAAATTTTCCTATACACTCTCTCAAGACATGATTCATAAGCCTCATGAATGTACTTGGTGCATTAGTTAAACCAAAAGGCATAACTAGCCACTCATACAATCCAAATTTTGTCTTAAAAGCAGTTTTCCACTCATCACCCTTTTTAATTCTTATTTGGTGATA
Organism: Cajanus cajan; assembly: GCF_000230855.2. NCBI lineage: Eukaryota > Viridiplantae > Streptophyta > Magnoliopsida > Fabales > Fabaceae > Cajanus > Cajanus cajan. The sequence goes on along the minus strand of NC_138524.1, from coordinate 42,667,236 downwards.
ACCACTTTTAAGATCAATTTTAGAAAATATAGAAGCACCATGTAATTCATCCAGCATATCATCAAGTCTAGGGATTGGGTGCCTGTACTTGATTGTGATATTGTTAATGGCCCTACAATCACAACACATTCTCCATTTTCCATCTTTTTTGGGCACTAACAAAACAGGCACAGCACAGGGACTCAAACTCTTTTGCACCCACCCCTTATTCAATAATTCATGTACTTGATTCTCTATCTCCTTAGTTTCTTGAGGATTTGTCCTATAGGCTGGTCTATTGGGTAGACTAGCCCCAGACACAAAATCAATTTGATGTTCTATACCCCTAAAAGGAGGAAGGCTTTTTGGACCTTCACTAGGGAATATATCATCAAATTCTTTTAATAAATGAGAAACTTGAGGAGGTAAAGAACTAAGTTCAATGCTTAAATTATGACACTAAAGCATACCTTTACAAAGAAGAATGTAAGAAGGTTTTTCAACAATTAAAGTTTTTTTTAAAGGTTCTTGTTGAATTCCTTCTTTTAGAAGAGATTTCTCTTCGTCCTTCTTTGAAAACTTATGCTTCTTTTCCTTCTTTTCTTTTTTTTTATTCAAGTTTTTTTTTCTTCTTCTCTTTTCTTTTTCATTTGTACTTGATCCTCTATCACTTGTGAAGGAGACAAAGGATGAAGTACAAATTTCTTTTCTTTATGAGTGAAAGTAATTTCATTGGTAAGGCCATTATGCATGGTTTTCTTATCAAATTGCCATGGCCTTCCCAACAAAATATGGAAAGCTTCCATTGGAACTATGTCACAAACCACTTGGTCTTCATAGTTACCAATAGAGAATTTGACTTTCACTTGTTGATTAACATTAATATCCCCATCTTCATTAATCCAATGAAGTTGATATGGTTTCGGATGGGGAATAATAGTAAGACCAAGCTTCTCCACCAACCTTGTGCTACAACAGTTGCAACAAGACCCACTATCCACAATGAGAGAACAAGCATTGTTTAAAACTTTACACCTTGTGTGAAAAATGTTCTCCCTTTGTGAAAGATGGGTCTCATGAGGTTGGCTTCCTAGAAGCCTTCTAATCATGAGAAGTTGACCATCATAAGGATATGCATTTTCAATGTGATGGTCTTCTTCACTAGTTTCACTATCACTTGAAGTGGTAGAACTAGATTCATCAACACTACTATAAACGTCTTCCCCTTTTAAAATCATCACCTTTTTAGTGGGGCATTGAGAAGCTATATGGCCTCTCCCAAGACATTTAAAGCATTTGATGTCACTAGTCTTACTACTAGAAGTGACAATATTTTTGTTTTTCTCTTTTTCATTTTCTTTTTCTTTTTCAAGACCTTTGCCAAATTTCTTAGAGGTATCAAATTGACCCTCCCTCTTGTAGTCTTTCTTAACATAAGAGCTAGATTGAGTTTTACCTTTAAAAGAAGATTTTCTCAAATTTTGTTGTTCCACCCTTATACAAAGTTGGACCAAATCATCAAGGTCCCTATAAGGGAGTAACTCAACTCTATCTCTTATGTCAAAATTAAGACCACTTAGAAATCTAGCAATGGTCAATCTTTCTTCTTCCCTTATCCCAGCCCTCATGAGATACAACTCCATTTTTTGCCTATACTCCTCAACACTCATACCCTTTTGTTGGAGCCTTTGGAGCTTATCCATAAGCTCCCTACTATAATGAGAAGGTATGTGCCTTCTTCTCATAACACTCCTCAACTCATTCCAATAAGTGATGGGAGGATCATTATGAAGTCTTCTCTCTCTTTCCAAGGATGTCCACCAATACATGGCTTGTCCTTGAAAAGCTAGGGTGGCTAAAGGAACTTTTCTTTCCTCACCTACTTGATGACAAGTGAAGATTTGCTCCACTTTCATCTCCCAATCTAAGTAGGTGTCCACATTATCTTTTCCATGAAAATAAGGGAGATCAACCCTTGATTCCCTTACTTTGTGTTCTTTAATGACTCTCCTAGGTGGGGGTTGATAGTAAGCATCCATTTGGATACTACCATCATTATTTTGACTTTGAGAATCATTGGAGCTCTTGGTTGAGCTCCTAGAAGAACCTTTTGGACTTTTATTTTTATTTAATCTTTTTAAAAAATTTTCTTCTCTTTGCTTAATCTTTTGAATTTCTTGTTCTAAAGCCATGATTTGTACTTCCTTTTCAAGTTTTTCTTTTTGTTTTTGAAGTATTTCATCATGCTTCCAAAGTTTTATTGCCTCAACCTCATTGACAATTCTTTTAAAACTTTTAGGAGATTCAAAGTCACTACTACTTTGAGAATGTTGACTCATGATTAAGCAAAAAGAATTTATATGCTATGCAAAAAGTTATAAAATGTTTTTGGTATTTTCTAGGAATGAAAATAGCACTTGGAAGTCTAAGTGTACAAATTGCACTATCAAGGGAGGTGAGCTACAAAGAGCCACTTAATAACCAAGCCTTTTCAAGTGGAAATCACTAAACTCCTTTGTGGTATTTCCAAATCCCCAAAACTTTTCACAAAATTTTTGTATGTTTTTCACAAAATTTGTTTGTTTTTGGAACTAACTAGGCGTGAACAATTAAAGCTACACAATTCTAGACGAAGATAGACAACAAAATAAACACAATTAAGCCCAAGAAACTTGAAAAGAAGCAAGATAAGCAACTAGTCGGATAACCCTAAGTGGAAGCTTGAAACATATGAAATTTCCAAGCCACTTCCACTAGCACTACACGTGAGAAGGCTATCAAGGAGTTAGATATACCTGACCAGCTTCTTAATACTCCCTCCAAGCTTTACAAATTGGTTTAAAATACAAAATTTTTGCAAAAATGTAAACTAGCCTAGGAAAGCAAATAATGGCGGCTTTTGGTGACCAATTAGTGACGGATTGTTGTGCAACTTTTCCAACACTTAAACAAGTGTTTAATCCGCCACTAATCCTTCAATATGATGCTACTCGACCTGCAAAAGAAACTCAACAAAGAGGTTAATGGTGGCTGCCTCACAAGGTGAAAGAAAAGGTCACTCAAGTGAAGGAAGTTTAGGAGAAGTTTTGGTCACTAATTAGGTCAAATTTTTAGGAGATATAGACGTGAGGATTAGAAGTTCTAATCCATTGAAGGAAGCACCCAAGCTCAAGAACTCAAGGGATTGCACACTTCAAAGTGTAGGAGACTAGGTTTTCCTATGGATTTTGAAGGCACTCTCTTAGGTTTTCTCTCTTGGATGATTCGGTGACTCTTGAGGGAATTTGGCTGAAGACAAAGTTCAGAAAATTCTCATATATTCAAAAGTGTTTTTACATGAAAGGAAATGATATACTTATAGGAAGGATTTAGGTTAAACTTGGCTGCATTCTTTGGCAAACCGAGTTGGCGCCAAGTTTGAATTTCAAATTTGAATTTGAAATTCAAACTTTGGCCAACTCAAAAGCTCACACCGGATGCTACCTCATTTAAGTGTAATTTGGAAGTGATTTGGAGTGAATTTAGAGCTCACATGGCCGGAACTACTCCATGCCATCCATGTGACTCAAATTCAATCCAAATTGCTTCTAAATGACACTTAAATAAAACCTAATCTTCCTATTAATGTATACCTCATATAATCCTATGATAAAGACCGAAATACATTGGTCTAATGAATACAATGAATAGGAAAAAATATAAGAAGAAGAATGAGCCTAATATTGGGTATCAAAAGCCCAAAGCCCAAGAAGCCCAAAATCAAGCCCAAGACATCTATAGCCTAATCTATGGTCAAAATACAAGACCAATATCAAAGTAAATTCCTATACTAAGAAAAAAAATAAAACAAGGTGTTTAATCAATCAAAGCCCAAATGAGAAGCACCCTAGGCCCACCAAGCCCATTGGGCCCACTAAGCTCTGAAGCAGACAAATCTTCTAGTAATCTCCTGGCCATAGCTCTAGTGGTTGGGCCTTTAGCCCATGCTTTTCCATCAAGAAACCTAACTCTAAAGAAATTTGCTAGAACTAATAGCAAATTATGAACACAATAAGGTAAAAGAAAAAGCACATATAGGTAGGCAACAATGAATACAATCCGAGACCAAAATATGAGACAAAATTCAACATAAAACTAGGTTAAACATGTTATTCAAGGAATTTTTGAACATTTAAGGACTAAACAAACATCCTAAGACAAAACATCGATTAAAAACCAAAATCTAATGCAATGCATGGAGTCCAATCACGGACACATACAAGGAATGGAGAGACTCAAATAAAAGCAAAAATAAGCACAAGCAAATAAGTCCTAACCATTGATTGTGGAAGAAATCAAAACAATCAAACAATGGATCTATGAACACAAGAACATCAACAATATAGATCCAAAAACGAAACTCAAACAAGACAAGACAAACACATAAGAACACAAGAAGACACAGACACAAAAAGTTGGAGCAAACTTATCTCCTTGAAGACCTTGCTCTGATACCAAAAATGATGGCAAAGGTAGGAGAAGTGAAATGATGTTCTTCTCCTATTCTTCACCTCGGTTAGGATCTTCTTCAAAGGAGACTTGGAACCGAAACTTCAAGCACTTGAGAAGGAAGAATTCTCAGAATTAAAGTTCCTAAGCTATGGAGGGAAGTATCCAAGCTCAAGCATCAATGGAGAGCTCACTTCAAAGAGAAGGAATAAGGTGAAATTCCTAGGATTTTTGAAGGTGAACTCTTAGAGACTTTGAGAGAGAAACTCGGCACTATGGCTCACAAATTTCATATATGATTCAAAGTGAGTACAATAGGTGAAGGAGGGAGCATATATGCATCCGAAAACTAGGAGTACACTTGGCGCCACATGAGTGGCTACCATGTTGGCGCCAAGATTTGAATTCAAATTTGAATTTGAATTCAAATCTTGCCACACATGTGTATGACCGGTCCCATGAGTGCTTAATGTAATTAGATTGAATTTAGTATGCATTTAGGGTTGCATTTCGGTGTCACACTTGTGCAGCCAAGGTGGTGCCAAATGTGTGACCTAAATGCAACTTAAATACATCCTAAATTTAACCTAATTTACCCTAGTTCAATTTACACTACTATTCCTCCTTAAACCCTAATCTAATGACCTAAATACAATGGTCAAAAAAATACAATGAATAAGAAAAATTACAAGAAGAAGAATGAGCCTAATATTGGGTATCAAAAGCCCAAAGCTCAAGAAGCCCAAATACAGAAACCCTAATCTATGGTCAAAATACAAGACCAAAAATCAAAGTAACTTCCTATACTAAGTAATGCAATAAAACATGGTGTTTATTCAAGTAAGGTCCATGTGAGAAGCACCCTAGGCCCACCAAGCCCATTGGGCCCACTAAGCTCTGAAGCAGTCAAGTCTTCAAGTAATCTCCTGGCCATAGCTCTAGTGGTTGGGCCTTTAGCCCATGCTCTTCCATCAGGGGGCGTGCACACACACACTTAACTTTTGGTGCAAAAAATTGTTGTGTGAGAAAAGTATGAAATGGCTTAGTGATTCTTACTTGAAAAGGCTTGGTTTTTAAGTGACTCCTAGTAGTCCACCTCCCTTGATAGTTCACTTTGTACAATTAGGCCTATTCATACCAATCTTGCACCTTGAAAACCTTTTGTTAAAACCTTTTTATCACTCACTCTTTGTGAAAACCTTTTTACTAACCTTTTTGACAACATATTTGTGAAAACCTTTTCTTGATCAAAGATGAGTGATCACTCTAGTGTACATGGTCATAATTCCTATAGTAATAGACTTAGTGTTAGGGATGAGATTAGGGAATTGAAGGAGTACATAAGAAAAACAATAGGGAGAGAGAGAATATAGAAATGCGACACAAATCTCAAGAAATATAATAAAAGGGAGAGATATCGAGAATTTTCGTGCTCAAAGGAGTCTTATTCGAAATTTCTCTAGCTGCTCTGAGAATTGTGCCCGAGGCTTCAATTTATAGGCATCAGATATGGGCCGAAACGGCCTGTTCTGGATTCAGAACGGCCCGTTCCAGATCCGAACATTACGTTCAAATTACGCATACTGGAATGGCCCGTTCTGAAAATGGAACGGCCCGTTCCAGAGTAGAAATTAACACATATTTTTCCTTTCCAGAACGGCCCGTTCCAAATTTGACTTGTTTGGAACGGCCCGTTCTGGTATTGGAACGGCCCATTCCGGTATTGGATTTTTAGGTGTTTTAGTCACGTTGGAATGGCCCGTTCTGATATTGGAACGGTTCGTTCCGAGGTTCGGAACGGCCCGTTCCCATTCTGGAACAGCCCGTTCTGGGCTACTAAAACAACCTTATTTGATCTTTAGCCCTTCTGACATCCTGTCTTGTTGTTTTCCTGCTTCGGGAGCTCCTTTCCTTCGTGATGTAGGTCCATTTTCTTGTTTGTGTGCCCCCCGGACAAAATTGGGCAAAGAAGTAGATGGTTGACAAAGATTCTGGTGTTGCCCTTGCCATGTGAGTATTGTGATGTCTCTCCAGGTGCCTGCTTGTGGTAGGTTTTTCTGAATTTTATTTTTGTTTAGCTTCGGCTCTTCCATGTTTGAAGCTTGCCTTTTTCTGCTATTTTTTCTAAATGCTTCGGCTTTTTCAACATTTACGAAGCTTGCCTTTTTCTCATGTCGTTGTTTTGCTCTTTTGTCAGGATACAAGAAAGAAATGCTAGATGCTTATTCATGCAAGATTTTTATTTATTTATTTTTGAATAACCCCCCTTGGATAAAGAAAGTTTTCTAAGTGTGTGAAATGCTTTTGGATGCATATAATGCATGTTGATTTTAGCTTTTTATTTTTATTTTTTTTAGAAGGTGGCTTCCCTTTTCTCCTTCTCATGAATAAATTACTTTGCTTGATGCACGACATTTAGTTGTATTGGTCGTTTGATGTATTGAACTGTCTTGGGGCTTTCTCTTTTCTTTTTTTCTTTTTTTTTTTTGCTTAGAAACCCTAACTTTTGCCTAGGATGCATCCTAGCGGGTATTTTTGTTCTCTCTTCTTTGCTATTTTCTTTTGCCCTAATTTTTGCCTAGGATGCCCTTTGCGGGTTTTCATCCTAGCGGGTCATTTTTATTTTTTTGGACATGTTCAAATTTTGACAACCATCAACAATATACGTCATTAAGATTGGACAAGATAGAAAGGAAAGAAAAAGATGATTTAGAATGAATGGTTAATGGAGGTAGGATGATTTAGAATGAATGGGTAGTGGAGATAGAATGATTTAAAATGAATGGGTAGTTGAGGTGGATGAGTGTTTAAGTTTTTTTTTAAACAAACATTTCCTTGGATAATTATTATAATCATTCTCCTAATTATCTTGAACTACATATCCGAGTCTATGGCAGAGTCTTTGCAGAATTTGGTCCCTTGTAGAAGTGTTCAAGCCGCCTTTTAGCTTTCAACTATGGGAATCATCACTTGCTATTTTTATCCTTTTTAGATCCCTATTTTTTGCCTAGGACGTGTCCTAGTGCGAACTTTTGATTTTTTTTGTTTTTGTTCTTTTTTTTTTTTTTTTTTGCCTAAGATGCCCTTTGCAAGTGATATTATTTTTTTTGGAATAACAATTCTTTGCTTTGACAAAATCTCATGCCATCCGCATTTGGGAGGACCAGCGTCTTTGATGATTAACACTGCCCCCCATTCCCGTATACCAAGGAGAAAGATGTTGCCCCAACCTACGAGTGTTGAGAGAGTTCTTTCATGAGCCGAGATTTGTGCTTCCTTTGTCGGCCAAATTGAGCAAAAGTTATTTTGCAAGACTCTTCTTGTGCAATGAGAATCTTGTGTAAGACTCTTCTGATCACTGTCTTATTTTTGTGTGTTTCGAGGAGGTGATCTTGCTATCTACCTTAGACTCATATAATGCGTTGTAGATGTTCGAAGCTTTGATTAATTTTAATATCTTCGGTCATGTTTGTTTGTTTGTTTGTTTTTTATTGTGATTGATTTTAGAATTTAATATGTGGGAAGAGGGAGAAAAGAATAAACACAAGAGATTTATGAAAATGACGCATATTATTGATGAATGTAAAACTTATACAAACCCTTATTTTCTTTGAACTCATGACCGTGGGTGAATGTCATGAGTTGAGCATGAATTTAAAGCAATTTTTTTTGAAAAAGAAAGAAAGCCCCCTAGTATAGTAATTTCTCAATTTTATACTCCAAGGTCATTCCTCGTCATGCTTGTGCAATGGGTGCTTGTCGATGCTAGGTGTGTCGGTGTCAAATTTCAACCATCCAACGTTTATAAGTCCTTGCACACGGAATTGTAGGGTCTTGCATCGTTCCACGGAGTGCCCCGGAGAGTTAGAGTGATAGTCACACCTTTCCTCAGGTTTGTACCACGGCGGGTAAGGAGGGTTCATCTTCTTTGTTGGAGGAAGTTGGACTAACATCGAAGCCTCTAGGAGTTGAGGTAGTAGCTCTGTGTATGTGATGGGGATTTTGTCTACTACTTTGTCATCTCTAGGCTTTGCTTGTGGTGTGGCTTGACCTTTTGGAGTAGAGATGACGGCGTGGACCCCTTCTTCCCTCTTCTTTTCATAGACTTTCCTAGGGTCATAACTTGTCGGAGCCTTCCCTATCTTCCCACTTTTTAAGCCTTGCTCAACCCTTTCACCTATGGTGACTATGTCGGCAAAAAGGGTTGATGTGTTCCCTATCATCTTGTTATAATAGGGTCCACTTAGAGAGTCAATGAACATTGTCACCATCATTTTGTCACCATCATTTTGTCAGATAATGAAGGCTCTATTTGCGCAGCCAATTCTCTCCATCTTTGTGCATAGGTTTTGAAGGACTCATCGCCCCTCTTGCTTAAGCTTTGTAAATCAGACCTATCAGGAATTAGGTCGATGTTATACTTGTATCGACAGAGAAAAGCATCGGCTAGTTGTTTCCATGTCTGGATCTTCCCTCCATCCAGCTGCATGTACCAGTTGAGAGCAACATCTAAAAGGCTTTCCTGAAAACAGTGTATCAAGAGCTTTTCATTGCCCACGTAGGCTGCCATCTTTCTACAGTACATTGTCAGATGTCCTTTTGGACAACTAGCCCCGGTGTACTTTTGAAAGTCAGGGATTTTAAACTTGGCGGGGAATTGGATGTCCTGCACTAGGCACATATCTGCAGCCTCTCGAATGTCAAAACTGTGGCCTTCCACAACTCTCAGTCTTTCTTCCAAGGCGTTCAGATGACCTTTGGAAATGTCACCAACGTTCCTAGTACTATTGTTGTGCTATAATTTTTTCATGGCCTCAAGCATTCTAGCCATTTGTTCCTTGAGCTTTCCGAGCTCCTCATTGAGGACACGATTTCTTTCCTCTAGGTCTTCCATAGCTTTTATCTTTTGAGCTCGTGTGAGTACAGAATGTTGAAAAACCACCTTTAAGGGACAAGATAATTTCTTATCAAGCTTATTTAAATGGTAATGCATGAAGGGAGTTTCAATCAAAGATTTGATGGCTCATCCTTGTCGAGAGGTAAGTTATCGGTGTTCCTCTTCATAATATTTTATGATGTGACAGAGGTCACACTGATTTCTCGTCTTTGATACAAATCCCCTTGTGATCCTAAATAAATGATATGCATGTTCCTTTTTTTTTTATTATCCTTTTATTTATTATATTTTTTATTTTGTAGAAAATGCATGATGCCCCTGTATGCTTCTCACAAATCTTATTTTCACACTAGGTTTTCTCTCACATGATAATGCATTTTTAATTTTTGTGTTTTTCCTTTACCTTAGGGGAATTATAAAAAATAAATGAATGATTTGAATAGACAAAATGCAACAACCATATGCTCATACAATCCACAAACAGTCGTGTATACATCCATGGTCTGTGGTCCCTATTAAGAAAAGTGCATTTTATAGGACGGTTAATTATCTTCACTTTGGTCTTAAGGCCCCCAAGGTACCCCCATTATAGGGACCCAGTATCTCTGTCGCCGTCACCTGGCAAACTCTAAGGTATGTCACAGTATTTCGGGCTAGAGTAATCGGTTATCACCTTGAGTGTGATTTCCGACAAGGCTCGCAGGCTCCAAGGCCAAACTTGGGCCGGTCGTACGTCAACCACTCCCTATGTTTAATACCTTCATGCCCCCGGGTGTAGGGGGACTGTTGTGTGCTATGGTTTGTGTGCAATTTGTTAATTCAAACATGTGTAGAATTTAAACAAGCATATAGATAATAAAGCCAAACAAATAAAGCAAACAAAGTGAAGGGGAAAAATATTTAAATTATTTATTCTTATTTTATTAACTTCATCATTTATTTGGGCCTGACCCTCTTAAAACGTCCCCAGCGGAGTCACCATCTGTCGCAATCCAAAAATTTCCGATCTCGCGACTAATGGTTTAGACATCCTTTTGAAAATCTCATCAATTAAGGAATGCTCGGACACCAGACTAATCCTTAATCAATGGTTTTTGAAAATGAGTTCATGGAGTCACCACCAATGTTTTACTCAAAACATTGGAAAAAGAAAAGGTTTTTTAAAAATTCAATAATGGCCTTGATAACCAGAATTGGGTTCGGGAGTCGGTTACGTGTAGGGAAGGTATTAAGCATACCCTATGATGAAGTTAATGTGATAAGAAATAATAAATTAAATATTAAATCCCCTTTATTAATAACTATTTACATACTTGAAATTTAAATAATATAATTAACCCTAAAATGTTTACATGATTATTTTTATTATAACAATAATTATTATAGATAAGAAATAAAAAAAGAGAGAAAGAAATTAACTGAAATACCTCTTGAATGAGCTCTATTGGATCTTCAAAATAGGGAGATTTGAGGTGCTTTGTGGCAACCTGATGGAGTAGTTCCTTCCATGGATGATGATAGTGGTTGAAAGGAGACTCCTTGCCCTTGATCTAGGTTCACCAAGGGGTAGACAAAGGAAGGCTTTTGTGGGACAAAAGGGAGATGGGCGTGAAAAAGAGGTGTTGGGCGGAAGTGTTTATGGAAGGCGGAAGCATATGGTGTTTGGTGCTCACAAGGTTGGCTCACTCCAAGTGTAGATGGAGGCCAATCTAGGGTTTCACTCTCCAAGGGTGGAGAATGAAGGTGGCTAGCCGAAACTAACCTAGTGACTAAGGAAGAGGATTTGAGGCACAAAAGGCTCACTCAAATTCATATAATCCAAAGTATTTACATGATGCATAGCCTATGGTATTTATAGGAGGGGAGGCATCTAGGTTGCATTTGGAGTAGGAAAATGCATTCCAAATGAAATGCAAATGAACCCTAGATGCAACTTGGTGGCCAAGGATGGAATCTTTGGGTTTAGATTGGCTATATCTAGGTGCATGATAAGACCATGCAACCTTTGCCCTCCATTTGGGCCTAAGCCTTTCTAACACCAAAAATAGGTCCAATGGTCACCAAATATGCGTCACCTTTTTAATGTACACCCTAGCCCAAAATTAAAACCCTAATCATCTAAAGCACCCCATAATACAAGGGTAAAATGGGAAATACAAGAGAAAATAAATTCTATGACTAAAATACCCTAAAATACAAGGGTAAAATAGGAAATTAAAGACAAGGGCAAAATAGGAATAAAGAAATAAATGCTATAAAACTTAGGAGCTAAGGTCCAAAAATGGCCTTACTATCCCATTCCTCTTGCCTCCTTTAGTATATCACCTCTTGGTCTTCTCGGCCTTAGAGTTATTCCATCATCCCCTCCCTCTTGAAAAGGATTTGACCTCAAATCAAGAGGTTCTTCATGGTGGACGTCATGACCAACAAAAACATAAAAGTAAGCATGAGAGGTAATAGTATATGATATAGATGGAAAGTGCATCCTAAGAGGAGTGCCACTAAAAATGCTAAAAAGATTTTCTAAACTAAAAAGACTAGACTCCCTAATGCTAAGGATAGGATCCTCCCCATGATGAAGTCTAGGTGTATAACTAAAACCTAAAAAGTTAAAAAGACTAAAACTATAGCACACTAAAGCACTAGTCCTAAAAACTAAAATATCTTGTTGGAAGTGCCCAATGTAATGACCTAGGTAAGTATTGGAAAATAAAGAAAACTTAACTAAAAAATTACCTAAACAACTTTGTATTGCATAATTTGTTAGATACATATGAGAAAAAGGTGTTAAGGGGAGTTTAGAAAACTCATATAATCTAAGTTTGTCTTGTAGGGAAGTGTCCAAGTTAAGTTCAAATAAGTTTGAACTTCCCTCAAGATCAAAAATAGAAAATAGGACACCATGAGATGTATCCAACAAATCATACCAATCTAAAGTTGGGTGCTTTATGAAGGGAACTAAAGTAGAAAGAGTCTTAAAGAAAGAAGGCTTATCTTCCTTGGGCACCACCAAGGAAGTAGCACAAGAAGTGGTACTAGGTGAAGTCCACTTCTTCTTCACTAAATCTTGAAGTTGAGATTCTTTTTCTTTAAAAAGGATTTGCTTTTGAATCTCCACTTCATGACTAGTGGCAATGTGAGAGAAAGAATTAAGGTCTTGATGAATAAAGAGAGTTTCTTTTAAATCATTTTCAATGGGAAAGTGACTCTCTTTAAGCATAAGCCCTTTGGAGGAAACATTATCCTCCTTACTCTTCTCCAAGAGTGTTGGTTGTGTCTCATTTTCTAACCACTCTTGAACTTTCTCTATACTTTTCTTTATTTTTTCTTTCTTTTCTCTTTTCTTTTCTTTTTCTTTTCTTTTAAGTTCTTCCTCTCTTTTTGTATTTTCTTCCTCATGCATACTCCTAGGAATTCTAGCTTCTTTCTCCTTTTGAGATCTAGATGGAACAATCCTAGGGTGGGATCCACGAGTTTCTACCAACTTTGCAAGTAAATTTCTTATTTCCTTATTATTCTTTTCAAACTCTTTTTCTTTTCTTCTCAACTCTTCCTCTCTTTTTATATTTTCCTTTTTTTTTTCTTAGGTACTCTTTCAATTCCCTAAGTTCATCCCTAACACTAGACCTAGTACTACGAGAATTATGACCATGGACACTAGAATGATCACTCATCTTTGATCAAGAAAAGGTTTTCACAAATTGTTTTCAAAGAGGTTAGAAAAGTTTTCACAAAGAGTGAGTGATAAAATGGTTTTCACAAAAGGTTTTCAAAGTGCAAGATAGGTAGGAAAAGGCCTAAGTGTACAAAGTGAACTTTCAAGGGGAGGTGGACTACAAAGAATCACTTAATAACCAAGCCCTATCAAGTAAAAATCACTAAGCCTTTTCTACTTTTCTTACAAAACAATTTGGCACAACAATAAAGTGTGTGTGTGCACATTACCCCTAGTAGGCAAATAGCAAGCCTTCTAAACGGATTTGAAGACAAAGATAAAAGCCTAAACAATTATACTACCAAAAGCTATAAAGCATGCAAAAGAAAAGCACTTAAAACATAGTCTAGTCGAGGTCCTAGGTGAAGGTTTTCAAATCACCTTCAAACTACACGAAGCTAAACCAAAATGAAGAGGTTTAAGAATGGCCAATTACAAACCAAAGGAATGAAAACAAGGCCAAAGAACACAAAAGGCCGAAAAGAACAATTCAAGCAAAAATTATGAAAAACAAAAGTCTTGGTCTTCAAACTCCTCCACTTGGGGTTCCTTCACAAAGAGCAAACTTGTTAGTCCTCTCCAAGTGTTTAACACTCCTTTTTTATGGTGGAAATCCCTCCAAAGGCTAGGTTTGGATTCGGTTCACTCCTCCACTCAAATCCACCAAAGGTGTGCTAGTTTGCTAGATAGGTTCTTCACCTACAAACAAAATGAAACCAACCCAAAGAGCAAGAGTCCAAGAAATAAAACTGAAAAGCACAATTAGGGAAGGCTAAACTCATAGAGAATTAGTTGAGACAAAACAAAAGAGGCCAAAGAAAAGACAAACTAAAATTAAGACTCAATCAAAAATAGGAAGCACACAAAAGAGTAATCCTAGAATGGCACTAGAATGGATTAGTGTTTAGTCCACTTGCTTAAGTCTTTTAATTGATTCGTTCCAGCCACCTTTAAGGTCTCAAAATAGGTCAATAATGGTCTTAAGTCCAACTCCAAAAAGCATAGGTATTGGTCCAAGTCCACAAGTCTAGCAACAAGTCCTTTTTGGTCAAATTTTTTTTTTTGTTCTTTCTTTTCCTTTCTTTTCACGTCACTTTCTTTTATACTTTGGGTCCAAATTTTTTTTTAATGTTCAGCCCAATTGTTGCTTAGGTTTTGCACTTGTGGGTGGAGAGAAATTAGGTCAAATTTTAGGAGAAGGAGAGGAGGACAAGTGGCGGTTTCTTAGTGGTGCTTAGGGAATCTTTTGAGTGGAAATTGATTTGTACTATCTAGTACAAGTTGTTTTGCACAAAATTTTCAGCACACCTCTTAGATTCTTTTAGGGTTATTAAGCATCAAATAAAGACCATAACAAGTGGAATGCAAGGGAAAAGTGGGCAGCAATTTTTATGCATGTGCAAGGAAGCATTTCACACATGGAAACTCAAAAATACAAAGAACATGCTAGGACTAAGTAGCATGCATGAATGACTCCTAGATGGTAGCTATATGTCACGGCCACTATATATATCATGCACTATGGTATTTTTTTTGTTCATGTATTCATGCAAAGGTGTTTGGCACATACATGGAATTTTGTAGACAAAATATAGGAAACAAGACTTGACAAAACTTCAAAAGATTCAAAAATCAAAAAGCATGTTCATCATGTTAATATGAGACTCAACCTAAAAAATAGGAAAGCATGGATAAAACATAACAATGGAAACCTAAAATGTTCAAGAAAGGTTCACAAGGACAAGAATATGAACCCAAAGCATTCGGCCATTCAAAGAAAGGCAAAAGGGGAGACAAAGACCGAATGAAAAGAAGACACAAAGACAAGGAAGACAACGTTTACCCTTGATGATCCTTGGCTCTGATACCACTTGATGGAGTAGTTCCTTCCATGGATGATGATAGTGGTTGAAAGGAGACTCCTTTCCCTTGATCTAGGTTCACCAAGGGGTAGACAAAGGAAGGCTTTTGTGGGACAAAAGGGAGATGGGCGTGAAAAAGAGGTGTTGGGCGGAAGTGTTTATGGAAGGCGGAAGCATATGGTGTTTGGTGCTCACAAGGTTGGCTCACTCCAAGTGTAGATGGAGGCTAATCTAGGGTTTCACTCTCCAAGGGTGGAGAATGAAGGTGGCTAGCCGAAACTAACCTAGTGACTAAGGAAGAGGATTTGAGGCACAAAAGGCTCACTCAAATTCATATAATCCAAAGTATTTACATGATGCATAGCCTATGGTATTTATAGGAGGGGAGGCATCTAGGGTTGCATTTGGAGTAGGAAAATGCATTCCAAATGAAATGCAAATGAACCCTAGATGCAACTTGGTGGCCAAGGATGGAATCTTTGGGTTTAGATTGGCTATATCTAGGTGCATGATAAGACCATGCAACCTTTGCCCTCCATTTGGGCCTAAGCCTTTCTAACACCAAAAATAGGTCCAATGGTCACCAAATATGTGTCACCCTTTTAATGTACACCCTAGCCCAAAATTAAAACCCTAATCATCTAAAGCACCCCATAATACAAGGGTAAAATGGGAAATACAAGAGAAAATAAATTCTATGACTAAAATACCCCAAAATACAAGGGTAAAATAGGAAATTAAAGACAAGGGCAAAATAGGAATAAAGAAATAAATGCTATAAAACTTAGGAGCTAAGGTCCAAAAATGGCCTTACTATCCCATTCCTCTTGCCTCCTTTAGTATATCACCTCTTGGTCTTCTCGGCCTTAGTGTTATTCCATCACAACCTTTCGCACTATAATTGCCTCACAACACTCAAGAAATACAATAGGAGAGAGACAATATAGAGATGCGACACAAATCTCAAGAAATATAATAAAAAGGAGAGAGATTGAGAATTTTCATGCTCAAAGGAGTCTTATTCGAAATTTCTCTGGCCGCCGTGAAAACTGTGCCCGAGGCTTCAATTTATAGGCATCAGATATGGGCCGGAATGGCCCGTTCTGGATTCGGAACGGCCCGTTCTAGATTCAGAACGGTCCGTTCCAGATTTGAACGTTATGTTCAAATTACGCACACTGGAACGACCCTTTCTGAAAATGGAACGGCCCATTCCAGAGTAGAAATTCACACATATTTTTCCTTTCCAGAACGGCCCGTTCCAAATTTGACTTGTTTGGAACGGCTCGTTCTGGTATTGGAATGGCCCATTCCGGTATTGGATTTTTAGGTGTTTTAGTCACGTTGGAACGGCCCGTTCTGATATTGGAACGGTCCATTCCGAGGTTCGGAACGGCCCGTTCTGAGGTTCGGAACGGCCCGTTCCGATTCTGGAACAGCCCGTTCCGGGCTACTAAAACAACCTTATTTGATCTTTAGGTCTTCTGACATCCTGTCTTGTTGTTTGCTTACTTCGGGAGCTCCTTTCCTTCATGATGTAGGTCCATTTTCTTGTTTATGTGCCCCCTGGACGAAATTGGGTGTCTACAAGAGTAAGGAGGATAATGTTTCTTCCAAAGGGCTTATGCTTAAAGAAAGTCACTTTACTACTGAAAATAATATAAAAAAGACTTTCTTCATTCATCAAGACCTTAACTTTTTCTCTCACGTTGCCACTAGTCATGAAGTGGAGATTCAAAAACAAGTCCTTTTTCACTACAAGAAAAATCAACATTATCTACGGAAAAAATCCGTAGATAATGATGAAAATCCGTAGATAACTGATAATTATCTACGGATTATCTACGGAAAAAAATTCGTAGATAATAAGGTCGTAGATAACGTTATCTACGGAAAATTTCCGTAGATAACGTTATCTACGGATTTTATCTACGGATATATAATTTATCTACTGATGCGTTTATCTACGGAATTTATCTACGGATGCGTTTATCTACGGAAATTTCCGTAGATAAGTTATCTACGGAAATTTCCGTAGATAACTTACCTACAGAAATTTCCGTAGGTAAGTTACCTACGGAAATTTCCGTAGGTAACTTATCTACGGAAATTTCCGTAGATAACTTACCTACGGAAATTTCCGTAGATAAGTTATCTACAGAAATTTCCGTAGATAACTTACCTACGGAAATTTCCGTAGATAACTGATTTCAACGTAGCATGAATTGTTTTGTTTACCTTTCCACACCAATCTTTATAAATAGTTTTACCTGGTCAGAAATATTAATAAAATCACTTCTCAGGTTTCTTTAAATCCTATAACCACAATATGAAATCAAACATCTTTAAAATCTAAATACCCATAACAATTATGCATAATTAGTTTACATGTCATAGTGTAAAATAAGACTATTTTTGCATAAAATTATACATAATAAAATATTTAAATAGTTATGGATCCATAATCTAAAAAAAACATCTAACTAATAGTCATCTCCATAGTGTCCAGTAGGTGGTGGTTGTTGGTCATCGTGGTTGTCATGAAATTGTTGATCCACTTGTTGCAAAATATGTTGTGTATCAGAAGGTAGGAGAGGTAGAACAGCATTGAACAGGGATTGAAACTGGCGTTGCAAGCGTTCATTTTGTTCCCTAGATTGACGAGCCTCCTCCCTAGATTGACGAGCCTCCTCCCTAGACTTACGGACTTGCTCTTCCAATTGAATAATTTTGTCTGAATCTTCAGTAGCACGAGTAGAAGATATATTTGTGAAGGTATCCAGCAATGTCAATGGAGAAACGACTTTTCCAACCCCATAAAGTCTTCTTTTGTCTGTAACCCCACCAGCAGCAGCAATCCAACTCTTATTGCGGAGTCGTTCTTCCTGAATTGGGTCCATAGAAGACGTTTCAGAACCTCCCGTACAAGATGCAGCCTCACACCTAGCTTGATTAAATATAGTCTCAAATTGATCCTATTTCACAAATAAAGATGTTTAAAAGTGACATTTATCAGAGATGATTAAAATTGAAAAGAATAAAGCAATAATACGAAAAAAATAACTCACATATGTTCGCTTAGATCTTTGGTCAACAAAATCACCCGTAAGCTTCCGTACATGAGTTTGGTGGAACAACTCATCAACATGTGGAAGGCGACCCAACTCTTGTGACTATAATTGTATGAATAGTTAATCATCATATTTCTAAAATTATATTAAATAAAATATATTAGTTTAATGTAATTACCATCCGCATAGCATGCTCGTGATGGGTGATGGAGCCACCTGTGTGCAGACTTCCACCTTTCTCAGATGCTCTATTTTTTTGAGCTTGGATACTCTTTGTTTTAAATTCTGGGGCCATCCATTGGGCAATCAAACTTTGCCAAACTGTATCAAACATCCAATCAGGCTTCTTGTTTATTTGACGAGCTTTCTTGAACATTTCAGAAAGCCTATGAGATGCTTTTGTGTGAAATATTTTTTTTATCTTTTCTTCATGTTCGGGTCTCCAGGAAACTTTTTTCTGCATTAACAGAATAAGGAAGCAATTAAATTATTCATGACTACAAACTTAGTGCATTTAACGTAATCCCTTTAGAACAGAATGATAATAAACAAATTATGTACCTTAAAATGCTGAAAGAAGATATCCTTTTGTTCTTCCGTCATTGCACCCCAAGTCATCCATGGCTCAACAAATTGTTGCTTAATAGTCAACGTGATTGCCTTAGATGCTACCCTGCTTGGATAAAACCTAATTAATGAGGAAAAAAAATTAAATCAGTTCAATGCTGGGAAAGAAAAAATAGGATTTAGAAAGCAAAAATTATAAGTTTTTACCCATCATTACAAGGCTCAATCAATGGAAGAATAGACCCAGCTGCTGGATCTTCATTGTTGAATGGTGATGTATCATTGTTGGACACTTGCTCTTCATCTCCAGTAGGAATTTCAAAAAGTCTGGAGGGTATTGACATTGGTGATGCATTGCTACTAGGTTCACAATGTGAAGCTCTAGAAGAAGGTAACTGATTTTGTTTTCGGGAGCATGTGGGTTCAACATTTTGGGTTTGGGGTAATGGGGGAGTAGCAATTTGGGTGTTAGGAGGTATGGTTCTAGCATTTTGGGTTTGGGGAGGTGTGCTCGTAGCAACTTCTGTTTGGTTAGGCATGGGTGCAGGGATTTCAGTTTGAGGAGTTATGGGTTCTAAACCTACAAGTGGTTGGGTTGTTTGTTTAGGTAGTCTAAGAACATACCTTGGTTTTTTCCCCTTTTTTCCTTTGTTGCCACCAAGTGAAGGACATTGGGGAAACTTATCAGCACCTCCTGATGCCATTATCTGCAAAAAAACAATTTAACAAATTGTGGTGATTCAATGTTATTAACTATGAAAAGATTTCATTGAACATGAATTTCATATCTTTTTTCTTTGTTTTGATGATTTTAGTTTTCAAACATGTCTTGGGCTGGTTACACTCTTTTATCCTTACACAATTCAATTTTTCTAATTCATTATTTTAAATAATTATTTTATGCAGCAATGAAGGACTGACATTTAGCACATGGACATCTAAGTTTCCCTTCATTAATATAGCTTTGTTGTTGACAAGCTATTCTTATAAACTCTTCAACCCCATGTACAAAAGATTCCTTTAAACCTCTTCTCCCCATATACATTCTATCATACATCCATTGACGACTTGCTGGGATAGAATTCATGTTCTGTATATTTATAACATAAATATATTAGAACATGGAAAGACAAAGGTGTTGGAATGGAATTCATCTTCTATATATTAATAACATTTAAATATATTTTCATATGCCCTTTGCATACCAACGCTATATTCAAATCTGTTGGGGTAAACTGGTTTTTAACCAGTTTAAAGTCATTCAGAACCATGTGCCCATGCAATTGGCCAACGCTATCTTAATGTTTTATATTATACTATTATTTCATATTTTATATTATACTATTGTTGGAATTATGCAAACTAGGCTACCATAGTAATTCCGTACAGTACTTCATTATTAATATACACATATTTGAAATTAGCTTCCACAGATTTATGTTAAGCACTTCTAGTCGAGCAAACAGCGGTGAACATTCACAAATCTGACATGAACAAGCAAATTTGAGATTGGTAAAATGACATCCTAGTGGTCCAAAAAGAGAAAAGTATTTTTGCATTGAAAAGTAATTTTATATTTGAGATACTCAATACTTAGAATAAAAGGTGCATATTATAAATTTCACATCACTAATGATATAATCAAAATAAGTTAAATATGATAAATATAGTAATATCTAAACATGCTATTAATTATAAGATAATTACTTGTTAGATCTTAGTTGACAGATTCACATGATCACATCTAAATAGAATTATTCGTCGTCAGCTAGATAGTCAAAAATTAATAAAATATTTGCAATAGTAAACAATTAAATACCTGACGAGGGTCTTTGAGAAGTTATTAATCAATCAGACTCCTAGATATTGTATGATGCTTTTGCTACTATTCAAAACATGTACGTGGCCAACTACTATGTTTATGTCACGGGTTCTGCAAAGAAGATTCAAGAATGTGTTATACCCAAGTTACAATAATAATGTAAAAACAAGCATTAAATTGCAATGAATTATTGGAAAAAAAGAAAGCTGACGCATTCCCTTGATGTAACTTCAACCGGCCCACATCTCCATTTATTATTATCAATTAAATCACTACTTTTAAATATTTATATTGCTTTTATACTATTTAATTATTATTCCAGACTCATAGCAGTGTACGTTGTGCTTACACTTGCACATGTCCCATACATACATTTCATAACTCTAAAACTTAGATTCTATATAATACTATATTCAGACACTTTCTATATAATCAATTCCCAGCCTCAGAATTACTGTCAAAAAGTTGAAAAAGTTATTTGTTGTTTTGACTTTAAGTGATTTTATTATTGATTTTAATCGAATAGAAATCAAGAACATTGTTAAAATCTGTCATCTCAAATGCCTATACCTCAAGAAAGATAGCTCACTTCAACCCAAAGAGATATCTTTGCCAAAGAGATTGCTGACTCCCTTCGCAGGATCACTTTGTTTTACAATAGACTCTCCAACCAATACCTGCGGAAAAAAAAAACTAAAATAGTGAGATAGAGCATCAACTAGACAAACGTATAGCTACATCATCAATTCTGATATCCCACATCACAAGTGACGGACATAAGAGGCTATTAGAATTCTTAGAATTCAGTGTATGTACAGCTGTAAATTAGTTCAGTTATAATGATGAAAATTCTGTTTGTGAAAATACACTAATAATTTATTATTTGATGAGTGAAACTCAATCTAGCCTAAAGTCAAATAAATTATCAAATGTGAAGACATATCTTAATGGCTGCTGGTAGACCACCACATGATGAACACGAGATATTTTCCATTTTTCCTAAAGATGCATTCATACAATGACGTAGGAAAGACAGAAAAGAGATATTTTAAATTCCAAAGGTTTATAATTTTATATCATCTAGAACATGTCTGTAGAATTTTTTCTTCTCATGGCTGTAAAAGATCATCTAACGTTGAAAATGTCCAGTGGACAGCATGAAAAAGGAGAACAGAAAATGTAGTAATTTATACGTCAAACACGGCACTAGTGGACTATCTATCTTCTTTGAGGTTCCAATTCCAGATGGAAATCCATTAGTGTGTCAACCCCGTAGAAAACAAATAAACAACACAAATAAACAACACAAACAACCACAACTAATCCCCATAACTAATCCCCTTTCAATTCAATTCAATTTCAATCACGCTATTTCACCACAACTTATATTATAAAATTATTATTTTTACTTAAATCACAGTTTAAAACTACACACAGTTTAAAACTACTCACAATATTAGTTACAATTATTATATAAAAATTCTTAATTCTTTAATACTATAACTATACCACATAGAAAGATAGTGAACCCAATATAGCACTACTATATGGTTTGAGGTGATTGCTAGAAGAATCTTATATTTAAATCAAACATGTCCCATAATGGCTATGGTTCCATTCGATCAATTCCTTATGCAAGTTATGATTGCATAGTAGTACTAAAAAATGAAAAATGGAAACCATAGCAGTGTACGTAGTGCTTACACTTGCACATGTCCCATACATACATTTCATAACTCTAAAACTTAGATTCTACCTCCATAATTGCTGACGCATATCAATCATACTAATACTATATTCAGACACTTTATATAATCAATTCCCAGCCTCAGAATTACTGTCAAAAGTTGAAAAAGTTATTTGCTGTTTTGACTTTAAGTGATTTTATTATTGATTTTAATCGAATACAAAATTAATTCAAACTCATGCTATATATGCAGACTTCATTACCTTTCTGGTATTACTTATCGAGATTAAAAAAGAAGTCTAAAGTAATCATTAGCATAACAAACTAGTTCCAGTAGAGAGAGGGTGGGGGAGTGCACGCATGCTTCAAACCTGCCTATGTGAAATTAGACGAGGCAGAGGAGAGGGTGGGGGAGTACACAAGCACCAGCAACACAACTCGAAAACAAGATCCAATCAGAAAAAAAAAATGTAACAAAAAACTGCATAACAATAATTAAAAATGAAAAACAACACCAAAATATCTAATAGCAACTCAGATTCAAAACACTCAAACAATTCAAATCAAATAAAATAAAAAAAAATAAAATCCACTTCAACAATCCACTTCAATAATCAACACAATTACACAAGCACCAGCAACAAAACTCGAAAACAAAATGCAATCAGAAAAAAAATGCAGCAGAAAATTGCATAACAATAATGAAAAAAAAAAGTGTGTATAATTGTATAAGTACCTGACGAGTTGTATATACGAGGAAACCGATGAAGAATAGTACTCTGGTTTAGAAGGTGAAACTGCGAGAATGAGATATTAACATTATGCAGAAAACAAAACTGAACAATTGCAATCAAGTTCACAAAAGACACAAAACAAAAGTAAAAAAAAAAAAAAACAAATTCTGGGGCTGAACATTAGCACGGGAATATAAATTCATCTTCCCAATAAAATATTCTAATATGTAACTTTAGAACATCTTTCAAAGATGGGAAACCAAATGAAATCCTAGTGAGAAATTCACCCAAGG
This sequence comes from Cajanus cajan, assembly GCF_000230855.2. Taxonomy (NCBI): domain Eukaryota; kingdom Viridiplantae; phylum Streptophyta; class Magnoliopsida; order Fabales; family Fabaceae; genus Cajanus; species Cajanus cajan. Next base: position 42,644,121 of record NC_138524.1, on the reverse strand, counting down.
TATGGTTTTTCCATATTACATACCAAGACCCTTTTGAAATAAATCTTTGGTGAAATATCCCAGTTGTTATTGGTGCAATCTTGCATTGATTTTTTTATATTATATTTTTTTTTGGACTTTGCAGTTTAAGGTTGAGAGGAGTGTGGACACGCGGGTGGAAATTTGCTATGCAGGGAAGCAAGGCTTGTTACTATCTACAGTGAATGGTTTTGTTGTCTCACATAAGAGGCCAATTTTATTTTATTTATCGAATTGCCAGAGTATGTTGGACTCATTCGTGTGATTCTCAGAGAAAGTTACCAATTATAAATGTTCATTTGGATGTAATAATGTAATATAATACAATTTATGGAAGAGAGCCTAGTCATTGTCCCTGAATGCATGTGAAGGCTCAAGCAAAAATGTTAAGACAAAATAATAAGAGTAAAGTTCGGAACAACACCACTGGCAGCAGGAATCCAGAGACAAAATAATAAGACAAAATGTTAAGACAACACCACTGAAATCCAGAGACAAGACAAGACAAAGGAATCAAGGAACAGGAACAAGAACAACCTCGATCCGACCATTGGCAGCAGCTACATGCAGAGGAGAGAGCCAGTGATGACCAGTGGTGTGTTCCAAGAGAGTTAGAAACTGAAATGTAACTGAAAATGTAACTGAAATGTAAAACATAAAATTAATTAACATTTTAGAAGGCAGAAATGGACATTGAGGTGCATAAAATAAGAAAGGGGGAAGTCGTAATTTAGTGAATGGGTATCTTGACTCCTAAAAACTAAAAGATATTTGTGAAACATTGTAATGCTATTCGATTTTGCATGAGAGTTCCTTGATTTTGACCCACAAAAATGCAAATATTACTTCACACTGCTCACGACTCCACCTGGAACATCAAACTTACCGAGAAGAAGTGCCGCCAAGATGCAGAGTGCTTCAAGAAGGAGGTGCTTCAAGGAGGTGCTTCAAGGAGCTTCAACGAGGAGATGCAAAGTTAGGGATTAGGGATTACGGACTTCAAGTGAAACGCGGGACTTTCATTTTCCAATTTGTATGTTTATAATATCCGTTTTAAATTTTAAATTTTAAATTTTAAATTTTAAATTTTAAATTTTAAATTTTAAATTTTAAATTTTAAATTTTAAATTTTAAATTTTAAATTTTAAATTTTAAATTTTAAATTTTAAATTTTAAATTTTAAATTTTAAATTTTAAATTTTAAATTTTAAATTTTAAATTTTAAATTTTAAATTTTAAATTTTAAATTTTAAATTTTAAATTTTAAATTTTAAATTTTAAATTTTAAATTTTAAATTTTAAATTT